>NC_044914.1:53694834-54373214 GCF_001633185.2 Quercus lobata
GAAACCAACTACCTGGATGTGGAAAACTAGGTTTTGGACAGAACCAAGGCATTGCATGGTCCACCGGACTCAAGCCTCTGGGGAAACCAACTACCTGGATGTGGAAAACAAGGTTTTGGACAGAACCAAGGCATTGCATGGTCCTCGGACTCAAGCCTACGGGGAAACCAATTACCTGGATGTGGAAAACTAGGTTTTTGGACAAAACCAAGGCATTGCATGGTCCTCGGACTCAAGCCTACGGGGAAACCAACTACCTGGATGTGGAAAACTAGGTTTTTGGACAGAACCAGGGCATTGCATGGTCCTCGGACTCAAGCCTATGGGGAAACCAACTACTTGGATGATGGAAAAGTAGGTTTTGGACAGAACCAAGGCATTGCATGGTCCACGGACTCAAGCCTATGGGGAAACCAACTACCTGGATGAGAAAAACTAGGTTTTGGACAGAACCAAGGCATTGCATGGTCTTCGGACTCAAGCCTATGGGGAAACCAACTACCTGGATGAGAAAAACTAGGTTTTGGACAGAACCAAGGCATTGCATAGTCCTCGGACTCAAGCCTATGGGGAAACCAACTACCTGGATGAGGAAAAACTAGGTTTTGGACAGAACCAGGGCATTGCATGGTCCACGGACTCAAGCCTATGGGGAAACCAACTACCTGGATGATGGAAAACTAAGTTTTGGACAGAACCAGGGCATTGCATGGTCCTCGGACTCAAGCCTATGGGGAAACCAACTACTTGGATGATGGAAAACTAGGTTTTGGACAAAACCAGGGCATTGTATGGTCATCGGACTTAAGTCTATGGGGAAACCAACTACTGGATGATGGAAAACTAGGTTTTGGACAGAACCAGGGCATTGTATGGTCCTCGGACTCAAGCCTATGGGGAAACCAACTACCTGGATGATGGAAAACTAGGTTTTGGACAGAACCAGGGCATTGTATGGTCCTCGGACTCAAGCCTATGGGGAAACCAACTACTTGGATGATGGAAAACTAGGTTTTGGACAGAACCAGGGCATTGCATGGTCCTCGGACTCAAGCCTATGGGGAAACCAACTACTTGGATGATGGAAAACTAGGTTTTGGACAGAACCAGGGCATTGTATGGTCCTCGGACTCAAGCCTATGGGGAAACCAACTACCTGGAAGATGGAAAACTAGGTTTTGGACAGAACCAGGGCATTGCATAGTCCTCGGACTCAAGCCTATGGGGAAACCAATTACCTGGATGATGGAAAACTAAGTTTTGGACAGAACCAGGGCATTGCATGGTCCTCGGACTCAAGCCTATGGGGAAACCAACTACTTGGATGATGGAAAACTAGGTTTTAGACAGAACCAGGGCATTGTATGGTCCTCGGACTCAAGCCTATGGGGAAACCAACTACTTGGATGATGGAAAACTAGGTTTTGGACAGAACCAGGGCATTGTATGGTCCTCGGACTCAAGCCTATGGGGAAACCAACTACCTGGATGATGGAAAACTAGTTTTGACAGAACCAGGCATTTGCATAGTCCTCGGACTCAAAGCCTATGGGGAAACCAATTACCTGGATGATGAAACTAAGTTTTGGACAGAACCAGGGCATTGCATGTCCTCGGGACTCAAGCCTATGAGGAAAACCAACTACTTGGATGATGGAAAACTAGTTTTGACAGAACCAGGCATGTATGGTCATTGTATGGTCCTCGGACTCAAGCCTATGGGGAAACCAACTACCTGGATGATGGAAAACTAGGTTTTGGACAGAACCAGGGCATTGTATGGTCCTCGGACTCAAGCCTATGGGGAAACCAACTACCTGGATGATGGAAAACTAGGTTTTGGACAGAACCAGGGCATTGTATGGTCCACGGACTCAAGCCTATGGGGAAACCAACTACTTGGATGATGGAAAACTAGGTTTTGGACAGAACCAGGGCATTGTATGGTCCACGGACTCAAGCCTATGGGGAAACCAACTACTTGGATGATGGAAAACTAGGTTTTGGACAGAACCAGGGCATTGTATGGTCCACGGACTCAAGCCTATGGGGAAACCAACTACTTGGAGGAGGAAAGCTAAGTTTTGGACATTGGTCTAGCGTGCATCGCGCAGCACTCAGCAGTTATCCCGGTTAGTTCTAAGAGTTTAATTTACTGAGGATTACCATTGCTATACTTGATAATACTTGTGAGTTTAAACCAATAGGAATCTGTGTTAAAGCATTTTTCTGCCCGGAGTATCATTAAGGGCAAACTTATATTTAATATTCATGCATAAAGTAGTTGTTAAGGAGAAGAAAGATATGTATAGAGAAATAGACACATATTTTATTAAGACAAAGGAACAAGTACAGTGTACAATGAAAAGCTGAAACAAAGCCTACATTGAAGCTAACTACGTATATAACGAAGAATACAAGAGAGTGAAGATAAAGCCGAGGAGGTAGCACAGAGGAGAAGTTGGCTACTGCCTCGAGACCTTATTCCTCCTCAATGCCTTTGCACGCCCATAACTCAGGCAGCAAAAGAACCCAACGCGAGGCCTGCACCGGTGGAGAAAAGGTGCAGGGAACCTGACCTCAGGCTAACACCATCTACAGAAAGGGTGCAGGGAGCCGGAAATTGGGAAGCCCCCGCAAAAATTTGCCTGCCACAGGGCAGGCGGCGCTGATCGCGGAAATTCCTTTTTCTGACCTACCAAAAATCTGGCGTGACTAGAATCTGCTTCGGATTTTGACTAAAAGAAAGAAGAATATCATCTTCCTCCTGTCAAGACGGAGGACTGGCTTAAATCTGTGCCATCCTTGTCCGTACCATATCACCTTGAGGATTCGGTGCCTTTGGAGCGTGCGAAGACCTTTCATCCCCATTCGCGCCTCAAACCTCTTGCTTTGAGGCAGTGGCACTAGAAAGAGAGATCACGGATATGGAAGAAATATGTTTCTGAAGGGAACAGGAGAGGTCATGTGCAAGAGAAGTGATCCTCTATCCCATTTATACCCAGAAGTAAAACGGTGGCATTTAATTCACGCAGCGTCCCAAGGAACGCTACAGACAAAACGTCTCTCACTCGATTTCCCACGTCGTCTGCAACCCTGAGGTTAAAGGAGTCTCGAGAAGGCGTACCTCGAACACTGGGACGCCAAAAAGTACCGCGTGATCTAAGACTACGGAAATACCTAGGCATTGCATGGTCCTCGGACTCAAGCCTATGAGGAAACCAAGTACAAAAAAGGAAAAATCACAAGTTTTGGACAGAACCAAGGCATTGCATGGTCCTCGGACTCAAGCCTATGGGGAAACCAAGTACAAAAAAGGAAAAATCACAAGTTTTGGACAGAACCAAGGCATTGCATGGTCCTCGGACTCAAGCCTATGGGGAAACCAAGTACAAAAAAGAAAAAATCACAAGTTTTGGACAGAACCAAGGCCTTGCATGGTCCTCGGACTCAAGCCTATGGGGAAACAAAAAGGAAAATCAAGTACACAAGAAAAAGAAAACCAAGTACTACAAGTTTTGGACAGAACCAAGGCCTTGCATGGTCCTCGGACTCAAGCCTATGGGGAAACCAAGTACAAAAAAGAAAAATCACAAGTTTTGGACAGAACCAAGGCCTTGCATGGTCCTCGGACTCAAGCCTATGGGGAAACCAAGTACAAAAAAGAAAAATCACAAGTTTTGGACAGAACCAAGGCCTTGCATGGTCCTCGGACTCAAGCCTATGGGGAAACCAAGTACAAAAAAGAAAAATCACAAGTTTTGGACAGAACCAAGGCCTTGCATGGTCCTCGGACTCAAGCCTATGGGGAAACCAAGTACAAAAAAAAAAAAAATCACAAGTTTTGGACAGAACCAAGGCCTTGCATGGTCCTCGGACTCAAGCCTATGGGGAAACCAAGTACAAAAAGAAAAAATCACAAGTTTTGGACAGAACCAAGGCCTTGCATGGTCCTCGACTCAAGCCTATGGGGAAACCAAGTACAAAAAAGAAAAATCACAAGTTTTGGACAGAACCAAGGCCTTGCATGGTCCTCGGACTCAAGCCTATGGGGAAACCAAGTACAAAAAAGAAAAAATCACAAGTTTTGGACAGAACCAAGGCCTTGCATGGTCCTCGGACTCAAGCCTATGGGGAAACCAAGTACAAAAAAGGAAAAAATCACAAGTTTTGGACAGAACCAAGGCCTTGCATGGTCCTCGGACTCAAGCCTATGGGGAAACCAAGTACAAAAAAGGAAAAATCACAAGTTTTGGACAGAACCAAGGCATTGCATGGTCCTCGGACTCAAGCCTATGGGGAAACCAAGTACAAAAAAGAAAAAATCACAAGTTTTGGACAGAACCAAGGCATTGCATGGTCCTCGGACTCAAGCCTATGGGGAAACCAAGTACAAAAAAGGAAAAATCACAAGTTTTGGACAGAACCAAGGCATTGCATGGTCCTCGGACTCAAGCCTATGGGGAAACCAAGTACAAAAAAGAAAAAATCACAAGTTTTGGACAGAACCAAGGCATTGCATGGTCCTCGGACTCAAGCCTATGGGGAAACCAAGTACAAAAAAGGAAAAATCACAAGTTTTGGACAGAACCAAGGCATTGCATGGTCCTCGGACTCAAGCCTATGGGGAAACCAAGTACAAAAAAGGAAAAATCACAAGTTTTGGACAGAACCAAGGCATTGCATGGTCCTCGGACTCAAGCCTATGGGGAAACCAAGTACAAAAAAGAAAAAATCACAAGTTTTGGACAGAACCAAGGCATTGCATGGTCCTCGGACTCAAGCCTATGGGGAAACCAAGTACAAAAAAGAAAAAATCACAAGTTTTGGACAGAACCAAGGCATTGCATGGTCCTCGGACTCAAGCCTATGGGGAAACCAAGTACAAAAAAGAAAAAATCACAAGTTTTGGACAGAACCAATTGCATGGGGACTCAAGCCTATGGGGAAACCAAGTACAAAAAAGAAAAAATCACAAGTTTTGGACAGAACCAAGGCATTGCATGGTCCTCGGACTCAAGGGGAAACCAAGTACAAAAAAGGAAAAAATCACCAAGGCATTGCATTGGACTCAAGCCTATGGGGAAACCAAGTACAAAAAAGAAAAAATCACAAGTTTTGGACAGAACCAAGGCATTGCATGGTCCTCGGACTCAAGCCTATGGGGAAACCAAGTACAAAAAAGGAAAAATCACAAGTTTTGGACAGAACCAAGGCCTTGTATGGTCCTCGGACCCAGGCCAATGGAGAAACCAAATACTTGGACAAGGAAAGGTTTGAATTTTGTAAGATGGGTTACTTGATAAAAATGTCAGGTCACTTCATCCACGGCTTAAACACCATAAAAAGGTTAAGAGCAATAAAGTTGTGAGGAAGGTGATGAAACGCCCCAGCATTTAGTCGTATAAGAAGGTTGCTCATTTGGTGGGTGATATATCTTCAAATGTTTATTCCTCACATGGCATCAAACCTTCGTTTTGCTCCTCGGCTAGTATGGGGTAAGTATTACTTTTCATTGATCGGCCTTATTGTGCCAAGCGTTTATGTTAAAGTTACGGCGACATCTTTTTATTATCAAGTATTTTGGTCTTAGTCGTCATTGATTTGAATGTCATATTATTGTGCCGAGTAGCGTTTGTCAATAAAAAAAAAAAGAAAAGGCATAGAGACAAAACATGCGAGATAAAATAACAGCAATTTTTATTAATACGAAAAATTATTACAACGTACAAAGAGGGGCTCAGACGAGCCTATACAAAATGAGAACTGTCTAAGCAACAATTACATCCGTAGTACATATAAGTAAACTGTCAGGCGTCTTTTAAACTCGTCTTCAAAGTCCCTCCAATCTCTGTCTCAATACTGCTCATATTACGATAAGAACCTGCTTTAAAAAAAAAGAAGAAGAAAAAATGGCGGAGAAGGAAATAGTAAGGAAGAAATCAATGAAGAAGATGGAGGACATGAGTAAAGAAGGAGGAGAAGAAGAGAGAAGAGATGAAAAGAAAGAAAAATGAGCAAAAAAGGGAGAAGTGAAAGCACCAGGATGGATCTGGTGCTGGGAAGACTAAGAAAGGGAGACGGAGGATAATCCCAGTGAAGGAAGAGAGGAAGAAGTAGAGACACTTAGTCTCTGCCTCGATCCTGACTCCCAACACACTGGAGCCATACTAGGTATGCTCATAGGAGAGCGGTTGGTACTGATGATAGGTGTTCTCGACTCAGTCACGCCGAAAGTTGGACGTAACAAGTCCCTGCTTCGGATTTTGACTGAGAGAAGGGTGAGGTTGATTTTGAGTCTTCGCCATCCCTGTCCCGATCGAGCCATAATGAGCTTTATTGGAACATGGCGTTTATGGGAGGGGTTTGGCTTCTGCATCACTCGTTGTTATGATAAAGTATACCACGATTTAGTTTGTGAACCAGTGGGTAAAACGAACCCTAGGGGAGGCCAAGTATTTCAAATCTCAGAATGATGAAAAGGAATTCTTTACGAAAACAATAACCTCCTCCTTTCCTTCTTATACAGAGGGTGGAGCGGGAGACATTTAATAGGTTCAGATCTCCAAAGGAATCTGCCAACACCAACATGCCAGTTCCGTTTCTCCACCCCATCAAAACAAACCGCCGAATTAAAGTAGTCTCGTAAATAGTGGTCATTAAAAGCACGTTTTGGGAAACCCAAACGATAAGAGCGCATCAAGCGCGAAGTCAAAAACCGTCTCATAGACCGGCGCATTTCCTGGACAGATGAAGAGCCGCCAGCATTATTAATGGGCCAAAATTGATTGGGCCATAGGAAGAGGTTCGGCATCACCAAAACCCCCCTTTCCAACCAAGAGGTTGGACAGTCGGGTTTTGAGGGGCTATTGTGGGGCCCAAATGATTTATGGGCCAGGCCCATCTACCTGGGGAGAATCCGAAGGCCCAAGCCGAGGAGGGCTATGGCCCAAACTCGACAAGATAGCCTATGGATACCGCCGAGGACAGCTCAGTCCTCGGCAGACCCAAAGTTCCCCCCCTGAAAGAGGGGTAAAGACGGTATAGGACTGAAACTGGGAAGAAAGATCTAAAATATCCTGGGAAAGCTGCTGTTACTGCCATTTAATGCTCTGAACCTGACAGAGCCGCATTCTTTGGCTTTTACAACCATCCCTAACGACTTTGAGTATGGACTGATGGGACAAGTATCAATTTTGGAAAGTTTAACCCTACGCGTGGACGAAGGACAGTGGACGCGAGCTAGTATAAAAGGAAAAGTAAGTAATCTATGGAAGGGGTTGGGAAAAATGGCCAAAAACCAGAGCCTCCCAGCCCACCTCCAGGAGAAAGACTCCAGGGGTGAAGGAAAACTTAAACTCGCACGAACACCGCGAAAAACCCACCGCCTGTAAACCAGGGCCTAGCCTTCCAAACCCACGCTCTACAAATGATATTGTTAGGGGCCTTTTTACATGCGAACCCGACACTGTTACGGTCCGCCACAAATCGTGACCCTACAAACAACAAAATTTAATATTGTTTAAGTTAACTCTAAAATTTTTAGTACATATGTGTTCTAATATAGCTTTAAAAATGTTACAATTTAACCATTTTATGAATCTGTATTGACAAAAATATTAGAATATATATGATCTCATTGAGATTAGGCTACCTAATAAAAAAATTTCCATCTCAATCGTAAGTGAAATCTTTACCAAAATACAAATATTATAAAATGGCTATGGCTTATTCATGTGGAAAAAAAAAAAAAAAATAATTGATAAACACAATTACTGTAGAAAATATATCATATTTTTGGCAAACTACACTTTTTTTACCCTCTATATATATATACTATCACTGAAATTACACTTAACCTCCTGAACTATTGAAATGCACTATCAACTACCTCCTTGAGCATAGTGAATTAGCATATGCTACTATGTATCTATTTATGTAAGTTCGTGAATGGAAACATATGCTCAAAATTTTTGTAACTCAATTGACACCACTTAATATTTCTAATATAAACATTCAAGTTCAAATCTTATTCTTCTTAACTATCAAATAATTGAATAAAAAAAAAAAAAGTTTTTACAAACATGTGGATGTTAAAATTGTGAATGCTCACGAAGAGTTGACATTTTTATTTTTTTCAATATGCTGTCGTACCACTAGCTTTCACAAAGTGATATGTTATTGGTTGAAAGTTTTGGATAACTTTATTTTTGGCGGATTATTAGATAGATTAAAGAGTTGGTCGTGTTCATAGAATTTTTCCTGTTTTTAAAGGCAAAAAAGCTTCTAATCTGCATAGTTTTCATTAGCAAACTTGCGCAGGTCTGCACAATGCGGTTTGTTGCAAAGACAGCACTCTTGATTTCATGTGTCCATTGACATTTAGACACTCACCTAACAACCAACATGCTTGTGCAAAAAAAAAGCCATTACAAAATTACTTTCTTTTATCCTAGCGTGATCTAGTTTTTAATTAACAATTGTTTCTATTATTAATCACCTAGCATGTTATAAAAAAAAAATTGTTTCTATTGACATCATGGGTTAAACCCATGATGTCAATAGAAACAAATTTTTGGATATTATATTAGTATTAGGTTTAAACAAAACTAAAATTGTGTGGATTCTATCGATAGACTCGTATTCCATATTTCCATGGATAAGTTTAAGGTATAAAAAATAAAAAATAATAATAAAAAAAAATCCCTTGCAATATATTTAAACATTTTATGAATGATGTTAATATTGATATTTTACTATTATAATATTTTACAAGTGCAAAGATTATAAGTAAATTTTATAATCTAACAGTGATTAATTATGTCAAAATACACAATAAATTTCAATTAAATCATAAGTCAATTACAATCAAACCAGACCCTTTTGAATATTTATTACTGTCAGTTTTTTTTTAAACATTTTTTCTCTCTCTATGTGTGTTAAAAATACTTAGTATTCTAAAAAAAAAAAAAAATTATAACCAAACTTATGAACTCATTTTTTTATATTTTAAAACAATAGATAATATAATTTAATGACGGATACAAACATCCTAAAGTATGACTGTTTTTATAGACAGGAGAATTGTCATTTTCTAGCCATCTTGACTTTCAGCAAGGTATAGAGTATGTGGAGGAAGTGAAATTCAAGGAAGGGTTTGTCAAAATAGTCATTTAATTGTAAATTATTAACTAGAGTAATATTAAGTGAAATTCGAGTATAGTTTAGGTGTAACTGGAATTTAAGCTTATATATTCATATGTTGTATAATTCATGTGAAAATATTTTGGCGTGAAATCATCATTAATTTTTTTTTTTTTTTTTTTTATAAGTGAGTCAACTTTATTAGTCCCGAAAGAATTCACTATTAATTACACTATGACTTCTTCTTCTTCTCTCTCTCCTTTTTTTTTTTTTTTTTTTTTTTTTTTGAGAAGATAACTACTCTATGACTTGATCCTGTAAATTATGAAAAATGCAAGCAATTGCTTTAATACTAATTTTTTCTCTATAAGGTATAGACTTTATCAAAAACATCATTAAATACCACCCAAGTCATACGAGTACTTAAGAGTGATCTTAAATTCGTATATTTTCTTTCATCTTTTTCAATACCACAATAAAAATAGGACAAAACTTAGGTACAGTATTTTAGATGTTGTTACTTAGGTTCACTTTTTAAGATTTTGCCATGTGGCTACTTAACTAAAAAATATATTTCATTTTCATGAGAAAAAATCTATATAGCAGAATATTAAAAGGGAACCTAAGAAACAGCACTTAAGTACTGTACTTAAGTTTTGTCCATAAAAATAATGCTTAGAAGTCTATAAGTAATAATTAAAATAATTTATTTTCTATATTTGGAGTACAATATTTTGATAATCTATGCATATTAATTGAAAACTACTATCTATTAGTATTTGATTATTTTGAATAATATCGCATGTAATGAACATGTCTTCAACTAGTATATTAAAGGGTAAACTATGTATTTGATCCTCATATTTTATACCATATTTTAATTTGGTTTCTAACATTTCAATTATATCAATTTGGTTCCTAATCTTTAAGTGTCGTATTAATTTAGTTTATACTGCTATCTTTTGGATGAAAATTAATTGTTGAAGTGGTAAATAGCCAAAATAAAAATTAGTTTATTGTCACATCAACAAAAACTAATTTTTTATTTTGACCGTTAGCCACATCAAAAATATTCATTTAAGCGATAACAATAAAAACTAAATTGATACAACACTGAAAAGTTACAGCACTAGCATTGAGGAGGTGTAAATTACACCCCTCCAGTTGCTATTTTACAACCCAAGCCATCCAAAACTCACTCCATCCGAGTTTGTAAACTTAAAAAAATTTGCAACCTATGAACAATTACTATTCATAGATTGTAAGAAAAAAAATATATTATTTTAATAGTAAGGATGTAAAATAGGTTTTTTTTTCATCCCCAAATGTTAATGCTTCTTTACTTGAACTAGTGCAATGAATCAGAAATCCACCTCATCCCTTACGTTTTTACTCAACCCTTGATACCTAGCATTTGGCCTACTTCCTCTCCTCAAAAGTCAAAAGTGATTGCCGACAACAGGTACATTGACAATTTTTATTTATACTTATTTAATTTTTATAGAAGACAATTTTTATTTTGCCACCACATTAACCACTTTTCATAAATCCATTAAAAGCAGTTTTTTTCTTTTTTCTTTTAAAAAAAGGAAAAAAAAAAAGATTCGAATCATAAACGCATTCCTTGGAAATAACAAGAAGTGATAATTGAATTATAACACTTTCGCTTTAAAGTGGTCTGAAGGATATTTCTCTTATTATTTCATATAATTCTTTTCCCAATAGATGCAAATGCTTTACTCAATCAAAATTTCATAAAATAGATACTTTTTTAAAGGGTAAAAATGTGGATTTATTACTAAATCAATTGATAAAGTTTCATATTACCAAATAAATGATTTATATTTGAATCCCGCTTATATCGAAAATAGATTCATTAATGTTTTTGTTTAATGATAAAGAATAATTTTTATAGAACAGGCATATGTTTTAAATTCTACTGTACTTATAAATAAACAAATAAGGGGCGAATGGGTGGATATTTTGTCGTTGTGTTATAAGAAATGAGTATCTGGGTGTCAAAGTCAAATGTGCCTTCCATTCCATTCATATACAAATGCAAGTGATGTTATTTCTCAGTTGGTTTATGTGATACGTTGTATCATCATCATAGTATGTTGAATTGCAGTGTAAAGAATATTGTTCTTTTCTAAAGCTCATGATTCTTGTGCTTCCAGTGGGCAGCAAAACTCTAATGCATATGTTGCATCAGTATAAAAGTTTTGAATTTTGTTGTTAGGTTCTAATGAGGGGTTAGAGAAATTGTAATTGTATTGGAATTGTTATTAATAAATTGATGAAATTTATTGTAAATCAGTTTCATTGGAGTGAGGGGCAAGTTTGCTTGGTGTATTTGTGAGATGGCCATTGGGGATTTGGAAAGGACAAAGGAGAGGGGACGGGTAGAGGAGAAAAGAAAAGGAATAGAGATGATAATAATTATTATTAAAAAAAAAAAAAAACTAAGATAAAGATAAAGAAGGGTAAAAAAAAGGGCGTAAGGGTAAAATTGGGACAAAAATAAAATTGCAACATTTTAGCTTGTTTAATAATAAATTTTTTACTACTCCTTCCATCTCAATTTATTGGTCTTCTATTCCATTTTAGGATGTCCCAAAATGAAGTATTCTTTTTAAAATTAATAAATACAAATTTTATTTTATCATTTATTTTATTTAAAAAGTCAATACTATTCTTTTTCTATAGTTTATATTAATGGGGGTTCTGGCAACTTATATCTTTTTATACAATAGACAAATCAATAAATAATAGAATAAAGTTTAGTTACAAAATTAGTTGTAACCTAAGGTTACAACCTTATTCAATATCTTTTTATTGAAGGTGAATTTTGACAAATCCACCATTAGATTACATCTTATTTAGACAAGTCAATAAATAATAGGACAAAATTTAGTTACAAAATTGGTTGTAGTCTTAGGCTATAACATTACTCAATATCTTTTTATTAGAAGTGAATTTTGATAAATCTACCATTAGATTACATCTTCTTCTTATATCCTCCATACTTGCAAAATTTCTAAACAATTAAAGATCAATAGCTGTGTCATCAATAAATTGATTAAAATGCAAGTTTTTGTATTTAAAAATTATGCATAAAATATAAAATTATATATCATATAGTAGATAATATCCAATGAACACAAAATTTGACATGATTATTAAAAGAATAAAGAAAATTAAATTCAACGGTTAAATTTTTTAAAATATGTAGTAATATTTATTTTATAGAATAAGGTTGTAATCTAAGGTTACAACTAATTTTATACCTAAACTTTGTCCCAAATAATATTCCCTTAAAAAGTTGAATTTTTGAAACAAGACAAACAAATTGGAATGGAGGGAGTATTAAACAAGCTACTGTTAAAATGAAAGGACCGAAATGAAAAAAAAAAAGTATATATATATATATATAGGAATGAGCTTGAAACTTAAAATGGTGTAATTTGTTATGTAGCATTTTTTTTTTTTTTAATTCCTTGCAACAAAGGAGATAACTCAAATCCAGATATATCTTGTAGAGAGATTGTACCTAACAACAAAACTACAAAATTGACCCCCCACCACCAAAAAAAAAAAAAAGACCTAATGGCACTCTTATTCACCTAAGAAAATTCCCCTAATAAGCTAGTGAAATTATTCAATGCACCTAGGGTACTATTACTTCTTTTCACATAAAAGTAGATTTCATAAGGAACGTGAATCCTGCACATATAACCCAAATTTCTATAAGAAAAATGTATAGTTTATTAGATGTAACCAATAATTTCTTCCATAATTGTTAGTGGACTGGCCACTCAATGTTCCATTTATTGAAACACTTGACAATGATGATGCATCGCCACCATCTATTTTGGCCCAACCACTACCTTAAATGACAATCTAGCTAGATGCTCTATTTCTCTCCCAAAAAAAGAAAAATAAAAAAGAAGAAAGAAGATAGATGCTCTATTAGTCATCCTAAAGGCCACTAAAGATATTATTAAAAATAAAATGGCCACTAAAGATAATTCCGTTTGGCATAATTAATTTTGCCAACTTATTTTACTATATATTCAGTTTATTTTTTGTACTATTCATGGGTCCCACTGCACATTTTTGATACTATTCATAGGTTCCACTGTACTATTTCAGCTAACTTTTACCTTTTTCTACAATATTTTCAGTAAAATAAGCGGAATGCACTTTTTTAGTGGTACAACAAGTGCAAGGCACTTTTTTGAAACAAATTAAATATTTCTAGCCATATAATTTTTGATAAATCAACTATTGCATTGGATTACATTTTCTTCTTATATCCTTTATGCTTGCAGAATTTTTAGAAGATCAAAAATCAATATTTATGTTATCAATCAAATGTTTAAATTTCAAGTTTACGTAGTTTAAAGTTATGTATAAAAAATAATTTTATGAATCAAATGGTAAATAACATCTGATTGACACAAAATTTGACGTGTGTTAAAAATATAAAAAATATGCAATCCAACGATTAGACTTTCAAAATGTATAGTCATGTAAATTATTTTAGTGGAAATTGTAGCCTTAGACTATAATCAAGTTTGTAAACAAACTTTGTCCATTTATAAGAATGTTTTAACCATTTTATTAATACATAAAAATTTCCTAACCAAATCACTAATAAAACTTTAATCTATTCAATGTATTCATTGTTCTATCATTAAAAGTTGGATGGTTCTATGGTTAATGGGAAAGTTAGCCCTTCTCCATCTTTCTTGTGTTAATTTAAGCTATTAGTTTCTCTTAATCTTAAATCTGAAAAGAAAAAAATAATTGATAATGTTATTAGTTTGTTCAATTAATAAAGATTACTATGCTAAGACTCTTTTTTTTTTTTTTTTTTGAGAGTACTATGCTAAGACTCTTATAATTCAACTGATACCTTTTAGTATTTTCAAGGAAGATATTGGAGGTTCGAATTCCCAAACCCCCAACTATTGATGTATAAAAATAAAAATTAATGACTATTATAGCCTACTAATGAGCCTTTAGTGAACTTTAATTAGACAGAGTTACTTATAATAGCAAAGAACAAAATCAAAAAATCAAATCACACTGAATCTCCTTTCATATAGCGAAATCAAATTTGTAATACCTATTTTCTAAGACATCAGTCAAAAATCAAAATTATCAAAATAATTGACACTCCTTTTTTTGCCTCTCCCCCCTCATAACTAATGGCATCAACACTCGATACCAAAAATTCCTTTTCTTAAGATATTCTGAAGTAAAAAATGTGAAATATATATATTTTTTTTTTACTATCTTTTTAATGAGATTACATTAGTTCGAACTTCTTTCTCAAGTAAAAAATTTGAAATTTTTTTTACCATCTTTTTAATGAGATTACATTAGTTTGAACTTCTTTCTTGAAAAAAAAAATAGTTTGAACTTTGGAATAAAACAAAATAAAAGAAGAAATCTTAACCAAACAGTTCCCAACAAAAATGCAAATATATCTTACCCTTAGCCAAACCTACAGGAGTATATATCTATAAGTCTTCTTCCCAAGTGTGTGTCTTTCTCAAAAAAGCAAACAAGTGGGTTTGTCCCACATTGCCCAAGTGTGTGTCTCCCAATGGGTTTAAAGCCTTCACACAACATTCAAGAGTTACTGGCTTTTGTCTGTTGTGAGTTGTGTGATATTAAACCTGGGTTCTCACTCCCTCTGTGTGTGTATGATGAACCCCAAGCCAAATTATTGTACTTTATTTTATATGGTTTGTGGACAATTGGCTGCGTTTGGATTTGATTTATGGGCTTGGAAGAGTGTTCTTCCTTATATTGTAAATTTTGGGAAGGTTTTTAAGTTTTAACTGCCTTCCTCCCTCTAAAACGGAAAGCATTCAAATCAATTATCAATAAAAATTCTAGTCTCTTTTAGAAAGGAAGCCATATTGCATCCTATGCATGGATAAGTATTTAGCATTTTGGGTCTCCCTAATCAAATTTATGGTGAGATGCAATGTTTATTTGAGAAGAAAGAACACCACTCACCGAGTATTGAAAATGATATGCACAATTACGTTGTATTGCATGATTAAGTTGAATAAAGAAAACATTTTGTCAATTCTTTATAAATAAAAAAAAAAAAAAAATTAAGTCTCTTGTGTTTTCTTTCCTATATTAACCTTATAGATTCAAGTCATAATTGGTTGTATACTTCCATTCTTCTACCATCACTATATATTAATTATATTATATTTTTTTTGGGTAAATTACACTTCCCTCAATTGATGTTTGTGGGAATAGCACTTTATCCCAAATTTTAAGGTATTGACATTTTCTTCCTATGAGATTTGAGGAAACTAACTTATTAGTCATTTTATTAATAATAATAATAACATAATATTCTAAAATTTGAAAAGATTTTGTTTACACCAAAGCCCAACCACGGCTTGGTGTCAATGAACAATATTTAACCAAAAAAACCTTTCATTAGCAAGGGTTAGGGTTTAATTAAGGGAATTTTTTCAAAATTTAGAATATTCTGCAACTTTATGTATATATATATATATATATATATATAGAAGTTGTATGAATAATATATTAATTTCCTTAAACTCCAAGAAAGAGGTGTGTCGTTTCTTTTAAAGTTTTTGGTGGAGTCACTGAAGTTTCATTCTCCCAAATATTAATGGAAGAGAATGTAATTTTACCTTTCTTTTTTTTATTTATTTATTTTTTTTAATCAGAGTAAACTACATATTTGATCTCTATCCTTTATACTATTTCAATTTGGTTCATAACTTTTCAATTCTGTCAATCTAATCCATAAGCATTAGCATTCGGAGATGTAAAAAAAAAAACTTATTTTGTATCTTCAAATACTATTTTATCTATTTTACCAACCAATTTTACAACTCACTATACATACCAGTTTTTTTTTTTAACATACAATCTAATAAAATAATATAAACTACCTAATAAAATAATATAAAGTATTATTCTCTTATCTCTTTTTCCTCCACTCATTTTTCCTCTTCACACACAACCACATATTAAAATAATATATAAAAGTACTATTCTCTTATCTCTTTTTCCTCCACTCATTTTTTCTCTTCACACACAACCACATATTAAAATAATATATATTTTTTTACAACCTATGAATAGTAATATATATATTTTTACAACCTATGAAAAGTGTTATAATATATATATTTTTTTTACTATTCATAGGTTGTAAATTTTTTTAAGTTTACAAACCCGGATGGAGTGAGTTTTGGGTGGCTTAGATTGTAAAATAGCAATCGGGAGGTGTTTACACCCTCCAATACTAGTGCTAAGAAATGATAGCTTTATTTAAAGAGAAATAAATGCAAAATTTTATAGATGGAGAGGCTCTTACTCTTACAAGCCAGTAAACTACACCTTGTTCCAAAAATTTAAGTTTCAAGTGATAATGTTCAAGGTTTCAACGTAGATAATCTTGAATTTGAACTCAATCTTCACTTTGCATCCTTTTTTTTTCTTTTTTAAAAAGAATGATATCACCACGCACCCTTGGTGCGATTATCACTCCACAAGAGGGAGGCAAAGGTTGGAATTGAAGTCTCCAAGAGAGAGTTTCACACACATATACATTTAGATTATGCTAGAATGAAATTCCAATTTTGTAAAAAAAGAAAAAAAAAAAAAAAGAGTGATCTTATATTCTTATAGAGATTTGAAATTTTTTAATATTGAACAATTATGATATAAATAACTACCCAAGTTTGGTTACAACATCACTCCCGTGTATAACAGCCCTTGCCCAAAGAGTACATTGTTTTTCATACATTTCAAAACAACCATCCAAGATTGATGTTTGTTAGTAACTCAGTGATTTTTATTTCCCTATTTTTCTGGGTATAACCTTGTAACTTTTGGTTTAAAAAATTAAAACATCTTCGGTTTGATATTAAACTTGGGTTGGGTTGATGAAGGATAGTAATAAGGCCACAAAATTCTTAGCCCACATTGAGGCACAAACTTATTCACTATCAAATATCACAATCAATTATATTACAAAAATTCCCAATATTATGTACTTAAAATCACCCACTCTTTAATATCCAACCTAAACAATTTCAATTAGTGTGGCTTGAAAAATCTCAACTCAATATCATTGAAAATTATAACTTACACTCCTGCCACAATCATAATTTCACTTTAAGCCATTCCTAACAACCTAGTGTGCAATTAAACAACCAAATTAGGCCATATGCCTCTGGTTTCTTAATCTTGATCCACATAAAATAGGAAAGAGCTAAAGTTAGAGGCAATGAGAACCCTCCTTTAATACCTTGCATCTGGCTTCCATAAAATGAGATGGCCAAAGCTAAAAAGGAACACAAGAACCCAAAAATGACTCGGGGGAAATTGCTTGAAACCACCAAGGACAAGGTTGCTTCATCGTGCTTGTGTATATTTAGACTCTGACATCACATATTTGGGGGAAAATGGTTGTTTAGTCTTAATTTTTGAACTATGTAGCCAAACAGCATCATTTTCAAACAATGTAACAAAATACCCTTATTTTGGAACTCAATATTACTAATGTCGAGTTCTGACTGGAACCCAACATTAGTAATATCCAGTTCTATGCATATTTTTAAGTGGATTTCGACATTTCTAATGTTGAGTTCTACGCTTTTTAAAAAAAAAAAAAAAATTAAGTGGCAAAATAGACATAAAATACGACATTGCAATTGTCAAGTTCCAAGCAGAACTCGATATCAACAATGTCGAGTTTCAAAGCAAGGATATTTTGTTATATAATTTGGAAAATAGGCTGTTTGACTACAAAGAGTTGGAAGGAGTTGCAGCACTACCCAAAAATTCTAAATAAAGCCTTATTGGGCTTTTGGGTTAGACTTAGGCCTAGGACACTAAATATCAAATGCCATGGATTATCAACAAATAAAAGCCTTGTTGGGTTTTCAGATTAGACCCAATAGGTTCACTTTCCTAATCTCCATCCTTGTTTTTCTGCACTCTTTTTCTCCTCCCTATGACACAGACACACATTGCCGATTTGCTCTTCATTTTACACTCTAAACCTCTAAAACCCCAAAACCTTGGTCCCTTCGTGATGTCTCAAACTGCAACAACAATGGGTGAGCGTATTCCAAACGATGTCGTGGAAGACATCCTGGGTCAGCTACCAGTGAAATCCTTAACCAGATTCAGGTGCGTTTCGAGATCTTGTGACTCCATCATCACTGACCCCACTTTCATTACCAAACACTTCAAGCTCAACCTTAACCAATCCGAATCGTTAGTATCCACAAACACTCACACTGGGTATTTGCTATATACTACAGAGGATAAGAACAGTTCACCATCTTCCAAACATCTGTGTACGGTTGTTTGCAACAGTGACAGCACATTGACCCAGATTTCAAGGTTTGAAATCCCCTCACTTTTTGAGAAATATAGTATAGTTGGTTTCTGTAATGGCCTGTTCTGTCTAGCTAGTAGCGACAATGATCTTAATCACATTATATATTTGTGGAACCCAAGTATTAGAATGTTTAAGAAGCTTCTAGCTACTCCCTTTACTGACGAGGATAATAAGAAACATAAGAGTTCTGTTGTTGGACTTGCTTATAATTCTCAGAACAATGACTTCAAGATTCTGAGACTTCTGTCTGTTCTTTTGGGACCAGAGGCCAAGGCCGAGGTCGAGATTTACAGTTTGAGTACAGATTCCTGGAGAAAGGTTGTAATATCGATGGAGTCCTTAAGAGGGTATGAACCCAACCTTGGAAGAATTGTTAAGATTGATCCACCCTGTATATTTTTGAATGGAGCTTTGCACACTGTAGTAATGACTATCCGCCACCGTTTCATTCTGTCTTTTGATGTCAATGATGAGAGCTTCCGTGAGATAATGTTTCCTTTTAATTACTCAGATGTGGTTACGAAGTATCAACTTGCATTGTTTAAGAGATCCCTAGCTGTTTTCGTTTTTGCTCGTAGTCTTGGGGGTGTCTTATGCCACATATGGGTTATGGAGGAGTATGGTGTGGCTGAGTCTTGGACTAGAAAATATATGGTACCAATGATTTGGGTTAGGGTTGGTAATTTCTATGGCTGCACTGATAATGGTGAACTTTTGATTGAGAATGCCACTGGGCTGGTTTCAATTGACCCTGAGAGTCGAGAGCAGAACATTCTTGCAATTGAAGATGTTGATTGGGTGGGTTTCATGGCTAATTCAATGGAGAGCTTGATTTTACACGATGGGGGTAAGTAAATGTGAAAATTCACTTTAGCTATTATATCACTTTCAGTTTTGCCACCATCATTGTGAAAATTGACTTTAGCTAGTATTGCTTAATTTGTATATAACTTTAGCTAGTACTTTTGATGCTGAAACTAAGGTCGTAATTGTTTCCATCCTTGAGTTTAAGTAATTTCTCAGTATGAATGGGTGAAGTTAGCTAAATTACATTTGAGGAATGATCAAATGGGGATTTCAGATGGCTAAGCCATTCTGTTCTATTGTGCTTTTGCCATTGACCATAACAAAACCCTTTAGTCTAATTGGCCCGCTTAGCAATATTTAGTTCCATGGCTATATGTGATAGATTATAGTGGTCACTTGTTCTCAAGTCCAACAACTAGCAGTAGCTGAAATTTTGCTACCTTACAGAAGTTTAAAACAATGGAATCCTAATTGACCATAATTTAACAATTCCAAAATGCAAAATTTCATTAATATTACTAGTAATTGTTGATGTAACAAAGAAGTAGGACAGATTTGAAGTACCTACGATATGCATGTGTTGGACTTTAATGGGAAAAGTGGCCTCTCATTTGAAGTATCTCTCATGGCTGGAGATGTATCCAATACAATCTCCAAAGAGTATCTAGAGATTAAAAAATGTTTTAAATTTTGGATACAGTCTGATATGTTGTGGATGTGATCAAGATGGCCTTGATACGATCTTGATGCGGGAGTTGCTTAAATTGGGAAGAAAAACTAGTTGGTTTCACTTTGAATGAGTCAAAACCCTTCTCTTGTTTGCAGTCGACTCTCTCTCTCTCTCTTAGACACACACACATACACTTCGATCTTATACCTACTCATCAATTGATCATGATTTCCTGGTCATGGGGTTGATGGATATTGTTGCATCTGTGTTTGCACTTTGAAGGAGTTTGTGATGCACGTGGGAGATAATTGAGTTTCTGTTTTTATTTTTTAACTGTCTGATTCTTGTGGGTTTGAGAACTGGGGGACAATTGGACATGAAGCTGCAGATTTTAGGCTTAGTGCATTTGTGCATTTTGAAAATGTTTTTGAAGGATTCGATGCTTGTAATTTATTTTTGAATTTGATAACATAAAATATACCTAAATGGGTAGATGAGTTAATTAATTTTTGTATATCCTAGTTATAAAGCCAATGAGCAGTGGTTATAAATGGCACTTCCTCATCTCACTATTGATGTTGGGTATATTATATATATTCTTGTTTTTAGGAGTTTCCATTTATCCGTATGCTTATTGTATCTTCTGTTGGTATTGATGCTTCCTTAGATTAATTTGAATCATGGTGCTAATTGTCATCAAGCTTTGTATGGGAGAATACTGCCTTTAAATTCTACTTCTGCACCCTAAATTACCTTTTAACAATAGAAAAAAAAAAGGGAAGGAATTGATTGAAGTTAGAGAATTGAATATGGTGATATGCTAAAAATAGGTAATGGAGATCTCAGGGTTTATTTTTGATGATTTAAGTTAGTTTTAGACCCAAGGGGGAGGGGAAAGAATGTCAAAATTTTGATTGGAAGGTTTTTTTTTTTTTTTTTTTTTTTT
This sequence comes from Quercus lobata, assembly GCF_001633185.2. Classification (NCBI taxonomy): domain Eukaryota; kingdom Viridiplantae; phylum Streptophyta; class Magnoliopsida; order Fagales; family Fagaceae; genus Quercus; species Quercus lobata. The sequence goes on from NC_044914.1 coordinate 53,715,826, forward strand.
TTTAAACATATCTTTGGTTCATCACTTTGAGACATTGAAGGATAAAAACTTAAAGTCCCCCAAGCCCCAAGATTTTAAGTGCTAGAATGTCCAGGTGTAGGGCTCAAGCATCTTAAACTGTAGGCTATATTTCATTGATGAGATTAAAACATAAAAATATGGTCAGGCTAACATCATGTCTCACATCTGGTTTCATTGCTCTTCTATGAGGTTTATGCATAAGGTGTGCCATTTGTGAGATTAATTAAAAAAAGAGTTGTTATTTAGAAAGAGTATTTCAAGCTAATTGCTCCTACTTTTCATAACTTGTTCCAATTATTCTCAAAGATTGTATTAATGTTAGTATTAATGGTTAGAGTTCCTGCTCACATGCTGTTTTTATTTGTGTTGAATCCCAATGCAAGTTAAATACTATCCATGCTTGAGAATTATAGGTGATTGGGTCATTAATTGCTATTTGCTCTTTATTGGTGCATGAGTCAGATTTTGTTCTGTTAGAGGACTTAAAATGTAGATTTACAAAATATGAAAACACAGGACTTTTCTGGCCTAGTAAGGATTTTGTGAAGTTATTGACTTCAGCATTTGATAATGAACTTGTTACTTAGAATGTCAGAATGTATACCAAAATTCTTCCAAACATTGTTTGGTGCTACTAAGCTGGGAATGTGCTTTGTGCCACGCTGCTTCAGAGAGTGAAACTAAGGAAAAGCCTTTAGGTCATCCATTTTTGGTACATGGATACTCTTTCCTATCTGACTAGAAAAACTTGGTTGGCCTACTTTCAAACAGCTTTGGTCTTTTTGGTTTGTTGTTTGTTAAAACAGAATCAGAGCCTAGTTAGATGTCTTTGGTTCAAATTATGAGAACTCTCTATTAGGGCTGTCTTTTGGTCTATCTATGGAAGACTCATAATTTGGTGTCGGTTGTTAGGCAGGCCTGCCAGGAAGGGGGTGTGTTACGTTACCCTAATTAGCATATATTTTTTACCCACTTCCTTACTCTTGTGTATTTTGGAAAAGCCTTTAGGTCATCCATTTTTGGTACATGGATACTCTTTCCTATCTGACTAGAAAAACTTGGTTGGCCTACTTTCAAACAGCTTTGGTCTTTTTGGTTTGTTGTTTGTTAAAACAGAATCAGAGCCTAGTTAGATGTCTTTGGTTCAAATTATGAGAACTCTCTATTAGGGCTGTCTTTTGGTCTATCTATGGAAGACTCATAATTTGGTGTCGGTTGTTAGGCAGGCCTGCCAGGAAGGGGGTGTGTTACGTTACCCTAATTAGCATATATTTTTTACCCACTTCCTTACTCTTGTGTATTTTGGATTGGATGCTTTAACAAACCAAAAAAATTGTAAATACCTCTGTTTCTTTTTTGTTTCTATGCCACAGAGTAGAGCAAGGCAGATGGTTTAAGCACGTGCAAAACAAGCAGAAAACTTGTTGATCTAGCTGGTTCAGAGCAACAAAAGTTAAATAGGTGCAGCAGAGCTGGGTTTAAAGCAGTCTGGTAATATTAGTAGATCACTTTTACAGCTTGGGTATGATCAAACGTATCTTCTATCTTGTCTTTAATGTGAAGGTGCATTTTTGGTTTAGTTTACCAATTGGTCAATATTGCTGTATGTACAAACCCGCCAAAAATATATATGATCAATTAGGTTTAATATGGCATATTTGAGTTCTCAATTTGATGTCATCATGATTGATCCATCCACCTTCAAAATTATTTCAGCAATCCTATTGATTCAGACTGGGTGGGTTGATTTCTTTCCTTTTTTGGTTGCTTATTGAATTTTAGGGTGGTTTCCTATAATTGAATGCTACAATGAAGGATATGAGATGTCAAAGGAATGCAAAATAATGGAGAAGGAAGATTATTGATTTCTAATAATATAATTTTTTGAAAATAAAAATGAAATAGTGGAGAAGGCAGCTGAAAACAAGGGAACACATTAAGTGCAAGCTAAATGATTAAGAGAATAGTGCAAAAAACCTCCTGAACTCTGTTAAAATCAAACTAAACCCCTGATCTCTTAATTTAAAATTAGAAGCCACTCAACTTTGGGAAATACCCAAACTGACCCTTAATTTAAAAAATCTAACTCTGAATATTGAAGTGCTTGTGGAATAGGTTAAGCTTACTTCACTCTTTTTAACTGCTTGCATTGATCTTCACTTGGACAATGGTCCTGCTACAAATATAAAACCTTGGTTTTCTTACTTGATTTATTTCTCTCTTAGTTTTTCTTTTACAACACCGACTACTTACATGTAGAGCCTGCATGGCACTATTATCATTGATTAAAACAATCTCAGATGGCTCTAGTGGCATGTTAAACTCATTTAAGATCCATTCCGAGCTTGGTTTTTCTTGCTTCTATCTGATCTTATAAAATTCTCAACTGCACTTTCTACACAAAATCAGTTGCACCAACTTCATTGAGTTCGTATAATACTACCCAAATATATGCACATTCACTACATATGCTTTGTAATTGTAGAAATTCGTTTGGATGTAATTATGATTTTATTTTTTGACATCCTCAATTAGTTTTGGGACTTGAATGGAGAAACGCTTGAGTCCTAAATTGGAATGAAAAGAAAAAAACAAAAAAGCCTCTGAGAGTCTGGAAGCTGTTAAGGGGCTCTGTGAGCTATTGGATAAGGAAATAGCCATCAATGAAACTAACAATATAATGGATGTGAGCAAAGTAGAAACACTAACTCAAATTTATTTCCTTTTGTGGAGAAAAAGTAGTTGATCCAAGTAAAAGTGGTAGACAACCACTCACTCTTAACTATGTTAGGTTTGTGATAAATGTTACAGCACAAAAGTTGTGGTCATAGAAGAACTAGTATTTTGTTAGGTCTTGGTTTCTAGAATTAAAGGTTAAAGGCTAGAAAATAGAAATCTTTGTTACAACTCTGTAGAGTACAAACGAAAGAAATCTGTCTAAACTTTTTCTAGCATTTGTCACAAATTTAAACACTTGAACAAAGAAATTATGCTCAATTACATCAAGATACATGATAAACTAGACATTATTTCAGATTTTAACTTTAATGTTATATTTTATCATAGTTTCAAAATAGGTGGCCCTAAATTTGAACCCAGACTCTCCACTCTACTTCCCATGTAAGAAAGATGACTGGTGTTATAATTCTTAAGGAGAATTTAAAATATTTAATAGAGAACAATTATATTATAAATACCAACCCAAGTTTAATTACAACAGCACTCCATGTTTAATATCACTTGTCATGGCATTGTTTTTCACTCATTTCAATACAACTATTTAGGATGGAAATAATAACGCAATGATTTTTATTTCCCCATATTTTTTCTGGGAATAACATTGTGACCAAACAATATAATTTGTCTATTCAGTTTGGAAAACTTGTTCTCCAAAATCGGTTCTTAAAAAAAAAATAAAAAAGAAGAAGGAAATTTGTTTTGAAAAAAAAAATTCAAATACAAATTTTAAATAACAGTTCTCATATTAGCAAACGAAAAACAAGGCTCTAAAACGTTTGTGTTTGGATATTAAACTTGGGTTGGGCTGATGAAGGATGGTAATAAAGGCCATCAAATTCTAATCATACTGTAACCTAGCCCCGAACCATAGATCTTAGGTTCGTAGAATAGTCTTTATTGTTGATAGATTGTAACTAGGAAACAAGGCCATATAATTCTTTTACTAGATTGTAACTAGGAAATAAAGTCATGTATAGCTTCTTTCTATCAATTGTAATTTTTCAAATTAATAAGAACGCTTAATTAATTGAAATTAATTTTGATTGGTCGACAATTAAATTAACTAAATGAATTTTTGTGATTGGTAGTTTATTTTGATTAAAATAAGTTTGGTTGCATAAGAATAAAATAAATAACCTAATAATGTTAAAATTGAATGGATAATTAAGTTTTTAGGATAATTATCTTTGGGATAATTTTTTAAAGGTTTAACTATCAAGTTAAGATGGATTTTATCAAAAATATGAGCCCCATACATGTCCAAGTATAGTTCCTAACTCAATATGAAATATTGTATGAAATACCATGTTGTTTATTTATAGCTTTCTTTTAACTGTCATTGTGCATGCCATGAAACAATAAATTATGCTAGAACCCATTTCAAAAATTTGGTAGTAGTAACCATGGATCACCGATCTTCCTTAGGATCACTTAACAGAAAAGAAATTCCTAAACCAAAGCTTCCAGAATTTCTTTAACGCAATGGGAAGAGAGGGATGAGCTGAATTTTGGGTTTTCTCCTTTATTTATAGAGGTGAATTTGCTTAAAAAATAAGCTAGGGTTGCTTTAGAAGTTAGCAAATTCATTCTCTCTGATCTCTAAAGCAATCCCCTCTCATAGAATAAATTCATGCAAGCAAGTTCTTAGTCTATAAGTCCTCCTTTTTCTATACTTTCATAATTCATATGTTTGATTGATTGCATATATATCCATTATTATTCATGTCTTTCTCCCATGTTTAATATATTCATATGTTTATATGATTCGTGCATAATAGATCTAAGATAATTTATGAAGTTCACCTTACGAGTCTCTAAATTTTTCTATCAAATCTCATGCTTTCATAATCAATAAAACCTCTGAGTTTTTCTATCAAATCTCGTGTTTTCATAAAGGGAACATAATAAATTATCTTAGATCTATTATGCATGACAATTGAATAGATAAAGCCTCAATCATCAAAATTCTAATATAAATTTTCTTTTGTCCATTACAGGAAAATTTTCAAATTTTCAAATTGAGGAAATAAAGATCTTAATCATCAAATGGACTTACATGCCCTCCATAAATCATCAACATTGTCTAAATTTGACAATCTTCATCAATTCAAAAATGCCCTATAAATCAACACGTCCATACACAATAAATTTTCACCTAGATCACACAATGTCCAAGAATTCCCAAATGAGCAAATAATGACAAGATGACAATGTCCATCACAAATTTTCCAATTTTAGAAAAAAAAAAAATTTTGAAAGGATTTTTTTGACAAAGAGATTTAGGCTGTGTCCATCACTAGCTTTTTTTTAATATTATTTAGCTTATTTTTTGTACTAATCATGAGTCTCATTGCACTTTTTGATACTATTCATAGGTCCCATTGTACAATTTTAACTTTATCTATAATACTTTCAGTAAAATAATAACATACACTCCTGCCACAATCATAATTTCACTTATAGCCATTCCTAACAACCTAGTGTGCAATTAAACAACCAAATTGGGCCATATGCCACTGGTTTCTTAATCTTGATCCACATAAAACAAGAAAGAGCTAAAGTTAGAGGCAATGAGAACCCTCCTCTAAGACCTTACATCTGGCTTCCATAAAATGAGATGGCCAAAGCTAAAAAGGAACATAAGAACCCAAAAATGACTGGGGGGGGGGGGGGGGGAATTGCTTGAAACCAACAAGACAAGGTTGCTTCATTGTGTTTGTGTATATTTAGACTCAATGCCATCACATATTTGGGGAGAAATGACTGTTTAGTCTTAATTTTTGAACCATGTAGCCAAACAGCCTTATTTTCAAACTATATAGCAAAATACTCTTATTTTGAAACTTGATATTACTAATGTCGAGCTCTAATTGGAACTCGACATAATCAGTGTTGAGTTTTATGTATATTTTAAAGTGGAACTCGACATTCCTAATGTTGAGTTATACACAAAATTTTCAAGAAAATTTAACTAAAAAAATATGCATTGAATACGATATTGCTAATGTCAAGTTTGGATATTTCACTGCAAATTTGAAAATGAAGTGGTTTCGCTACACAGTGCAAAAAGTAAGGCTAAGCCGCTAAGCAGTTCCAAAATATTTGGCCTGCCATAGAGTTGGAAGGAGCTGTAGCACTGGCCAAAAATGGCGATTTTGGCCCATTAGCATTTATTTTTGAAATATTTAGGCCCGAAACACTGTTTGGGAAATAAATAGGTAAATACCACTTTTGGTAGTACTCGAGCTTGGAGAGCTCGAGTACCCCATTTTTCTATTCCAACGTGGCACCTGACGTTGGAACAGAAAAATTTTAAAAATAAACTTGGTACCCGAGCTCAGGAGGCTCGAGTACTGTTCACCCCCGTTGTCTCCCTATTTCCCCACAGTTAAACCATATGTTCCCAGAGCTACCATCTATTACCCAGAGCAAAACATACCCACAAACCAAACCTCTCAATCTCGCTATCTCCCTCTCAATCTAAAGCTATTTCCACACAAATACTCTCATTCTGCCTCTCAATCTCGCAAATACTCTCATTCTCCCTCTCAATCTCGCAAATACTCTCATTCTCCCTCTCAATCTCGCGATCTGCTTCATTCTCCGTCTCCGTCTCGCTCTCGGTCTCCCTCTCACAAGGTATGTCTCGCTCAGCTTGCATGTTCAGCTTGTGGGTATTTTTGTTTGTAAATTTGTTATTTTTATGCATAGTTTGATTCTGGGTTTTGATCCGAAATTAATTTGATTCTGGGTTTTGATCAATTTGGTTAGTTAGTTAATATATATTTGTCGGTGATTACTAGAATGTTGGTCTGGTTGTGCTTGTCTTTTGGGTTTTTTATTTTCTAATTATTAGGTAAAATGAGTTTAGGGGAGATGAGAATTGCAGTGCAATAAGTGCTATAAACATTTTATAATTTTTATTTTCTAATTAAACTTTACAACTATGAAAAATCATAGTTAACAGTTCATGGTTAGTTGATATAAACATTTAACTACAATGAATGCATTTAAGTTCTATCAAATGCTATTTGAATGGTTATGGACACACACTGTTCTTACATACACATATAGGAGCAAATAAATGCTAACATTTTACTTATACCTTCAGCCTTGCATGTAGAAGATGGCAAGATGCTTTAGTAAATTCCACACAATCTTAGTGCTTAACAGGTCTTATGCTGTCATCAGACAATTTTGAAGAAGCTAAAAGATATTTCAAAGAGGCTAAAAGACTAGCTTTGATTTGGTCCTCATAATTTCTAGTTAAAATAAAATACACATCCAATAGATGTATATATTACATATATGTACTTCTTTTACTAAGGAAATTTTGGAAGACGTTACCTATGAGAAAAAAAAAACGATAACCCTAAAACAGTCATGCCTGCCTTTGACATCCACTTTTAACCATCCCATCTTCATATCTCACATACTAAAATTTTACAAGCTTCTTTTGTTGCCCTCTAATAAAATGTAGCTGTAGGATGATCAATAGGCTTGAGAATAACCCATGTAATTCAATCGAGGCCGAATATTGTAGTGATTATAGCTAGGAACTCCATATTGTAGTGCCCTCTAATAAAATTCACGACGTCCATCCTGTTCTTGAACTGCTCCGAAGACTATTTCATTTGTTTCGCAGCTCTTCTCATAGTAAGTTTGAGGGCTAGATGAGAAGTGCCTGTAATGCTGCTGTTGTTGTTGTTGTGCCTGTAATGATGCTGCTGTTCTTTTTTTTTTTACTTTTTGAGGTTGTTATGCTTGTTTTCTGGCTCTCTTTTTACTTTCAGATTTAATGCCCATTGCCACTGTGTTGATGCATGGATCAGTGCGGGGAAGAGCAATGGAAAAGGTCAAAAAAATAAAAAAAATAAAAAAAAAGATGCGAAAAGAGAGAGTTACAGAGGGAGCGGAGAGAGAAAGAAAATCCAAAGAAGCAAAATTTTAAGGTGATAACATTTGTGAAATAAGCTAAATAAGTACGTGGTATGTTCATTGGCTAAATAATTCTCAAAGTCTCATCAACCCAAAGAAGCAAAATTTTTTGAAATTGGCAGAGGTACCCGAGTTTCCTGGGCTTGAGTACCTCTGCCTAATTTCAATAACTACGGGCCCACCAAACCCGTACATTGGGTGAATTTTTTAAAGTTTTTTTTTGGGTTGACGAGACTTTGAGAATTAATAAAAAATTTACTTGAATATGTACACATGTACTTCAAAAAAAAAGATTATAATTTTCTTGTACAAGTTTTAAAATTTTGAATTGTTATATGATAGTTCATTATAAGTATTAATTGTCATTGTGGGTAGCTATGATCATTTTATTTTATTAAGTTTATCTAATATTTTTATTGTTATGCAGTTGTTATTATTTATTTGTCTTTGTTTGTATAAAAATATTTAAACTGAATGGATAAATTGAACTCATTGGTTTTGTATTAATTATTGACGCACACAACCACAGTCATTTATACATAAATAACAAATTACGTGTCTACTTAACCAATAAAATACTTGAACAGTCACTGATTTTACAAATTTTTTTTCCTTCAATTTTGTTGACTTTATAACAAAAAATTATTATAATATGGTAACAATAAACACACATGCAACAAACCTTCTTTATTTCGTAATTACTAAATCATATAAAGTTATATTATATTTAGGGTCATGTTCACGGATACCCTTAAAGCAATTGTTATATTTTCCATGAAAGTAGTGACAAAACATTTCTCTTATATTTATAAAGAATAATGCACACACATTATTATTTACACAAATAACATTATAACAAAAAATAATGCACACACTCAATATTACATACAGTCATACACATCTAATATAAAGAATAATGCTAGAGATATCCACTATTTCTCAAAAAAATTTACAAACTACTGATGTAGTGAGTAATTATTAGTAAATGAAAAAATTTATATTAATAAACAAAAACCAATAAGAAGTTGACCATATTAACATTTTGTAAAAATTGTAAAATAGTTTGTGGTTGTAACATTACTCTAATATAAATTTATGACAGAGTGACACTTACAATCTACACACAATTATTCTATTTGTTACTGTTGGAAATATTTGTTATAGGAAATAAAGTTTTTCTTGCATTCTTTTCAGCCTTACAAAGCTCCTGCCCACTTGTCTGACGCCAACTACCAACTTAATGGTATAGAGTGAAGCCAACTACTACTAAGTTAATGGTATACACTGAAGCCAACTTCAGACATATTGGTAGAGAGAAAATTCAGTACGTTGACAACCACCCTCACCAGCTTACTTCTACAATTTATGAGATGGCTCTTGCACTTGCCAAGTCCATGTGAAGAGTCAGAATGCCCATGTGAAAGAATACTTAAGCAGAAGCTATTGTTGGGTCACCATCTATGGATCTTAGTGTCAGTGTTTTTCCATTGAAGACAAACCATTTAACTGTTGGGTCCTGCCTGCTGTGTACATAGAGGTAATATAGTTAAATGTTTGTCTCATTGTGTTTACATGTGTGGTTCGTATGAGATTTTTTTTGCATGACCACAATTCATGAGTTGAGGTTGTGGCAAGATATCATTTTCACATATACAACTGCTGATTTATATATATATATATATATAACTTTTTTCTCAAACAAAATGGAGCACAACTATATTGTAACAAAATAAAATAGAAAGAAACAATTGCAATTAAAAGCATTTTTTTTTTTTTAAATAAACAAAACAAAATAACCAATTCATAATTACTAATAGTTGAAAGAGAGATAGTAAATCCATAAATTATTATATGCTCTAGAAGAATAATACATAAAGTTTAGACATGTACTTTGATTCGTTAAAATAAATGCAGAAAACAAAATCATCTATAAGTTTTTTATTTTATTTTGTGACATGAAAAAATATTAAAAATATAGCAAATACTTGTAAAGTTGTGTATATATCGTACTGCCTGATTGCTTCTTAAAATATGCCCCATTCAGCATTTATTTCTCTATCCTTCTAGATATTTAAAATTTAAGTTTACAACAAAAATTCAGATTTAAAAATTGTAAAAAAATTATGAAATAATAGGATTTCATCATTCATTTATGGGTTAAGCTATTTATGAGATAAGCAAGAAAGGCAAGTGCTGTGAATAGTGATAGTGGAAAAAAAGTGAACGTGTATACAATATCAAAATCCCATTGGGGGGAATTTGACAATTACCATAAACCATATGTGTAAATAACAAAAAACTCAAGAAGAAGAAAAAAATTTGTGTCATTGTCATTATATTTGCCTATGCTTTGAAGAATTCATTTCATATTTTATGTTTCTATGTATTTATTTATTTAGATGTAAAAGAATACTATGTCATTGTATATTGTTTATTCTATAACTTACAAGTTATCTAAATATTAAATAAAACACAGTTTTTGTTAACAATTTCCTAGCAGCCAAGTATTGTAATTAAATATATTATAAATTATAGATATGTGATTAAAACGTTTGAAAATTATTTATATCTCTATACAGAAAGTTTACAAGGTTGAGTTTGAATATAAATTGTTTTTATCATACCTCATCTTTATTTAAGTGGTTATAGATGATGACAACTTTTATATTGTTAATAACAGGTCGGTGATGGATTTTCACTTTTTCTATGTGTACTATGACGGGGAGATGTATTATCATGAGTTGCACGGGTTGTCATACCAAGGCTCGAACCAAAAGCAAAAATACGTTAAGGTGAAACGTGGGATAGGGCTTACAAACTTGCAACGAAGAATATTGAAGGTGATGGGGTTAGACCACTCTAGGCATAAGATTTCCATCGTGTATCGAGCACCTCAACGGGTTGTAGACACGCAGGTTTTCTACAATTCACTACAATTATCGGGTGGCACCGAAGTGAAGATGATGTGGCAAATGGTTGCACAAATGGTGGCTCGAGGATTCATTGCTTCAGATCTCTATGTCACTGTTGAGCCCACCACAGTAGAGGCTGGAGAGGGTTCAGAACATACTGTTTTCGATGGAAGAGTAGATGAGCACATCGAGTCAATACCAGAAAGATCTTATCAAGGGTGTGTACAGAACACGGGAGATTTGTATGGCAGTGAACCATGGCAGACATTTGCCCATGGGAACTCGATTGAGGAGGAGGAAGGGCCCCAGCAAGTGCATGAAGGAGAGCATTTAGCTGATGATGAGCTCCATAGGGGCACATCCGACAATAACCATAATGATCACAGACTTGGTGATGATGCAACCCATATCGATGTTACTAGGGATGACTTCGAGGAGCTCCTAGATACCATGGGTGAACATGAGGATGTTGATCATATCGAAGATGTAGTTGTAGAAGAAAATAGAGAGACATGCCCCGGTCCCGATCCTACGCCGGAATGGTTCACCCAAAACAGTTGGGATAATATGTTTGATCCATCACTGGTTATGCAAGCGGAATTATTACCATGGATGCCTGGGGAGCAACCAATTAAAGGGATGGTATTCGCGACTAAATTGGCGGTGCGACGTGCGTTGACTTGGTACGCAGTGCGAGAGAATTTTAGCTTCAAAACTGAGCATTCAGACTCAGAGAGGCTTATGGTGAGTTGTGAGAATGATTCCTGTCCATGGTCAGTCCGTGCGATATGTTGCAAGGGAGACAATATCTGGAAGATCGCAAAATGCAAGGGCCCCCACACGTGCGACAAAATTCAGAATGCTTATGATGGTCGGATGATTGATTCGGTGTTCTTAGCATATGTACTTGAGCGCTATATACGAGAAGGCCCTGCGTATAAGATAAAGAACTTACGCCACGTTGCTTTGGCAGAGTTAAAACACGAAATATCTCATTACAAGGTATTCTATTCTTTAACTTGCATTATATTTTCAATACAACATAGAGACATCAGTCTTTTCGGAAGTATAATCATGATATTTTTTTTCCCAAAACCCATGAATACTTTATATTATGAAAATTGAAATTGAAAAAAGAAAAGAAAAAAAGGAATGCGGAGCGAAGAAATATTATAGTCTTACAAGTCTTGATTTGTTTTCTTCAAGTTTTTTAATTTAACTTGTATTCATTTCTAACGTAATCATTATGGTTCACATACAAGGTATGGGATGCCAAACAAAAGGCCGTTGCATCTGTATACGGGGATTTTAAGGAGTCTTATGCGGAGTTGCCGCATTTTTTGGCAGGACTGAAGGACGCAAGTCCGGGTACAGAGTATAAGTTAATAGTGGACGATAATTATGAACAGGGAACCTGTACATTCAAGTCCGTATTTTGGGCATTTCGTCCATGTATTGTTGGGTTCAAGAAGTGTAGGCCTGTGATTAGCATTGATGCAACCCACCTCTATGGAAAATATAAAGGGAAATTGATGATTGCAATGGTGACAGATGCTAATAATAAAATTTATCCAGTAGCCTTCGCCGTTGTCGAGAGCGAGAGCACAGAGACTTGGGGTTGGTTCTTGGCTTGTATAAGAACGTATGTTACTGACCGGAGACACCTGTGTGTCATATCTGACAGACACCCTAGGATACAAGCTATTTTTAGAGACAATAATCGGGACTTTTCCCTGCGGCCTCCCATGACAGAACATCGTTACTGCCTTCGTCATCTATGTAGTAACGTCAACACTAGATGGAACAATGAAACTTTAAAGAATCTAGTATGGAGGGCAGCAAGTGCTACCCAGGAGCGAAAGTTCAATGCCACCTTCGAGTTAATTGAGAATGTCAACCGGGATGCGCACCAATATCTAAAGGATGTGCCCAAAGAGAAATGGGCTCTAAGTTTTGACAAGGGTTATCGTTATGGGGCAATGACGACAAACGTCTCTGAGTGCTTCAATGGTGTTCTAAAGGGTGCTCGTAGCTTGCCCATTACGGCAATGGTGAAATACACATGGTTCAAATTGAATTCTTACTTCGATGATCGTCGCAATAACAGCATAGCACAGTCAAATTCGGGACAAAAATGGACTAAATATGCCTTGGATATCTTCATGAGAAATAAGGCGAAGGTGGAGCGTCATAGGGTGACAAGATTGAGCGCGTAACAACAATCATATCAAGTAGATACACCGCATAATCCAGAGAGTGCTGGACATGGGGATCACACACATGGAGTTAATTTGTTGCAAAGAAGTTGCACATGTCAAAAATGGAAGTTGTACAAGATACCATGTTCACATGTCATTGCAGTTTGTATTAGGTATCGACATGATGCAGAGCAATACATTGACCCATGCTATAGCGTGGATGCACTGTTTCAGAGCTATGCTCCCGTTTTCCCTGCGTTGAAAGATAGATTATCATGGCCGGATCCTGAAGAAACTCGAACGGTCCTCCCTAACCCCCGATTGATTCGAGAGAAAGGCCACCCTGTCTCAACACGAATCAGGAATGAGATGGACGAGGGTGGGAGATGGCCGAGAACCACACCGTGGAAGGAGGGGGGGAGGAAGGTGCAATGCAGGTTGTGTGACCAAGAGGGGCATAACCGAAGAACATGCCCTAAGCGGAATGAGGTACCAACAAGTGGTGGTGTCGCAGACTAGGTACGCTAATTTTAAACCGTGGCATTCTTCTAAATGTAACTTGAAACAAAATGCATGCTATATGCCATTCAATTATGTATTTTTATAACTTAAGAAAGATTGGAAAAAATTTGAAGGACCAACTATGACATATATCGTTAAAATATCATCGTTGCTTGTGTACATGTGGTTCATTCCAATTTCAAAGTTTTGGGACTAAGACTTTCTCTTCTTATGCTTGGTCTTGATGACTGCATTATTTCTAGTGTTGATTTTGTATGTGTTGGATCATTATGTGTAAAATGCTAATGCCCATTTCTTACAAGTGTTTTTCAATCGTATCATCCATTGGATTGAAACAAAAAATAGGATATGATGTGAATGAAGTGATAAGTATTCAAATTCAGCATGCTGAAGTCCCTATTTTTGCAAAATATTTCAACAATTGATGGTATTCTAATCAACTCATTTTCCCATTTATCAAGTGTTGTCATTTATCTACCACATTGTTAAAAAAAGTTCAAAAAAGTAGGACTTGTTTTGATTTTGTGTAATTATTAGAATGAACTTCCAAATACTAATACTATAGTCTATTTGTTTGATATTACATCATGAGAATGACTACTAGGTTGCTGATTTATCTGTTTCTGTTGTTTTCCAAAGGATGCTTCTTCACATCGTCTGGAGGCTTGAGGAGTTATGAACACCCCCTTAATGAGGTGAAGCCTGTGCCAAGGGTGGAAATTTCTGGTCAGCGGTGTGGTGTAACTTTCACCGTGGATGAAGAGTCGAAGAGGGAAAATGTCGGCATGCCAAGAGTTGGAAGTGCTGCCAACTGCTCATCTAACTACTAATATTGTTATAGTTTCCTTTTATGGCATGGCTATCATTATTAGTGGGCCTTGCCTTTGATCTCCTTTTTGTTATCATACTACTCTCATCTTGAAAGGCTTGAAATGCTTTTATGGGTGCTTAGATTTATATCCTTTTTAGTACTACCAAAGACATGATTTTATGTTGCTGTACATGTTGCGTAATGTCAAACTAAGCCAGGATCTCAAGTTTGATACAAGAAATAATATGATTGCTCTTCAAGACTGATCAACGGTAGATTTCTATTTGATATTTTTCTCCATTTTTATCGCTTCTTGAATCAAGCTTTGATGATGATAATAATTTCGGTCACATTCTTGATGATAATCAGGGCAGCTAAAGCTTTTCAATGCTTTCCTATTGGTCTGATTCATGATTTACAACTTTAAAGTAAATCATCACATGACGGATAAATACTGAAATACTGAAAGACGCAAAAAGAAAAACTGAAAGAAGATACGAAACCATTCTAATTAATTCTCGCCAATTCAAAAAAAAAAGAGAATTACCCATGTACTGAGCTTGGTGGACTCGGGTGCTAATCTGACAGTCATTTTTTTTCTGTTCTGAAATTTGGTAATTCCGGGGTAGGCAGATTGGTACCCGAGCTTGGTGAACTCGGGTACTAATCTGCCTAGTTTTTTTTCAGTTGTCCCAAGTAAGTTCTGGAAATAGGCAGGTTGGTACCCGAGCTTGATGAACTCGGGTACCTTGTGAAGTACCCGAGTCCAGGAAGCTCGGGAACCAACCTGCCAATTTTCAATGTGGTACCCAGGCCTATTTTGAAAATTGACAGGTTGGTACTCGAGCTTCCTGGACTCGGGTACCTTGTGAAGTACCCGAGTCTAGCAAGCTCGGGTACCAACCTGTAAATGAACAAAATACGACTGGGTGCACAATGTTGACAATTTTGAAAATTGGTAGGTTGGTACCCGAGCTTCCTGGACTCGGGTACCAACCTGCCAATTTTCAAAATAGGACTGGGTAACCATGAATACGATTTTGCAAATTGGCAGGTTGGTACCCGAGCTTGCTGGACTCGGGTACTTCACAAAGTACCCGAGTCCACCAAGCTCGGGTACCAACCTGCCAATTTGCAAAATTGTCAACATTGGTACCCAGTCCTATTTTTTTCAGAACTACTTTGGGTTGCACGTGCTAGCCAATACCAACATAGTGATATACTTGTAAGCTTTCACCCATAATATAAATCCCACATCTACAATAAAGTCCAATTCAGACACATATATATAGTCATGAAATAATGAAAGAATATTGTTACATGTCATAAAAATTGATCTTTCTCTTCTTCACTAATACTTCTAAATCGTCTTCTTTTTAGTCACAAAATTAAAACAACATATAAATTACATTCCCATCAAGATATTTGGACCCACCAGCCATCTAGGAGACTCTGGAACGAAGAATAATCCCATTAGTTGTACAAGACATAGAGTAGTACCTGAAAATGAAACCAATTTTATTATTTTAACAGATTTCCCTTCAGATGACCATAATTTAGTGACTAGTGAAGGACCAAGAGTGTCTCTCTCTCTACTGTATCTAAGGTAGAGTGCTTATGTTAGTGATTTTTTAGGGAGGGTAAATAGTAAAAACCTAGGCCATCATCTACTCCTAGTGTCCAGACCACATTTGATCCCAAATGCATAAACCTTTCACTCACATTCTTTAAAAATCCCTAAAGCTTTTTTTTTTTTTTTTTGAGAAACCCAATCCACTCATTAAACACTAAAAGTTCCAACTTAACTTATTTTATAATTTGCTATGCTTCCACAAAATACACTATTTTTTGCTTCAAATTTATTTCTACTAAGGTGACCCCACTATTTGGACACTTAAGGTAAAGAGCACTGAGCACATAAACTTGTGGAGTATGTATTCCACTTCAAAAGTTCTTATGTGATCATTTAATATCAAAAAGTCTACCAAATAACTTAATCAAAACCAAATCTAACCCAAATACCAAAATCAAAACCAATCCAGCCAAAATACCCAAACCTATATCATATATATTAACCAAAAAAAAAACCTTTATGGGTAGTGGCAAATTTGTTGGTTATGGGTTCTATAATGAGTAACTGGAAACTTTATAGTTGGCATGCTTTTCATAAGAATAACCCACCAAATTGTTCAAACAAATTTTCAAAGGAAGAAAGCATAGTTAACAATAACTAAGGCGCAAGTTAGAATGGCGCAGATAATAACATTTAGCATCTCTATAAAATTATTTTACGATTTCTCAGGTTTCTTTCTTGACTGTTCAAACTACCAACCCATAGTAAAATATTTACTGCTTAAGCAACCAATTAAAAAATGTAGCAAATGCAAACAATAACTCAATTGAGCCCCCAATATGATGTGAGAAAATAAAGATCCAAAGCTTCAAATCAGCAAACTATGATATGTGAAAATAAAGTGGTGAAAGAATGGAAGTCATATTCATAAAATATAATATGGTCACTCAATTTAGTGCCACTGATCTCCTATTCTCTTGCAATACATTTATCAAAAAACTGATAGGCATTTTTTACTAACATTGTTCTTTTGAAAGAAAGGAAAATAACCTCCAAAGACTTTATATGCTTTCTCACCAAAGCATCTCTAATGATGCCAATACAAAGTGTGCAGAAAATTATGAAAGGATTAAATGATTATAAACCAACTAAAGATGAATGACCCATATAGGCTAAGAACTACAATAATACAGTGGAAAAAATGTCCAGATTTAGTGGGGATATTGCAAGCAGAAGAACAAAGACAAAGGCAAACACAAAACTCAAATGATATGATCCATACAGGCTAAGAATTGCAATAATTCTTTGCATCGGAGTGGTAAAGGTTGGGCATGAGAAAATCAATTCCTAGCTATAAGTAATTATAGATATAAACATGTTTAGAACTCTATTTTAAAAGAATCCAGCCACAAGAAATTACAAATGGCTACACATATAATTCCTATGTCATTATTTGTTGTTGAAAATGTAACTTGATCTAAAATATAACTCAGTTAAATATGATTAAGCAGGATGAGAATGGTATGGACATACCAGAAATATTTCAAGACCAAAGAAGATATTGTCATTCATCTCTTTGAAGGCTTATAAGATGCAAAGATAAAGTGCATATACTGAGGCTAAACTGTCTACAATACAAAAATAAATATGAACATAGTTAGGCTACAACATTTAAGTTGCTCCACATCAAACACGTGGTGAGGGAAACTATCTAAACAAACGCTAATTGTAAAATCACATTTCAAACAAAACATACATACACATGCATTTAGGTTACCAATCTCAGCATGTAATACAAAGTTTGAAGAGTATCAACCCAGACCCACAAACAAAAAGTAAATGATTTTTGTGTTCTATCCTCAGTTAATAGGTTGAGTCAAAATAATAAACAAATAGATAACATATCTTTCCGATTTCAATGCCTTAAAAACAAATATTTACCAACCAACTAACTAAATTTGAATGCTGAAACTAAAACTCTTTTCGATTCTCAATGCATCTATTTGGCTACATTGAACTTAAAAAAAAAAAAACATTGACTCAAAATTCAATAGAATTCACCCCCTCACATCATAATCAATAATTGTTCAACAGCTATAGTTTTACATGTAACTAATTATTTATGTAGATTTTTGTCAACTGTGTTTCTTTTGTAAACTAACTCCAAAACTAATCATAAATTAATCTCAAAAACCAAATTTTTTTGGAATTTGAACATATAGCACAAATTAATCAACCATTTATTAACAAAAGATTAAATTAAGAATGGGACAATTAAGGGGGAAATTCATAAAAACTTACCTTTCAAAATTTTTGGTGCTCGTTCTAATGCAATGATGTAATCACTATAATCTGTGAACGCTGTAACCTATGTATCGCAACTACAAGGAAAAAATTAAATTTGATTTTAATTTTTTTTAATAAAAAGCATTCAAATAACTTGACAAAAACGAACAAAGAGAACATTAGAAACAAGAACATAGGAAGAAGGAATGAAATAAATACCAATAAAAAAAATAAAAACATAAATAAAAAGGCATGCATGTTGATTTTAAACAGATACCCAAAACGAATGCAACCCAAATAGACAAAAACAAAAACAATTCTAATCCAATTTCTTTAGGCAAAACCCAATATAACCCAAATACCAAAAAATAAAAAATAAAAAACAAAAGAACCATCAGTCCGTGCTGACAGTGGAGGCAACCCACAGATTTCAATCTCTACCTTACAGACCCAGACTCTCTCTCAGTTGTATAGGTCTATATCATCAGTCCATTTTTTCCCGTTGTTAAAAAATAGAGAGAATGACATGGGATTAGGCAAAAATGGAACCAAATTATGATCAGTGAAACTTCAAAGTGGAAATATTAGAGAGAGAGAGCATTTACCTATAGTGTGTTAGCTGAAAATACCAAAAATGGAACCAAATCCCCTTCCTCTATGATCTATTTCTCTCTCCCTCTTTGAATATCTTCTCACCTTAGAAAGGAGAAACTTCAATTAAACTTACTTACACTAAGTTCCAAAATCACCAACACAACCTCACAAGTCACAGCACCCACACAATCAAACTAGTTAAGTTCTTCACAACACATTATTCACCAAAAACTAAAACCCAAATAAAAAACTTAGTGGGAACCACAAATTCAATGAATTCTAACCCATTCCCATTATCACTGACCCTCATGCAAGAAAAGAAAACAGTCTTATCCACCTACAGAAACAGATAGAGAATAGCCTCAGAAGAAAATCATAATCAAACGGCCCAAAGAAATTATTGACCTGGACCAGGTCAGTCAGGATGGAAGTCCTAGTTTTGAGTTCCGGAAGACTAAAAGAATAGTTGAATTATCAAATACTGCAAAGCACGGGAGGTTCTTCTGAAGTTGGATGTTTGTGAGGAGGAGATTGCAAAACGGACTAGGTGACACTGTATTGCTATGATACGCAAACTTTCAAGTGAGCAAGCTGCATCGGGGAGACAGATTGATCCCACAACTATCAGCAAGTATGCGCGTGGCCAGCAGATGTCATTTCTTCAACTGCAACAGCAGACAAGGGAGAAGTGTCAGGAGATTTGGGAACGACAAGTTCAGAGTCTTTCTACCTTAGATCGTGAAAATGAGAGTGACTCTAAAGGAAATAGTGATCTTGATTCATTTGCTGGGGATTTAGAGAATCTTCTTGATGCAGAGGAATGTGAGGAAGAAGTAGGTAACTATGAGTCAAAGCATGACAAAGCAGATGGTGTTAAGGGGCTCAAAATGAGAAGGCGCCCATCCATAGCTCAGGCAGAAGAGGAAAATGAAGATGAAGCCGTTGAAGCTGCCGAATTATGCAGGTTACTCATGGAAGATGATGAGGCTGAGAGGAGGAAGAAGAAAAAGACTAAAGTTGTGAGGGAGGAAACAGGGTTGGCTTTGGGCTTGCAACCAAGTTTTGGTTTTGAGAACACAAATCGGATCAAGCAAATTGTCAGTACTGCCCAACCTAATGGGTCCTATTCTTCCAAAGAGATATTTAATAAAGACATGAAGGAGGTAGAAAATGTTATTGCGAAAAAAGGCAAGTATGGAAAGCTTTAGGTGAAAGCTTTAACGAAAAAGAATGATATCACAAGTGTTGGTCTAGTCAGTAAGAAAATCAAAATATCGGGAGATAAAGTCAAGGTTTTTAAGGACAAGAAATCTGCAAGAGAGAGTTTTGTTTGTGGGGCATGTGGTCAGCTTGGACATATGAGGACAAACAAGACAGGAAACATGAAAAATATGGATTTTAGGGTGAGATGGGCAGGGGATGCGCACCCTCAAAACCTTTTTCTTTTCCCCAGAGAATACACACCCCACAACCTTAATTATGGACTAACCTTTTTTTTGCTGTGAGGTGGACTTATTCTAGTAATGATCTCCTTTTCAATAATAGAATCCTAAACTGAATTTATACATTAAGAGAATCATGAAGCACATGCAGGAAACACAATTCTTGTGTCACCCCAAAGACAATTATGTGGTCCATCTTATCTTAATTTGGTCCGTACTAACAATGCCCCCCTTCTTTCTTTCTTTTTTTAGTGGAAATCGCCATTTTGTTAAATGATAGATCTGTAGTAGTATCTCTTTTCATTTACAATGAATGCTGGGGGTTTAATAATGTGGATTTGTTTGTCTATAACGTAAGTTTACATTATTAGTGCAATTTAAAGCTATAAAAGTCTTCTATCACTTCTGTAAAAAAAAAAAAAAAAAAACTATAAAAGTCCAAGATTTATACCTTCAGCCTTCAGTGCTTCCAATTTTTCATTCAAACACACTAAGTTCCAAATTCACCAACACAACCTCACAGCACCCACACAATCAAACTAGCTAAGTTCTTCACAACACATTATTCACCAAAAACTAAAACCCAGATAAAAAAATTAGAACTTCTTTCAAAAAAATCAACATGCTAAGTTCTTCACAACACATTATGCACCAAAATTCAAAAAAGTATGAAATTTCTTGAAAATTTAAAACAAAAACCAAGACATGGAATTGCAGCGCCAAAACCAGTTGGATTAGTGAAAATTAAGAGAAAAAGAACTCAAATTTTTCGGAGAGAGAGAGCTTACAAAGCGCCATTGAAGGGGAAATGGTCCGCGTGGCGACTCTGTGAAATGAAATTGAAAACCCTAATTGGTCGGAGACAGGGAGAAGAAAGGGCGAAGAAGAAGATGAGGACGAAGACGACGTCGCACCACTGTCACCCAACAGAAAAGGCCATTACCATCGCTCCTCCAACAACCACCACTTTCCCTTCTACTATTCCCTCAGGCGCGACGGTGACGGAGACCACGATTCCACTCCCCCAACCATCATCGATACGCAAAAGCGATCACAACGACGTTTTTAATTTCTGCCGCCGATGGTGTGAGGGTGTGAGGGTTTCAACGTTTGGGGTTTGAACGTTTAGGAGAGAGAGTGAGAGTGAGACTGTGTTCTGGTAAGGGTATGTTTTGCTCTGTTCTTGGTTGGGTATTGTGGGTAACAGATGGTTTAAGTGTGGGATCGCTGAGCAGTACTCGAGCTTCATGAGCTCGGGTATCAACTTTATTTTTTAAATTCAGATGCCAACGTCATTTGCCATGTTGGAAGAGAAAAATGGGGTACTCGAGTTCACCAAGCTCGAGTACCACAAAAAGTGATATTTCCCCAATTATTTCCGAAACAGTATTCTGTTGCTAAATATTTCAAAAATTGATGCTAATGGGCCATTTTTCCCGGCCAAAAATTATAAAAAAAGACTTATTGGGCTTTTGGGTTAGATTTAGGCCTAGGACACCGAATATCAAATGCCTTGGATAATCAACGAATAAAACCCTTGTTGGGTTTTCAGATTAGGCCCAATAGGTTCACTTTCCTAATCTCCATCCTTGTTTTTCTTCACTCTTTTTCTCCTCCCTATGACACAGACACACATTGCCGATTTGCTCTTCATTTTACACTTTAAACCTCAAGCCTTGGACCCTTCGTGATTGCTCGAACTGCAACAACAATGGGTGAGCGTGTTCCAAACGATGTCGTGGAAGACATCCTGGGTCAGCTACCAGTGAAATCCTTAACCCGATTCAGGTGCGTTTCGAAATCTTGTGACTCCATTATCACTGACCCCACTTTCATTGCCAAACACTTCAATCTCAACCTTAACCAATCTGAATCATTGATATCCACAAACGCTCACAGTGGGTATTTGCTATATACTACAAAGGATGAGAATAGTTCACCATCTTCCAAACATCTGTGTACGGTTGTTTGCAACAATGACCGCACTTTGACCCAGATTTCAAGGTTCGAAATCCCCTCACTTTTTGAGAAATATAGTATAGTTGGTTTCTGTAATGGCTTGTTCTGTCTAGCTAGTCGTGATTATGATCTTAATCACATTATATATTTGTGGAACCCAAGTATTAGAATGTTTAAGAAGCTTCTAGCTACTCCCCTTACTGACGAGGTTCATAAGAGATTTAAGTTGTCTGTTGTTGGACTTTCTTATAATTCTCAGAACAATGACTTCAAGATTCTGAGACTTCTGTCTGTGGGACCAGAGGCCGAGGCCGAGATTTACAGTTTGAGTACAGATTCCTGGAGAAAGGTTGTAATATCGTTGGAATCCTTTAGAGCGTATGAACCCAACTTTGGAGGAATTTTTGACATTGATCTACCCTGTATATTTTTTAATGGAGCTTTGCACACTGTAGCATGGACTTGCCGCCGCCCTATCATTCTGTCCTTTGATGTCAATGATGAGAGCTTCCGTGAGATAATGTTGACTCCTAATCATTTGAGAGCTTCCGTGGTTACGCATTTCACTCAGCATGCATTGTTTAAGGGATCCCTAGCTCTTTTCACTTTTGCTCAGAGTCATGCGGGTGTCTTATGCCACATATGGGTTATGGAGGAGTATGGTGTGGCTGAGTCTTGGACTAGAAAATATTCGGTACCAATGATTTGGGTTAGTGTTGGTAATTTCTATGGCTGCACTGATAATGGTGAACTTTTGATTAAGAATGCTACTGGGCTGGTTTCAATTGACCCTGAGAGTCGAAAGCAGAACATTCTTGCAATTGAAGATGCTGATTGGGTGGGTTTCATGGCTAATTCAATGGAGAGCTTGATTTTACTCAATGGTGGTAAGTAAATGTGAAAATTCACTTTAGCTATTATATCACTTTCAGTTTTGCCACCATCATTGTGAAAATTAACTTTAGCTAGTATTGCTTAATTTGTATATAACTTTAGCTAGTACTTTTGATGCTGAAACTAAGGTTGTAATTGTTTCCATCCTTGAGTTTAAGTAAACTAAGGTTGTAATTGTTTCCATCCTTGTGTTTAAGTAATTTCTCAATATGAATGGGTGAAGTTACCTAAATTACATTTGAGGAATGATCAAATGGGGATTTCAGATGGCTAAGCCATTCTGTTCTATTGTGCTTTTGCCATTGAGCATACCAAAACCCTTTAGTCTAATTGGCCCGGTTAGCAATATTTAGTTCCATGGCTATTGTTCTCAAGTCCAACAACTAGCAGCAGCTGAAATTTTGCTTCCTTTCAGAAGTTTAAAACAATGGAATCCTAATTGACCATAATATAACAGTGCCAAAATCCAAAATTGCGTTAATATTACTAGTAGGTGTTGATGTAACAATGAAGTAGGACAGATTTGAAGTACCTCCAATATGCATGTGTTGGACTTTAATAGGAAAAGTGGCCTTTCATTTGAAGTATCTCTCATGGCTGGAGATGTATCCAATACAGTCTCCAAAGAGTATCTGGATATTGAAATATGTTTTAAATTTTGGATATAGTCTGATATGTTGTGGATGTGGTCAAGACGGCCTTGACACAATCTTGATGCGGGAGTTGCTTAAATTGGGAAGAAAAACTAGTTGGTTTCACTTTGAATGAGTCAAAACCCTTCTCTTGTTTTGCAGTTGACTCTCTCTCTCTCTCTCTCTCTCTCTCTCTCTCTCTCTCTCTTAGACACACACATACACTTTGATCTTATACCTACTCATCAATTGACCGTGATTTCCTGGTCATGGGGGTTGATGGATATTGTCGCATCTGTGTTTGCACTTTGAAGGAGTTTGTGATGCACGTGTGAGATAATTGAGTTTCTGTTTTTACTTTTTAACTGTCTGATTCTTATGGGTTTGAGAACTAGGGGACAATTGAAGATGAAGCAGCAGATTTTAGGCTTAGTGCATTTGTGCATTTTGAAAATGTTTTTGAAGGATTTGATGCTTGTAAATGGCACTTCCTCATCTCACTATTGATGTTGGGTATATTATATATATTCTTGTTTTTAGGAGTTGCCATTTATCCGTATGCTTATTGTATCTTGTGTTGGTATTGATACTTTCTTAGATTAATTTGAATCATGGTGCTGATTGTCATCAAGTTTTGTATGGGAGAATACTGCCTTTAGATTCTACTCCTGCACCCTAAATTACCTATTAACAATAGAAAAAAAGGGAAGGAATTGACTGAAGTTAGAGAATTGAATATGGTGATTCAAGGCTCTTATCCTTGATAAAGGAGTTGCATTGATGCAGAATGTTGCTGTTGTGTTATGCTAAGAAGCTTAATACTTAAGATTTATATTAATTAAAAATAGGTAATGGAGATCTCAGGGTTTATTTTTGATGATTGAAGTTAGTTTTAGGCCCAAGGGGGAATGGAAAGAATGTCAAAATTTTGATTGGAAGGTTGTTCTTTTGAAAAAAAAAAAAAAAAAAAAAAATACATATCCTTCCTTCATCACTTTGAGACATTGATGGATAAAAACTTAAAGTGCCTCAAGCCCCAAGCTTTTAAGTTATGGAATGTCCAGGTGTAGGGCTCAAGCATCTTAAGCCGTAAGCTATATTTCATAGATGAGATTAAAACATAAAAATAAGGTCAGGCTAACATCATGTCTCACATCTGGATTCATTGCTCTTCTATGAGATTTATGCATAAGTATTGCCATTTGCGAGATTAATTAAAAAAAGAGTTGTTATTTAGAAAGAGTGTTACAAGCTAATAGCTCCTACTTTTCATAAATTGTTCCAATTATTCTCAAAGATTGTATTAATGTTAGTATTAATGGTTAGAGTTCCTGCTCACATGCTATTTTTACTTGTGTTGAATCCCAATGCAAGTTAAATACTTTCCATGTTTAAGAATTATTGATGATTGGGTCATAAATTGTTATTTGCTCTTTTTTGGTGTATGAGTCAGATTTTGTTCTGTTAGAGGGCTTAAAATGTAGATTTATAAAATATGGAAACACAGGGCTTTTCTAGCCTAGTTAGCAGGCATTTTGTGAAGTTATTGACTCTAGCATTTGATAATGAACTTGTTACTTATAATGTCAGAATGTATAACAAAATTCTTCCAAACACTGTTTGGTGCTACTGAGCTGGGAATGTGCTTTGTGCCATGCCACTTCAAAGAGTGAAACTAAGGAAAAGCCTTCAGGTGATCCATTTTTGGTACATGGATACTCTTTCCTGTCTGACTAGAAGAACTTGGTTGGCCTACTTTCAAACAGCTTTGGTCTTTTTCGTTAGTTGTTTGTTAAAATGGAATAAGAGCCTAGTTAGATGTCTTTGGTTCAAATTATGTGAACTCTCTACTAGGGGTGTCTTTTGGTCTATCTGTGGAAGACTCATAATTCAGTCTCGGTTGTTAGGCAGGCTTGCCAGGAAGGGGGTGTGTTACGTTACCCTAATTAGCATTGTGTATTTTGGATTGGATGCTTTAAAAAACCAAACAAACTGTAAATACCTCTGTTTCTTTGTTGTTTCAGTGCCACAGAGTAGAGCAAGGCAGATGGTTTAAGCACCTGCAAAACAAGTAGAATAAATCTTATTGATCTGGCTAGTTCAGAGCAACAAAAGTTAACTGGTGCAGCAGGGCCTCGTTTAAAGCAAGCTGGGAATATTAGTAGATCATTTTCACAGCTTGGGTATGGTGAAACATATCTTCTTTAATGTCTTTAAGGTGAAGGTGCATTTTTGTTATAGTTTACCAATCAGTCAATATTTCTGTGTGTACAAATCTGCCAAAAATATATATGGTCAATTAGGTTTAATATGGCTAGCACATATTTGAGTTCTCAATTTGATGTCATCATGATTGATCCATCCACCTTCAAAATTATTTGAGTAATCCTGTTGATTCAGAATGGGTGGGTTGATTTCTTTCCTTTTCTTTTTGCTTATTGCATTTTAGGGTTGTTTCATAATTGAATGCTACATTGAAGGAGATGAGATGTCAAAGGAATGGAAAATAATGGAGAAGGAAGATTATTAATTTCTAATAATATAATTTTTTGAAAATAAAAATGAAATAGTGGAGAAGGCAGCTGAAAAGAAGTTTACACATTAAGTATAAGGTAAAAGATGAAGAGAATACTGCAAAAAACCTCCTGAA
Organism: Quercus lobata; assembly: GCF_001633185.2. Classification (NCBI taxonomy): domain Eukaryota; kingdom Viridiplantae; phylum Streptophyta; class Magnoliopsida; order Fagales; family Fagaceae; genus Quercus; species Quercus lobata. The sequence continues at coordinate 53,741,997 of NC_044914.1, forward strand.
CTTTCTGTCAAAATCAAACTAAACCCCTGATCTATTAAATTGAAATTAGAAGCCACTCAACTTTGAGAAATACCCAAATTGATCCTAATTTGAGGATCTAACTCTGAATATTGAAGTGCTTGTGGAATAGGTTATGCTTACTTCTCTCTTTTTGACTGCTTGCATTGATCTTCACTTGGATAATGGTCCTGCTACAAATATAAAACCTTGGTTTTCTTACTTGATTTATTTCTCTCTTAGTTTTTCTTTTACAACACCGACTACTTACATGTGGAGCCTGCACTGCACTATTATCATTGATTAAAACAATCTCAGATGGCTCTAGTGGCATGTTAAACTCATTTAAGATCCATACAGAGCTTGGTTTTTCTTGTTTCTATCTGATCTTATAGAATTCTCAACTACACTCTCTACACAAAATCAGTTGCACCGACTTCATTGAGTTTGTATAATACTACCCAAATATATGCACATTCACTACATTTGCTTTGTAATCGTAGAAATTCGTTTGGATGTAATTATGCTTTTATGTTTTGACATCCTCAATTAGTTTTGGGACTTGAATGGAGAAACGCTTAAGTCCTAAATTGGAATGAAAAGAAAAAACAAAAAAGCCTTTGAGCGTCTAGTAGTAACTTTTTTTTGGTTGGTGTTTTCCAATGCGCAAAATTGAACTTGTGGCTATGACTTAAAGGAATCAACATGATGAACTATGTAGAGTTAAAAAAATGGCTACAACTCCCATTACTCAAATGGAGGTTACTCAGTGTCATGGATTTGTAGAAGTTTGAATTTGACATTACGTCATGTCGAAAACAATGGTAATGAAGAGATGAAAATAGATGAGGAAGCTGTTAAGGGGCTATCTGATCTATTGGATAAGGAAATAGCCATCGATGAAACTAACAATATAATTGATGTGAGCAAAGTAGAAACACTCACTCAAATTCATTTCCTTTTGTGAAGAAAAAGTGGCTGATCCAAGTGAAAGTGGTAGACAACCACTCACTCTTAACTATGTTAGATTTGTGACAATCGTTACAACACAGATGTTGTGGTCATAGAGGAACTAGTATTTTGTTAGGTCTTGGTTTCTAGAATTAAAGGTTAAAGGCAAGAAAATAGAAATCTTTGTTACAACTCTGTAGAGTACAAAGGAAAGAAATCTGCCTAAACTTTTTCAAGTATTTGTCACAAATTTAAACACTTGAACAAAGAAATTATGCTCAATTACATCAAGATACATAATAAATTGGACATTGTTTCAAATTTTAAGTTTAAAGTTATATTTTATCCTAGTTTCAAAATGGGTGGCCCTAAATTTGAACCCAGACTCTCCACACTACTTCCCATGTAAGAAAGATGAGTGATGTTATAATTCTTATGGAGAATTTAAAATTTTTAATAGAGAACAATTATATTATAAATAGCAACCCAAGTTTAATTACATCAACACTCCCATGTTTAATATCACTTGTCATGGCATTGTTTTTCACTCATTTCAATACAACTATTTAGGATGGAAATAATAACCCAGTGATTTTTATTTCCCCATATTTTTTCTGGGAATAACATTGTGACAATATATTTTGTTTTTTCAATTTTGAAAACTTGTTTTTCAAAATCGGTTCTTAAAAAAAAGGAAATTTGTGTTTTGAAAAAACAAAATTTCAAATGCAAATTTTAAATAACAATTCTCATATTAGCAAACAAAAAACAAGGCTCTCAAAAATGTCTTTGGTTGGATATTAAACTTGGGTTGGGCTGATGAAGGATGGTAATAAAGGCCATCAAATTCTAATCATATTGTAACTTAGCCCCAAACCATAGGTCTTAGGTTCGTAGAATAGTTTTTATTGTTGGTAGGTTGTAACTAGGAAACAAGGGCCAAAATGGCCAAATACCACGAATTTTTGAAATATTTTGTAAAAAAACACTGTTTCGGAACTATATAGGGAAATACCATTTTTTATGGAACTCGAGTTTCTTAAACTCGAGTTCTTAAGAGTTTTGCCACCATGGCACTGCTGAGGTGGAAATTGGGCCATTAAAAAATGCTTCTTTTTTTTTTTTTCTAAGGTACTCGAGCTTGGTGAGCTCGAGTACCTTGTAAGGAACTCGAGTTTAATAAACTCGAGTTCCTTATAACTTTTTTTTTTTTTTTTTGGGTTGTTGGGATTATTGACAAATAAACATAAACATAAAAATAAGTAGCTTTTTTTATGTTTTTATTTATTTAAATAGAAGCATTGTAAAATATAGAGATTTTAATTTCAAAATATGAATTTAATTTCTACATTAAGTAAAACTATTCATTGTTTTATCTTGGGCCTGTCGGCCCAAGCCTCCGCTCCATGGACTAAGCCTCCAAAAATCTCCTATTAAAAACCACACAATATTATTCGAGTCGGGTCGGGCCGTCAACATGAATCAAATGATACCCTTAAAGTGTGGATGAAATGTTTTATAATACTTAAATTTATAAAAGATACTAGTGAAAGTTCCATGCGTTGCATCGCTTTAATCATGAATTTTCTTTATATATTTTTTTGAGAAATTATAACTAAATGAGTTATTATTACATAATTTTAGAATTATTTTCTAACTATATGAATGATTATTATAATATACACATGCATAATTTTGTATATTTGTCCTTATATATAATATCTTTAATTAAGATTATCAATAAAAAACCTTTCTAATTTTTTTTTATAACTCCTTATTTATTAATGAAGGAGATGATTTGAACTCAAGCAATTAAATCTTTTATAATACTTGCATATTATTGTTACTTGCATATGCGTAAGTTGCAACTAAAAAAAAACCACAATCTATTAGTTCTACTAAGGTGAGTTTGGTTCAGCTTTTTCAAACAGTTCTTTTGGAAAAAGTGGAAGTTTTAAAAAGTAAAATATAAAACTGAGTTTTTTTTTTTATTTTTTTTTTTAATTTTTTTTTTTAAGTAGCATGTTTGGTAAAAACTATCAAAAAATGCTTTTTGAAAAAGTTTAGTGTTTGGCTAATACTTATAAAAGTGGTGGTTTGATTTGTAAATTACCAAAAAAGACAAGATATATATAAATATATACGTTTTAATTACCTCTCTTTATGCAAGTTATGGACACAATATTTTTTTAAAAATTTCACAATAAAGTCTGCATGACAAGTTGTTAATGGTAGGGAAAAATATAATGTCACTAATAGGTCCAGATGAGAATTAATAACAACTTACTGTGTAAACTTTATAACAAGTTTTTCACTCTCTTTTCTGCGTTAATTATTTTCTGTTCACTATTTAAAAATTGTTCACTGTTTTCTCATAAAACACCTAGTGAAATCGTGATTTCTAAATTTAAAAGCCAAATCTGAATGCTTTTTCATGTTTGAATTTCACAATAATCGATCTCTTTTTCTCTGCATTGATAAAATATGTTTCTACATTAATAAAATTTCCTCTCTGCACATCATGTTTACTGTATATTCGAATCTGCTTACTACATTCATAAAATTTGTTTTCTACATAAACTATTTCTAGTATTCTACATAAAATTATTTTCTGTTCAGCATTATTTAAAAAAAATTTTACTCTCTTTTTTGCGTAAATTATTTAATAATGTGTTAAAGCTAACAAAATAACAAATACCTGAATATAAAACAGCTTCCTATAGGGTAGTTGTCAATAATGATCATTCACCAGAATGTTATTGATATTACTCTGTTTATTCAAAATCAAGAACTCAAACAAAGAATTGTCATTTTGTAGTTTATATAAAGGCAGAAATCATTAGAATGAACAAATAAATGTGAATCATATCTAGAATGAAATTTGTATGCAAAGGGAAAAGAGAATGAAACACAAAACAAGATAATCACCTAAGCCATGAACTCGTTGTACTTGTTCCTAAGGTTCTGAACCAATTCAAATTCACATCAACATTGACTACCACAGTTACATAATTTCTTGATTCAGGACAGCCATTGCATCTTTAATGGCTTGGGTAGAACCACCGAAGATGGCATCCATGACAGATTACTATTCACTAGCACGAGTGAATAGCTTCCAGACAAATCAAGACAGTCCAGACAGATGTTCAAAAGTTGAATATACATAATCATCAGTTGTCTTATATATAGTTAGAAAATAATTCTAAAATTATGTAATAATAACTCATTTAGTTATGATTTCTCAAAAAAATATATAAGAAAATTCAGGATTAAAGCCATGCAACGCATGGAACTTTCACTAGTATCTTTTATAAATTTAAGCATTATAAAACATTTCATCCACACTTTAACGGTATCATTTGATTCATGTTGACGACCCAACCCGACTCGAATAATATTGTGTAGTTTTTAATGGGAGATTTTTGGAGGCTTAGTCCATGAAGCGGAGGCTTGGGCCGATAAACCCAAGCCGGAGCACTTATGGACAAGCCTCTTGGGGGTTTGGGGGCAACGCCCCCGGGAAAAATTTTATGAGAAAACAATGAACAATTTTACTTAATGTAGAAATTAAATTCATATTTTGAAATTAAAATCTCTATATTTTACAATACTTCTATTTAAATAAATAAAAACATAAAAAAAAAAGCTACTTATTTTTATGTTTATGTTTATTTGTCAATAATCCCAACAACCAAAAAAAAAAAAAAAAGTTAAGGAACTCGAGTTTACTAAACTCGAGTTCCTTACAAGGTACTCGAGCTCACCAAGCTCGAGTACCTTAGAAAAAAAAAAAAAAAAGCATTTTTTAATGGCCCAATTTCCACCTCAGCAGCGCCACGGTGGCAAAACTCCTAGGAACTCAAGTTTAAGAAACTCGAGTTCCATAAAAAGTGGTATTCCCCTATATAGTTCTGAAACAATGTTTTTTTTACAAAATATTTCAAAAATTCGTGGTATTTGGCCATTTTGGCCGTTGTAATTCTTTTACTATATTGTAACTAGGAAACAAAGTCATGTATAGTTTCTTTCTATCAATTGTAATTTTTCAAATTAATAAGAATGCTTAATTAATTGAAATTAATTTTGATTGCTCGACAATTAAATTAATTAAATGAATTTTTGTGATTGATAGTTTATTTTGATTAAAATAAGTTTGGTTGCATAGGAATAAAATAAATAACCTGATAATGTTAAAATTGAATGAATAATTAAATTTTTAGGATAATTATCTTTGGGATAATTTTTTATAGCTTTAACTATCAGGTTAAGATGGATTTTATCAAAAATATGAGCCCCAGACATGTCCAAGTATAGTTCCTAACTCAATATGAAAAATGGTATGAAATACCATGTTGTTTATTTATAGCTTTCTTTTAATTGTCATTGTGCATGCCATGAAACAATAAATTATGCAAGAACCCATTTCAAAAATTTGGTAGTAGTAACCATGGATCACTGGTCTTCCTTAAGATCACTTAACAGAAAAGAAATTCCTAAACCAAAGCTTCCAGAATTTCTTTAAAGCAAGGGGAAGAGAGGGATGAGCTGAATTTTAGGTTTTCTCCTTTATTTCTAGAGGTGTATCTACTTAAAAAATAAGCTAGGGTTGCTTTAGAAGTCAGCAAATTCATTCCCTCTGATCTCTAAAGCAATCCCCTCTCATAGAATAAATTCATGCAAGCAAGTTTTTACTCTGTAAGTCCTCTTTTTTCAATACTTTCATAATTCATATGTTTGATTGATTGCATATATGTCCATTATTATTCATGTCTTTCTCCCACGTTTAATATATTCATATGTTCATATGATTCATGCATAATAGATCTAAGATAATTTATGAAGTTCGCTTTATGAGTCTCTGAATTTTTCTATCAAAATCTCATGCTTTCATAATTAATAAAATCTTTGAGGTTTTATTTTTTTATTTTTTTATTATTATTATCAAATCTCATGTTTTCATAAAGGGAAATTCATAAATTATCTTAGATCTATTATGCATGACAATTGAAAAGATAAAGCTTCAATCATCAAAATTCTAATATAAATTTTCTTTTGTCCATTACCGGAAAATTTTCAAATTGAGCAAATAAAGACCTTAATCATCAAATGGACTTACGTACCCTCCATAAATCATCAACATTGTCCAAATATGACAATCTTCATCAATTCAAAAATGCCCTATAAATCAACACGTCCATAAACAATAAATTTTCACCCAGATCACACAATGTCCAAGAATTCCCAAATGAGCAAATAATGACAAGATGACAATGTACGTCACAAATTTTCCAATTTTTGAAAACTTTTTTTTGAAATGATTTTTTTGAAAAAGAGATTTAGGTTGCGTTTGGCATTGACTTAAAAAGGCAGCTTTTTTTTTTTACAATTCAGCTTATTTTTTTTGTACTAATCATGGGTTCCATTGCACCTTTTAGTACTATTCATGAGTTCCATTGTACTATTTTAGTTTTATCTATAATACTTTCAGTAAAATTATAACATACACTCCTGCCACAATCATAATTTCACTTATAGCCATTCCTAACAACCTAGTGTGCAATTAAACAACCAAATTGGGCCATATGCCTCTAGTTTCTTAATCTTGATCCACATAAAACAAGAAAGAGCTAAAGTTAGAGGCAATGAGAACCCTCCTCTAAGACCTTGCATCTGGCTTCCATAAAATGAGATGGCCAAAGCTAAAAAGGAACACAAGAACCCAAAATACTTGGGGAAATTGCTCAAAACCACCAAGGACAAGGTTGCTTCATCATGCTTGTGTATATTTAGACTCTATGCCATCACATATTTGGGGGACAATGGATGTTTAGTCTTAATTTTTGAACTAACCAAACGGCCTTATTTTCAAACTATGTAGCAAAATACCCTTATTTTGAAACTTGATATTACTGATGTCGAGTTCTAATTGGAACTCGATATAATCAGTATCGAGTTCTATGCATATTTTAAAGTGGAATTTGACTTTCCTAATGTTGAGTTATACACAAAATTTTCGAGAAAATTTAAATGAAAAAATATGCATAGAATACGACATTATTAATGTCAAGTTCCAAAACTGAGATATTTCGCTGCACAATTTGAAAATGAAGTTGTTTGGCTACACAGTGCAAAAAGTAAGGCTAAGCAGTTCCAAAATATTTGGCATGCCATAGAGTTGGAAGGAGCTGCAGCACTACCCAAAAAGCCTAGGACACCAAATATCAAATGCCATGGATTATCAACACATAAAAGCCTTGTTGGGTTTTCAAATTAGGCCCAATAGGTTCACTTTCCCAAATCTCCATCCTTTTTTTTTTTTTTTTTTTGGGATTTATGATGTTTCGAAGATATTATTTAGCAGTGAAGATAAAATTAAACTCAATTTTCTTTCTTTCTTCAAGTTAATTTTGCAAAAAAAAAACAAAGCAAATAATATTGCTTTGACTGTACAGTTATCACTACAGATCGGCACAAACATTTTGACAAACACCTATTGTGCATAACTATAAACTATCGCAGAAAGTTCTAAATTTCAAATAATTTATGATCCATATAAACAAATAGCATCTTCCCAAATAATAGGAATTCAATCTTAACAGCCAACATGAAAAACTTCAAAACCACAGCCCAAAATGTCATTGAAAAAATCAACACAAATATGACTGAATATTTACACACCTCACTGGCAGTGACCACGAAATGAAGTAAATATTTTTCAATTTCGTTTTTCCAATGGTTTTAATTTATTGTTGTATTGGTGTGATGCCACGATTTAATGTTGGGAAGTAGGAATTAAGATTACACAAGCCAAATTCGAAAAGAGAGAAAGAGAAGAGCAGCTCACTATCGGTGTGGTCGTCGCTGTCGCTGTCACTGTCGTCGCCTGGGTTCACGATGTGAGCCGATGGTCTATCTGAGTTCAGTTTGAGCTGAGGGGTTTGGGTTAGGGAGGTTTGGGTTCATGGAGTTTGGGCTAGTGAGGTGTGAATTCTTCGTGGTCTTTGTTTTTAGATTTTAGAATTTAACCTGTTGTTTAGGCTAGGGATTTTTGCTTAAGTTTATGCCTTAAATGATGTAGTTGTGATGTATGCCATATCTTCGTTTAGTCATCACTAAAATGACGTAGGTTTTTTGGCTAATTTGACAAAAATAAAATACATTAGCATGATGATGTGTTACTTAACAACAAAAACTACCCGTAGGAGGTGAATTGCTAACGGAACCAAACTTCAGGGTGTAAAATAAAGTTTTTGAAACTTTGGAGTGTAAAATCCAGTCAACCCCAAACTTCAGGGTGTAATTTGCAATTTACCCTATAAAATTTTATGTCTATTGTGACATACAAATCTATTTTTCCAATTTTACATACTTATTTTTCAGAATACCCTACATCATATTTTATTTCTTGCACTATATTTCATTAAAATATAAAATTTTCTTGATTTTTGTAATTATTTCTCTTTTTTTACAAATAACAATCATCATCCATTCTCTTATTTCATTATCGAGATATGTAAAGAAAGAATAAAAAGTTAAATGCAAAATGAATAGTGCTAGTATAATTTTGTATGATTACGGTAAAAAAAAAAAAAAAGTATTTTTACACAATTTTATATGACATGAAGTAAGTGAATTTTATGATTTTTTTTTATTGATGAATTTTAGGATTAGTAGTTAAAATGCGATAATTTTTATATTATACAAGCACTTATACAAGTGCTCTTAAAAAGTATATAAAATTTAAACTTTAAAAAGGATAAAATCAAAATTACCTAAAATTTCAAGCAAGAAATTGCAACTTAATCATTTATATTAGGTGACAAAAATTGATTAACAAAATTTCCACAAACAAAATATAACAATCATGTGGTCTAAGAACCAAGGTGGTCGAGTGGTGGAATGCAAGCATGAGTGACACGTGTCATAGAAGGTCCCACTTTTTTGTGTGGCTTATTTCGTTTGGGAAAATCTCATAACAACTGGGCCGCGGCCCACTAGATTTTCAACTTATTTAAGCACTCTATTCCCATTGGATCGTGCGAAAAGCGCGACTCATTGGGCGTGGGTCGGTTATCACATTGCGTGTAGAATTAGGAGTAAGAACCAAAATACCCAAAAAGGGCCGCAACAAACTCACAAAAAAGTAGAAAACTAGGTGATTTCCACCAAGGGCATAATGGGAAATAGGAACCGACTTAGAAGTCGCTGAAATCGTCTATTTTTTTTACTCTTTTTCTCGAACTGCAACAACAATGGGTCAGCGTGTTCCAAACGATATCGTGGAAGACATCCTGGTTCGGCAATCAGTGAAATCCTTAACCCGATTCAAGTGCGTTTCGAAATCCTGGGTTTCCATCATCACTGACCCTACTTTCATTACCAGACACTTGAAGCTCAACCTTAATCAATCCGAATCATTGATATCCACAAACACTCACAGTGGGTATTTGCTATATACTACAAAGGATGAGAATAGTTCACCATCTTCCAAACATCTGTGTACGGTTGTTTGCAACAGTGACAGCACATTGACCCAGATTTCAAGGTTTGAAATCCCCTCACTTTTTGAGAAATATAGTATAGTTGGCTTGTTCTGTTCGGCTTGTTCTTGTTAACAATGTAAAGTGAGGGAGAAAGACTGAATAGTCTGTATATTTGATGTGTAAAATAATGTACAATAGAGAGTCTTTATATAGGCTAGGTATGTGTGCAGTACAAGTAAAATAAGTAAATTACAAGTACAGTATATTGAGCTAAGCCCAATGGACTAAACTAGACTAAGCTATACACTAACATCCCTAGGAATGGCAACGGGTCGGGTTCGGGCCGGGTTTTTCAATACCCGGACCCGACCCGCGGGCCAAGACCCGCAGCCCGGACCCGGTCCATTTACTAAACGGGTTTTTTTTTTCCGGGGCCCGGACCCGCCCCAGTCGGGCCCCACGGGCCCCGCGGGCCCCGTTAAACCCTGCCAAATTTGGGCCCATCCGTGGCCCAAATATTGGCCCAACCAAAAAAAATAAATAAATAAAAAATTTCCTCAGCTTTTCTTGAATGTTCTGGGCAGCCAAACACTACAATCCATAAGAACAATACAAACTCAGAAACACTACAATCCAGAACAATACAAACTTAGAATTCTTCTACCGATTTTAGTTAATTTTTTTTTTCAAAACTCTTCCTCTCTCTCAACCTCAAAATCGGAACCCCATGGCCAGACTTTCATGCTTCGCAACTCGCCGTTCACCACCGTTCCCCACTTTTCTTTCTCTTCGCAACTCGCCGTTCCCCACCGTTCAAAATCGGAACTCCATGGCCAGACTTTTCTTTCTCTTCACTCCATGGCCAGCTTTTCTTTCTCTTCTCTTTCAAGCTCTCTGTCGGTTAACACCCATTAATTGTGACCGCCGCTTGCCACTACCATCTACCGCCATCTAGATTCAATCTTCATCAACGATTCACTCTCTCTCTCACAAACGATTCGACCGATCTGACCGAAACCCATTTCGGCTGATTTCAGAGTGGTGGGTTTAATTGACTCAGTGGGAGTTCATTTGGATTTGTTGTTAAGTTAATTTCAATGGTGGTGGGGAGGTGAGGCGTGAGGCAGTGACTGAGAGAGTGAGTGAGCTGAAATGAGGTGGTGAGGGTGAGGAGGGACTGAGGGAGGCGTGAGTTGCTGCGGAAGAAATGAGAGATTTAGGGTTAGATAATAGCTATATATATATAGGGGGTATTTTTGTAATTACAGGGAAACCGGGTTTTATCTGGGTCGGGTTTCGGATTTTTTTATAAAACCCGGACCCGTTTCGGGTTTTTTTTTAAAAACCCATACCCGACCCTATTCCTAATCGGACCGGATAAAACCCGGCCCATTAGGGTCGGACCGGACCGGGTACTCGCGGGTCGGGCAAAAATTGCCATCCCTAAACATCCCCCCTCAAACTCAAGGTGGCAAGGAGGAAGCCAACTAGAGTTTGGATATAAGATCTCGAAGACGACCAGGCGGATGAGTCTTAGTAAAGATATCAGCAGGCTGGTCAGCAGAGGAGATGGAGAACAACTTGAGATTTCCTTTCTTGAGATGCTGGCGAGTGATGTGGCAGTCGATCTCAATATGCTTGGTACGTTCGTGAAAGACATCATTATGAGCAATGTAGATAGCACTACGATTGTCACAATAAAGAGGAGTGGCAGTAGGCTGTGGAGCATCCATGTCAGCCAAGAGCCAGCGAAGCCAAACAAGCTCACAAGTGGTGTCGGCAAGGGCACGATACTCAGCCTCAGTACTGGAACGGGAAACCACATCCTGCTTCTTGCTGCGCCATGAGACAAGAGAAGTACCTAACAGGAAACAGAAACCTGTGATAGAACATCGATCAGTCGGATCACCTGCCCAGTCAGCATCTGAATAAGCATGAAGCTCGAGAGAAGATCGAGAAGAGTAATGCAGACCATGATAAAGTGTGCCTTTGACATATCGGAGAATCCGAAGAACAGCAGCATAGTGGACAGAACGAGGTGCATCCATGAACTTACTAACCATACCCACAGCATGTGAAATATCCGGACGAGTAACAGTGAGATAGATCAAACTGCCAACCAACTGACGATAGCGAGTAGCATCGGATATAGGTTCACCATCCAAAGGTGTGAGCTTCGCATTGTATTCCAAAGGAGTGGAAACAGTCTTGTTGTCAGTGATACCGGCTTTAGAGAGAAGATCAGAAGCGTATTTAGCCTGGGAAAGATAGTATCCATCAGAGGATGAGGTAACCTCGAGCCCAAGAAAATAGCTGAGAGTGCCCAGATCTTTCATCTCAAAATGCTGACTAAGAAAGTGCTGAAAAGAGCGGATACCTGCAGAATCATCTCCAGTAATAATCATATCATCAACATAAAGAAGAATGAGAGTGATACCAGCAGAGGATCTTCGGACAAACAAAGCAGTGTCATGAGGACTCGAAGTGAAACCCTGCTGAGCAACAACTGAGCTAAACTTTTCAAACCAAGCTCGAGGAGCCTGCTTGAGGCCATAAAGAGCACGGCGCAGGCGGCAAACTTGAATGCCTGAGTGTGGATAGCCAGGGGGTGGTTGCATGTACACTTCTTCATGGAGGTCTCCATTGAGGAAAGCATTCTTCACATCCATTTGATAAAGAGGCCAACGGCAAACAGCAGCCACAGCAATGAGACATCTGACAGATGTAAGGCGAGCAACAGGAGCAAATGTTTCCTCATAGTTAATACCATACTCCTGAGTAAAGCCCTTAGCAACTAGGCGAGTCTTGTATCGTTCAACAGATCCATCAGCCTTGGTCTTGATCTTGTAAACCCACCTACAACCTACTACAGACTGACCAGGAGGCAAATCAACCATATCCCAAGTGTGATTCTTATGAAGGGCATCTAGTTCTTCGTTCATAGCTTGCTGCCAAAGAGGGTCAGTATGGGCCTCACGATAGGTGTGAGGTTCATAGAGGGTGGCAAGAGCAAAAGAGCAGTGATAATCAGTGAGATAAGAGGGAGGAATGCTTACCCGAGTGGAACGACGAAGTTCAGGACTAACAGGAGACTCAGGAGAGGGTGGTGCCACAGGATCCAAGACAGGCGGGTCATATGCCGGAGACAGAACCGGAGATGAGTCGTCTGGAGAGGCAGCCGATGTTGAAGAATCCTCCACAAGTTCAGGATAGAGAGGAAGGAAAAGATCAGTAAAAATAGGAGATTCTGAGGAAGAAGATGCAGGAAACTGCTGAAGACTCGTGAAAGGACGATATTCCCAAAACTCAACATGACGGGAGACACGAAGGCGACGAGAAATGGGATCATAGCAGCGAAACCCCTTTTGAGACACACCATAACCAAGGAAACAACAGAGACGAGTACGAGGTTGGAGCTTTGTTCGTTCATGAGGAGGAAGAGAGACAAAACAAGCACAACCAAAAACCCGAAGAGAGGAGTAGTCAGGAATTTGACCATAAAGAAGCTCAAACGGTGATTTGTTGTGTGTAGTTGGTGAAGGAATACGATTAATGGTGTACACAGCAGTGAGTGCAGCCTCACCCCAAAAGCGCTCAGGAAGAGAGGCAGAAATGAGAAGGGTGCGGACAACATCAAGGATGTGACGATGTTTTCGTTCTGCACGACCATTTTGTTGAGAGGTGTAGGGACAAGACCGCTGAGGAAGAGTACCATGACTGTCTAAAAAGGATAAGAAAGATTTATCATTATATTCTTGGGCATTATCTGATCGAAAGACTTTGACAGTGCGATTGAACTGTGTTTCAATCATTTTATGAAATGTTTGATAAATAGACACAAGTTCAAACCTATGGTGAAGCAGATAAATCCAAGTATATCGAGAAAAATCATCCACAAATATGACAAAATATTTAGATCCCCCCTCAGTGGGAACAAGTGCAGGGCCCCAAATATCAGAATGTACAAGATCAAAAGGGGCAGAAGAAAAGGAGTCACTTTTATTAAAGGGCAATTTTGTTTGTTTGCTAAAATGACAGGAAGTACAATCAAATTTTTGAAACTGAACAGAACCTAAATGACCTTGAGAAGCTAACAACTAAAGACGAGATAAGGATGGATGACCAAGACGAGCATGCCATAGATCAGGGGAGGAGATGGCAATGGTTGCAGCTGTAGAAACGACTTGTGAAGGAATCTTCAAGTCATGAACCTCAAACATGCGACCAACTTTAAGGCCTGTCCCAAGCACTTGACCCGTCCGGGGATCCTGCACATCCACACCATGATTAGTAAACAGAAGATCTAATCCTAATTCACAAAGTTGACCAACAGAAAGCAAATTGAGGGATAACTTTGGAATATGAAAGGTGTCACTAAGGGATAAATTAGGAGAATATATTGTTCCTTTATGACTAACAGACATAGGAGTTCCATCAGCAGTGTAAATGTTGATTGGATGTTCTAAGGGTGTCTTATCAGAAAATTGGGATTCATCAGGAGTCATATGGTTACAACATGCAGTATCAAAAAACCAAGGTTGTTTACCTGAGGTGACAGAAAGGGCAGTGGAAGTACGGGATAAAACCTGTTGAACAACTGCCTCAATATCAGCCGTAGTAAGTGAGGAAGTCAAAAATGGACCTGTAGGAACCGATGGATCTGAAGGACATACAGCAGCTGCCCGAGGAAGAGAAGCTTTATTATGCTCTTGCACAAATTTCTGCAGCTTGTGACAAACAGAGATGTCATGGCCTTTGGCACGGCAAAACTTGCAGCGAGTGCCTTTGGAAGACTGAGAATTGGGATGCCCAGAGTTTATTCGTGGAGAAGCAGTGAATGCAGCAATGGGAGGCTGTGGAGAGGGTGTAGCCAATACATGATCAGATGATGACATGTGATAAGTAGGTCGACGGTTCTCCTCATAAATGAGCTCCTTGACTGCAGCATCAAGAGAAGGAGTAGGAGACCGGCTAAGCAGAGAAGCCCTAGTAGGCTCAAAATCCTCACGTAAACCCATCATGAAGTGCATAAATCTACGACGATCCCGATATTTGACAAACAGCTCAATGTCCTTAAAGCACACCAGTGGAGGATCTGCAGCAGAGAGTTGTTCCCACATAGTAGAAGTCTGAGAATAAAAATCAGAAATGGACTGACCTGTCTCTTGGCGCATTTGATAGAGTTTTGATTCAATGTGGAACTTCAAGCTTGAATCATTAGTGCAATTATAGCGATCCGCCAAAAATTTCCAAGCAGCCTCAGCAGTTTCAAGACGAGGAAGAAGATTATGAATGGAGGGAACAGAGGTATTGATAAACCAAGACAAGATCTTACTCTGAATACTCTCCCATTCCTTTAGACGTTCCTCATAATCATCTGTTGGAACAGCAGTCTTGGAAGACTCTTCAGTAGCTGTGGCTTTGGACTTAGGGTTTGGTACTGGCTTAGGAATTGAACCAGTCACATACCTCCACAGTTTACGACCCTTGAGAAAGATAGTCATATTCTGAGCCCACGCATGATAACTAGTAGGACCATCCAACATAACAGTGATAGGACGTATGATATCTCGATCATTTTGTTGAGCCATAATGAAGAAAATGACCAAAAAATAGGATTTAGAGACCTCAAATGCAGAAACGGAGCTCAAAATCGGAATCTACGCGAAAAACTGAGCAAGACAGGTGCTGTCGAAAAATTTTGACTTCGTCAACGGTCAACGGTCAAAGTCAACAGTCAACGGTCAAAGTCAACGGCTGACGTGTGCTGACGTGGCAGTGTGACGTCACTCTAGGGCTAACGTGGCAGCACGTGAAGCGGATCAGGCGCGTGTGGTGCGTGAGAAGCGCGTGAGGCGCGTGGAACTGGCGCGTGTGGCGCGTGAGAATCACTGACGGCTCGTGGCGGCGCGTGGAGGCGCGTGGAGCGCGTGCTCGTGAGGCCGAAAACTTCTGACGGCGCGTGGGGGCGCGTGTGATGTAGTTTCTGACCTTTCTTTGTTGGGTTTTGCTCGGAATTGGCTGTTCTGTCACTTTATGCCTTTGCTTTGGCAGTTGGATGAGCAGAACGATGATATCCGAGAGTTGCAGGTACTGTGGGCGTGACGGCGGTGACTCGCTTCTGCAGTGACCACTGGACGAAGACGAGGGCAGCGGAAAAACGCCGGAGATGTCCACAGGAACCAGAAAATCAGAGGAATGGCTCTGATACCATGTTAACAATGTAAAGTGAGAGAGAAAGACTGAATAGTCTGTATATTTGATGTGTAAAATAATGTACAATAGAGAGCCTTTGTATAGGCTAGGTATGTGTGCAGTACAAGTAAAATAAGTAAATTACAAGTACAGTATATTGGGCTAAGCCCAATGGACTAAACTAGACTAAGCTATACACTAACAGTTCTGACTATTATCTTAGCCACATTCTATATTTGTGGAACCCAAGTATTAGAAAGTTTGAGAAGCTTCTAGCTACTCCACATGGGACGTCTGTTGTTGGACTTGCTTATAATTCTCAGAACAATGACTTCAAGATTCTGAGACTTCGGTCTTTTCTTGAGGGACCAGCCGAGGCCGAGATTTACAGTTTGAGTTCAGGATTGTAATACCGATGAAGATCTTAAGTGGGTATGAACCCAACTTTGGAACTATTGATAAGCTTGATCCACCTTGTATATTTTTGAACGGAGCTTTGCACACTGTAGCAAGGACTAGCCGCGGCCATTTCGTTCTGTCCTTTGACGTCAATGATGACAGCTCCCGTGCGATAAAATTTCCTTTTAATTATGTGGTTACGATGTATCGACTTGCATTGTTTAAGGATCCCTAGCTGTTTTCGCTCTTATGGGTTATGCATGGAGGAGTATGGTGTGGCTGAGTCTTGGACTAAAAAATATTCGGTACCAATGATTCGGGGTAGTGTTGTTAATTTCTATGGCTGCACTGATAATGGTGAACTTTTGATTAAGAATGCCACTGGGCTGATTTCATTTGACCCTGAGAGTCGAAATCAGAACTTTCTTGCAATTGAAGATGCTGATTGGGTGGGTTTCACGGCTAATTCAATGAAGAGCTTGATTTTACTCGATGGCGGTAAGTAAATGCGAAAATTCACTTTAGCTATTATATCACTTTCAGTTTTGCCACCATCATTGTGAAAATTAACTTTAGCTAGTATTGCTTAATTTGTATATAACTTTAACTAGTACTTTTGATGCTGAAATTAAGGTTGTAATTGTTTCCAGCCTATAGATATATATATATATATATATATATATATTTTTTAAAATTTTTCCACTGCCAATTCAATCAAATTCTGAGTATATAAGGCGAACCTGTAGGACGGAAGGGACGGAGAGAATCTCGGAGAAGGCGAAAAGTGAAGGGTGAGAGGTGGCGTCGGCGACGAGAGGAGCGAGTGCGGAGGCATGGAGAGACGAAGCTTACTTCACGAACTGCTTGATCAGGTCCGCTTGCTTTTGCTCTATGTCCATTTTTCTTCTTCTTCTCCTTCAATTTAGGGGTTTTAGGGATTAGGATTTTGTGGGTTTTTTTTAGGGTTTGAGGGATGTCTGTGTAAAATCTGTAATGGCGCTACAGATGGATACTACTACTGCGTCAGCTTTACAGGTGTCTGTATTTTATTTGGTCTTTTTATGAGGTTTTGTGTAGAGAAGAATAGTGAGAGATTAGAGAGAGAGCAAGCCAGGAAGGGAGAAGTGTTTGGAGGCCAAGAAAATGAAAGGAAAATGAAAATCCTGAAATACTAAAATATTGAGGGTTTTTTTTTTTTTTTTTTTTTTTTATAAATTATGGGAAGGGCTAGGTTGAATTTAGGTAAATTGTTTTTGAGTTAAATGGGCTTCTATGGGTTTTTAGTTAAAATCCAATATTTATTTAGTCTAATTGGGTTGATATCCATTCAACCCAACTAATAACTGAGTGGATTTGGGTTCAATTAGAATGGGTGGGTTTGGAACTTTTGGGTGGGCAAATGGGTTTAGTCTTACTTTACCACCCCTACTATTTAGTGCATTTCGGCTAATTAAAGTGGTTATTATTTTATTTAATGATTATAGCGTTATAGTTAAATGTTTTATTCTTGATAGTTTTACAAAGTATATTATATTAGTGTTAAAATTATTTGTAAATGTTTTGTAAAGCTTATATTTTATCAATGATACTATTGTTTTGTTTTGAAAGACATCCTCATGTTAAGCTTCTAGCTCACCCCCTTTTCTCCACCCTTTCAAATTAGAGCAATGGAATATATTTTGGTGGTATATCATTGGAGCCATAAATTGATGACTTCTTTTGAAGCTGTGTTAGTTGATGAGCCATAAATTGATGACTTCTTTTGAAGCTGTGTTAGTTGATGGACTATTTTGGTATATTTTTCTTAAGACAGTGAGTTTAGTATTCTTGAAACTATTTGGGTGGGTTGATTTCTTTCCTTATCTTTTTGCTTATTGCATTTTAGGGTGGTTTCATAATTGAATGCTATGTTGAAGGAGATGAGATGTCAAAGGAATGGAAAATAATGGAGAAGGAAGATTATTAATTTCTAATAATATAATTTTTTGAAAATAAAAATGAAATAGTTGAGAAGGCACCTGAAAAGAAGTTAACACATTAAGTACGGGGTAAAAGATGAAGAGAATAGTGCAAAAAACCTCCTGAACTTTCTGTCAAAATCAAACTAAACCCTTGATCTTTTCAATTGAAATTAGAAGCCACTCAACTTTGAGAAATACCCAAATTGATCCTAATTTAAGGATCTAACTCTGAATATTGAAGTGCTTGTGGAATAGTGAAAGTTCAAATAGTGTATAAAACACCCTTGAATGTTTAGACCCCCAATTACAAAATAACCAATTCAAGTTTTATGACAAACAACTAGTGTGCGGAAAATGAACAAAAACTATAAACTGAATTGGTAAACAATTTAAGCCAATTAAAATCACAACCACAGCAGATAATAAAAGGTAAAGATAAAAAAGGAAGGAAGATGCAAACATAAGGACAACACACGATGTGTTATTGAAGAGGAAACCGAAGCCCTCGGCGTAAAACCTCTCCGCCGCCCTCCAAGCGGTAAGTAATCCACTAGAAAATGTAGTTGGGATACATTAACAGAAATAGACCCTCCAAGCCTAATCTACCCAGTGTACCTAAGCCCTCCAAGCTTCTTGCTCTAATGAGGTTGCGCCGAACCTATTTTTTTTTTAGCTTCCTGAATTCCGCTACTTGACCATAGCATCAACCAATGTAGATTGGTTCCTTCCTAACTACTTCCTAGAACACCAAACAACCTTCTCACAGTAATGGATATGGTATGAAAAAGTTTTGGTAAAAAGACCTCTCAAGGGTTTAACAATGGAGAGGAAGAGAGTTGAAGAATTTGAAGAGTCTCTTATGTGAAGATTGTGGATGAATCAATCTTGTTTTACTCTAGAGTTTCTCTCTCAAAATTCTCTTTGGAAGTTCTCTTTCTTTTGTGGGTATAAGGGGTATTTATACTGGGGTGAGAATGGAATGTGAAGAGTCAGGATTTTCAAAACAGGGCTGGCTCGCGGCTTGACTGAGTCGCGAGATCCAATCGCGAGATTATAGAACGGCCAATTGTCCTATTTTGTCCTGTAGTGCTCTAGCTAGCATGACGCTTCAACTTCTGGCATGCTTGGCACATGTGTTGCTTTTGGCAGCGAGTCACCTGCGAGATCCAGTTGCGAGTCTCTGTTTTCTTGCACACTCTTGAACATTTCAACACTCTATCTCACTCACTACCCTTACAACAATCCCACCTAAATACAGGGTTACTAAATGCTGAAATACAAGCAAATTTGGCACAGAATAAAGCTAACAAGATGATTGATTAAATTCAACCTTACAAATAGGTTATGCTTACTTCACTATTTTTAACTGCTTGCATTGAACTTCACTTGGACAATGATCTTGCTACAAATATAAAACCTTGGTTTTCTTTCTTGATTTATTTCTCTCTTAGTTTTTCTTTTACAACATCGGCTACTTACATGTGGAGCCTTCATGGCACTATTATCATTGATTAAAACAATTTCAGAATTCAGATGGCTCTAGTGGCATGTTAAACTCATATAAGATCCATATAGAGCTTGGTTTTTCTTGCTTCTATCTGATCTTATAGAATTCTCAACTACTGCTTCACAAAATTAGTTGCACCAACTTCATTGAGTTCGTATAATACTACCCTAATATATGTACATTTACTACATATGCTTTGTAATTGTAGAAATTCGGTAGGATGTAATTATGCTTTTATTTTTTGTCATCCTCAACTAGTTTTGGGACTTGAATGGACAAACACTTAAATCCTAAATTGGAATGAAAAGAAAAAATTGACAAAGAAAAACAAAAAGGCCTTTTGAGTTTTGAGTGTCTAGTAGTTACTTTTTTCTTGGTTGGTGTTGAACATGTGGCTATGACTCTTAAGTAAAGGTGGCCCTAAATTTTATCATAGTTTCAAAATAGATGGCCTTAAATTTGAACCCAGTCTTTAGAATCTCCACTCTACTTCCCATGTAAGAAAGATGAGTGATGTTATAATTCTTAAGGAGAATTTAAAATTAGCAACCCAAGTTTAATTACGACAGCACTCCCATGTATATTATCACTTGTCACGGTATTGTTTTTTACTCATTTCAATACAACTATTTTGGATGGAAATAATAACCTAATGATTTTTATTTCCCCATATTTTTTCTGGGAATAACATTGTGACCAAACAATATATTTTGTCTTTTCAGTTTTGAAAACTTGTTTTCCAAATCGGTTCTTAAAAAAAAAAAAAAAAATTTGTGTTTTGAAAAAAAAAAAATTCAAATACAAATTTTAAATAACAGTTCTAATATTAGCAAACGAAAAACAAGGCTCTAAAATGTCTGTGGTTGGATATTAAACTTGGGTTGGGCTGATGATGGATGGTAATAGGAGACTGTCCTATTTTGTAGATATTTTAAGTGGAGTTAGAGAAATATTTTTACCAGGTTGTCTTCAAAAATTTTTCTTTATTAAACATAAGGTTTAAAAGTATTTCTGGACTATATAAAAGTCCAGTCCAAAGAGAAGAATTCTTTTATAAATAGTATAGATATCACAATCAATTATATTGCAAAAAATTTCAATATTATGAAATCAAAATCACCCACTCTTTACAATCCAACCTATAACATTTCAATCAATGTGGCTTGAAAATTCTAATTTTACAATATACACTCCTGCCACAATCAAAATCCACTTAAACCACTACATTGGGCTATATACCATAGGCTTCTTAATCTTAATTACTTTTTAGGCCCAGAACACCACAGATCAAAGGCCATGAATTTTCAACTTTGGGGAAATTAAAAAAAAAAAAAAAAAAACCCTGGTTGGGCTTTCTGGTCAGGCTTAGGTTATAGGTTTCCACTGACCAAATCTCCATCCTATTTATAACCTTAAAAACCCTAATCCTTTATCTTTTCCAAACATAGTAAGACACTGATGTCTCTCAAGCGTGACTGAGTTCCAGATTTGGAAACGCACTTGAATCGGCTAACTGTGAAAAAAAAATCCTTGAATCCGATTCGGGTGCGTTTCTAAATCTGGTAACTCAATCACCACCAATCCCATTTTCATTAACAAACACTTCAACCTCAACCTTAACCTATCCGAATCATTAACTTCCACTAACACTTGTGCTTATTTTTTTCACTATGTTTCCTTTCATTTCGTAATAATGATTAGCTTTTATTTGTTTGTTTGCCTGATTTCTTTCTGTATTGGGTTTGTTTAGAGTCTCAAATGTTAGCTGTTTTGCTGTGTTTTAGCACTGTATAATGTATATAGAAAGGAGGATTAATTGTTTAGCTGTTTTTGTCTGGGTTTTGGTGAAAGTAATTGTGGGTATCAAATGGGGTTTGGGGAAATTTTCATTGAGTACCATCTACTTGTTTTGTGTAGATCTGGTTATTATTGCCTGGAATATCTAGAAATTTTGTGTATATTGTAGGTGTTATCAATGTTACAAGTAGCAACTAGATCAGCAACTAGATCGGGGACGGAGCTAGGATTTCGAGTGAGGGGTGCGAGATACACTCAAACCCAAATGCATATAAAATTTGTTATAGCCTAAACCTTCATATTGTAGCTCTAGATTAACCAAAGACAACCATGTTTTTTTTTTATCCGAATTACTTATAAAAGAATATTTATGTGTGTGTTTGCTTCTTTGGGGAATTTCATCAAACACTTAAGCTGCAATTGGGGAATTTCATCAAACACTTAAGCTGCAATTATCCTGTGATAATGTTTTAAGATAAATTTTCATAAATAATTTAGAGCCCAGACAAAAACTCGCAAAAAGAATCAAAATTGAATGAAAATGAAAGTGTACTTTTTGTGAAAACATGAAAGTATTGAACAAAAATATAGCAGGACATTTCTAGCCTAGTATGCAAGCATTTTGTGAAGTTATTGAGTTCAGCATTTGATATTGAATTTGTTCCTTAGAATCTGTAATAAAATTATGCCTTACTCTGTGCTACTGAGCTGAATATGGACTTTGTGCCATGCCATTTCAGAGTGTGAAATGGAAGAAAAGCCCTCAGGTTGTCCTATTTTGATACATGGATACTCTTTCCTGTATGAGTAGCAAAAAACTTGGTTGGGGCTCCACTTGTAAACAGCTTTTTAGTCTTTTTGGTCAGTTGTTTATAACTTTATAAGACGGAATCAAAGCCTGGTTAAATTTATTTGGTTCAAATCACGCGAAACCCCTACTGGGGATGTCTTTGGTCTATGTGTGCAAGACTCATAATTCGTTCTCGACTTTAAAGTAAACCATTGTTTTTGTAGAGCAATTGGCAGATGGTTTAAGCACCAAAACAAGCAGAATAAATCTTGTTGATCTAGCTGGTTCAGAGCAACAAAAGTTAACTGGTGCAGCAGGGCCAAGTTCAAAGCAAGCTAGGAATATTAGTAGATCACTTTAACAGCTTGGGTATGGTCAAACGTATATATATTCTTTCATGTGAAAATGCATTTTCTTTGCAGTTTACCAATTGGTCAATATTGCTGTATGTACAAACCTGTCAAAAATGTCTATGATCAATTAGGTTTAATATGGCATAGCACATGTTTGAGTTCTCTATTTGAAGTCATCATATGATTGATACATCCACCTTTATAATTATTTCAGTAATCCTATTGATACAGAATGGGTGAATGGAGTTTGATATTATGTTATTTGAATGCTACATTGAATGAGATGAGACGTCAAAGGAATGGAAAATAATGGAGAAGAAAGATTAAAAACTTCTAATGATATAATTTTTTGTTCTACCAAAAAAAAAAAAAAAAAATTTTGAAAATAAAAATGAAACAGTGTAGAAAGAAGGTAACACATTAAAGTGTAAGCTCTAAAAGATGAAGTGAATAGTGCAAAACCTCCTGAATTTTCGGTCAAAACAAAACTTAACACTAGCTTCTAATTTGAGAAATACCCAAATTGATCCTTAATTTAAGGATCTAAATCTAAGGATTGAAGTGCATATGGAATAGGTTCAGCTCATTGCACTCTTTTCAAGATTTATGCAGTTGCCCATTCAAGTCTCATAATTAATTCAGGATATCAAAAAATAAAAGAAAAGTGAATTCCTCTAAATACAGGGGAAAATACAAGGTGTTTCTGGAGCATGCATCCTCCCACTTACATAAGGGTGGGTCCCATACTTGTGGGGTCTACTCTCATGTGAGTGTAAGGATGCATGCATCTGAAACACCTAATACCACCCCTAAATACAGAGCAAATGTGGTGAATGCATTATATGACTCATTGAAGTTGGTGCAATTGAATTTGTACAGTAGGAGCATTGAGAATTCTATAAGATCAGATAGTTGTAAGAAAAACCATGATCTGTATGAATCTTAAATGAGTTTGACATGCAAGTCATCAGAATTTGTTTTAGTTAATGATAGTTTCATGCAGACTCCACATGTAAGTAGTGGGTATTTTAGAACAAAAACTAATATATATCAAGTTAAAAAATCAAGAGAAAATTTTTTTTTTTTTTTTTTTGAGAGAGAAATATATTTAGAATATAAAAGCGTTATATTTATGGCAGGACCATTAATGGTCCTGCCATTAAATGAGGGATGAAAGGAAAAAATTGTCTCCAGGTGAATATCAATGCAAGCAGTAAATGGGGGATGAAAGGAAAAAATTGTCAAAGAAAAGCAAAATTCTTTTGTGTTTTCCAATACACAAAATTGAACATGTGGGTATGACTTGAAGTAAATGAATCAACAAAATGAATTAGGTAGAGTTAAAACAAATGACTACAACTCCCATGACTCAAATGGAGGTCTCTTAGAGTCATGATTCATGACATTACGTAATGTCGAGAATTATTAAGGAGAAATATATTCTTAGCTCATCAAATGGAAGTCATTGAGGTCAAGAAATATTTTCTTAGCTCATCTATGCATAAATTTCTAAACAATTACCAAGCAAAAATGTGAGGGATAATTCGGCAAACAAGGAAAGAGCTTGTTTTTGATGGAGTTTCTGCTGCCATGTCCAATTATATGCCTTTGGCCATTTTTAGCAAAATCATATCCCGTGGGGTATTATTTTTCCTTTTGCCATCTGGAATCTTTGGAAACATTGTCATAGAGTCATGTTTGATAATGCTCCCCTTAATCTCAATCTTCATAGCTATTGTCTTGCCCAAGTTGTGGAGTTTTTTTGTTGTGTTGGTACTATGAGGAAAGCTAAACAGAGAACTATTGTACAGGTGAAATGGTTCAAGCTCCCTGTTGGATGGTTTAAACTAAATTCGGATGGGGCTTCATATGGAAATCTAGGCAAAGCGAGAGGTGGTGGTATTATAAGGGATTGCAATGGGTTGTGGATTAAAGTGTATGCGAGATCTATTGGATACGCTACCAACATTACTACTGAGTTTTGGGCATTAAGAGATGGGTTGAAGCTTGCCTTGAATGAAGGAATCCAGCGATTGATTATGGAGTTAGATGCGAAAGTGGTGGTGGACCTTATTAAATCTAATGCAACCACTAATAAGCCATATACCCCTCTCTTATATGATTGCAGGTGCTTGCTGACAAGGTTCATTTAGGTTCAAGTGGTTCATGTGTATAGAGAAGGTAATCGTTGTGCAGATGCACTTGCGAGATGGGGTAGCAACATGGCGAAAGTTTTTGCTGTTTTTGATAATCTACCAAGTCCTGATGTTGTGTATTTAGTCAATATGGATAATGTTGGCATGTTTGTTAATAGGATAACTGAACTTGATCTTGACTCTACTCTGAGATAGTTTGTTATTTGTATTTCCCCTTAACCAAAAAAAAAAAAAAAAAAAAAGAGCTTGTGTCAAAAAAATATCATTGGGCTTTTGGGTAAGGCTTAGCCGCCTAGGCCCAGGACACCACAGATCAAATGCCATAGATTCACTTATCCTTATTATGTCTTCATTCTTCTCCTCCCTATGTATGACAACATAACATAAACCCTTGTTCTCAAAAAGGGAAAACAGACAGAAAATCCTAAAACCTTAAACCCTAAAACTCTTCGTGAATAAGAATAATTCACGTGGGGTATTTGGGCTTTAAACTAAAATCGTGGTCCCTTCGTGAATCTTCCTGATGTCTCAGAACAGTACAACATCAACATGTGAGCTTCTTCCAGAAGACGTCCTGGAAGACATCCTGGGTCATCTACCAGTGAAATCCTTAACCCGCTTCAGGTGCGTTTCTAAATCTTGTGACTCCATCATCACTGACCCCACTTTCATTACCAAACACTTGAAGCTAAACCTTAACCAATCCGAATCATTAATATCCAGAAACACTCACAGTGGGTATTTGCTATACACTACAGAGGATAAGAATAATTCACCATCTTCCAAACAATTGTGTACGGTTGATTGCAACAACGACCGCACATTGACCCAGGTTTCTAGGTTTGAAATGCCCTCTTGTTTTGACGAATGCTACATAGTTGGTTGCTGTAATGGCTTGTTCTGCATTGCTGACGATGATCTTAGTCACATTATATATCTGTGGAACCCAAGTATTAGAATATTTAAGAAGCTTCTAGCTACTCCCTTTACTGATGAGTACACCACCTCCGTTATTGGACTTGCTTATAATTCTCAAAATAATGACTTCAAGATTCTTAGAATTGTGTCTTTTTATTGTAGACAAGAGGCGAAAGCCGAGATTTACAGCTTGAGTACAGATTCGTGGAGAAAGGTTGTAATATCGATGGAGTCCTTAAGAGGGTATGAACCCAAGTTTTGTACTATTGCTTATGTTGAGCCACCCTGTATATTTTTGAATGGAGCTTTGCACACAGTAGCAATCACTAGTCGCCACCGTTTCATTCTGTCCTTTGACGTCAATGATGAGAGCTTCCGTGAGATAATGTTGCCTCCTAATCACTTGGATGGAGTGCCTGTAAATTTCGCCCAGCTTGCAGTGTTCAAGGGATCCCTGGCTGTTTTCGTTTTTGTTCATGGTAGTCGGGGTATCTTATGCCACATATGGGTTATGGAGGAGTATGGTGTGGCTGAATCTTGGACTAGAAAATATATGGTACCAATGATTTGGGTTTGGGAAGGTTATTTCTTTGGCTGCACTGATAACGGTGAACTTCTAATTGAGAATGCTACTGGGCTGGTTTCAATTGACCCTGAGAGTCCAAATCAGAACATTCTTGCAATTGAAGATGCTGATTGGATGGGTTTTGCAGCTAATTCAATGGAGAGCTTGATTTTACTTGATGGGGGAAAGTAAATGTGAAACTTAACTTTAGCTATTATATCGCTTACAGAGCTGAGAGCTTCAGTTTTTCCATCATCATTGTGAAAATTAACTTTATCTATTATAGTTTTATATGTATTTAAGTCTATGGAAACTCAAAGCTTTTGATGCTGAAACTAAGGTTGTAATTGTTTCCATCCTTGCGTTCAAGAAATATGTCAATATGAATGGGTGAAGTTGGCTGAGTTACATTTAAGGATTGATAGTTCAAAGTGCTCAATTGAAGTGAATCTTATTAGTTTTGTTTTTCTCTTTTCAATGTGCATTTCTTATAAGCAAATTACAGCTTGAGAATGCTATGCTTAGGGTCTTTGGCCCTGTTCTAATATTCCTAGGTGATTTCAACCCTGGAGTTAAAACTAACACTTTTGCTTATTTTTCGTTGTTTCTTTTCTTTTCCTTAGATTTTTTAGCAACCAAACAGTGACTCTGATTAATTAGGATTGTGGAGACAAATTCAATAATGATTAGCTTTTTTTTGTTTCCTTGATTTCGTTCTGTACTGGCTTTGTTTAGAGTCTCATTTTGTTTGGTTCTTTTTTCCCTTTTAAGCCTCTGGTAGGTTGCTAGAAAAATGGAAGGAAAATGATTGTTAAGTCAGTGTTAATATTAGTTTTTGCCCTACCATTTTTCAAATTAACATCAGTAGTGGCTAGAGAGAATGCAATGATTTCAAATAGTAATAGTTCTGCTGTGTTTTTGTACTATATAATGTATATAGGAAGGAGGATTATTTAGCTGTTTGTGCCTGTGTTTGGTGAAAGTAATTGTGGGTGGCAATGCGTATTTAGGTTTGGGGAAATTTTCATTGAGTGCCATCTACTTATTTTATACAGATTTGGTTATTATTGCTAGGAATATCCAGAAATTTTGTGTATATTATAGGTGTTATCAATGTTGCTAGTAGCAACAAGATGCTTTAAGAGTATTCCATAGTAGTATAGTGCTTAGCAAATCCGAAATGTGCTCAAACAATTGTGTACAGTTGTTTGCAACAACGACCGCACATTGACACAAATTCCACTCTTTGTTTGACGAGTGCTACATAGTTGGTTGCTGTAATGGCTTGTTCTGCATGGCTGACTATGGTCTTAGTCACATTATATATCTGTGGAACCCAAGTATTAGAATGTTGGACTTGCTTCTAGCTACTCCCTCTACTGACGAGGACACCAGGTCCGTTATTGGACTTGCTTATAATTCTCAAAATAATGATTTCAAGATTCTTAGACTTTTGTCTTTTTTTTGGGGACAAGAAGCCGAAGCCGAAGCCGAGATTTACAGCTTGAGTACAGATTCGTGGAGAAATGTTGTAATAACGATGGAGTCCTTAAGAGGGTATGAACCCAACTTTGGAACTATTGGTCAGTTTGATCCACCCTGTATAATTTTTAATGGAGCTTTGCACAGTGTAGCAATCACTAATCGCCACCGTTTCATTCTGTCCTTCAACGTCAATGATGAGAGCTTCCATGAGATAATGTTGCCTCCTAATGACTTGGATGGAGTGCATGTATGTTGCACTGAACTTGCAGTGTTCAAGGGATCCCTGGCTGTTTTCATTTACACTGATGATCATTGGGGTGTCTTATGTCACATATGGGTTATGGAGGAGTATGGTGTGGCCGAGTCTTGGATTAGAAAATATATGGTACCAACGATTTTGAATAGTCATTTCTATGGCTGCACTGATAATGGTGAACTTCTGATTAAGACTGCCACTGGGCTGGTTTCAATTGACCCTGAGAGTCGAAATCAGAGCATTCTTGCAATTGAAGATGCTGATTGGGTGGGTTGCACCGCTAATTCAATGGAGAGCTTGATTTTACTCGATGGCGGTAAGTAAATGTGAAAATTCACTATAGCTATTCTATCACTCTCAGTTTTGCCACCATCATTGTGAAAATTAACTTTAGCTAGTATTGCTTAATTTGTATATAACTTTAACTAGTAATTTTGGTCCTGAAACTAAGGTTGTAATTGTTTCCATCCTTGAGTTTAAGAAATTTCTCAATATGAATGGGTGAAGTTAGCTAAATTACGTTTGAGGAATGATCAAATGGGGATTTCAGATGGCTAAGCCATTCTGTTCTATTGTGCTTTTGCCATTGACCATACCAAAACCCTTTAGTCTAATTGGCCTGCTTAGCAATATTTAGTTCCATGGCTATTTGTGATAGAATATAGTTGTCACTTGTTCTCAAGTCCAACAACTAGCAGTAGCTGAAATTTTGCTTCCTTTCCGACGTTTAAAAGTCCAATATGCATGTGTTGGACTTCAGATATAAAAGTGGCCTCTCATTTGAAGTATCTCTCATGGCTGGAGATGTATCCAATACGGTCTCCAAAGAGTATCTGGAGATTATAAAATGTTATAAATTTTGGATACTGTCTGATATGTTGTGGATGCAATCAAAGACACAGCCTTGATACAATCTTGATTCGAGAGTTGCTTAAATTGGGGAAAAAAAAAACTAGTTGGTTTCACTTTGATCGAGTCAAAACCCTTCTCTTGTTTTTCAATAGACTCTCTCTCTCTCTCTCTTAGACACACACACATACACTTCGATCTTATACCACTCATCAATTGATCATGATTTCCTGGTCATGGGGGTTGATGAATATTGTTTTTAGGAGTTGCCATTTCTCTGTATGCTTACTGTATCTTGTGTTGGTATTGATGCTACCTTAGATTAATCTGAATCCTGGTGCTGATTGTCATTAAGTTTTGTATGGGTGAATGCTGCCTTAAAATTCTACTCCTGCACCCTAAATTACCTATTAACAATAGGAAAAAAAAGGGGGAAAGAATTGACTGAAGTTAGGGAATTGAACATGGTGATTCAAGGTTCTTATCCCTGATTAAGGAGTTGTATTGATGCAGAATATTGCTGTAGTGTTATGTTAAGAAGCTTAATACTTAAGATTTATATTAATTAAAAAGAGGTAGTGGAGATCTCAGGGTTTATTTTTGATGATATTAAGTTAGTTTTAGACCCAAGGGGGAGGGGAAAGAATGTCAAAATTTTGATTGGAAGGTTGTTTTTTTTTAAAAAAAAAACATATCTTTGCTTCATCACTTTGAGACATTGAAGGATAAAAACTTAAAGTGCCCTAGGCCCCAAGCTTTTAAGTGCTCGAATGTCCAGGTGTAGGGCTCAAGCATCTTAAGCCATAAGCTATATTTCATAGAATAGATTAAAACATAAAAATAAGGTTAGGTTAACATCATGTCTCACATTTGGATTCTTTACTCTTCTATGAGGTTTATGCATAAGGCTTGCCATTTGCGGGATTAATTAAAAAAAGAGTTGTTATTTAGAAAGAGTATTTGAAGCTAATAGCTCCTACTTTTCATAACTTGTTCCAATTATTCTCAAAGATTGTATTAATGTTAGGATTAATGGTTAGAGTTCCTGCTCACATGCTATTTTTACTTTTGTTGAATCCTGATGCAAGTTAAATGCTATCCATGTTTGAGAATTATAGATGATTGGGTCATTAATTGCTATTTGCTATTTTTTGGCGTATGAGTCAGATTTTTTTATTTTTTTATTTTTTCTGTTAGAGGGCTT
The DNA here is from genome assembly GCF_001633185.2 of Quercus lobata. Taxonomy (NCBI): domain Eukaryota; kingdom Viridiplantae; phylum Streptophyta; class Magnoliopsida; order Fagales; family Fagaceae; genus Quercus; species Quercus lobata. The sequence goes on from NC_044914.1 coordinate 53,771,863, forward strand.
AAAATGTAGATTTATAAAATATGAAAACATGGGGCTTTTCTAGCCTAGTAAGCAGGCATTTTGTGAAGTTATTTAGTTCAGCATTTGATAATGAACTTGTTACTTAGAATGTCAGAATGTATAACAAAATTCTTCCAAACACTGTTTGGTGCTATTGAGCTGGGAATGTGCTTTGTGCCACGCAGCTTCAGAGAGTGAAACTAAGGAAAAGCCTTCGGTCATCAATTTTTGGTACATGGATACTCTTTCCTGTCTGACTTGAAAAACTTGGTTGGCCTACTTTCAAACACCTTTTTTCTTTTTGGTTACTTGTTTGTTAAAATGGAATCAGAGCCTAGTTAGATGTCTTTGGTTCAAATTATGTGAAATCTCTAGTAGGGGTGTCTTTTGGTCTATCTGTGGAAGACTTATAATTTGGCCTCGGTTGTTAGGCAGGCCAGCCTGGAAGGGGGTGTGTTACATCACCCTAATTAGCATATATTTTGTACCCACTATCTTACTTATGTGTATTTTGGATTGGATGCTTTAACAAACCAAACAAACTGTAAATACCTCTGTTTCTTTGTTGTTTCTATGCCACAGACTAGCAAGGCTGATGGTTTAAGCACCTGCAAAACAAGCAGAATAAATCTTGTTGATCTAGCTGGTTCGGAGCAACAAAAGTTAACTGATGCAGCAGGGCCTCATTTAAAGCAAGCTGGGAATATTAGTAGATCACTTTCACAGCATGGGTATGGTGAAGCATATCTTCTTTATTGTCTTTAACGTGAAGGTGCATTTTTGTTATAGTTTACCAATGAAATCCTGGGTCAGCTACCACTGAAATCCTTAACCTGCTTCAGGTGCGTTTCTAAATCTCGCGACTCCATCATCACCAACCCCACTTTCATTACCAAACACTTCAAGCTCAACCTTAACCAATCCGAATCATTAATGTCCACAAACACTCACAGTGGGTATTTGGTATATACTACAAAGGATAAGAATAGTTCATCTTCTAAATAATTGTGTATGGTTGTTTGCAACAACGTCCGCACATTGTCCCAGATTTCAAGGTTTGAAATCCCCTCACTTTTTGAGAAATATAGTATAGTTGGTTTCTGTAAAGGCTTGTTCTGTCTAGCTAGTCGTGACAATGATCTTAATCACATTATATATTTGTGGAACCCAAGTGTTAGAATGTTTAAGAAGCTTCTAGCTACTTCCTTTACTGACAAGGACACCACCTCCATTATTGGACTTGCTTATGATTCTCAAAACAATGACTTCAAGATTCTTAGACTTGTGTCTTTGGACAAGAGGCCGAAGCTGAGAATTACAGGTTGAGTACAGATTCGTGGAGAAAGGTTGTAGTATTGATGGAGTCCTTAAGAGGGTATGAACCCAACTTTGGAACTATTGCTGATGTTGAGTGACCCTGTATATTTTTTAATGGAGCTTTGCACACTGTAGCAATCACTTGTTGCCACAGTTTTATTCTGTCCTTTGACATCAGTGATGAGAGCTTCCGTGAGATAGTGTTGCCTCCTAATCACTTGGATAGATTGCCTGTAAATTTTGCTGAACTTGCAGTGTTCAAGGGATCACTGGCTGTTTTCGTTTTCGTTCATGGTCGTCGTGGTATCTTATGCCACATATGGGTTATGGAGGAGTATGGTGTGGCCGAATCTTGGACTAGAAAATATATGGTACCAATGACTTGGGTTTGGGATGGTTATTTCTTTGGCTGCACTGATGACGGTGAACTTCTAATTAAGAATGCCACTGGGCCGGTTTCAATTGACCCTGAGAGTCCAAATCAGAACATTCTTGCAATTGAAGATGCTGATTGGATGGGTTTCACAGCTAATTCAATGGAGAGCCTGATTTTACTTGATGGGGGAAAGTAAATGTGAAACTTAACTTTAGCTATTATATCGCTTACGGAGCTGAGAGCTTCAGTTTTTCCATCATCATTGTGAAAATTAACTTTATCTATTATAGTTTTATATGTATTTTAGTCTATATAAACTCAAAGCTTTTGATGCTGAAACTAAGGTTGTAATTGTTTCCATCCTTGAGTTCAAGAAATATGTCAATATGAATGGGTGAAGTTAGCTAAGTTACATTTGAGGATTGATAGTTCAAAGTGTTGAAATGAAGTGAATCTTATTAGTTTTGTTTTTCTCTTTTCAATGTGCATTTCTTATAAGCAAATTACAGCTTGAGAATGCTATGCTTAGGGTCTTTGGCCCTGTTCTAATCTTCCTAGGTGATTTCAACCCTGGAGTTAGAACTATCACTTATGCTTATTTTTCGTTGTTTCTTTTCTTTTCCTTAGATTTTTTAGCAACCAAACAGTGACTCTGATTAATTAGGATTGTGGAGACAAAATTCAATAATGATTAGCTTTTTTTTTGTTTCCTTGACTGCGTTTTGTATTGGCTTTGTTTAGAGTCTCATTTTGTTTGGTTCCTTTTTCTTTCTTTTTTCCCTTTTAAGCCTCTGGCTGTTTGCTAGAAAAATGGATGGAAAATGATTGTTAAGTCAGTGTTAATATTAGTTTTTGCCCTACTAGTTTTCAAATTAACATTAATAGTGGCTAGAGAGAATTCGATGGTTTCAAATAGAAATAGTTTTGCTGTGTTTTTGTACTATATAATGTATATAGGAAGAAGGATTATTTAGCTGTTTGTGCGTTGTGCCTGTGTTTGGTGAAAGTAATTGTGGGTGGCAATGCGTATTGAGGTTTGGGGGAATTTTCGTTGAGTGCTATCTACTTATTTTTGTACAGATTTGGTTATTATTGCCAGGAATTTCCTGCAATTTTGTGTATATTATAGGTATTATCAATGTTGCAAGTAGCAACAAGATGCTTTTAAGAGTATTCCATAGTAGTATAGTACTTAGCAACTCCGAAATGTGCTTTTGTAGTATCTGTTCTATCGTGCTTTCGCCATGACTAAACCAAAATCCTTTAGTGTAATTGGCTCGCTTAGCAATATTTAATTCCATTGTTATTTGTGATAGAATATAGTGGTCAGTTGTTCTCAAGTCCAACAACTAGCAATTGCTGAAATTTTGCTTCCTTTAAGTTCAAAACAATGGAATCCTGTTTGACCATAATTAACAGTGTCAAAAATAAAAAATTGCATTAATTTCACTAGTAAGTGTTGATGTAAGAATGAAGTAGGACAGATTTGAAGTACCTCCCATATGAATGTGTTGGACTCTATTATTATTATCAGCAGTCGGCAGCCGCCACCACAGCGGTTGGCATCATCAGCAGCGGCAGCAAGGAACTGTGGGGTAGCAGTATATCATTTGATAAGTAAAGAACTATTTTAGTGCAACAAGACTACATTATTTACAAAAGACATATAAGTATAAAGAAATACAGAACGTTAATAGTAATATGAAATTCGTAATGAGATGCTGTTAGTGAAACACCATGCCAGAGATTAATCAAATAAAGAACTAGTAAACATAGCTAACAATTGGGGTCATGGCAGTGACAATTCCACCAAAATCAACATATCGTAGGCTTGAGTTTGGTAATCAACCTCTCCCAAAATAATTGGGGATAAGACTGCTTGCTAATCACCTCTCTAAGTTTTTTGTATAGTAGGTATGACATTTTTTTTTTTTTTTTGGTTAAGTGTAGTAGGTATGACCTTTTATAAAGGTTTTAAAGGGGTGAGAAGGGATGTTATTTGGGAGACAGAGAAGAAGAGATATTTTTTCTCATAACCTAAGCCCTAGGGTTTGGGCTTTTGTTCCATTTTTTTCAATTACCGAGATGATTTGGATCTACTTATGTGTTAGTTTACTGATTGAGAAAGTGTAAAACTGGTATAGTCATGCATTTTCTTCATGTTTTTGAATTTACTACATTTTTTCGGAAGTTGAATATAGTAACATTAAAATCTTCACTGGTTTGTGGATAATCTTGTGACAGACAACAATGCGCTATAAATACAATCATACAACAAATTTCACAATTTGTTGAGTTAGTAGATAGTGATCAGTATAACATCATTTTCATTGGGACCACCACTAACATCACTATTATTATTGTATACCAAATTACCAATCACAACCTTATACCTCATCAATTGTGAAAAATGCAATTAAATTTGTTGTGGCATTAGATTAATTGTGTGACAAAATGATTAGGTAATAGTTTGAAATGTGGTCACCACCCAAGGACAGGAATGGAGGTGATCTGACAATTAAGATGATTTCAAGTAATTCATTATCAATTAAGGGATGACCCTATGAATTTATTTGACTTAGTTGCTGACATTGAAGCAACAGGCGAAATCCCTATCAATATGATTGTTTTCAGGTTGGAATTGAATGATTGTTGGTAAATGCTAAATAAATATATCTTATTTGCAGGAAGATAATATCTTCCAGCTTGTAGGAGAGAGACCCTTGTTGAAAATTATTTGGCTTGATTCAATAGTTCTGTCTTTTTATATGGACAGGTATTGTTTAGATTGCTTTTGTTTCTTTTCTATTTTGTTAGACAGGAAGCAAAAATACTTAAACCATTTGGGGTCTGGCCAATACCTTGTTGGAAAAAAAAAAATTATCCAATGATCAAGGCTTAATCCCTTGTGTTTTTGAGAGACTCTTTGCCCGTACAAATGAATCTCTTATGTATTGATCTCATTGAAGCTTATATCATTTTATTGAACTATAGTTCAATTTTTTATTTTGTTTTTATTTTGTATCATATTATTGAACTATCAAATGTCACAATCAAATATATTACAAAAATTATCAAAATTTAGGAGTTAGAATAACTTACTCCTTACTATCCAACCTATAATATTTCAATTAGTGTGGCTTGAAAAATCTCACCTCAATACCAGTGACAATTACAAAATACACTCCTGGCACAATCAAAATCCCCCTTAGAGCCATTCCAAACAACCCTCGTGTCGAATTAAACCACCACATTGGGCTATATGCCTCTGGTTTCATAATCTTAATCTACATAAAACATGGAAGAGCTAAAGTTAGAGGTAATGAGAAGCCTCCACTAAGACATTGAAGTTGGCTTCCATAAAATGAGATGGTGACGGCTGAAAAGAAGCAGAAGAACCCAAAAATGACTCAGGAAATTGCTCAAAACCACCATGGACATGGCTGCTTCATCCTGCTTGTGTATATATACTCTATGCCATCAAATATTGGCATGCCATAGAGTTGGAAGGAGCTTAGAACACTAAGTATGAGCAATATGCTTAGTTAATCCTACAACAAGTTCTGAAGTTTCATGCCGGTGGAACTTGAACAAAGGCTATTAACATGCCCCCTTGTTTTGGTATCTGTCACCGTGATCGAAAATTTAATTCTTTAGTAAATATACTTAAGAAAATTAATTGAAGAGAAGGGAAAAACTGGGATTCAAAGAAAGATTGTTAGTATAAATTACTAGATATAAATTTAACACATAATGATTTGAGTTTGAAGATTTTTCTCAAATAAAACACTTGCGATATTATGAATTTTAAATAATATCTTACTTTTAATCATTTCGAATCCACAAATCAATAAAACTTAATTTTATCCATAAATTTCATCAATAGAAAAAAAAATTGTCATTTCATCTTAACTTGAAGTTATTTAACTAAAAATTGAAATCTATATCTTTCTCTTTAAATAACCATTGATGAACTGTTAAGGTGTAGAACAATCTGAGAATTTTGATTTTGTAAAACAATTATAGGGATATATGAAACAGAGAAAATAAATAGTACCATATTTCCATAAGACCAATAGCCTCCGATTGCAAGGGGAAATAAGCACATTACAATTAGAAGATACGCTGATTTGACACCCTTCCACATTGGCACTTGTTATGGATTCTTTTCACTTGAAGGCATGGAAGCCTGAAAAAATTCCAATTAAAAAAAAAAGTCCATTTTCCCACAGATATACATTTAAGCCCAATAATATCTGTGTGTGTGTGTATGTGTGTTGTAAGTCGACTCATCAATTTAAAAGACTTTTATGAAGTAAAATTTATGGTATCGGTAGCGTCATAATATGTGTATCTCTAGTATAAGATTGTGACCTCTAAAGGCCAAAGCAATGAACCCAAACGCATTAACAACACCCAAAATCCTAGAAATTTTGGGTATATGGGCTTGATATCTACTGTAAGTGGTTCTGTACTTCTGTCTCTGCTCAAGATATCTACTGCCATTGAATAAACCATAGAAGTACCTTTAAAATACTAATGAGATATAAAAAATAGTTATATATCTCATTAGTATTTTGTGAGTTTGGCAAAGTCTTTTCGGCTTATACACTATACAGCATGGAATGCTTACCAAATGTAGCTCGGCAAAGATGAAAGTATCGATCTACTGTAACTTCCAGTTTTAGCTGATTCATGGAGTTGTACTAGCAAATAGATGGTGTAAAGTTGCCACATGAATATTAGAGTCAAGCATATGATACCCCATGTCCTGTACCACCAAATACAAAACAATAAGCCAGACAACTTTTTTTTTTACTCCACAGTTTGAGTTGAGTTGGTAAGTTATCAATAGTAGGCAATAAAATGGTGACCCGGCAAATATGAAAATCAATAACAATTTATCAACTAAGCAAGTTTTAAAAAGGTCGTGTCACTAGCATTACACCATAATTATGTAAAACACTTCTTCAGAAAGTTTGTTTTGAAAAGGTTTGGATTTAGATAGCTCTTGTGACCCCTTGATCAAGTATGCTATACCAAACTTATGCACCAAATATTTGCTTACCACCCAAGGTCTATGAAGCCAATAGGCAGCATAAGGGCTTGAATTCCAGTTCCAGAACATAGAGTATGGAAAGCAGCATAGTAAGCATTTCCATTTCTTGACTCAGTAATTGGAAGCCAAGCATCTTGGGGGTTTAGCTCCATAAAGTGCACAGCCCTGCGGTTTACTCTCTTTTGTTGCCCGGAGTTTTTCAAGTTGGGATCTCGTTTGTGTACTTGAAAAATACTCAAATTAAAAGCTAAATGAAAAACGAATTGGAGAACATGAGACATGCATCAATTGACTACCCCTACTTCTAATCCAGACTTTTTTTAGGAGTAAAAAATAAGCTTTGGCAAAAAAAAATTAAAAATAAATAAATAAATGAACCTGCTCGATGGGACTCAGTACATGCTTGCACAATATCTTAACAGTCCAAATTCACACACAAATCTACACAATATGAGGGTATAAGATTTTCTAATGCTAAAATATATTTGGCGTCTTTGTTAAAACTTATTGATGCTTGTTTTGGAATCCCAGTAGCAGGAATAAGCCCAACAATATGGGCAGAGTAGAGTTAGTGGATTAATAGAAAAAAACTATTAAGCCTGAATGGCAGGAACAATAGATTATAAAAAGGTCATGTCACTAGCATTACACCATAATTTTGTAAAACACTTCTTCAGAAAGTTTGTTTTGAAAAGGTTTGGATTTAGATAGTTCTTGTGACCCCTTGATCAAGTATGCTATACCAAACTTATGCACCAAATATTTGCTTACCACCCAAGGTCAATGGAATGCAGAATAATGGAGAAGAAGAACATTAATTTCAAATAATAAATTTTTTTTTTTTGAAAATAAAAAATAAAACAGTTGAGAAGGAAGTTGGTAAGAAGGTAACACATTTAAGTACAAGCTATAAAAAACAAAGAGAATGCTGCAAAAAACATCCTGAAATTTATGTCAAAATCAACCTAAACCCCTAATCTTCTAATTTGAAATTAGAAGCCACCGAACTTTGAGAAACACCCAAGATGCTCCTTAATTTAAGGATCTAAATCTAAGTATTGAAGTGGTTATGGAATAGGTTCAGCTCATTGCACTCTTTTTAATTGCTTGCACTGATTCTCAAAAAAAAAAAAAAAAAAACAAAATTTCTTGCATTGATGTTCACTTGGACCATGGTCCTACCACAAATAAAAGTCTTTATTTACTAACTCAATATATTTCTCTCTTGATTTTCTAACTCGATATATATTAGTTTTTTTTTTCTTCTACAATACCCACTACCTACATGCGGTGTCTAGATGAAACTATTATCATTGACTAAAACAATTTTAGATGGCTTCAGTGGCATGTCAAACTCATTTAAGATTCATACAAATCATGGTTTTTCTTGCATTTTCTTGCATGTATCTGATCCTATAGAATTCTCAATTGCTGTGGCGGCCCAACAAACTTGGAGGCATAAGACGATATATTTAAATGATGCATTTTTGTTATTACTTAAATAATATTTAACTAATATTTAATATTATAATTTTTTTATAACATAAATCCTTTTTTTTTTTTTTTTTTTGTGTGGTAATATGCTTTTTCCTTTTGAAAAAAATGCTAAAGTTGTAACAAATTTTACTGAATGTGATTAGTAAAATTTCAAGAAGATAATAAACAAATATTTGAATGGATGATGTTAGGGATATAAATTTTATTACATAAGGCTTGTATCACCAATCACAAAGAGTAATTTAAAAATACATTTAATAGGTTGTTGACTTTCACAAATCATATTAATTAGCAAATCAATTTATAAAAGTTTTGAAATAAAATTTATAGTATTTCTAGCATTTTCTTATATGAATTATTTCTTGTGATTAGTGACAAATATTTGTAAGATTCATGTATTTAAAGTTGTATTATCTCTAGCATTACTCAATTTTTTGAGACTTCGTAAAATTAGAGAGAGAAAAAAAATGTAAAACTATGTTTTTTTTTTTTTTTTTTTTAAATATCAAATTTTGCCCCAAAATTTTATGGCTTTTCTCTATTAGGGGGCCCTACTACACAAATTCAGTTGCACCAACTTCAATGAATTCATATAAATTATAATGCTACCCTAATATATGCATATTCACCCCATTTGCTCTTTAATTGGAGAAATTCAGTTCTCATTTATTTTTGATATCTCGATTCCGAATTAGTTATGGGACTTGAATAGACAACTGCATAAATCCTAAATTGGAATGAAAGGAAAAACTTGACAAAGAAAAACAAAAGAGTCTTTGAGGGGCCAATGGTAACTAAATTCTTTTGTATTTTCCAATGCACATAATTGAACATGTAGGTATGATTTTAAATAAATGAATTAACAAAATAAACTACGTAGCGTTACAGCAAATGGCTACAACTCTCATGACACAAATGGAAGTCACTTAGTGGCATGATTCATAATTTAGCGTCAATTGTCCAATGACATTACATAATATTGAGAATTATTAAGGAGAAATATATTCTTAGCTCATCAAATGGAAGTTATTAAGGTGAAATATATTCTTAGCTTATCTATGAATAAATTTTCTGTATAATTACCAAGCAAAAATGAGAGGGATAATTCTACAAGCACAATTTTTGAACCTTTTTAAATTTTAATGGAGTTTCTATTGTCAGAAGTTGAGATTATTACCATTGAGCTGTGAAAATGCTGAAGTTTGAAGATTGATGATGAGAGAGTTGGGAGAGTAGGAATTAGGTGGGGTAGGAGAGATAAAAAAAACAGGGTCAGTTTTGTCTTTTTTTCCTAGCAAGCATTTTTACGCCTTTTTTCTCTCCATTTCAAACAGACAAGTTTTGTGTGGGCCCATGTGAAAAATGCTCAGGCCTCATCTAAAAATTTCCCCCCCTCCCAATCAAACAACACACAAACCCATTTTTTCTCCATTATTTTCTATCCACCCTATTCCACTTCCAACCATACATACCCTCATTCCACGTAAAACAAGGACACAACTTGTTTTTCTTGGGCCACTTACATCAATTTTTACAATGCTTGTGTCAAAAAATATATTAGTGGGCTTTTGGGTTAGGCTTAGGCCAGGATACCACAGATCAAATGCCACAGATTCAATTATCCTTATATCTTCATTCTTCTCCTCCTTATTTATGACAAGTTGACAACATAACATAAACCCTTGTTTTCAAAAAGGGGAAACAGGCAGACAAAATCCTAAAACCTTAAACTTGGTCCCTTCGTGAATCTTCGTGATGTCTCTGAAGACTACAACAACAATGCGTGAGCTTGTTCCAGACGACGACGTGAAGACATCCTGGGTCATCTACCAGTGAAATCCTTAACCCGATTTAGGTGCGTTTCGAAATCTTGTGACTCCATCATCACTAACCCCACTTTCATTACCAAACACTTCAAGCTCAACCTTAAGCAATCCGAATCATTGATATCCACAAACACTCATAGTGGGTATTTGCTATATACTACAAAGGATAAGAATAGGTCATCATCTTCCAAACAATTGTGTACGGCTGTTTGCAACAACGGCCGCACATTGACCCAGGTTTCCAGGTTTGAAATCCCCTATTTTTTTGACAAATGCAAAATAGTTGGTTGCTGTAATGGCTTGTTCTGCATGGCTGACTATGATGTTAGTCACATTATATATCTGTGGAACCGAAGTATTAGAATGCTAGTCACATTTTGTTCTTGCTACGAGGTCCCCATATATATATATATATATATATATATATTTTTTTTTTTTTTGGTTAAAAGGAAATACAAACACAGACAAACTCACACTAGAGGTGAGCACAGTTTCAGTTATCCTATTCACATACATGCCAGCCATATCTAAGTTAACTAAATACAAAATATCAGAGCTTGGTGGCTGATCAAACACAACAAAAATTCCAGCCATAGAACCACCCCATCTAGTAAGCGAATCCGCACATCTATTGCCTTCTCTATACACATGAGTCACTTGGACCTGGAGAAATCTTCTCATTAAGCTCCTGCAATCAAACAAGAGAGGGGCATATGGTTTATTAGTGACTGCATTAGACTTAACAAGATCAACCACCACTTTCGCATCCAGCTCCACAATCAACCTTTGGATTCCTGCATTCAAAGCCAGCTTTAACCCATCCCTTAAAGCCCAAAACTCAGCAATAATGCTGGTAGCAAAACCAATGGACCTCGCAAACCCTTTAAACCAACTCCCATTACAATCCCTTATAAGTCCACCACCCCCCGCTCAGCCTGGGTTCCCACAAGAAGCCCCATCCGTGTTTAATTTGTACCATCCATCAGGTGGCTTAGACCATTTCACCTGGATAATGGATCTCCTATTCACTTGTATCACCTTACCAACACAAAAGAAAAATTCCACAGCTTGATTAAGGCAATAGCTATGAAGATTAAGATTAAGAGGGGCATTATCAAAAACAATTCTATCACGATGCTTCCAGAGGTCCCTATATTTAGGTCTAGCAAAAACTTTGAATAGTTATATAATATAATAATTTAGTATGTACCATGAAGAGTGGAATTCTTTGTTTGTCTCAATTTCATTTCAAAGGTTATGAAATCAAAGAGATAAAGATCATTTAAAAATAGATCTAGTCGCTACCATGATGCATCTCCCTTTTGCTACTTGACTAGTAAGAGAATCAATGCTTATGCTTGAGATTTTTTTTCCAAGAATAAGGGTATCTAATATTTAATTTGTTCTTAAATTTTTAGAAATATTAAAGTTATTACAAATTTCATTATAAAAAACTTATAAATTGACAATGAATGTGATTAATATGTTTAACAATTAATAAATAAAATTTTTTTGATAAATAATAAATAAATAAATATTTTTATTATCACTTTGTAATCCATGAAACATTACGTAGTAATTTTTTTAATATCACCTATATCAGTCTAACTTTTATACTTAAGTTATATATTTTTAAGGTAATGGTGGCCGAGGAGTATTTGACTAAACGATTCGTTATGGTTTGCCATGTCAGTAGAGTTACGTACACTTTTTTTTTGGACAAAGTTTAACTATAAAATTAGTGGTAATCTTATGATACAACCTTATTAAATATATTTTTATTGAAAGTGAATTTTGACAAATCCACCATTGGATTATATCTTCTTCTTATATCCTCCTTACTTACAAATTTTTTAGAAAATTAAAGATCAATAACTATGTCATTAATAAATTGTTTAAATTGCAAATTTTTGTAATTTAAAATTATTTATAAAATATAAGCTTATAAATTACATAGTAAATAATATCTGATTGACACAAAATTTGACATGTTTATTAAGAGTGTAAAAAACATGCAATTTAACAGTTAAATTTTCAAAATTGTAATAATGTTTATTTTATTAAATAAGATTGTAGTTTTAAACTATAACCAATTTTGTAACTAAATTTTGTCATTTGTTATTATTATTATTATTATTTATTTTTTTGGAGAGAGGTCTACCCATGGTTTTAAAAATCGGAATGAATAAGAACTGAAAAAAGGATCAATCGTTGGTTTTGTGGTTCGACTACGGTCATACTATTGGTCGAACTAATGATGTTATAATTAATATTATTTAAATATTTAAGTAATTTTTATGTGAATTTTAATTTTTCATAAACTATATTAAGAAAATATAAAAAATAGAAAGAATTTTTTGGCATACAACCTTTTTTTTCTAATTAGAAAATATAGTTTGCCTTTTAAGTTTCATATTTTTGTTTTTATAAATAATAGTTTAATAGTTTAAATTTAACTTTTATTTATTTATTTTTTTAACAAAATAACGCTAGGGTCACAATATTTTTTTTAAAAAGTAATATTAGTATTACAACATATTATACAATTTTTTTCGTGGCAACCTAGTAAAGTACGGTCAAAATTGTATAAATTGAATTCAAAGGCCAAAACATCTACATGACTAGACAAGTCATTCCATCCCAGTCACTCGTTTATTCTTCTTTTCTATTCTGATTTTTTTTTTTTTTTTTTTTTTCCTCCCTTAAATCTATCATCACCAAGCACACGCACACGTTACCACCAGTACCACTGCACTTACCCTCGTTCATATCAAATTCAAACTTTTTACCTTTTAGTTGTCTTCTTTAATTCCCATACTCTTTCGTCAAAGCCAGGAGGCATTCTCCTCCTCCTCCTCCTCCTCCTCCTCCTCCTCCCTCTCTCTCGACAGGTTCTTTTTCAAAATATAATTCCAGTCAAAGCTCTCTCATGCATTTCATCCATGATCCAACACAAGTATTTCTTTAATTTTATTTTCACTCACAGATCTGAGATTTCCTCCAAATCTCATTTCAGTACAGATCTAATATGTTTTCACAATTTGGTTATAGCGTCTTTTTTTTTTTTTTTCAATAACTAGTTTAACCGCACAAGTTCCGGTTTTTCTTACTTTTTTCTTAATGGGAACCAGTCACCAATTCGGTCCAGTTTTTAAGATCATGGGTCTACCTAAAGTTTTTTTTTTTTACTCTGTTTTTGGCATGCGTAGGTTGGGTTTGGGTAATGAGTACTTTAAGTTTAAAAGTTGTTTATCAAAACAAAAACAAAAAAATTCTAAAAGTCACAATTTTTTTTTTTTTTTTTTTTTTTTTTATCTTTTTCAAAAAATATTTCGTAATCAAAAAAATTACAAATTGTAAATGGTAGAAAATAAAATAATATTAATAATTGGGTCCATATAAAGATCAATGACATCTTGACAACTTAAATGGTTGATGGATACCATCCAGGTTATTATAAGGAGAAATCTCATGGGGGTGGCAACCCTAAAATATTAGTAAAAGATTTCAAACCCAAGATATCAAGAATATCATATAAGAACTACTAAACCAACCCCTTGGGGTTTTGATTTTGGTTCTTAAAATCCTACAATCCTATCCCCTACAAATGATCTAATCGATGTGGAATCTTTCATGGGGTAGGATCAATATGAGACCACAATCCTCAATGATGGAACATAAGATCCTATCATCCTACTTTATAGAATCCTTACAATCCTATCTCATAGAATCAATTTGAATTGGTGTAAAATCGTTCATATAGTTTCTAAGCAGTGTAATCAACATCTGTTGAAATTATTAAAATTATTTACAATTATGTTTCTCTACGATGAAATTAGGATTGTCCAACCCTATTAATTAAATTATAAAGGGTTTTAAAGAGCTTGACATTTCTCATTATATTAATACAATTGAAATATTTACAAAATCTTTATAACATTGGAATGAGAATGATTTTCCTTTTGTAGCCAATGTCAGATTTGTTAATTTGGAATTTTATGTATATTTTTTTATATTGAAACTTGTAAGTTCAAAATTTGTCATTTATTCATGTATTGGTAATTTGGTACTAGTACATTTTTTGAGTAAGTTAGGCCACATTTAATTTTGTTATTATAATTCTTTAACATGTATTATTGTTACTGATTTTTTTTTTTATTTTATAGAAAATTAAACTTATTATTCCCAATCCGATCTACAAAACTTCTCATCAGTCCCACATAAGATCATAATCTTTACTACCTTGAGATTGTCAATAGCACTGCTCTTTGTGACTGTGAGTGAGAGATAAAAGAAAGAGATAATAATAGAAACCGCGGAGTTAAAAAAAAAAAAAAAAAGTTTCTTTTGGTCTTATTCAGTCCTCTTCAGTCTTATTGGTTCTATTTGGTCTTATTTAGTCCATTCAATCCTCTATGGTCGTATTCGGTCATGTTCGGTCCATTCGTTCATGTTTAGTCCTATTTTGTCTTATTTGGTCCTTTTCGCTCTTATTAGGTCCTTTTTTCAGTCCATTCATTCCTATTTGGGCCATTCAGTCCTATTTAGTCTTATTCAATCCTATTTGGTCCATTCGGTCCTTTTCAGTTTTATTTGGTCCTGTTTAGTCCATTCATTCATATTTAGTCCTATTCTGTATTATTCGGTCCTCTTCAGTCTTTTTCGACCCTCTTCGGTCATATTTGGTTCTTTTCGGTCTTGTTCGGTCTTGTTCGGTCTTATTCGGTCATGTTTAGTCTTAATTAGTTCTGTTCAGTCTTAATCAGTTTTGTTCAGTCTTAGTCGGTCCATTTGGTCTTCTCCTATTCGGTCCACTCGTTCTCATTCAGTCCTATTCTGTCTTATTTGGTCCTCTTTGCTCTTATTAGGTCCTTTCGGACCATTCGTACCTATTGGTCCATTTGGTCTTATTCTGTTATGTTTGGTCTTACTCAGTCCAATCAGTCTTAATAGTTTTTGTTCAATCTTATTCAGTCCTTTTCAATCTTATTCGGTCCTACTTAGTCTTATTTAGTCATGTTCGGTCCTCTTCGCTCTTATTATGTACTTTTTTGATCCATTTGTTCCCATTCAGTCTTATTTGGTCCATTCGGTCTTAATTAGTTCTATTCGGTTCTTATTTGGTCCTATTTAGTCCATTCGTTCATGCTCGGTCTTATTCTGTCTTATTTGGTCCTCTTTGCTCTTATTAGGACCTTTTCGGTTCATTCAGTCTTATTCGGTCATATTTGGTCCATTCATTCGGTCCTCTTCGATCTTATTTAGTCTTGTTCGGTCCATTGGTTCATGTTCGGTCCTATTCTGTCTTACTTGGTCCTCTTCGGTCTTGTTCAGTTCAGTTCTGTTTTGTTTGGTCCTCTTTGGTCTTAAGCGGTCCTCTTCGGTCCATTTTGTCTTTTTAACAACCCTAGCTCTTTGGCTATTTTTCAATCTAAGCCAACCAACGAACTTGAGTTGAAAAATCTTCAACCCGACCTATTGTACCTTTTTTTTTTTTTTGAGAAAAGACCTATTGTATCTTTAAAACCAATTAATTGTAAGGTCTTTTGATTGGGATAATATATATATATATATATATATATATATAAATATATATATATATATAAATATATAAAGTCAAAATTGAGAGAAAATCCAATTAAATTATAAATTGATTGGTTTTTAATTAAGATCCAATTTTGCACCACATTTCCTATTCAAGATTTTAACTTTTTGTACCAAATTAATTACTCATTGAAAAATATGAAGAGATCAGTATTAAATGAAGTATATAAAAAACCAAATACACCTAATCTAATCATTTTATTATATAAATACAAATGATCTAAACCACCTTAAGATTGATCTTGGGATGATTTGTGGCATTTCATTGATCATATATAGTATGTTATAATCATCACGTGGGAAACTGATAAGTTTCATTTTAATATATAAAAAAATGATAAATATTTGTTATTGACCAAATTATAAGTATATACAAGTTGTGAGTTCCAGTTAGCTCAACTAGTAAAGTCTCTGATGGTTGTATAAGAGATTTGGGGTTCAATCCTTGCCTACACCAAAAACTGATTGGTGTCTTGGTCTGATGATAAAGGGCTATCATCAGGAACGGACGCCATAGGTTGAAACTCTCTCCCAAAAAAAAAAAAAAAGTATATACAAGTTAGTTAGGATCAAAACACCTACTTGTAACTATATGATTGATTTTTTTTTTTTTTAAGTGCTACCAAAAAATTACATGAAATTATCATGGTTTAAGTTAAAATAAAAAATACAAACCTAAAAATATTAAAATATGATAGCTAAACATATGATCTTCAAATCTTTTATTTTTTTGGTAAAGAATCTATAGATCTTATTGTGGGTTACATGCTAGTCTATATATATATATAATAATAATAATAGGTGAAGCTAAGAGAAACTCAAATTAGAATTCCAAATTGAAGTTCCAATTTTGGGTAAAGAATCTATAAATCTTATTGTGGGTTACATTCTAGTCTATATATATAATAATAGGTGAAGCTAAGAAAAACTCAAATTAGAATTCCAAATTAGAGTTCAAATTTTGCGCCATCTGTCCTAAATTATTTATTTTTAAAGAGTTTTATTTCTTAATTTTTGAATCAAATGTGGGACCACATCATAAATATTCATCCAATTGAGTTATTAAATACAAAAACCAAAGAGTCTAGAATAAATGAATCGTAAAAAAATAAATAAATAAAAAGTGCTTCACAATAAAAAAAAATGAAGGGATAATTACACTTTACCCACCTATGGTTTGCCTCTAATTTGATGTGCCTACCCGTGGTTTAAATTTTAACACTTTACTCACCTGTGATTCCCACCGTTACTGTGCCATAACCCACCTCTCCCTCAGCCGTTACTCTAACATAGAATATGTAAAAAACAAAAACCCAAACAGATCAAAAAGTAAGGGTTTCTGTCTTCGCCGTTACATTAAAAAAATAAAATGGATATCTATCTTCTTGTTTCCTTTGAATTTATCAATCAAAGCTCAGAGGACAAATGAAGATGAGGGTATTTTTCTATCTTCTTGTTTCCTTTGAATTTATCAATCAATTGGGTATCTGTCGAATTTTTTCTCTCTTTTAATTTTATAATTAAAAAACATTTCTTAATGTTCTTCAACTTGTTCTTCATTTTACAACGGTTCTTCGAATTCTTCATGTTCTTCTCCAAGTTCTAACACAATCAACACCAAATTCTCAGCAAATCAAACCCATAAACCTAGTAAATAAACCAACTCAGATCAAACCTAGATCAAGAAACCAGTCACAACAAACCCAGAAAAACACAATCAAACCCAGATCAAACCCAGACCAACACAATCAACCCAGATCCCACCACCACTGACCAACACAATCAAACCACCACCACCCCGCCGACCAAACCAAAGATCCACTGCATCAACCAGTCACCAAACCCACCGATCAGTCAATAAACCCATGCCAACAAAGTAACCAAACCCACTACCACCATCGTTGATCAAAAAAGAGAGAGGAAGAGGGATTTTGCAATCATCAACGAACCGGGTGAAGGCTGAGATCGAGCTCCATTTTGGCCGAGGTGGAGGCCGAGACTAGGATGGAGGCTAAGATCGAGCTCCATTCTCTCTAAACCACTGTTGGCCCTCTTCCTAGATCTGCTCCAAACCACCAAGACGGAGGCTGAGACCGAGATGGATGCGAGAACGATGGAAATTAGATGAACCCATAACCAAAACCACAAAAAAAAAAAAAAATGAAACCCATGAAGCAAGAACAAAGGAAAATAAAACCCATCGCTGTGGTGGCCAATGTCCTCCTTAACTCCACCATCAGAGAGAGAGAGCAAAGAGATGAGAGAGAGAATGTTGTAGAAGAATAGGTGAGAGGAAAGAGACACGTAGAGAAGGAAAATATGATATTAATAGTGGTTGACTTAGGTTTGATTTTTCTAGGCATATGTTCTCATAGAAGTTCTTAAGCAATCAAAAACCCTAACTTTTTGATCTGTTTGGGTTTTTGTTTTTTACATATTCTGTGTTAGAGTAATGGCTAAGGGAGAGGTGGGTTGCGGCACAGTAACGGTGGGAATCATAGGTGGATAAAGTGTCAAAATTTAAATCACGGGTAGGCACATCAAATTAGAGGCAAACCATAGGTGGGTAAAGTGTAATTATCCCAAAAAAAAATGGACAATTTACATTTTATACCTAATAATATCCTTACAATTTTTTTTTTTAAAGAATTAACAAAATATAAAAATGACTATCAATAGTATTTATATTATATATATATATATATATATATGAATTATATTATGCATCTTATTGTATATCTGTAAGTGTATCCATGCATATGCATGGGGTTACAAGCTAGTTTTATATTAAACTAAAAGCTAAAAGAAAACCCAATTAGATTATAAATTGAATTTCAATTATAGGCTAATTTTGTGCCATATGTCCCAAAAAATTTCTTAATTCTAGTGCCAAAAGGTGGAGAATGGAGACCGCAATAATAATACTTACTTATATAAGATAACCTTATTATTTCCCCCCATCACTCTCAATAAAATAGTTATTACTCTAATTATTATTATTTTTTATTAAAGGATTGTCTATATATATAGACGACAAAATTTGCCATTTAACATCATTTTAGAAACTATTTAGTTAGTTAGAATGTTTCCTAAACATTTTAGCAAACTAGCATCTCGAATCTTAGAGACTTGAGTTCAAAGAAGGAACTTGGGTTTCTAAGACTCGAGTTCCAAGTGTTGGCAGTTTGGCGTGGAAAAAATTACATGTGGAACTTGAGTCTTAGAGATTCGAGTTCCACAAAACAAAACCAAAAGACCAGATTCACTTTACCTTTAGCTCCTCACCTAACAAATGTACCATCGGATTCACAAAGCTCCTCACCCAACAAACGCACTACCTCATCCTAATCACAAACTGTAAACCCAAACCCAACAAACTCATTTGGATCAAAACTTACAAAGAGAGGGAGAAAATTCCAAGAGAGATAGGGAATGAGATTGAGAGATATGGAACAAGTTTGACGATGAGTTCTTTGGCTGACAATCAAGAGAGCTGCCTCTCTCTTTCTCTCTGTCTGTGGTGGAGGAAAAGAGAAATGTTTAAGAAAGGGAAGAAAAGGAAGAATACTGTATGAGATATTATGAATCCGTGGGGTTGATTTTGATTTGGGTCTAGGGCTGTTTTTAATTTGGGTTTGGAGAAAGAAGAATGAAGGAAGAAAAGGAAGAGTGGGGTTGTTTTTGATTTGGGTCTGGAGTTGTTTTTTATTTGGTTTTAGAGAAAGGGTTTGGAGATGGAAGAACGAAGGAAGAAGAGGGAGAACATGAAAAGGAAGAACAAGAAAGAAACTCGAGTGTCTAAAACTTGAGTTCCATGTGGATTTTAAATCCACCTCAGCTCTGCCAGCACATGGAACTCGAGTCTCTTAAGCCCGAGTTGCTATAGTGAACTCGAGTCTAGAAGACTCGAGATGCTAGTTTGCTAATATGTTTTGAAAACTTGCTAAAGAACAAAATTGTTCCCAAAACAGTGTTAAATGGAAAATATGGCGCATATAGACAAATAGAGACAACTTCATGATGACTTGTATTTTAGTGGTTCATTCATTGAAATTCAATTCCTTCTATATTTTTATTTATTTATTTATTGGATGGTGCTATGTAGTGAAATATTAAAGTACTCGCAAGTGTACAAACCGTACCGAAGTATAGTTTGACAAGAACAAGGTCGAACCCACAAGGACTTGAATAAATGTAGGAAAATTAATCAAATCTTAACCAAATTAATCCTAATCAAGTTTAATAAAAATTGGTTGTTTGCAATTAAATCTACTAAGAAAATAATTAAACTAAGCAAAGATATAATATAAAGCAGTAAAGAGATGTAAACAATCTAGAGAAATGAATTAATGTTTTGGAATCCGCCTTGTAAGTCATATCAGTATATATTTATGATCATTAATTTTTCTCAACCACTACATGATAATCTAGAAATCAATCTTGTTACCATGGAAAATATTATCTTTAAAACTTCTATTTAAATATCTAAAGCATGCTTTTCTTTGCTTCCTAAGTATAAAGCCAAATCATCAATTGTATCCGTAGCCAAACAAATCACAAGAGATATCCAATTTTAAAATCAAGAAATAATAAACCAAGCATTCAATTAATTAAGAAAAATCCTAAATCATGAGAAAAACATGATTGAACTCATATCTAGAATCTCATCTTAGTCAATTGATATGAAGCAAGAACAATTTAAATTATTAAAGAACAACTATTGTGGGAAAAATCAAATCACATAAACAATACTGATAATCCTTAACCAGGTTTTATCCTCAACCTTAATTATAAATTTAGCTACTCATAGTAATTGAAAGAAAACACAAAAATAAATTACTAAGCATCAAACTAGACAAAATAAAATAGAGAAAGAAATAGTCACAATGCTGTCATGGAGAAAAGCTACAGAGAAGCCACATGCAGCACTGCCTCTTGCTCCAATTTTCTGTTTTGCATTCCAGCCCTAGCACTAGCCTTCTCCGAATTTTTCCCTAAATAGCCTTTAAATAAGTCAAGGAATCCTATTACAAGTTGAATTCCCGTTTGGAGAAAATTCCAGATTTTTAGGCTTCATTTAACCGATGATTTTGGCCCATTTGATATTATAATTTGGACTTTTGGTAACAACAAATTTGTATCCCTTTAAGTTGACTTTCCAGCGCAACTTGAATCATCTCGATTGGACGTCTGAGCTGAAAGTTATACTAAAAATACTAACTGATGTGCAGGTTGGAATCCTAATCCGAATTGAACTTAGATTTGGTACAAATTTCCCTTGATTCCTTGTTCCAACTAGACTTAAATTTAATTGGGTTAGCCTTCTTTAACTTCATCATGGTCCTTGTAAAAGTAAAGTCCATTAGTTTTCTTCTTTGCACAAATCCACTTGTTTAATTCCATTCTCTCACAAAAAACAAATTCACGCAATAAAATTCAATTAAGCACAAAATTGATTATTCAGCATTATTTCAAAACCAAATATAACATGCATGAATTAACTCAAAATAAGTATAATAATGCTTTCTAACAATGATATAAATATGCAAAATTAAGTTATTATCAATGCACATCATGCTAAGTCTACTGATAATGATTCTTGCTTTACTCTACATCCATGGACAATGTTGACATTAGTGACTTAACATGTATGTATTATAAAGAAAGGGTAATTATTGAGTACTCTTGAAGTATCATAAATGCGTACTCCCCCCTCTCACATAACTATGTTCCACTAATTAAATTTATCGTGGGACTCATAATTCATGTGAGAGGGAGGAGTACCCATTTATGGTAGGGGTGAGCAAAGTGATACCGGAGCCAACAACCGACTGGCACCAATCAAACCGTACCATCTCTGACACCAACCGACTGAGCCGAAGTCAGCGATCAGATGGAGAATCCCGCTTCGACGCCGGTGCGGTGTTGCCATTGGAACTGCAACTCCAAA
Organism: Quercus lobata; assembly: GCF_001633185.2. Classification (NCBI taxonomy): domain Eukaryota; kingdom Viridiplantae; phylum Streptophyta; class Magnoliopsida; order Fagales; family Fagaceae; genus Quercus; species Quercus lobata. The sequence continues at coordinate 53,793,492 of NC_044914.1, forward strand.
TCGAGTTGGTTACCGAACCGACCGATATGGCGATATTTTGTTTCGTTCTGTAGGCGTTTTCATGTTTTGTGTTTTGTTGACAAAACGATTCGTTTCACTTAGTAATTAAAAAACAAAATATTTCAAAACGACGTCATTTTGAGTTAGGGTTGCTGATTTCTGCCTAGTATAAATAGCATTTTTCTACTCTCAGCCGCTTAACTCTCTCAGACGCTCTATCTTAGTATCTCTTGCTCTCGCCTGAGTTCGTGGATTGTGACCAACAACTGACTGTAAGTCACTGAGTCGCCTCTTGCAGCTTGGCAAGCTCACCATTCATGAGTCACGACCAGGCTAGCTACTGCACTTATGGAACCTTCAAAATTGGCCAAGTTAGTAATGAGGTGAACCTAATATCTTACCATGTTTGTACGATTCTATATTTGTAAAGTGTGTCTTCATATTGGAGAAAGTCATGTTCTGTTGTCCCATACGTGAGAATATGTAAATTTCAAGTCAGTTGAAGAATATTTCTTCTATGTGTTCCTTATTCCTGTCTTGAGAAAGCATAACAGGTGAGAGCTTCGGCAATTGAAGAAAACAACTACATTGGGTTTGCAATAGGCTATTTTAAAGGTGTTTCCAAAGAAATGGCCCATAACCTAGCCGCCCAATGGCTCATAATTAACAATTAACACTTTAATTGTTAATAAAATCAATTATAATTTTAAGTCTGCTAACTTCTTCTTTTTTCTGCATTTTGATTGTTAGGGAGGGGAGACTGAGATTGAGAGAGTTCTCTCACTCTTCATATCTTTACTTCTTTGACTGGTCTGGTAGATTGGTTCAAGTGCTAGCCAAAGTATAAAAAGAACAAGTTAACACAAAGTACAAGAGCCAATAACTACTAACTATATTATCAATATGTTTTTGGGCATATCAATCCGTTTCTGAGCTAATTGCTTATATATCAATTTGTTTATATATTTGTTTCTGGGCATATTTCTTTAATGCTTATATATCAAATTATCAATTGTTTTAATATCAATAAGTTTTTGGGCATATATATCAAATTATCAATTGGTTGAACATATAATTTTTTAATAAAAAAACGAATAGAATTTTTAGAGGCTATTTGGATGAGTGATTTCCATAACTTATAACTCTGTTTCCATAACTCATAACTCAAAAATGGTGGGACCCATAGTTGAGAAGTCCGTTTGGCACCACATAACTCTATTTCCAGTATTTTGTTTCCATCACTCAATTCTCTGATTTTTGAATTATGAGTTATGGAAACTGAAAATACATTTTAGCTGTTTTCAGTTTCCATAACTCTGTTTTCAATGGTATTTTTGTAATTAAACACACATGGAGGGACCCACTATCAGGGTCAGCCGCAACTTTTAACCATTTTTTTTTCTTCTCCACTTTCTCTGTTGGCTGGGTTCTTTCTTTCTTTCTTCTTCTTCTTTCACTGGTTTCCGTTGGTTGGATTCTTTCTTTTTTTCTTCTTCTTCTTGTTTCACTGGTCTTTGTTGGCTGGTTTTTTATTTTTATTTTTATTTTTATTTTTTATTTTAACTAGGTTCAGTGAGTTTGGGTACTAAGAAAAAAAAAAAGCTGCACCAAGTGACAGGTATGGGGCTCACAAACAGTGTGAAAAATATTGAGTGATGGCAACTGAGTGATGGTGCCAAATAGGTAGGGTATTTTAACGTGACGAGTGATGAGTGATGAGTGACGGAAATTGAGTGATGAAAAAAAAGCATCCAAACAAGCCCTTAATGTTTCAAACCGACCAAACCGATTAAACTGACTGCAAAAAACTGAACCAGGTATGCATCAGTTTCAATTATGAGAAAACCGATCCCTATCGGTTTAGTAACAAATTTGAGAAAAAACCGAGTCGACCGAACCGCGTACACCCCTAATTTATGGTACTCCTAGAGTATTCAATAATTTTCCATAAAGAAAATAATTATTGAAACCTATAACAATACTAATAGGCTAACAATAAGGAGTTAGCTTAAGGAATTGACAAATTGTTGAAATTAATTGGTACAGAGAATATTATAGGTGATAATTTTTCCAACTGGTTGACGAAAACTTGGAAAATTATACAACATGACCCTCTTTGTAATTTCATTTATTAAATAATGGTATTTTAATCCAAAAAATTTATTCAAAAACCTTTAACAAGGTTTGATATTTACTATTGATTTTTTAAATATTAAGTACAGAATTTAACAATTATGATTTGTGATATAAAATATAGGGAATATTAAAGTTACTATCAATTTTATTATAAAATCATTTACAAATTACAATGATAACGAATGTAATTGGTGACCCATCAAGGACAAAATAAATCAATTTTTTAGTTTATTTCTTTATTGAGTTTTAAAAGTTCAATTTAAAGTTAAGATTCCTTTCAATTATACTATAATTCTATATTAGTTATATTTTCATGCAAATTCATTCATCTAAACCTCAAAAATATAAAAAGGCTTAATTTAAATTTATTAATCTTTTATGTAATTATATGAATATGTACAATCCGTTACTTACTAAGGATGAAAAAATATTTTGTATTAAATGATACCACGTCATCCATATCAAAACATAATAAACCAGAGATATGTGTGTAAAAATAACTACCTACTAACACATGTTTTTCATTTGTTAGTGGAGTAGTTATTTTTTACTGACATATCTTACATTTATAAGGTTTTAATACCGCTAGCATGGTATCATTTGATATCAAATACCTTCTCTATTAAGCATATGTATAAGATTATAAGCTAATTATCATAATTTACACAATTAGGAGTAATATTTCAATTTCTTCATAACCAAATTTCAAAATGTCAAAGTAAATCAAATTAATAATTTTTGTGAAACTCACTAGCCACTATAAAGTATTAACACTATTTTTTTTAAAAAAAAAATCTAATATAACAAACCATATAAAAGATTGTGAAAACTTAGGAAAAATTGTGAATCTCAAATTTATTTCAAAAATAAAATATAAATAACAATTTTTTCCCAAAAGTAATAAAAAAGAAGAAGAAGAAATTTTTGGTAGATTAAATAGGCAAAAAAACCACAAAAAAAAGTCATACGCTTTTTGCCTTTTGTTCAAATTTTTTCACAAAGGGGAAATCTAAAAATCTAAAGTTGACTCAATTAGGATAAGGTTGACAGTGAGGCCCGCTAGCAACTCATACGATTACAATCTCGGAATCTTTTAAATACACACGGGTCCATTCTCCAACACCACAGGCCTCATCACATTAGTGAGTATAATTTGGATGCTTCAACTAATTTTTTTGATTGGGATTGGGATTGGGATTGGGATTTGGATGCTTCAACTAATTTTTACATTAGTGAGTATCCAATGAGTTTTAAACTGATAGACTATCATTATCAATACTTATATTGTATTTTATAAGGTACGTAACATTTTCTATGGAGTAATAAATTAATAAGATTTTTGTAAAAGGAAAAGCTACTGAAAAGATCCTAAAATTTAGTAACTACACATCCATGTTTTTTTTTTTAATTTTTTTTTCCTTTTTTTTTTATAACCTTTTTGGTGTTGTTGATGTTGTTCTTTTTTTCACATCTTATGTATGGAATTTATCATATTTTGTCTAATCGAAAATGTAGGTTTTTAATCCTAAAATTTAACCATTTACTACACATCCATAACATAAGTAAATAAAAGCTTAAATTGAAAATTTTATGGCAAGAGATACACGTTAATTGTATAAAACCACAATTGTATTTTGAGATATTTTTTAATAAAGTATTAAATGGTGCTTTAAACTTAACAAAAGGCTAATACAATTGGGAATTAATAATTCGAAGTATCTAGAAAAAAAATTGTATAAAAACTTCATGATTGTTTGTTGAGAAGAAAAAAAAAATACTATAAAGTATTATTAAAGGTGGTATAACAAAAACCCAATGGGAATAATAATGTACTTTTATTTTAATTCTTTAATGCTGTTCTTCTAAATTTTTTATTGAACAAAAGTACACTAAGTGTAGTTTAAGTACATAGCAGTAGGAATAGCATCCAAATCCCAATCCTAAATTTAGTTTACTAAAGTTACGACTTAAATTCTCACGTTTAAGTTTATAGCAGTAGGAACAGCATTGTGCTCACGCGTGTCAAAGGCTCAATTTTTTGTCTAATCCTAAAATGTAGTTATTTAATACTAAAATTTAGCCATGGAGGAATTAAAATAAAATTATTTTCTATCATTTTTTTTCTAATCCTAAAATTTAGCCATTTACTACACATCCATAACATAAGGAAATAAAAGCATAAATTTAAAATTTTAGAGCAAGAGATACACGTTATTTTTGGTGGTGTTTTTTTTAAAAAAAAAAAAAAAAATTAATAACATTTTACAATTCTTGTTTAATCCAATAATTTAGTTTTTTAGTCTTAAAAGTTAGCCATGTACTACTACACATTCATAACAAAAGTTAGAAAGTGTTTGAATTTCAAATATATTAACATTTTTTTTAAGTCGTACATTTTATCCAAAAAAAGGTACCGCTATTTTGAAAAAAAAAAAAAAAAACATAAAATTATCCCATGTTTAAAAACTACACGACCACCCTTTTTTTTTTTTTCTTTTTCAAATTCAAGTTTTCCTCTTCTTCTTCTTTTTTCTTTTAAATCTCTTCCATATTTTGGAAAAAAAAGGACTCCCGACTATAAAACTACTAAGATAACTTCTCCATCCATATCCTTATATTTAGGCACTAAGAAATCTGATTTTGAAAGAAAATAAGAGGCTAAATTTTAGGGAAATTTAAAATATTAAGGTGGGGAATTGGTGTGACCGTATACTTATTTAAAAGTTTATAAAAAAAAGAAAAGAAAAACTACACGTTTAAAAAAAATCCCATGTTCTATCCATGTACTATTTTAAAAAATCCCACTTTCTATCCCACGTTTAAAAATTACATGACCACCCTTTTTTTTTTTTCAAATTCACATTTTCCTCTTCTTTTTTCTTTTAAATCACTTCCTTATTTAGGAAAAAAAAGACTCCTACTATAAAACCACTACTATAATTTCTCCATCCATATCCTTATATTTGGGCACTAACATATCTGATTTTGAGAGAAAATAAAAGGATGAATTTTAGGGAAATTCAATAGATTATGGTGGGGTATTGATGTGACCCTATCCTTATTTAAAATTTTATCAAAAAAAGAAAAATTACACGTTTAAAAAAAAATCTCATGTTCTATCCATGTACAGTTTAAAAAAATCCCACTTTCTATCCCACGTTTAAAAACTACCCAACTACCTTTTTTTTTCTTTTCAAATTGACATTTTCCTCTTCTTCTTCTTTTTCCTTTTAAATCTCATCCATATTTTTGAAAAAAAAGACTCCTACTATAAAACCACTACTATAATTTCTCCATCCATATCCTTATATTTGGGCACTAACATATCTGATTTTGAGAGAAAATAAAAGGATGAATTTTAGGGAAATTCAATAGATTATGGTGGGGTATTGATGTGACCCTATCCTTATTTAAAATTTTATCAAAAAAAGAAAAATTACACGTTTAAAAAAAAATCTCATGTTCTATCCATGTACAGTTTAAAAAAATCCCACTTTCTATCCCACGTTTAAAAACTACCCAACTACCTTTTTTTTTCTTTTCAAATTGACATTTTCCTCTTCTTCTTCTTTTTCCTTTTAAATCTCATCCATATTTTTGAAAAAAAAGACTCCTACTATAAAACCACTACTATAATTTCTCCATCCATATCCTTATATTTGGGCACTAACATATCTGATTTTGAGAGAAAATAAAAGGATGAATTTTAGGGAAATTCAATAGATTATGGTGGGGTATTGATGTGACCCTATCCTTATTTAAAATTTTATCAAAAAAAGAAAAATTACACGTTTAAAAAAAAATCTCATGTTCTATCCATGTACAGTTTAAAAAAATCCCACTTTCTATCCCACGTTTAAAAACTACCCAACTACCTTTTTTTTTTTTTTTTTCAAATTGACGTTTTCCTCTTCTTCTTCTTTTTCCTTTTAAATCTCATCCATATTTTTGAAAAAAAAGACTCCTACTATAACTTCTCATCCGTTTAAAGCCACTGCTATAACTTCTCCATCCATGTCCTTATATTTAGACAGTAACATATTGATTTTGAAAGAAAATAAAATGCTAAATTTTAGGGAAATTTAAAAGATTAAGGTGGGGAATTGGTGTGACCCTATCCTTATCCTTATTTAAAATTTTATCAAAAAAAGAAAAACTGCACGTTTAAAAAAATCCCATTTTTTATCCATTTACTATTTAAAAAAAATCTCACTTTCTATCCCATGTTTAAAAACTTACTAGTATTAACATCAGAATTTATATGACTTGGTCTAGCCTCAAAGTCATTTGCCATTAAAGTTGGATAGGTTGGTGGGAGACCTAAATTTAATATTATAAACATTGACTTATCATCCATGTATACATTAACATACAACTAACAAGCCAAAAGCTATGGATTTTCTCAAAATAATAAGATTCCAAGCAATGAAGAATGTTTTAAGATACAAAACTATAATCTCACCACTGACTTCTTGCATAGCCCTATGCTCAACTGGCATATTGCATGCCAAGTTATGGATATGTGTAAACCAACGACTTCGTCCAGCCTTGTGATTAGGTGGTATTAGTGATAGGTTTGCTGATGTTGAATTAGAATGTACAACATTTTCTTCATTTAAATTTGTTGGGCCTCCCACTTAAATGTGATCATCACCCAAAGTTTGTTGTCTTTGTCTTGAGTAATTAGCACGACGTCTTGCCAATCGAATATTTCTACTTTCATTGTTTTCTCAAGCGAGCATAATATCTACATCGTTCTCGACGATGTTCTATGTCATCTGTATTCACCATTGCTGTATATTGCGAACTCATTTCTTCATAAAATTAAATTAAATTTATGGTGGTGGTTGCACATACATACACAATAATCAATAGACTTTTCCTTGTCACAAATAGGGTGTATTAAAACCTCAATAAAGTGAACTAATATTGAAAAAATTAATCACATGTAAGAATTGTAATAATATGTGTAATTGTAATAAATTTTTAGTGAAATTGGAGAAATAAGTTACACTTATTAAAATGATTAAATTATTATTTTATGCAGAAGTTTTGAGAATATATTTGAATTTAGGTTATGAATTGTTAGATCAATATGACGAAAATATAATTTAGAAAATGTTTACTTTATTTCACAAAATCATTTATAGTTAAAATTAGATTAAATTTGCAGTACTCATTTCACGCACTTTAAAACAAAACCATGCCATTTTGGTTAATTTGGATGAGAAAATAATGTGTTTGTTTGTAACTTTGTGTGTCTTTGTGTAAGTGTAAGAGAGAGAAGAAGTGGCTTAGTGAGTTTAGAAGTTGAGAGTTGTGGAGGTGATGAGGAAGAAAGCGTTTAAGGGTATTTATAGGATTCGAATGTACATTTAATTTCTCACTTTACCGGATATAAATATAATACAAAAAAATACGCAAAGAGGCGCAGAAGTTTGAAAAGAAAAATATTGTTGTTTTACGTTAAAACATTTTAAATCTCTTCTTTACTAAAGTACACTTAGTTATCCATAAAAAAATACCCTTAATTACGTGGGACATACTAATGCATGGCTTGCATTTTTGGATTGGGATTTGGAAGCTTCAACTAATTTTTAAATTAGTAGTATCCAATGAGTTTTAAACTGACAGACTATCATTATCAATACTTATATTGTATTTTATAAGGTACGTAACATTTTCTATGGAGTAGTAGATTAATAAGATTTTTGTAAAAGGAAAATGTCCAAAAAAGATCCTAAAATTTAGTAACTACCCATCCACCCTTTTTTTTTTCCTTTTTTTTTTTTCTTTTTTACCATTTTGGTGTCGTTGATGTTGTTCTTTTTTTCACATTTTATGTATGGAATTTATCATATTTTGTCTAATCCTAAAATGTAGTTTTTTAATCCTAAAATTTAACCATTTACTACACATCCATAACATAAGTAAATAAAAGCTTAAATTGAAAATTTTATGGCAAAAGATACACGTTAATTGTATAAAACCACAATTGTATTTTGGGATATTTTTTAATAAAGTATTAAATGGTGCTTTAACCTTAACAAAAGGCTAATACAACTGGGAATTAATAATTAGAAGTATCTAGAAAAAAAATTGTATAAAAACTTCATGATTGTTTGTTGAGAAGAAAAATAAAATACTATAAAGTATTATTAAAGGTGGTATAACAAAAACCCAATGGGAATAATAATGTACTTTTATTTTAATTCTTTAATGCTTTTCTTCTAAATTTTTTATTGAAACAAAAGTAAACTAAGTGTAGTTTAAGTTCATAGCAATAGGAACAACATCCAAATCCAAATCCTAAATTTAGTTTACTAAAGTTTCAACTTAAATCCTCATGTTTAAGTTCATAGCAGCAGGAACAGCACTGTGCTCACGCGTGTCAAAGGCTCAATTTTTTGTCTAATCCTTAAATGTAGTTTTTTAATCCGAAAATTTAGCCATTGAGGAATTAAAATAAAATTATTTTCTATCATTTTTTGTCTAATCCTAAAATTTAATTTTTTAATCCTAAAATTTAGCCATTTACTACACATCCATAACATAAGTAAATAAATGCTTAAATTTAAAATTTTATAGCAAGAGATACAAGTTATTTTTGGTAGTGTTGTAGTTTTTTTTAAAAAAAAAAATTAATAACATTTTTCAATTCTTGTTTAATCCAATAATTTAGTTTTTTAGTCCTAAAAGTTAGCCATTTACTACACATCCATAGCAAAAGTTAAAGAGTGTTTAAATTTCAAATATATCAACATTTTTTTAAGTCGTACATTTTATCCAAAAAAAGGTACTGCTATTTTGAAAAAAAAAAAAAAAACATAAAATTATCCTATGTTTAAAAATTACACCACCACCTTTTTTTTTTTTTTTTTTTCAAATTCAAGTTTTCCTCTTCTTCTTCTTTTTTCTTTTAAATCTCTTCCATATTTTGGAAAAAAAGGACTCCCGACTATAAAACCACTAAGATAACTTCTCCATCCATATCCTTACATTTAGGCACTAACAAATCTGATTTTGAAAGAAAATAAGAGGCTAAATTTTAGGGACATTTAAAATATTAAGGTGGGGAATTGGTGTGACCGTATACTTATTTAAAATTTTATCAAAAAAGAAAAGAAAAGAAAAACTACACGTTTAAAAAGAATCCCATGTTCTATCCATGTACAATTTAAAAAAATCCCACTTTCTATCCCACGTTTAAAAATTACACGACCACCCTTTTTTTTTCAAATTCACATTTTCCTCTTCTTTTTTCTTTTTTTTTTCTTTTAAAAAATCTCTTTCTTATTTAGGAAAAAAAAAAGACTCCAACTATAAAACCACTACTATAATTTCACCATCAATATCCTTATATTTAGGCACTAACATATCTGACTTTGAGAGAAAATAAAAGGCTAAATTTTAGGGAAATTTAATAGATTAAGGTGGGGAATTGGTGTGACCCTATCCTTATTTAAAATTTTATCAAAAAAAGAAACACTACACGTTTAAAAAAAATCTCATGTTCTATCCATGTATAGTTTAAAAAAATCCCACTTTCTATCCCACGTTTTAAAACTACCCAACCACCTTTTTTTTTTTCTTTTCAAATTCACGTTTTCCTCTTCTTCTTCTTTTTCCTTTTAAATCTCGTCCATATTTTTGAAAAAAAAGACTCCTACGATAAAGCCACTGCTATAACTTCTCCATCCATATCCTTATATTTGGGCACTAACATATCTGATTTTGAGAGAAAATAAAAGGATAAATTTTAGGGAAATTCAATAGATTATGGTGGGGAATTGATGTGACCCTATCCTTATTTAAAATTTTATCAAAAAAAGAAAAACTACACGTTTAAAAAAATCTCATGTTCTATCCATGTACAGTTTAAAAAAATCCCACTTTCTATCCCTCGTTTAAAAACTACCCGACCACCTATTTTTTTTTTTTTTTTTTCAAATTCACGTTTTCCTCTTCTTCTTCTTTTTCCTTTTAAATCTCATCCATATTTTTGAAAAAAAAGACTCCTACGATAAAGCCACTGCTATAACTTCTCCATCCATATCCTTATATTTAGACAGTAACATATCTGATTTTGAAAGAAAATAAAATGCTAAATTTTAGGGACATTTAAAAGATTAAGGTGGGGAATTGGTGTGACCCTATCCTTATCCTTATTTAAAAGTTTATCAAAAAAAGGAAAACTGCACGTTTAAAAAAAATCCCATTTTCTATCCATTTACTATTTAAAAAAATCTCTTTCTATCCTACATTTAAAAACTTACTAGTATTAACATCAAAATTTATATGACTTGGTCTAGCCTCAAAGTCATTTGCCATTAAAGTTGGGTAGGTTGTTGGGAGACCTAAATTTAATATTATAAATATTGACTTATCATCTTTGTATACATTGACATACAGCTAACATGCCAAAAACTATGGATTTTCTCAAAATAATAAGATTCCAAGCAGTGAAGAATGTTTTATGATACAAAACTATAATCTCACCACTAACTTCTTGCATAGGCCTATGCTCAGCTGGCATATTGAGTGCCAAGTTATGGATATGTGTAAACCGACAACTTCGTCTAGCCATGTGGTTAGGTGGAATTAGTGAAAGGTTTGTTGATGTTGAATTAGAATGTACAACATTTTCTTCATTTAAATTTGTTGGGCCTCCCACTTAAATGTGATCACCACCCAAAGTTTGTTGTCTTTGTCTTGAGTAATTAGCATGACGTCTTGCTAATTGAATATTTCTACTTTCACTGTTTTCTCAAGCGAGCATAATATCTCCATCGTTCTCGATGACGTTCTATGTCATCTGTATTCACCATCGCTGTATTTTGCGAACTCATTTCTACATAAAATTAAATTAAATTTATAGTGGTGGGTTCACATACATACATAATAATCAATTGATTTTTCCTTGTCACAAATAGGGTGTATTAAAACCTCAATAAAGTGAACTAATATTGAAAAAATTAATCACATGTAAGAATTGTAATAATATGTGTAATTGTAATAAAGTTTTAGTGAAATAGGAGAAATAAGTTACACTTCTTAAAATTATTAAAATATTATTTTAGGCAGAAGTTTTGAGAGTATATTTAAATTTAGGTTATGAATTGTTAGATCAATATCACGAAAATATAATTTAGAAAATGTTTACTTTATTTCACAAAATCATTTATAGTTAAAATTAGATTAAATTTTTTGTACTCATTTCACACACTTTAAAACAAAACCATGCCATTTTGGTTAATTTGGATGAGAAAATAATGTGTTTGTTTGTAACTTTGTGTGTCTGTGTGTAAGTGTAAGAGAGGGAAGAAGTGGCTTTGTGAGTTTAGAAATTGAGAGTTGTGGAGGTGATGAGGAAGATGAAAGCGTTTAAGGGTATTCATAGGATTCAAATATGCATTTAATTTCTCACTTTACTAGATATAAATATAATATCAAACAAATACGCAAAGAGGCGTAGAAGTTTGAAAAGAAAAATATTGTTGTTTTTTGTTAAAACATTTTAAATCTCTTCTATACTAAAGTACACTTAATTATCCATAAAAAAATACCCTTAATTACATGGGACATACTGATACATTGCTTGCATTTTTGGATTGGGATTTGGATGCTTCAACTAATTTTTACATTAGTGAGTATCCAATGAGTTTTAAACTGACAGACTATCATTATCAATACTTATATTGTATTTTATAAGGTACGTAACATTTTCTATGGAATAGTAAATTAGTAAGATTTTTGTAAATGGAAAAACTCCTGAAAAGATCCTAAAATTTAGTAACTACCCATCCACGTTTTTTTTCTTTTTTTCTTTTTTACCTTTTTGGTGTTGTTGATGTTGTTCTTTTTTTCACATTTTATGTATGGAATTTATCATATTTTGTCTAATCCTAAAATGTAGTTTTTTAATCCTAAAATTTAACCATTTACTACACATCCATAACATAAGTAAATAAAAGCTTAAATTGAAAATTTTATGGCAAGAGATACACGTTAATTGTATAAAACCACAATTGTATTTTGAGATATTTTTTAATAAATTATTAAATGGTGCTTTAACCTTAACAAAAGGCTAATACAATTGGGAATTAATAATTAGAAGTATCTAGAAAAAAATTGTATAAAAACTTCATGATTGTTTGTTGAGAAGAAAAAAAAAAATACTATAAAGTATTATTAAAGGTGGTATAACAAAAACCCAATGGGAATAATAATGTGCTTTTATTTTAATTCTTTAATGCTGTGCTTCTAAATTTTTTATTGAACAAAAGTACACTAAGTGTAGTTTAAGTTCATAGCAGTAGGAACAACATCCAAATACCAATCCTAAATTTAGTTTACTAAAGTTACGACTTAAATCCTGACGTTTAAGTTCATAACAGTAGGAACAGCATTGTGCTCACGCGCGTCAAAGGCTCAATTTTTTGTCTAATCCTAAAATGTAGTTTTTTAATCCTAAATTTTAGCCATTGAGGAATTAAAATAAAATTATTTTTTATCATTTTTTGTCTAATCCTAAAATTTAGTTTTTTAATCCTAAAATTTAGCCATTTAGCACACATCCATAACATAAGTAAATAAAAGCTTAAATTTAAAATTTTATAGCAAGAGATACATGTTATTTTTGGTGGTGTTGTTTTTTTTTTTTTTTTTTTTATAAAAAAATTAATAACATTTTTCAATTCTTGTTTAATCCAATAATTTAGTTTTTTAGTCCTAAAAGTTAGCCATTTACTACACATCCATAACAAAAGTTAAAAAGAGTTTAAATTTCAAATTAAAAAGAGTTTAAATTTCAAATATATCAACATTTTTTTAAGTTGTACATCTTATACAAAAAAACGTACTGCTATTTTGAAAAAAAAAAACATAAAATTATCCCATTTTTAAAAACTACAAGACCACCTTTTTTTTTTCAAATTCATGTTTTCCTCTTCTTCTTCTTTTTTCTTTTAAATCTCTTCCATATTTTGGAAAAAAAGGACTCCTACTATAAAACCACTACTATAACTTCTCCATCCATATCCTTATATTTAGGCATTAACAAATATGATTTTGAAAGAAAATAAGAGGCTAAATTTTAGGGAAATTTAAAATATTAAGGTGGGGAATTGGTGTGACCGTATACTTATTTAAAAGTTTATAAAAAAAAAAGAAAAGAAAAACTACACGTTTAAAAAAAATCCCATGTACTATTTAAAAAAAATCCCACTTTCTATCCCACGTTTAAAAATTACACAACCACCCTTTTTTTTTTTTTCAAATTCACATTTTCCTCTTCTTTTTTTTTTTTTTTTTTTTTTTTCCTTTTAAATCTCTTCCTTATTTAGGAAAAAAAAAAAGACTCCAACTATAAAACCACTACTATAACTTTCCATCCATATCCTTATATTTAGGCACTAACATATCAGATTTTGAGGGAAAATAAAAGGCTAAATCTTAGGAAGATTTAATAGATTAAGGTGGGGAATTGGTGTTACCCTATCCTTATTTAAAATTTTATCAAAAAAAGAAAATCTACGCGTTTAAATAAATCTCATGTTCTATCCATGTATAGTTTAAAAAAATCCCACTTTCTATCCCACGTTTAAAAACTACCCAACTACCTTTTTTTTTCTTCAAATTCACGTTTTCCTCTTCTTTGTCTTTTTCCTTTTAAATCTCATCCATATTTTTGAAAAAAAAGACTCCTACTATAAAACCACTGCTATAACTTCTCCATCCATATTCTTATATTTAGATAGTAACATTTCTGATTTTGAAAGAAAATAAAATGCTAAATTTTAGGGAAATTTAAAAGATTTAGGTGGGGAATTGGTGTGACCCTATCCTTATCCTTATTTAAATGTTTATCAAAAAAAGAAAAACTGCATGTTTAAAAAAATCCCATGTTCTATCAATTTACTATTTAAAAAAATCTCACTTTCTATCCCACGTTTAAAAACTTACTAGTATTAACATTAGAATTTATATGACTTGGTCTAGCCTTAAAGTCATTTGCCATTAAAGTTGGATAGGTTGGTGGGAGACCTAAATTTAATATTATAAACATTGACTTATTATCTTTGTATACATTGAGATACAACTAACATGCCAAAAACTATGGATTTTCTCAAAATAATAAGATTCCAAGCAATGAAGAATGTTTTAAGATACAAAACTGTAATCCCACCGGAAAATTATTAGATACTCCCGGAGTACTATAAATGCATATTCCCCCCTCTCACATGAATGGTGAGTCCCACCATGAATTTAATTAGTGGGACCTACCATTCATGTGAGAGAAGGGAGTACGCATTTACGGTACTCCGGGAGTCCACAATAATTTCTCTAATCTCACCACTGACTTCTTGCGTAGCCCTATGCTCAACTGGCATATTGCGTGCCAAGTTAAGGATATGTGTAAACCGATGACTTCGTGCAGCCTCGTGATTAGGAGGTATTGGTGATAGGTTTGTTGATGCTGAATTAGAATGTACAACATTTTCTTCATTTAAATTTGTTGGGCCTCCCACTTAAATGTGATCACCAGCCAAAGTTTTTTGTCTTTGTCTTAAGTAATTAGCACGACGTCTTGCCAATCGAATATTTCTGCTTTCATTGTCTTCTTGTTGTCTACTCAAGCAAGCATAATATCTCCATCATTCTCGATGACGTTCTATGTCATCAGTATTCACCATCGCTGTATTTTGCAAACTCATTTCTACATAAAATTAAATTAAATTTATAGTGGTGGTTGCACATACATACACAATAATCAAGTGATTTTTCCTTGTCTCAAATAGGGTGTATTAAAACCTCAATAAAGTGAACTAATATTGAAAAAATTAATCACCTGTAAGAATTGTAATAATATGTGTAATTGTAATAAATTTTTAGTGAAATAGGAGAAATAAGTTACACTTCTTAAAATTATTAAATTATTATTTTAGGCAAAAGTTTTGAGAATATATTTAAATTTAGGTTATGAATTGTTAGATCAATATGACGAAAATATAATTTAGAAAATGTTTACTTTATTTCACAAAATCATTTATAGTTAAAATTAGATTAAATTTTCCGTACTCATTTCACATACTTTAAAACAAAACCATGCCATTTTGGTTAATTTGGATGAGAAAATAATGTGACTGTTTGTAACTTTGTGTGTCTGTGTGTAAGTGTAAGAGAGAGAAGAAGTGGCTTAGTGAGTTTAGAAGTTTAGAGTTGTGGAGGTGATGAGGAAGATGAAAGTGTTTAAGGGTATTTATAGGATTTGAATGTACATTTAATTTCTTACTTTACTGGATATAAATATAATATCAAAAAAAATAAGCAAAGAGGCATTGAAGTTTGAAAAGAAAAATATTGTTGTTTTACGTTAAAACTTTTTTAATCTCTTCTTTACTAAAGTAACCTTAATTATCCATTTAAAAAAAAAAAAAAAAAAAACCTTTATTACATGGGACATACTGATACATGGCTTGCATTTTTGGATTGGGATTTGGATGCTTCTACTGATTTTTACATTAGTGAGTATGCAATGAGTTTTAAATTGATAGACTATCATTATCAATACTTATATTGTATTTTATAAGGTATGCATCATTTTCTATAGAGTAGTAAATTAATTAGATTTTTGTTAAAGGAAATGCTCCTGAAAAGATCCTAGAATTTAGTAACTACCCATCCACGTTTTTTTTTTTTTCCTTTTTGGTGTTGTTGATGTTGTTCTTTTTTTTCAAATTTTATGTATGGCAGTTATCATTTTTTGTCTAATCCTAAAATGTTGTTTCTTAATCCTAAAATTTAGTCATTTACTACACAAGTAAATAAAAGCTTAAATTGAAAATTTTATGGCAAGAGATACACGTTAATTGTATAAAACCACAACTGTATTTTGTGATTTTTTTTAATAAAGTATTAAATGGTGCTTTAACTTTAACAAAAGGCTAATACAATTGGGAATTAATGAATAGAAGCATCTAGAAAAAAAAAATTGTATAAAACCTTCATGATTGTTTGTTGAGAAGAAAAAAATAATCATAATACTATAAAGTATTATTAAAGGTGGTTTAACAAAAACCCAATAGGAATAATAATGAACTTTTATTTTAATTCCGCAATGCTGTTATTCTAAATTTTTGATTGAACAAAAGTACACTAAGTGTAGTTTAAGTTCATAGCAGTAGGAACAACATCCAAATCCCAATCCTAAATTTAGTTTACTAAAGTTACGACTTAAATCCTCATGTTTAAGTTCATAGCAATAGGAACAGCATTGTGCTCACGCGCATCAATGGCTCAATTTTTTGTCTAATCCTAAAATTTAGCTATTTACTACACATCCATAACATAAGTAAATAAAAGCTTTAATTTAAAATTTTATAGCAAGAGATACACGTTATTTTTGGTGGTGTTGTTATTTATTTATTTATTTTAAATGATAACATTTATCAATTTTTGTGTAATCCAATAATATAATTTTTTAGTCCTAAAAGTTAGCCATTTACTATACATCCATAACAAAAGTTAAAAAGAGTTTAAATTTCAAATATATCAACAACCTTTCAAACTGAGAAAAAGGTACATAACATTTTTTTAAGTCATACATTTTATCCAAAAAAAGGTCCCCCTATTTTGAAAAAAAAAAAACATAAAATTATTCCATGTTTAAAAACTACCCGACCACCTTTTTTTTTTTTTTTCTTTCTTTCTTTCTTTTAAATCTCTTCAATATTTTGGAAAAAAAGAAGACTCCTACTATAAAACCACTACTATAACTTCTCTATCCATATCCTTATATTTAGGCACTAACATATCTAATTTTGAAAGAAAATAAAAGGCTAAATTTTAGGAAAATTTAAAATATTAAGGTGGAGAATTGGTGTGACCCTATCCTTTTTTAAAAGTTTATCAAAAAAAAGAAAAACTACATGTTTAAAAAGATCTCATGTTTTGTGGGGCTAGAGAATTTGTGGCCCCGACCCACTTTATATTAGGGCCCAAGGCCTGAGCCGAGGAGAACTATTGCCGAGGACGCATAATGAAAGTTCAAAAAAGGCCTAAGGATATGGCTGAGGGCGATCTTATGCTCGGCACCCCATAGAGCCCCTAAAGGAAAGGATGAGCTCAGTGCAGGAACAGGTCAAGTGAAAAAACTGCCAATATTGCAATAAAAAACTCTACGTCTGACAAGTCCATGCTCTTCACCATGCTATTCAACTTTTACAACCACCCCCAACCACTCTAGTTATGGGTTGATGGGACAAGTCTCAACTCCAGAAAGTGGAGCTTACACGTGGGCACTGGAAGGAGGGTAAATGTTAGTATAAAAGGGAAAAAGAACCAATGGAAAGGGGGGTCTCCCAGACCATGAAGTCCTAAAAAAGGAGAATAAGAAGAACACGGAGCTCCTCAGACGAGGTCTAAAGACCGGAACCACTCATGCCCCATCAGAAGAAGGTCTTGTTAGACATGTCAGGTTCACCTTCATGTAAATTTCCATAGAAACCATGGCAAACCGCTGTTCGGTAACCCAAGCCTAGCCTTTCAAGCCCACTCTCTACAAATGATATTGTTTGGGCCCTTAAACGTACGAACCCAATATCATTTTGGGGTTGCTACAAATTGTGTCCTTACATGTTCTATCCATGTACTATTTAAAAAAATCCCACTTTCTATCCCACATTTAAAAACTACCCAACCACCATTTTTTTTTTTTTTTTTCAAATTCACATTTTCCTCTTCTTTTTATTTTCCTTTTAAATCTCTTTCATATTTTGGAAAAAAAAGACTCCTACTATAAAACCACTAATATAACTTCTCCATCCATATCCTTATATTTAGACACTAAAATATCTGATTTTGAAAGAAAATAAAATGTTAAATTTTAGGGAAATATAAAAGATTAGGTGGGGAATTGGTGTGACCCCTATCTTTATCCTTATTTAAAAGTTTATAAAAAAAAAAATTACATGTTTAAAAAAATCCCACTTTCTATCCCACGTTTAAAAACTACTCGACCACCTTTTCTTTTTTCTTTTTTTCTTTTTTTTTTTTTTTCCAAATTCGAAGTTTAAAAACTACATGTACTATTTTAATTCTAAAATTTAGCCACTTACTACACATCCACAACAAAAACAAGACTCCTAATATAAAACCACTACTATAACTTCTCTGTCCATATCCTTATATTTAGGCACTAACATATCTAATTTTGAAAGAAAATAAAAGGCTAAATTTTAGGGAAATTTAAAATATTAAGGTGGGGAATTGGTGTGACCCTATCCTTTTTTAAAAATTTTATAAAAAAGAAAAAAAAGAAAAACTACATGTTTAAAAAAATCTCATGTTCTATCCATGTACTATTTAAAAAAATCCCACTTTCTATCCCACATTTAAAAACTACCCAACCACCTTTTTTTTTTTTTTTTTTTTTTTTTTTTTTCAAATTCACATTTTCCTCTTCTTCTTCTTCTTTTCCTTTTAAATCTCTTCCATATTTTGGAAAAAAAAAAAGGCTCCTACTATAAAACCACTAATATAACTTCTCTGTCCATATCCTTATATTTAGGCACTAACATATCTAATTTTGAAAGAAAATAAAAGGCTAAATTTTAGGGAAATTTAAAATATTAAGGTGGGGAATTGGTGTGACCCTATCATTTTTTAAAATTTTATAAAAAAAAAAGAAAAAGAAAAACTACATGTTTAAAAAAATCTCATGTTCTATCTATGTACTATTTTAAAAAATCCCACTTTCTATCCCACATTTAAAAACTACCCAACCACCTTTTTTTTTTTTTTTTTCAAATTCACATTTTCCTCTTCTTTTTCTTCTTTTCCTTTTAAATCTCTTCCATATTTTGGAAAAAAAAGACTCCTACTATAAAACCACTAATATAACTTCTCCATCCATATCCTTATATTTAGACACTAACATATCTGATTTTGAAAGAAAATAAAATGTTAAATTTTAGGGAAATATAAAAGATTATGGTGGGGAATTGGTGTGACCCCTATCTTTATCCTTATTTAAAATTTTATCAAAAAAAAAAAAAAAAAATTACACGTTTAAAAAAATCCCACTTTCTATCCCACGTTTAAAAACTACTTGACCGCCCTTTTTTTTCCAAATTCAAAGTTTAGAAACTACATGTACTATTTTAATCCTAAAATTTAGCCATGTACTACACATCCATAACAAAAGTGAAAAAGAGTTTAAATTTCAAATATATTTATTTTACGGTAAAAGGATCAATAATAGTTAGCCACTTACTACACGTCCATAACAAAAGTTAAAAAGAGTTTAAATTCTTAACATATCAATTACCCTTAAAACTAAGAAAATGTACGTAACATTTTTTATGGAGTAGTGAATTAATAATTATATAAAAAAAATGTAAATTGAATTTCACATAGAATTATACAAATGATAAATATAATTTATGTTACAAAAGAAATTTTTTTACAACAATTTCTTAGATAACAACCACTATTAACATGATACATCAAATATATAATAATACCTTTAAAAAAAAAGTGGCGTAAATTACATTTTTTTAAAAAAAGTGTAAATTACATGGAAAAACTTGTTAAGATAATACCTCTAAAAAAAAGTAATGTAACTTACATTAAAAAAAAAAAGTAGCGTAAATTACCATTTCAAGCAGCTTAATCTATAATAATAATAATAATAATAATAATAGGTAAAGCAGAGAGAAAATCCAATTAAATTTCAAATTGGAATTCAAATAGAGTCTAATTTTGCGCCATGCGTCTCATCTAATCTAAATTGTCTCATCTAATCTAAATTTTATAATTTTGTGCCAACTGAGTTAATTTAGTGTAAAAATTTATTTTCAATTAGAGTTTAATTTTGCGCCACGTGTCTCATCCAATCTAAAATTTTAAATTGTGGTGCCAAATTAGTTAATTTAGTGTAGAAAACGAAGAGTCTAATATAATAAACCATAAAAAATATAATTATATAACTAAAAAAATTCAAATTTATAATAATAATAATAGGTAAAGCAGAGAGAAAATCCAATTAAATTTCAAATTGAAATTCAATTATAGTCTAATTTTGCGCCACTTGTCTCATCTAATATAAATTTTAGAATTTTGTGCCAAGTGAGTTAATTTAGTGAAAAAATTGAATTTCAATTAGAGTTTAATATTGTACCATGTGTCTCATCTAATCTAAATTTTTAAATTTTGTGCCAAATTAGTTAATTTAGTGCAAAAAAGAGGAGTCCAATATAATAAACCATAAAAAACATAATCATATAACTAAAAAAAATTTAAATTTATAAGTCATCTATATATATTAATAGGTAAAACTTAGAGAAAGTTAAATTAGAATTTGAAATTATAATCCAATTTTGCACATGTCTAAATTTATGTGGGGACTACATCATAATTATCCACTTAAGCATGTGCCATGTGTTTACTTAAGTTTTTTAATTTTTGTGTCAAGTGAGTTAATGAGCACAAAATACTAAGAATCTAATATTAAGGAACTATAAAATTAAAAAAAAAAAAAAACAATTACATATACTCAATAAAAATCACCACATGTTTCTTAAAAAATAAATAAAATAAAAATCAACACACGTTCTATCTTATTAAAAATTAGAAGAAAAAAAATGATCATAAGTAATATTAAATTTAGGTAAGAATTTTAATATGTGACTAATTATATTTACTTTAAAAAAATAATGGGAAAAACACCATTTTGGTCCTCACATTTTAGGGTTATAGTCAATTTGGTCCTTACATTTTAGTAACAGTCAATTTGGTCCCCGTTATTTTCACATTGCAATCAATTTGGTCCCTACTATTAACTTACTCGGAATTGCTTATGTGGCAAACGGTGTGCACTGTTGGCATACTTGAAGATGACGTGACTAATAAAATAATAATAAAAAATTTTATTAGTCATTAAAAAATTCCATGTCAGTATTTAAATTGTAAAAAAAAAAAAAAAAAAAAAAAAATCTCAAGAATAAAAAATTAAGATCGTCCTCAAATTTTCTTGTATTTTCCTGGTAACCAATCACAAAACTCAAACTTAAATTTGTTCCAAATTTGATTTTCTGCTTCTCTTTATTTGTTTCTCTCTAAAACAGTAAAACCCAGATTTAATCCCTCTCCAATATCTACCCCCCTCTCTCTCTCTCTCTTTCTTTTATCTCACAATCTCTGAAATCTCGCAGCAAACTCACAATCAAACTAACAGCAACAAAGACACGTATTCAAATAAAGAATACCCAGAAGACCAATATTTCAATTCCTTTTTTATATTTTGTTTTGTTTTTGGACAAGTAAAGAGAAAATGGTTCCAAGGAAAGAATTGAAGGAAGGAAGGTGTCTAAGTTTGTGTGTGTGTTATCTGTTATGGCCAACATCGTGTCTAATGGAGTTGCAGCGGTCAATGGCCGCGGAGGAGAGCAAAGACATTTTCTCTGGCAATCAAGCGACGGTACTGCTAGTAGTAAATGCTAGAAGAGCTTAAGGACTTTGGCCATGGAGGCCGATCTATGCTTCAGCCATGGAGGATTGAAGCTAGGTTCAGTTGTAGACAAGTGAGAAAGAGAGATAGTAATATAAAGAGTTTGAGAGAGAAGAATAGTCAGATATGGTACAAATTTGTTTTTGAGTTTCGTGTTTTGGTGTTTGGCTGAAAAGAATGTAAAAGGAAAATTGGGAATGGTCTAAAATTTTGTTTTTCTATCTTTTTTTTTTAAATGTTAAAAAAAACTTATTTAAATTTTGTTAATTTAAATGCTGACACATTGTAATTTTTAATGTTTATTAAAAAACTTTATTTTTTTTATTAGCCATGTCATTTTTAAGTATGCCAATAGTGCACGCCATTTGCCACATAATCAATTCCGTTAGTAAGTTAACGGTATGGTTTGCCACATAAGCAATTCCATTAGTAAGTTAATGGTAGAGACTAAATTGACTACAAGGTGAAAATAATAAGGACCAAATTGACTGTTGCTAAAATGTAAGGACCAAATTGACTGTGCCCCAAAAATGTAAGGATCAAAATGGTGTTTTCGCCAAAAATAATTTGACTAATTAGCTATATTTTATGATAAAAATTGTGTTTAATTTTAAATGTATCTATATGTATGCATGAATGCATGTGTTACATGTTTTTTTTTTTAAATAATAATTTGACTAATAATTTATATTTTTGTAATAAAAATTTTGTTTAATTTTAAATGCATCCATGCGTTTGCATGGAGTTACATGCTAGTTCCCTTAAAACCCAACACCAAATTGACCAATCATGCACACATTCGCTCCAGCCTGCAATGCCTCCATAAATTCCTTGGTCCTAGACCTTGCAATTGGACCCAAATTGTTCACCAAATCTATAACCCAAAAACCTGGAAAAGTGTTAGCAATCTAAAATCACATTAAATATTAAGTTCTTGGACCAAAATAGAGAAGAATAATATATAAGTACCTGCATGCATAAATAGTGAGAGTCTTGTTGAATCGAATCTTATCCAATACCTACACACAAATGCAAAACCAATCAGACTTAATTCTCATCCAAGTAGTTTAATTCCCTTAATAAAAATACCGTAAATTAAAAAAAAAAAAAAAGGAGTTTACCAATATTCTTTTTCAAGCAGCGAGTTCAAGCACAAACCCTCCTAAAAAGCCACTGTGAAAATATAGAACCTAAAAAGTTGTTGGAGCCTCTGACAGTAAATGTCTTCAATCTAAAAAAGAATGAGAGATAGAAAGTGAGATAGAAACTGGCAGTGTACGTGATTTGTGGCTCTTAAAGTGTAGGAGTTTTAATTTACATATTTATCCCCGTTAGTTGAAAATTTGTAAGTGGGCCTGATGAGGGTATTTGGGCAATGTATTAGTGAGAGTTAGAGTTACATTTTTACCGGATTATCCTTTAGTTTTGTCTCTACTTAAATATAGGAGTGTAGGGACATTTTTGAACTAAAAAAAATGAGGAATCCAAGTAAGAGAAGCCCCTTAAATAGTAGAATAGATACATGCATGTGCAAATTTGACGTGGCAAACACCACTTATTCTTGCGCACTCATTCATTGTCATCAACCAAAAAGACACCCTCCTCCACCTTGTCTCTCTTGAGAACTTGATTCCACCACGTGATTTGTTCACAATTTTATTAAAAGGCTTTCTTCTGTTTAAAATTATTTAAAATACTTTTATTTTTGCGCGCCCGTTGTCGTCAACCAAAGACACACACTTCTTCATATTGTCTCTTGAAAAACTAAGCGACAATTAAAATAAGGCATTTTTTATATTCATGTATTAATTAAATTAATATTTATTTAATATTTTTATAAATTTTTGTATTTAAGTTCTTCTAACATCTCTTTTTCAATCAATAATATAGCTAATCTACTTAATCTTTCTTGGGACAATGTCGATCTTAGATATGATTTTATTAATTTTAATTTTAAAAAACTTCTTTCTGCAGAAACAATTATAACATGTATTGTTAGTAAAATTCTATAAGCAATGCATATATTTGGAAATGAATATAACCTTTTTATATAATTTAGTATGTCAATTGGAGTATATTCTTTTATTTGTAAAATTTCTTTTAAAACATTTAATCCTAATCAATATCATAATAAATATCATGTTTGTGAAAAGATTCAAGATGAAGATAGTATTTTTGCAAGCTATCATCATCTCGTATTTTTAGACTGGATTTATATTTTATCCAGTTGAATTTTGATTTGTCTATAGGTTAAGGATGATATTTTTGGGATAATTGATTTTGTTTAGACCAAATAATTTTTTGGGCTACCAATGTTTACCAGAATGTACCATATTTTTTGTTCATTGGTCATAAGAATGTATCAGATTTTTTGGACTTGCATTTGAAATTTTTTTTTCCTACTATCCCTACTTTTTCAAAATTTTGGGGTCCCCTTCCACTTGGTGGCCCTAGGCAATGGCCTAATTGGTCTAGTGGAATGGCCGGCCCTAAGACCATGTTATTTATCTACCATTCAACTAAAAGACTTCTACTTGTTTAAAATTTTTGAGTCAGTTTATGATTAAAAAAAATCAAATAGACTTGTTAAATTGACTAACCAATTTTGTCTTTTAGTGGAATGGTAGAGGTTCATAATGAGGACTTAATAATTTCTCCTCTCATAGTTGTTTTTTCCTTTTCAACTTGACAGGAACATAAAAGTTAACACAATTTTTGCTGCACAGTTAGACGTAATAAAGTTGTGCGTGGTCAAGAAAAAATAGTGAATTCATACAGATCCACATCTCCATCACTTATAACTTACTATGTAACGAGTTATAATGAAAATTATGTAATTTTTTTTTTTGGTACTAATATTGCTCCTTCCACTTGGAAAATAGAAAATTGAAAAAAATATATCTAAAGAAAGCAGCCTAGAAATAATCTTTGTTTTATTAAGAAAATGTATAACTATTTGTACCCTTCATCAATCATGGTTGCACCTTGTGCTTAAAAAAGTTGTTTCCAGTTCATCACAGAGTAGGAAGAACCAGACAAGGGTGAAAACGGCCAAATACCACCATTTTCAGAAATTTGTAGCAAAAAAGCACTGTTTCAAAACTTATTAGGGAAATGCCACTTTTATGGTACTCAAGTTTGCCAAACTCTAGTACCATTTAGAACTTGAGTTTCTTAAACTCGAGTTCCTAGAAGTTTTGCCACTGTGGCATTGCTGAGGTGGAAATTGGGTGATTAAAAAAAATAATGTGGTAATCGAGCTTGGTATACTCGAGTACCATGCAACACAATACTTGAGTATACCAGACTTGAGTACCTTTTATAAATAAAATGTTGTTTATTTTATTTCTACAGTACTCGAGCTCATAAGCTTGAGTACCATGTAACTTTTTTTTTTTTTGGATTATCGACGAATAAACATAAACATAAAAATAAGTAGCTTTTTTATGTTTTTATTTATTTAAATAGAAGCATTGTAAAATATAGAGATTTTAATTTAAAAATATGAATTTAATTTCTACATTAAGTAAAATTGTTCATTATTTTCTCATAAAATTTTTTCACTGTTTTCTGCATAAACTATTTCTAACATTCTGCATAAAATTATTTTCTGTTCAGCATAATTTAAAAACTTGTTTACTCTCTTTTTTGCTTAAATTATTTTCTGTTCACTATTTAAAAAATTGTTCCCTGTTTTCTCATAAAACACCTAATGAAATCGGGTTTTCTAAATTTAAAAGCCAAGTCTGAATGCTTTTTCATGTTTAAATTTCACAATGAACGAATTTGTTTTTCTGCATTGATAAATCTGTTTCTACATTAATAAAATTTGCTCTCTGTACATCATGTTTACTGTATATTCGAATCTGCTTACTGCATTCATAAAATCTATTTTTTGCATTAAGTAAAACTGTTCATTGTTTTCTCATAAAAATTGTTCACTGTTTTCTATATAAACTGTTTCTAGCATTTTGCATAAAATTATTTTCTGTTCAACATTATTTAAAAAATTGTTCACTCTATTTTCTACGTAAATTATTTTCTGTTCATTATTTAAAAATTGTTCACTGCTTTCTCATAAAACACCTAGTGAAATCGTGTTTTCTAAATTTAAACGCCAAATTTGAATGCTTTTTCATGTTTGAATTTCACAATAATCGAATCTATTTTTCTGCATTGATAAAATCTGTTTCTACATTAATAAAATTTGCTCTCTGTACATCATGTTTACTGTATATTCGAATCTGCTTACTGCATTCATAAAATCTGTTTTTTGCATTAAGTAAAACTGTTCATTGTTTTCTCATAAAAATTGTTCACTGCTTTCTACATAAACTGTTTCTAGCATTCTGCATAAAATTATTTTCTGTTCAACATTATTTAAAAAATTGTTCACTCTATTTTCTACGTAAATTATTTTTTGTTCACTATTTAAAAATTGTTCACTGCTTTCTCATAAAACACCTAGTGAAATCGTGTTTTCTAAATTTAAACGCCAAATCTGAATGCTTTTTTATGTTTGAATTTCACAATAATCGAATCTATTTTTCTGCATTGATAAAATCTGTTTCTACATTAATAAAATTTGCTATCTGCACATCATGTTTACTATATATTTGAATTTTCTTACTGTATTCATAAAATCTATTTTTTGCATTAATTAAAACTGTTCACTGTTTTCTCAAAAAAATTGTTTACTGTTTTGTGCATAAACTGTTTTTAGCATTGGCATAAAATTATTTTCTATTCAGCATTATTTTAAAAATTGCTCACTCTCTTTTCTGTGTAAAACTTCTAGGAACTCGCCCAATTTCCACCTCAACAGTGCCATTGTGGCAAAACTTCTAGGAACTCGAGTTTAAGAAACTCGAGTTCCAAATGGTACTCGAGTTTGCCAAACTCGAGTACCATAAAAGTGGTATTTCCCTAATATGTTCCGAAACAGTGCTTTTTTGTTACAAATTTCTAAAAATGGTGGTATTTGGCCATTTTCACCACGAGACAAGTCCCTATTTAATTTTAGTATATTCTTAATAAAAAAAAGGGAGAAAAGAAATTCAGGATATTAGCACCTCACTGTAAAACTTAAAAGTCTATCTTTGGAAAAATATTACTATTTATGCTAATCTATTCACATGATGAAACTAATCTCACACGTCACAACTTATAAATATTTCCATAATGCAAACTTGAACAACCAAGATCCATGGGCATTCTATGAGGGGAACGAACTTGGTATAATTTATCCTTTAAAAATTTATAATCCTTAGTTGTCATAGAAAACAATTTATCGCTCGGTCAAACAAAAGGTATAGTTATGTTTTTTTATTTTTTTTTAATTTAAGAGTTTGACTTATGTTTAGTGTGTGAATGTATTCCCTTTTCTCATCCCCTTTCCCCATATATATATGTGTGTGTGTGTGTGTTTCTCAAATAAAAGAAGATACTCAGTGTTGTAGAGCTATCCCACATTGGTAAGGTGTGATATTGAGAAGGGGTTTATCACTTGCTCCGCGACGTTAACTGCCGCATGCAGTTTTGGTGTTGACGTGTGAGTGTATTTTTTTATCTCATCCCCCTTCCCCATATATATATATATATGTGTGTGTGTGTGTGTGTGTGTGTTTCTCAAAAAAAAAAAAAAAAAAAAAAGACTTATGTTTAGTGTTTCTTAAAGGAAAATGATGCTTATATAAAAAATTTATTAGTATTTTAGTCAAATGGTAAAAACTAAAAAGCTATCGATAAGAGATCCTAGTAATACCATCAGAAACTCCAAACAAATAATTTGCATTGATTCAAAGATCCTAATAATACCATCAGAAACTAAAATAAATGCTGGAGATTCAACGCTAAAAAAATAAAAAATAAAAATAATGTCTGCTATGTGTATATATATATATATCCATTTTATTCAACATACCTAAGATTTCTCACTTCTATCTCTCTTCCTCGTAGCCTCCACTCGAAAAACCTCTCTATTTCCTATCTGAGATCCTCTCTCCTCCTCCTCTTCCATGTAAAAGATTCACACACTAAAACAATCTGCATTATATTGCAACAACAAAAAATTGAAATAAAATTCTAATGCTTTTTTTTTTTTTTTTGCTTTTTGTGTTTCTGTTTTTGTTGTTTTTGAGTAGTGTTATTTTTGGGAAAATCGCGATGTCGAAGTCAGGAGTATTGGATTTCGCATCGGGTCTCGGTGGAAATATCGACAAAAATGAAGTTCTCTCCGCTGTTGATCAGTAACCACCATCTCTGTTTTCATTGTGTTTCTATTTCTCACTCTAGAATTTCGTTGAATCTGTTTTCTCTCTCTCTTTTTTTTTTCTAGAATTATGTGATTTTTTTGATATCACTGTTTCTCTCTCTAGGATTGTTATTGTTGTGAGAGTTTCAACCTGGTTCTCTCTCTAGAATGATGCTTCAGAACCTGATTCTCTCGCTGCATTGACAAGAATCTGATTTTTTTTTGGGATCACTCTTTCTCACTCTAGAATTTTTTGGAATCTGTTTTCTCTTAGAGTTATGTGATTTTTTTGATCACTGTTTCTCTCTCTAGAATGATGCTTCAGAGCCTGATTCTCTCTCTAGAACTGCGATACGTGGATTTTCAATCCGATTCTCTCGCTTCAATGACATTCGAATCTCTCTCTCCAGGGCTCTAGAATGTTTCTCTCTCTCTAGAATTGTGGTTGTGAATTTTCTTTTCTCAGCCTGTTTCTCTCTCTAGAATGATGTTTAAATCGCTCTTTCTCTCTCTAGAAGCATGTTTGGATCTTTCGCATCTCTCTCTCTACATCTGGGATCTTCATTCTCTCTCTCTCTCTCTAGAATGATAGATGTTTTAAATGCTTATCTTCATTCAAGTACTGATTTTGATGTTTGCGGGCTAATTAAGTTCTAAAATTCAAATAATCTTAATTATTGATGCTTAACACGCACTTAATACGATTTTGATCTTTGTGGAACACAACAATGGTGGGGATTGATGGATTCAATTCAACGACTTTTTTTTATGGGAATGTTAGGTTTGGGAAAAAAATAGTGATGGCTAAATTGAAACCATCATGTTTGTTTGGTTATGCCCAGTGGCTAGTCCTAAGTTATACTTGAGCTAGTGATTTAAGGTATAGTTGTCAGTATCGTATGATATGCGATACGTATTATACGATATGTATCATATCATGTGGAAAAAGTTCTGTA
The DNA here is from genome assembly GCF_001633185.2 of Quercus lobata. Lineage (NCBI taxonomy): Eukaryota > Viridiplantae > Streptophyta > Magnoliopsida > Fagales > Fagaceae > Quercus > Quercus lobata. Next base: position 53,822,347 of record NC_044914.1, read on the forward strand.
TCGTATTGGCATATTGTAAGTGCTCATGAATCGTACGATACAGTATGCGTATCGTATGAATTGTATCGTATCGTAAAATCGTGTATGAATCATATCGTATCGTAAAATCGTGTATGAATCGTATCGTATCGTAAAATCGTATGTATTATACGATACATAGACAAATGCTTTAAAATAAGATTTTTTGTTAAAATTTGTACTTTTATTTGAATCTAAGAAGTTGTTAGACTTGTTTTTAGCAAAAAATTATTAGTTTACTTAATTTAGCCTACTAAAATAACATATTCATAAGTTTTTTTCCTCTTTTTCCTACAATTGGACTACACAGTACACACTTACTTTTCACTTTAATATTTAAAAAAATTTAATTTTTTTTTTAATTTTTATCATTATTGTTATAGGTCCAAGAAACTAGAATGCCAAAAAAAAAAAAATTATAAAAAAATTATTAAAATAAAAAGAAGAATAAGAGATGGTAAATGTTAATGACGAATAACGATGAAGAAAATTTTAATGAAGAAATAAATTTGCGAAATTATAAACATAATGATAGCATTGACTTAGATGGGGTTGATAGGCAATTTGATGAATATGATGAAAATAAATTATTATTTTTGGGTCATTTGTAATATATTATCATTTTTGAATTTAAGTAATTTGAATGTGTATGTTATAAACACATGCTAGTTTGAATTATTTAGTTAGATTGTTAAATATCATTACATAAGTGATGAATAAATTAGTCATTAGTTGAATACATTCAAAATTTATAATGAATATACCCTTTATATATGTATATTTATAATTTTTTATAAATTTTATTAAGTGTTTGTGTATCTTACGATACACAATAAGACACGATATATGATACGAAAAAATTAAAAATTGATTCACGATACGATTCACGTTTTGACAACTATGATTTAAGGAAATGGGTGAGGCTTATCAAGAAAAAATATGGGGCCTTGGAACCTTGACTAAGAAATAATCGTTGGGCCCGCTTAATAACACGGTCAAAAGGTCAGATGTGTGGGCATAGGTTTTATTAGTTCTACTTTGGATACTATTCTTGACGAGAAAATATACCATGTATCTGGTGCATGTATGTCCTCTCGTATGGGGGTGGACCCCACATGAGAGGAGGGATACATGTATTGGATGGTATGCTGTAAGTTATGAATGTAGCCATTGAGTTTTGACTTTTGAGTCTACTACCTTGGTCTATGTTGAGTACTAGAGAGTTGAGAAGAAAATTTTATCTGGGAATTCACAATAAAAACTGATTTTTTACTTTTTATTGAGGTTGTGTTTTTCTGGCTTTTTTTGGGGTTTCTTAGGTGAACTTCAATGGAATCTGAATTCATGGTAAATTTGTGTTTTAGTGAATTAAAAAAAGAAAAAAAAAACTTGGGAAGCTTTGTGGTTGTTAGAGGTTGGAATAGTTGTTGTGAGGTTTGATTTCCATTCTGTATTTTTCTTCCTCTTTTACCCTTGATAGTACAACTGGAATTTCAAGCTCTGTTGTTAGAGGATATGAAGCTTTTTCCATCGTACCAATAATTTATGAGTAAATGTAACGCAACAAGGAAAAAAATTATATTGGATCCGTTGTGTGTTACATTGATTGTAAAGTTAGTATGCAATGCAACTGTAAAGTGTCTGCATAACTGTGGATAAATGAGCGGCCACCCAGCCTTCTAGTATCTTTAGTCATTATTGAAGAATTTTGTATACCATGAGCTCAAACATATATGCATGGCCTGCCTTTTTACTTGAATGTGGAATCACAAGGAACTGGCAGCATGTTTCATAATTTGTTGGGCTAATCGATTAAATATTAAAACATCAATTTTCTTATCCCAGTGAGCTTTAACTCAAGTGGCACATTGTCCACTTGTACGGGTAAGGTATAGGGTGAAGTTGTGAGTTCAAGACTCACTAGTTGTGTTTGTGTGATTTCCAATTAGAAAAAAAAATGGAAAAAAGAGGACAACATCAATCTTCTTATGCTCTGTAAATGTTAGTATTTCTAGAAAATCTTCTATGATACCCCTGGTGTGGCACACATAATGATGTGACTTTTCTGTCATTGACCATTTGTTGGCATAATTGGTTTTTGTGGTAAAAGTTTTGATTTGATGATTTAGGTATGAGAAGTATCATGTCTTCTATGGAGGTGAAGAGGAAGAGAGGAAAGCTCACTACAGTGACATGGTGAGAGCTATTCCCTTTTTAATGGTCTTTTTATTGAAAAATCAAGGTGGTTGTGTAAAAAGAATTAACTGCCCACATATTCCAGCAAAAAAAAAAAAAAAAACTGCCCACTTGCGGCATGTTCTAAGCAATGCCATTGTATTCCTGCCTCTGGAATTGTTCTGTAATAAGCTCTTTTCGTATTAGCTTTCTAAATCATGTTATAAGGTAATTTGACCAATGTGATGATAAAGCCTTGTACTGTATGTATAACGATGTTCAAGCTAGCAACCTGAGGGACTAAGTGATTGAGTCAGATTTATTCACGAGTTTTTGTTTGTTGGCAAGGTTGGCCATTGTTATGCTTATATTTGAGCATGAATCTTTTTTCTTTCTTCATTGCTTTATTGGTTAAAATGAGGATTAATGTTCATTTTCTATTGGATTTAAAATCTAACACCTTCTGAATAAGAAAATTGAGCTGTCACATGTGGATTTCAGGTAAATAAATTCTATGATCTTGTTACCAGCTTTTATGAGTTTGGATGGGGGGAGTCTTTTCATTTTGCACCCAGGTGGCCTTTCAAGCTGTGTAGTATAAATTCTTTTCACGAACTTTGCTAGTCAAATCTAATGATGTACATTACTTTTGTTCTTAAAGATGGAAGGGGGAGTCTCTTCGAGAGAGCATCAAGCGACATGAGCACTTCCTTGCTTTACAACTAGGCCTGAAGCCTGGACAAAAGGTTTATTTTTCAGTAAAAGGTGGAGAAACTGACAATTTAGAGATTCACTGTTCAGATTTTGACATTTTTATTTGACATGATAGGTGTTGGACGTAGGATGTGGAATTGGTGGACCACAAAGAGAAATTTCTAAATTCAGGTGAATGGCAATTCATGTATTTACACTCTTTCCTCCCTTCTGGTTTCTAGTATTTGATTAAACAAGAGTTTTACGGAGCTCCATCTTTCAACTTGTTTGTAGTTTTCATGTGCATTCTTGGTACATTAAAATCAGATTGGGTTGTGCTTTGTTGTTCTGGATGAATATTCAGTGGGTTACTAACAATAAAATAATAATATCAATCAGATTTTTGAGAAGAGAAAAGTGCATTGGTTGGGTTTTACTAGTTTGTAGGATTGAATTTTACAACCCGTTTACAAATTTCAGTTTTTCCTTTGAAGAAGCACTGTTACCAGACCTTTTGGACTGATATCTAATTTTTTTAAAGTTATGTTCATACTAATTGTTAGTGTTTTAAGTTGCTAAATTAAACCTTTTGGCTCATCCTTTGTGTACTTCCTGGGTACTTGGGTTGCGCCCCTTTCTTTTGATCATTTTTTAATGAATTGATTATATGCGTGTGTATGTAAGTTTTTATATTTATTGAACTTTTATTTTTAAGAAAGAGCCTTTTGCTTATGTTTGAAATTGTGATTTGTCGCAGCTCAACATCAGTCACAGGATTGAACATCAATGAATATCAGATATCAAGGGGAAAGGTACATATTGATCTTTGAGTCAATGATATAAAGATCAATTGCATTTAGAAATACTATTTTTACCTCTTGTTTTTATCATTTTATGATTTGATTAGTTGTTCAGAAACCCTGAATAGTGGTATAGTTTTTTCTTCCCTTTGGCAATAGGCTATAAGGACTATGCTCGGACTTTCCTCTATAGGCTTTGTATTTATGCCCACTAACATTCTAAAATTCTTAAATTAGCAATGACACCTGCAAGCTTCTGTTGCTCCACAGGAACTAAACCGCATTGCTGGAGTGGAGAAAACCTGCAACTTTGTGAAGGTTGGTCATATTGCAGGCTAAGTACATGTTTATGTAGTGCATTCCTTTACTTCCAAATGCTTTTGTCATTTTATATCATTCTTCTGTAAGTATTTTATATTTATTTTACAAATGGGTTTATGGTCCAATGAGCTCTAACTCAAATGGCACCTTCTTTCCTTGCAAGAGCAAGGTTGAGAGTGATTAGTGCATTCAAGATCCACTGATGTGTGTTTAACTTACCAATAAAAAATGGGGTTTATGGTGAAAGATCCGTGATTGTTATTGATGCTTGATGATGCAGGCTGACTTCATGAAAATGCCATTTCCTGACAATAGTTTTGATGCAGTATATGCGATTGAAGCTACTTGCCATGCACCGGATGCGGTATGTATTCCTTATTCTAATATATTAAAACCTTGGCTAGGATGGCACATCTATTTACACCTTTTGTAATCTCTCTCTCCCTTCTTCTCCTTTTCTTTCTGGTTCATATTGGTTTAAACTTAGTTCCTTATCTGGATAGTATGGATGCTACAAAGAAATACATAGAGTATTAAAACCTGGACAATGTTTTGCTGCATATGAGTGGTGCTTGACTGATTCTTTTGATCCCAATAACCAAGAACATCAAAAACTAAAGGTAAGATATGCTTGAAGCATGAAAAAGCTATTTTTTTTTGGGGGTGGAGGTGGGTGGGGGGTGTTGAAATTTTATCATGAATCTCATCTTAGGGAGTTATATTTTGTGAGTGTAACAGAATTTCATTGAAACAGGCAGAAATTGAGATTGGTGATGGCCTTCCTGACATCAGGTTGACCGGAGAATGCCTTGAAGCTCTGAAGCAAGCTGGTTTTGAGGTGAGTGCTAGTTACGATTCTTTTTTCTGAATATTTTCTTGTGATTTGCACAAGTGACAACCCATTTATTTATTCTGCCAAAGGTCATATGGGAGAAAGATCTTGCAGTGGACTCACCTGTCCCCTGGTACTTGCCTTTTGATCCTAGTCACTTCTCACTGAGTAGTTTCCATCTAACCACTGTTGGGCGTTTCATCACAAGAAACATGGTAAGATTTGTTTCATTCTAATGTTGCATTAGTGTTGTTAGCTCCCTCTTCCCAAACTCTAAGTTTGTAAAAGCCATGCTTTTGGCTGGAATTGTATTTTGACTTTGAGATTTGAGAGAATTTGTACTTGTGCAATTCTAGAAAGGCAGTTGATAAGTGCTGATTTTTTTGTTAGCTCAAGACCTGGAATATGTGGGACTTGCCCCAAAGGGAAGTCAACGTGTCCTAAGTTTTCTAGGGCAGGCTAGGAAAGGGCTACTTGGAGGTGCAAAGTGAGTGTTCCCACTATCATACTTATTTTCTTGAGCTCCATGCTAAAATTTTTATATATTTTTCCTGAGTAACATAAAGTTAGCAAGAATTATATTTTTATTGGGGAAGTTTGTGGCCTCGTGCACAAGCTGTAAATCCAGCATTATATCAGATCCATCTATGTAGGGTTTATTCCTGTAACTAGTGCAAGTATGTATTTTGAGCTAAGTCAATGGTCCTAAAATTTAAAGTGCACCCAAAGCTTGAAAGGATAGTGAGAAGAAATGGTGTTTGAAATTCTTATCTTGAAGTTGAATCATAGTTTCTTCTTTTTGAGTCATTGAGCTAATCTGTTAATATACTTGTGTACACACGAGCTGCTCACATCTTTATATTTCTGTCTTTCAGGAAAGAGATTTTCACACCAATGTATTTCTTTTTGGCCCGGAAGCCGCTTTCAGATAATCTGTAATGTGGCAGTGTAAACTAATTATCCTGATAGCATAGTCATGGAAATTTCCCAGGAATTCTGTCAGGTAGAAATGTATGTTAGAATTTGGTTTGACCATGTTAATTGACTTTGTGATTTGTATCTTCCTGAGTTTTGAGTTGCCATTTGAAAGTTGTTTGTCTGTGTTTAGTTATCTGTGGGTTCATCTGTACACCTCCAATGGCTTGAGCTATGAATTAGCCTTCAGCTTTATTGGGGTAGTGACTTCTATTTTATCTATCGAATGAAAATTTGGAGGTGCACATTTTTTGTTGTTGGTAAATGTATATGATCACTGTCATTGCCTAGATTACAAGGAACATGATCCTCTCTATTCCCAAATTACTTGCAATAGAGTCAATTTCATGGTTAAAATTTCATTTCTTGGATTTAACAACGTATATAGGGTGCCAAGTCAACATTTAATTTTAAATGATGTGGCACTTGATATACCTTTAGATTTTGTTTGGAAAATTTGAATTTGAATTTGAATTTGGATTTGGATTTTAAATCAATAAATTTAAAATGTCTTGGTTTCAAATCCATTGATTTTAGATATCATTGAAAATCCAAAGATTTTTGAAGATTGGATCCGTGGGGTTGAGTAAATTGAAATTCTTGATCTTTTAAAATTATTAAAACTGGTATTTGGATTTTAATTATTCAAATCCAAATCTAAATGTCCAAATCTTGTTATCCAAATGAATCATTGGATTTGTAATATTTAATCTAAATCATGAAATGGATCCATTTCAAATGGAGAGGATGCTAATACAAATTCCAAGAGCTGCCTTGTAGCATAATGGATTGGGTCCAGCAGCATGTGACAAATAAATTGTACGGTTCTGCTAATTAAAGAACTAATACCTTGTTTCTTGAACATTCTTATGTTTGCACATTTCTGGATATGATTAGTTTTGAGTCTTTCGACAATGTATCCTCATTGATGGTACTTAGCATGATGGGAAGAAAATGAATCATTAATGGTACTTAGCGTGATGGGAAGAAAATGGTTTGTGCTGCGATTATGTTGTGCAAGACACATCTAGACAAGACATGGAACAACCAGAGTCTGTCTTTTATGGGTGCCGGAATATGCAACATTATTTGTATCTTATTTCCCTCTATAAATTTCATAAACACTATTACACACCTTGCTTTAAAAATCAAAGGATAGTTATTGGTTTGCCCCTTTCACCTCTCTTATTTTGTTAATTGTTGACAGTAGACTATATCTAAGATAATTTGAGAAGCCTCTTACTTGAGTGTGATGGTGTAGGTAGCCATAACTAAACAATAAGGAATACAAGGTAGAATTAGCAATTTTTTAGCCCTATAGTATTTTATTAATTCTCTGTTGCAGCCAACCTGTTATGACAAATGACCAAACTGTGAGTTCTGAAAGTATATATTCGCTGTCAATTTTCTTATTCAAATATTTGTAAAAAAAAAAAAAAAATTAATAAAAAAGATTTTGAAGTGTTAGCTGTAGTTCATGTGAAGGCAAAGACACTTCTTTATTTTAGAGGATTAAGCAATTCCATGTCGTAGGAATATACTCTTTGAGATTGACACTTCTTTATTTTAGATCACAAGCATCGAGAGAATTTATAAAATAAAAGGAAATGTGTAATCCAAATCCAAGTTTGTATGAAGACATAGTTATAGTGGTGGCCAATGGCTATCTCTAATACTTTACCTAAACCAATTATTGCTAGAAGCCAGGAATTGGCTATGGCAAAGCTTGGATTCTCCAAGACCCTGAAAATGAAGGATATAATGATAGTAAAATTCCTTGTACTATGAGAAATGCTATGTTGTGCATAACCGGAAAAAAAAAAATGATCTCTAATATGAAAAGCTGAACAAATGAAAGAGAAGCTAATGTATCAGCCTACAATTGTGATGAATGGACTATGACTATTTCATTTTGTGAGTCACATGTAAGATTTGAAACTAAGTTGTAAGATGTCTTTTCTTGAAAAATTCAGACTTCAAAAGAAAAAGAAAAAAAAAAAAAGGAAGGAAATGACGAATTTGAACAAAAAGCATCAAGAAATCAAAGACTAAAAGAATATCCGTGACTTGCACCCAAAAAAGGAAGAAGAAGGAGAAGAAGAATATGCTTGAAGGAATAAGGCAAGGGAACCATCAAATTTGGCTTGGTTATTGAAGCTAGAAGCTATAAGCATTTGACTCTTTTACATTTTTATATGAAAGTATATTTCACCCTTCTTGCCAAAAAAGAGAAGCGTTCCCACATGTTAGTATATAGCTTAGACTAGTTTAGCCCATTGGGCTTAGCTCAGTATACTGTACTTGTAGTTTACTCCTATTACTTGTTCTACACACATACCTAGCCTATATAAGGCTCTCTATTGTACATTGTTATTTACACACATCAATATTCAAACTATTCAGTCTTTCTCTCACACTTTATATTGTTAACATGGTATCATAGCCATTCCTCTGACTTTCTGGTTCATGTGGACATCTCCGGCGTTCTTCCGCTGTCCTCGCCTTCATCCAATAGTCACTGTCAGAAGCGAGTCATCGTCATCACGCCCACAGTCCCAGCAACTCTCGGATCTCATCATTTTGCTCATTCAACTGTCAAAGCAAAGGCAAAGAGTGACAGAACAGACAATCCCGAGCAAAACCCAACCAAGAAAGGCCAAAAACCACCTCACACGCGCCCCCATACGCCGGCTAAAGTTTCTGCCTCATGAGCACGCGCTCCACACGCCGCCACGTGCCGTCCGTATCCCTCACACGCCAAGACACACGGCCTCCACGCGCCACACGTGCTTGCTCCGCTTCACGTACTACAATGTCAGCCCTATGGTGACGTCACACTGCCACGTCATCACACGTCATCCGTTGACCGTTGACTTGACCAGACTGTTGATCGTTGACTTTGACCAAGTCAAAATATTTCAACAGGACCTGTCTTGCTCAATTTTTCGCGTAGATTCTGATTTTGGGCTTTGTTTTTGCATTTAGGTCTCTAAATCTCACTTTTTGGTTATTTTCTTCATTATGGCTCAACAAAATGAATGAGATATCATACGTCCTATCACCATTATGTTGGATGGTCCTACTAGCTATCATGCATGGTCTCAGAATATGACTGTCTTTCTCAAGAGTCGTAAACTATGGAGATATGTGACTGGTTCAATTCCTAAGCCAGTACCAAACCCTAAGTCCAAAGCCACAGCTGCTGAAGAGTCTTCCAAGACTGCTGTTACAACAGATGATTATGAAGAACGCCTTGAGGAATGGGAGAGTATTCAGAGTAAGATCTTGTCTTGGTTTATCAATACCTTTATTCCCTCCATTCATAATCTTCTTCCTCATCTTGAAACTGCTGAGGCTGCTTGGAAATTTTTGGTCGATCGCTATAATTGCACTAATGATTCAAGCTTGGAGTTCCACATTGAATCAAAACTTTATCAAATACGCCAAGAGACAGGTTAGTCTATTTCTGATTTTTATTCTCAGACTTATACTATGTGGGAACAACTCTTTGCTGCAGATCATCCACTGGTGTGTTCTAAGGACATTGAGCTCTTTATCAAATATTGAGACCGCCGTAAATTTATGCATTTCATGATGGGTTTACGTGAGGATTTTGAGCCTACTAAGGCTTCTCTGCTTAGCCGGTCTCCTACTCCTTCTCTTGATACTGCAGTAAAGGAGCTCATTTCTGAGGAGAATCGTTGGCCTACTTATCACATGTCATCATCTGATCATGTATTGGCTACACCCTCTCCACAGCCTCCCATTGTTGCATTCACTGCTCCTCCACGAATAAACTCCGAGCGTCCCACCTCTCAGTCTTCCAAAGGTACTTACTGTAAGTTTTGCCGTGCCAAAGGCCATGACATCTCTGTTTGTCACAAACTACAGAAATTTGTGCAAGAGCATAATAAAACTTCTCTTCCTCAGGCAACTGCTGTATGTCCTTCAAATCCATTGGCTTCCTCACTTACTACGGTTGATATTGAGGCAGTTGTTCAACAGGTTTTATCCCACACTTCCACTGCCCTTTCTGTCACCTCAAGTAAACAACCTTGGTTTTTTGATACTACATGTTGTAACCATATGACTCCTGATGAATCCCAATTTTCTGATAAGGCACCCTTAGAACATCCAATCACCATTTACACTGCTGATGGAACTCTTATGCCTGTTAATCATAAAAGAACAATCTTTTCTCCTTGTTTATCCCTTAGTGACACTTTTCATATTCCAAAGTTATCCCTCAATTTGTTTTCTATTGGTCAACTTTGTGAATTAGGCGTAGATCTTCTATTTACTGATCATGGTATGGATGTGCAGGATCCCTGGACGAGTCAGGACAGGCCATAAGGTTGGTCACATGTTTGAGGTTCATGACTTGAAGATTCCTTCACAAGTTGTTCTGTAGTTGCTACCACTGCCACCTCCTCACCTGATCTATGGCATGCTCATCTTGGTCATCCATCCTTATCTCGTCTTTAGTTGTTAGCTTCTCAAGGTCATTTAGGTTCAGTTCAGTTTCAAAAATTTGATTGTACTTCTTGTCATTTTGGCAAACAAACAAAATTGCCCTTTAAGTGACTCCTTTTCTTCTACCCCTTTTGATCTTATACATTATGATATTTGGGTCTTGCACCTGTTCCCACTAAGGGGGGGTCTAAATATTTTGTCATATTTGTGAATGATTTTTCTCGATATACTTGGATTTATCTACTTCACCATAGGTATGAACTTGTGTCTATTTACCAAACATTTCATAAAATGATTGAAACACAGTTCAATCGCATCGTTAAAGTCTTTTGATCAGATAATGCTCAAGAATATAATGATAAATCTTTCCTATCCTTTTTAGACAGTCATGGTACCCTTCCTCAGCGGTCTTGTCCTTACACCTTTCAACAAAATGGTCGTGCAAAACGAAAACATCATCACATTCTTGATGTTATCCGCACCCTTCTCATTTCTGTCTCTCTTCCTAAACTCTTTTAGGGTGAGGCCGCACTCACCGTTGTGTACACCATTAATCATATTCCTTCACCAACTACATACAACAAATCGCCATTTGAGCTTCTTTATGGTCAAACTCCTGACTACTTCTCTATTCAGATTTTTGGTTGTGCTTGCTTTGTCTCTCTTCCTCCTCATCAATGAACAAAGCTCCGGCCTCGTACTTGTCTCTGTTGTTTCGTTGGTTATGGTGTATCTCAAAAGGGGTTTTGCTGCTATGATCCCATTTCTCATCATCTTCGTGTCTTCTGTCATGTTGAGTTTTGGGAACATCGTCCTTTCATGAGTCTTCAGCAGTTTCCTGCGTCCTCTTCCTCAGAGTCTCCCATTTTTATTGATCTTTTCTAATGGTTTTTAGACCCTTTAAAAAACAATTGAATTAACCTAGGTAATTAGCCAAGTTGTTATTTAGTCCAATTTAACAAATCTAGGTTATCACAATCACAACAATCATATCATGCAAAGCAGCAGAAAGATAAATAATACAAAGATATGATCACCCAGGAAACCAAACCGGTAAAAACCTGGGGAGGATTTAACCTAACTATTCTCGAGGTAAACATGAATCCACTATCTTGAAAGAATCGAAGTTCATACAATAAGACTTACAAGCCCCCACACTCGACTTCTTATTGCTACCCACCAGTAGAACTTACTGACACGACTACATGCAAGCTCCGAATCCACGAACTCCTTCTTTCTTGGATTCACCACCAGATACAAGCACACCTGCTTGTGTTTCTTTAAGTTTCAATGGCAGCAACTGAGTTGATCATCAAGGTGTAGATAATATCTCCTCCTTGAAAACACTAAATTTTAAACAAATTAGGGCTGAGTTGGAAATTTGCAGAAAAACGCATTCTGCCCGAGATTCGATCGATTGAGCCTAAGTTTCAATCGATCGAGCCAGGCCAAAATGCATAGTAACTTCTGCATTAGCTCTATTCCAACTTTACATAAAAGTTACAACTTTGAGCAAGACTAAACACTACTAACCATATTGTTTTGATCATGGTTTGCCAACAATACACATTAGAGTTCTAAATACATAAAAACTAAGTCTTTAGAACCTAACATTTTCCCCCCTCTCTATCTTGAACTTGTGGAGGATTCTTCAACATCGGCTGCCTCTCCAGACGACTCATCTCCAGTTCTGTCCCCAGCATATGACCCGCCTGTCTTGGATCCTGTGGCACCACCCTCTTCTGAGCTTTTTTGTTGGTCCTGAACTTCGTCGTTTCACTCGGGTAAGCATTCCTCCCCCTTATCTCACTGATTATCACTGCTCTTTAGCTCTTGCCACCCTTTATGAATCTCACACCTATCGTGAGGCTCATACTGACCCATTTTGGCAACAAGCTATGAATGAAGAACTAGATGCCCTTCATAAGAATCACACTTGGGATATGGTTGATCTGCCTCCTGATTAGTCTATAGTAGGTTGTAGGTGGTTTTACAAGATCAAGACCAAGGCTAATGGATCTGTTGAACGATACAAGGCTTGCCTAGTTGCCAAGGGCTTTACTCAGGAGTATGGTATTGACTATGAGGAAACATTTGCTCCTGTTGCTCACCTTACATCTGTCAGATGTCTCATTGCTGTGGCTGCTGTTCACTGTTGGCCTCTTTATCAAATGAATGTGAAGAATGCTTTCCTCAATGAAGACCTCCATGAAAAAGTGTACATGCAACCACTCCCTGGCTATCCACACTCAAGCAGTCAAGTTTGCTGCCTTTGCCGTGCTCTTTATGACCTCAAGCAGGCTCCTCGAGCTTGATTTGAAAAGTTTAGCTCAGTTGTTGCTTAGTAGGGTTTCACTTCGAGTCCTTATGACACTGCTCTCTTTGTCCGAAGATCCTCTGCTAGTATCACTCTTATTCTTCTTTATGTTGATGACATGATTATTACTGGAGATGATTTTGTAAGTATCCGCTCTCTTCAGCACTTCCTTAGTTAGCATTTTGAGAAGAAAGATCTGGGCACTCTCAGTTATTTTCTTGGGCTTGAGGTTACCTCATCCTCTAATAGATACTATCTTTCCCAAGCTAAATACGCTTCTGATCTTCTCTCAAAGCTGGTATCACCGACAACAAGGCTGTTCCCACTCCTTTAGAATACAATGCAAAGCCCACACCCTTGGATGGTGAACCTATATCCGATGCTACTCGCTATCGTCAGTTGGTTGGCAATTTGATCTATCTCACTGTTACTCGTTTGGGTATTTCACATGCTGTGTGTATGGTTAGTAAGTTCACGGATGCCCCTCATTCTATCCACTATGCTGCTATTCTTCGGATTCTCCGATATGTCAAAGGCATACTTTATCATGGTCTGCATTACTCCTCTCGATCTTCTCTCGAGCTTCATGCTTATTCAGATGCTGACTAGGCAGGTGATCCGACTGATCGATACTCTATCACAAGTTTCTGTTTCCTGTTAGGTACTTCTCTTGTCTCATGGAGTAGTAAGAAGCATGATGTGGTTTCCCGTTCCAGTATTGAGGCTGAGTATCGTGCCCTTGCCGACACTGCTTGCCAGCTTGTCTAGCTTCGCTGGCTCTTGGCTGACATGGATGCTCCACAGCCCACTGCCACTCCTCTTTATTGTGACAATCGTAGTGCTATCTACATTGCTCATAATGATGTCTTCCATGAATGCACCAAGCACATTGAGATCGACTACCACATCACTCGCCAACATCTCAAGAAAGGAAATCTCAAATTGTTCTCCATCTCCTCTGTTGACCAGCCTGCTGATATCTTCAGCAAGACTCACCCGCCTGGTCGTCTTCAAGATCTTATATCCAAACTCCAATTGGCTTCCTCCTTGCCACCTCGAGTTTGAGGGGGGATGTTAGTGTACAGCTTAGACTAGTTTAGCTCATTGGGTTTAGCCCAGTATACTGTAATTGTAATTTACTCCTATTACTTGTTCTACACACATACCTATAGCCTATATAAGGCTCTCTATTGTACATTGTTATTTACACACATAAATATATAGACTATTCAGTCTTTCTCTCACACTTTATATCGTTAACACCACAAAAAGTAAAACTTTCCTTATGCAAGATAATCAAGAGAAATTTTTTAGAAAAAATTAAAAAAAAATTAAAAGATAAATCATAAAAATCAGCTCCTAGGAGTCGTTTACTCGCTTGGAATCAACACCAAGCAAGAAACTTAGGCAGTGTTAGCACCCAATGTAGTGGAAAATCTCAAATAATTTTTTTCTTTAATAATCAATAGTCTAATAAAACATAGGACAAAATTTAGGTACAGTACCTTAGGTGTTATTTCTTAGGTTCCTCTCTTAAGATTTCGCCATGTGGCTACTTTACTGAAAAATACATTTCCATTCCATGAGAAAAAATCCATATGACAATATTTTAAGAGATGAACTTAAAAAACAGTACCTAAATACTATACCTAAGTCTTGCCCTAAAACAGAAACCATTGTGAGTACAAGAGTTCAAATTATTAAACTCTAAACTGATAATAATCTATAAAACTAATCCTTATTTGAACTCAAAATAAAATGGAATCCTAAAATAATTCAAGTACATAAAAAATCCAATTTAATAAGATGTGTTTTCCTCATCACTTCCCTTCCCTCTCTCTCCTCTTATTCCTGATGAATGAGTAAAAAACCTCTCAATTTAACCTATGGGCTATAATTTTGTAGGTTGTCTGTGCTTACATAAGTAACTTCTTATAATATCACATTTTGTATTATCTAAGTTCTATTGTCACCTCTTAACAAATACTGGCCTAGTTTTGATTCAAAAGTGTGCAAATTTTATAGTTTAAAATCATCTCTCAAGTTGATTCTTGCAGAATTGGTCAATTAAATTACTTGTGATCCTCTATAGAATCCATTTTTTAGAATACAATGACCTACCATTATCGATCAAAATTTAAAAGTGCCTAACCACGTTATTTAGATGAAAATTTCACACTAGTATTTGTTTTAATGAAAAAGCAAGGTCATAATATATGGCAATATATCAAAAGTGGGTCCAAATTATGTGTCATAGACTCAGTTGAAAAGCATCGCACAAAGTTGATTTTTGTAGAACTGGACAAATTAATATCTTTGATTCTTTCTCATAGACTTGTGATTTCTAATGAATTCATTTGAGAATACAATGATCTACCTCTAGTCCATTACCATCCATTAATTTTAAAGTGTGCATAACCTCATTATCAAGGTTTTCAGACTTGGACCATTCATTGAACCGTAAAAGGGAGAGGTTCAAGGTTTTTGAGATCGAGCTGAGGTTGAACTAGGGTCGAACCATAATGACGTCATAATTAATTTAATAATTAATTAAAGCTTAGATATAGATATTAAATTTATAAAACTAGCAAAATTGACAATATATCTATATATGTGAGGGAAATTTAATGATTTTCAAGCATATATTTAATAATTAAATAAGAAAGTTAATAAAATAAAATAATAACCATGAAAACATCAAAATTTATGATTAATTTTTGAAGTAAATTTGAATAGCTTTGAAGGATTTTAATTATAATTTTTTTTTATTCCTTGTAAGAGATGGATAATTTAATTAAGTAGAATAAAATTGTGTTAAGTTTTTTTTTTTTTTTTTTTTTAAATTGCTAAGGGGTTGAACCTCACAGTTCTCACCGGTTCGTGCGGTCCAACCCTGGTTTTAGGGGTTCATGGAATTAGCAAAAAATCCAGTTCTTTAGGCTTAAAAAACTGGTTTTCAATTTTCACAGTCCGACCTCCCGATCCGGTTCGAGTCTGAAAACCTTGCTCATTATTATATATTAATATTCTTTTATAAAAAATAAAAAAAAATAAATAAAAAAAGGAAGTTCATAAATTATAGTAATGGATGAATGTTAAAGGAAACAGATTTCAAAAACCTTGTAGCTCAATTGACTTTTTTTTAGAGTTTTCAATGGAGATTTCGATGGTTTAAATATTTAAAAAATAAATATATAAAATAAAATAAACAACTATTGTACTTGAAGTATAATTAAAGTATCAAACCCTCTTGCTCATCCCTTCATCACAAAATTTAGGAGGACAGCTAGCAATGAACTTTCTCAAGATTACACTTTCCGTATAAAACATAATAAATTTCACAATTATTGTGAGTAACATCTTCCATTCTTTTTGATAATCAAACAGAATATAGAATAAATTATGTGGTTTCAACACCCCCATGAACAGCCTTGTTACCACAATAACGCATCTGGGTCACTGACACATCGATGCTGCCCTTGGAAGCACCTCCATGTGATTGGTGGTGGTGTTGGTGGTTGTCCTCAAAGCCAGCTGGTGGGTGGTAGTACATGGGGCCGATTTGTGGGCAGTGAGAGGGCAACATGTTTTATAGTTGGCTTTTCTCTGTCAACGTTGTTTTGTTTGGTATTTCATTTCACATTTACCCACTAAGGCTTCGTTTGGAAGTTCATAAGGGAATGAAATTGAATGATTATAGGGGAATGGAAAGGTATGGAATGGAATGGAATGTATTTAAGTAAGGGAAAGGAATGGAAGAGAATGGAATGGAATTAAGTAACCTTGCTTGGATGTTTTAAAATAAAGGAATAGAAAGTAATGAAAAGGAATGGAATGTAAGTAATCTTATTTGGGAGCAATATGGAAGGAATGTAATAGAATCATTTTATGACAATATTACTATTAGACATCTATTTTAAAATAAAGAGTTGAATATATAGGGGTATTTTGGGAGTTTTAGTAAAAAAATCATTAAATCTAATTCCATTCCCTCCCATTCCTCCCAATTTCGGGGGGAATGAAAATTTAAAATTTTAAGGGAATAGAGAGGAATGAGTGTTCCCTCATACCCATTCCATTCCTTCCTACTTAAACTCCCAAACAATGGAATGAGTTTTCCATTCCCTCCATTAAACTCCCAAACAAAAGAATGGAAGAATATTCTAAAATGATTCTTTTCATACCTTTCCATTCCATTCCCTCCTCCCAAACAAGGCCGACTACATAGCCAAACTTCTTCCCAAGATTTTAGGTTCCTTTCACATTATGATTGGTGAAAAATATGGAAGGCTATGTATTTGTAAATTTTGTTATGGGAAGTGTTGATGGATGCTTTAAGGTCATTATGATAATAAACTATTTATAGAAATTTTTTATGAGAAAAAAAAATGGTTATGTTAACGGATGCTTTAGAGCAATTGTTAATAAACTATAATAGGAAGATTTTGACACCATTTTTATGAAAAATATAAAAAGCTGTCAACAACATTTATTATTTTATCAACTTTTTATATTTCCAATGAAAGTGATATCAAAACTTTCTTAAAATGATTTATCATATCAAAACTCCGAGAGTACCATAAATGTGTACTCCCCCCTCTCACATGAATTGTAGGTCCCACCATAAATTTAATTGATGGGACCCACAGTTATATGAGAGGGAGGAGTACACATCTATAGTACTCCGGAACTTATCATGACACTATTTTAATTTGCCACATACATATATTAAGAATTAATAAATGCTTAATTATGAGTTTTAGTGCACGTTAAAATAAAATAAATGTCACATGCATTTGTTAAGAATTATTAAATGCTCAATTATAATTTATAATGCACATTTAAAAAAAAAAATTGATTCATTGGATTATGCTATGCACGCAAATTTATTGAGGTTATGTATATTGTTTTATTTTCCTATAAATTTTTTTGAAAATATTTCATAAATTAATGTTCTTAGGGCATCGATATATCTACTATTTGATTTTATTTTTTGAATAATATACAAGAATATTATTTAATAAAGTAATTTTTTTTAGAAAAATTTAATAAAGTACTAAATGTACTTTTAAGTCCTTAACCACCGCAGTTTTAGGATGTTCTTTAACAAAAGCATAAAGTTTAATCCCAAAATTTTATGATATCTTTCACATTGTGATGGGATAATATTAAAGAGGAGTTAATTTGGAAGGGGCATGTATTTGCATTTATACCCTAAAATCTTGTTATATTTTTATTTGTCAAATATACTTCTTGTACTTTGGATTTATTTATTTGGTCTTATATCCTGGTCACCGCTAACCATTGTCCTTAACCCTAAATAATAATAAAATTATTATTATACCACACAAAATATTGTTTATGTTTCTGAATCTTGTTAAGCGATTGATTGGCCTAAATTAATCGCTATCATTATTAGGCATGGCTTTATTTTAGTGAAGGGTCCATAGAACATAAAATACAATATATAATGAAACTTAGTACTAATTTTTAAAGATTTTGTGTTTGCAATTGCAATCAAGTATCCCATTCCATATTAGTTAATTTTATTTTAATTTGATATTAAACTTGAATTTTTTTACTTTAAAAATATATAACATAAGTATAAAAGTTAGACTGATACAGGTGATATTAAAAAAATTACTACGTAATATTTCACGAATTACAAGGTGATAATACAAATATTTATTTATTTATTATTTATTAAAAAAATTTATTTATTAATTGTTAAATGATATTAGTCACATTCATTGAAAATTTATAAGTTTTTTGTAATGAAATTTGTAATAATTTGCAAAGTTTTTGTGTTTGTAATTACAATCAAGTATTGCATTCCATAATAGTTAATTTTATTTTAATTTGATACTAAACTTGAAGTGTTTTATTTTTAAAAAGTATCACTTAAGTATAATGGTATAAAAGTTAGACTGATACTAGTGATATTAAAAAAATTACTACTTAATGTTTCACTGATTACAAAAAGTAATACAAATATCTATTTATTAATTGTTAAACGATATTAATCACATTTGTTGTCAATTTATAAGTTTTTTTTATAATAGAATTTATAATAACTTTAATATTTCTAAAAATTTAAGAACAAATTAAATATTAGATACCCTTATTCTTGAAAAAAAAAAAATTAAGCTAAACTATGAGTTTAAAACTCAAACCATACAATTTTTTTTTTTTTTCTCAAGCATAAGCATTGATTCTCTCACTAGTCAAGTAGCAAAAGGGAGATGCATCATGGCAGCGACTAGATCTATTTTTAAATGGTTTTTATCTCTTTGATTTCATAAACTTTGAAATGAAATTGAGACAAACAAAGAATTCCATTCTTCATGGTACATACTAAATTATTATATGAATTTTTCTAATGTGTGCCTTTATTATATTATATAAATATAGGGACCTCGTAGCAAGAACAAAACCGTATATTGCTTATGTTGTGCCACCCTGTATATTTTTGAATGGAGCTTTGCACACAGTAGCAATCACTTGTTGCCACCGTTTCATTCTGTCATTTGACGTCAATGATGAGAGCTTCCGTGAGATAATATTGCCTCCTAATCACTTGGATGGAGTGCCTGTAAATTTCAACCAACTTGCAGTGTTCAAGGGATCCCTGGCTGCTTTCGTTTTCGTTCATGGTCATCGGGGTATCTTCTGCCACATATGGGTTATGGAGGAGTATGGTGTGGCCGAATCTTGGACTAGAAATATATGGTACCAATGATTTGGGTTTGGGAAGGTTATTTCTTTGGCTGCATTGATAACGGTGAACTTTTAATTAAGAATGCCACTGGGCCAGTTTCAATCGACCCTGAGAGTCCAAATCAGAACATTCTTGCAATTGAAGATGCTGATTGGATGGGTTTCACAGCTAATTCAATGGAGAGCTTGATTTTACTTGATGGGGGAAAGTAAATGTGAAACTTAACTTTAGCTATTATATCGCTTACAGAGCTGAGAGCTTCAGTTTTTCCATCATCATTGTGAAAATTAACTTTATCTATTATAGTTTTATATGTATTTTAGTCTATGGAAACTCAAAGCTTTTGATGCTGAAACTAAGGTTGTAATTGTTTCCATCCTTGCGTTCAAGAAATATGTCAATATGAATGGGTGAAGTTAGCTGAGTTACATTTGAGGATTGATAGTTCAAAGTGCTCAATTGAAGTGAATCTTATTAGTTTTGTTTTTCTCTTTTCAATGTGCATTTCTTATAAGCAAATTACAGCTTGAGAATGCTATGCTTAAGGTCTTTGGCCCTGTTCTAATCTTCCTAGGTGATTTCAACCCTGGAGTTAAAACTATCACTTATGCTTAGTTTTCGTTGTTTCTTTTCTTTTTCTTAGATTTTTTTAGCAACCAAACAGTGACTCTGATTAATTAGGATTGTGGAGGCAAAATTCAATAATGATTAGCTTTTGTTCTTTCCTAGATTGCGTTCTGTATTGGCTTTGTTTAGAGTCTCATTTTGTTTGGTTCTTTTTCTTTCTTTTTCCCTTTTAAGCCTCTGGCTGGTTGCTAGAAAAATGGAAGGAAAATGATTGTTAAGTCAGTGTTAATATTAGTTTTTGCCCTACCATATTTCAAATTAACATCAGTAGTGGCTAGAGAGAATGCGATGGTTTCAAATAGAAATAGTTTTGCTGTGTTTTTGTGCTATATAATGTATATAGGAAGAAGGATTATTTAGCTGTTTGTGCGGTATGCCTGTGTTTGGTGAAAGTAATTGTGGGTGGCAATGCGTATTGAGGTTTGGGGAAATTTTCGTTGAGTGCCATCTACTTATTTTTGTACAGATTTGGTTATTATTGCCAGGAATATCCAGCAATTTTGTGTATATTATAGGTGTTATCAATGTTGCAAGTAGCAACAAGATACTTTAAGAGTATTCCATAGTAGTATAGTACTTAGCAACTCCGAAATGTGCTTTAGTAGTATCTGTTCTATTGTGCTTTCGCCATGACTAAACCAAAACCCTTTAGTCCAATTGGCTCACTTAACAATATTTAATTCCATGGTTATTTGTGATAGAATATAGTGGTCAGTTGTTCTCAAATCCAACAACTAGCAATTGCTGAAATTTTGCTTCCTTTAAGTTCAAAACTTTGGAATCCTGATTGACCATAATTAACAGTGTCAAAAACCAAAAATTGCATTAATTTCACTAGTAAGTGTTGATGTAAGAATGAAGTAGGACAGATTTGAAGTACCTCCCATATGAATGTGTTGGACTCATTATTATTATCAGCAGCCGGCAGCCACCACAACAGCAGTTGGCATCATCAACAGCTGCAGCAAGGAACTGTGGGGTAGCAGTATATCATTTGATAAGTAAAGAACTATTTTAGAGCAACAAGACTACATTATTTACAAAGACACATAAGTATAAAGAAATACAGAACGTTAATAGTAATATGAACTCTGTAATGAGATGCTGTTAGTGAAACACCATGCCAGAGATTAATCAAATAAAGAACTAGTAAACATAGCTAACAATTGGGGTCATGGCAATGACAATTCCACCAAAATCAACATGTCTTAGGCTTGAGTTTGGTAATCAACCTCTCCCAAAATAATTGGGTATGAGACTGCCTGCTAATCACCTCTCTCAGTTTTTTGTGTATTAGGTATGACCTTTTTTTTTTTCGGTAAGTATAGTAGGTATGACCTTTTATAAAGGTTTTAAAGGGGTGAGAAGGGATGTTATTTGGGAGACAGAGAAGAAGAGATATTTCTTCTCTTAATCTAAGCCCTGGGTTTTGGCTATTGTTCCATTTTTTCAATTACTGAGATGATTTGGATCTACTTATGTGTTAGTTTACTAATTGAGAAAGTGTAAAACTAGTATAATCGTGCATTTTCGTCATGGTTTTGAATTTACTACATTTTTTTGGAAGTTGAATATAATAACATTAAAATCTTCACTGGTTTTTGGAGAATCTTGTGACAAACAACAATGCGCTATAAATACAATCATACAACAAATTTCACAACCTTTTTTTCTTTTCACAATTTGTTGAGTTAGTAGATTGTGATCAGTGTAACATCACTTTCATTGGGACCACCACTGACATCACTATTATTATTGCATACCAAATTACCATTCACAACCTTATACCTCATCAGTTGTGAAAAATGCAATGAAATTTGTTGTGTCATTAGACTAATTGTGTGACAAAATGATTAGGTAATAGTTTGAAATGTGGCCACCAACAAGGATAGGAATGGAGGTGATATGATAATTAAGAAGATTTCAAGTAATTCATTATCAATTAATGGATGACCCTATGAATTTATTTGACTCAGTTGCTAATATTGAAGCAACATAGGCGAAATCCCTATCAATGTGGAATTAAATGATTGTTGGTGTTAAATGCTAAATAAATATATCTTATTAGCAGGAAGATAGTTTCTTCCAGCTTTTAGGAGAGAGACCCTTGTTGAAAATTATTTGGCTTGATTCAATAGTTCTGTCTTTGCATATGGACAGGTATTGTTTAGATTGCTTTTTTTTCTTTTCTATTTTGTTGGACAGGAAGCGAAAATATTTAAACCATTTGGGGTCTGGCCAATACCTTGTTGGTCTTGTGTTTTTGAGAGACTCTTTGCCCGTACAAATGAATCTCTTATGTATTGAGCTCATTGAAGCTTATATCATTTTATTGAACTATAGTTCAATTTCTTATTTTGTATCATATTATTGAACTATCAAATATCACAATCAAATATATTACAAAAATTATCAAAATTTAGGAGTTAGAACAACTTACTCCTTAGTATCCAACCTATGATATTTCAATTAGTGTGGCTTGAAAAATCTCACCTCAATACCAGTGACAATTACAGCATACACTCCTGGCACAATCAAAATCCCACTTAGAGCCATTCCAAACAACCCTCGTGTCCAATTAAACCACCACATTGGGCTATATGCCTCTGGTTTCTTAATCTTAATCCACATAAAACATGGAAGAGCTAAAGTTAGAGGTAATGAGAAGCCTCCACTAAGACATTGAAGTTGGCTTCCATAAAATGAGATGGCGACGGCTGAAAAGAAGCAGAAGAACCCAAAAATGACTCGGGAAATTGCTCGAAACCACCACGGACATGGCTGCTTCATCCTGCTTGTGCGTATATACTCTATGCCATCAAATATTGGCATGCCATGGAGTTGGAAGGAGCTTACAACACTAAGTATGAGCAATATGCTTTGTTAATCCTACAACAAGTTCGGAAGTTTCATGCCAGTGGAACTTGAACAAGGCTATTAACATGCCCCCTTGTTTTGGTATCTGTCACCGCAATAAAAAATTTAATTCTTTAGTAAATATACTTAAGAAAATTAATCGAAGAGAAGGGAAAAACTGGGATTCAAAGAAAGATTGTTAGTATAAATTACTAGATATAAATTTAACACATAATGATTTGAGTTTGAAGATTCTTCTCAAATAAAACACTTGTGATATTATGGATTTGAAATAACATCTACTTTTAATCATTTCAAATCCACAAATCAATAAAACTTAATTTTATCCATAAATTTCATCAATAGAAAAAAAAAAAAAAATGAAAAAGAAAAAAGAAAAAGAATTGTCATTTCATCTTAACTTGAAGTTATAACTAAAAATTGAAATCTATATCTTTCTCTTTAAATAACCATTGATGAACTGTTAAGGAGTAGAACAATTTGAGAATTTTGATTTTGTAAAACAATTATAGGGATATATGAAACAGAGAAAATAAATAGTACCATATTTCCATAAGCCCAATAGCCTTCAATTGCAAGGGGAAATAAGCACATTGCAATTGGAAGATACGCAGATTTGACACCCTTCCACATTGGCACTTGTGACGGATTCTTTCACTTGAAGGCATGGAAGCCTGCAAAAATTCCAATTAAAAAAAAAAAAAAGTCCATTGTCCCACAGATATACATTTAATCTCAATAATCTCTCTCTCTCTCTCTCCCTTTCTCTTTGTTGTAAGTTGACTCGTCAATTTAAAAGACTTTTATAAAGTAAAATTTATAGTATCAGTAGCGTCATAATACCTGTATCTCTAGTATAAGATTGTGACCTCTAAAGGCCAAAGCAATGAACCCAAATGCATTAACAACACCCAAAATCCTAGAAATTTTGGGTATAAGGGCTTGATATCTACTGTAAGTGGTTCTGTACTTCTGTCCCTGCTCAAGATATCTACGGCCATTGAATAAACCATAGAAGTACCTTTAAAATACTAATGAGATATAAAAAATAGTTATATATCTCATTAGTATTTTGTGAGTTTGGCAAAGTCTTTTCGACTTATACACTATACAGCATGGAATGCTTACCAAATGTAGCTCGGCAAAGATGAAAGTATCTACTGTAACTTCGCTGATTCATGGAGTTGTACTAGCAAATAGATGATGTAGTAGCCACATGAATAGTAGGGTCAAGCATATGATACCCCATGTCCTGTACCACCAAATACAAAACAATAAGCCAGACAACATTTTTTTTTACTCCACAATTATTGAGTTGGTAAGTTATCAATAGTAGGCAATAAAATGGTGACCTGGCAAATATGAAAATCAATAACAATTTATCAACTAAGCAAGTTTTAAAAAGGTCGTGTCACTAGCAATACACCATAATTATGTAAAACACTTCTTCAAAAAGTTTGTTTTGAAAAGGTTTGGATTTAGATAGTTCTTGTGACCCCTTGATCAAGTATGCTATACCAAACTTATGCACCAAATATTTGCTTACCACCCAAGGTCAATGGAATGCAGAATAATGGAGAAGAAGAATATTAATTTCAAATAATAATTTTTTTTTTTTGAAAATAAAAAATAAAACAGTTGAGAAGGAAGCTGGTAAGAAGGTAACACATTTAAGTACAAGCTATAAAAAACGAAGAGAATGCTGCAAACAACATCCTGAACTTTCGGTCAAAATCAACCTAAACCCCTAATTTTCTGATTTGAAATTAGAAGCCACTAAACTTTGAGAAATACTCAAGTTGCTCCTTAATTTAAGGATCTAAATCTAAGTATTGAAGTGGTTATGGAATAGGTTCAGCTCATTGCACTCTTTTTAACTGCTTGCACTGATGTTCACTTGGACCATGGTCCTACCACAAATAAAAGCCTTTATTTACTAACTCAATATATTTCTCTCATGATTTTCTAACTCGATGTATATTAGTTTTTGTTCTACAATACCCACTACCTACATGTGGTGTCTAGATGAAACTATTATCATTGACTAAAACAATTTCAGATGGCTTCAGTGGCATGTCAAACTCATTTAAGATTCATACAGATCATGGTTTTTCTTGCACTTTCTTGCATGTATCTGATCTTATAGAATTTTCAATTGTTGTGGCAGCCCAACAAACTTGGAGGCATAAGAGTATAAGACGATATATTTAAATGATGCATTTTTGCTATTACTTAAATAATATTTTAACTAATATTTAATATTATAATTTTTTTATAACAAAAATCCTTTTTTTTTTTTGGTGATATTCTTTTTTCTTTTGAAAAAAATGCTAAAGTTGTAACAAATTTTACTACAAAACTTACAAATGTTGTAACAATGAATGTGATTAGTAACATTTCAAGAAGATAATAAACAAATATTTGAATGGATGGTGTTAGGGATATAAATTTTATTACATGAGGCTTGTATCACCAATTACAAAGAGTAATTTAAAAATACATTTAATAGGTTGTCGACTTTCACAAATCATATTAATTCGCAAATCAATTTATAAAAGTTTTGAAATAAAATTTATAGTATTTCTAGCATTTTCTTATCTGAATTATTTCTTGTGATTAGTGACACATATTTGTAAGATTCATGTATTTAAAGTTGTATTATCTCTAGCATTACTCAATTTTTTGAGACTTCTTAGAATTAGAGGAAAAAAAAAATGTAAAACTAGTTTTTTTTTTCTTTTAAATATATCAAATTTTGCCCCAAAATTTTATGGCTTTTCTCTATTAGGGGGCCTTATTACACAAATTCAGTTGCACCAACTTCAATGAGTTCATATAAATTATAATGCTACCCTAATAAATGCATATTCACCCCATTTTCTCTTTAATTGGAGAAATTCACTTTTCTTTTCTTTTTGATATCCCGATTCCAAATTGGTTATGGGACTTGAACATACAACTGCATAAATCCTAAATTGGAATGAAATGAAAAAATTGACAAAGAAAAACAAAAGAGTCTTTGAGGGGCCATTGGTAACTAAATTCTTTTGTATTTTCCAATGCACAAAATTGAACCTATAGGTATGATTTTAAATAAATGAATTAACAAAATAAACTACGTAGTGTTACAGCAAATGGCTACAACTTTCATGACTCAAATGGAAGTCACTTGGTGGCATGATTCATAATTTAGCGTCAATTGTCCAATGACATTACATAATGTCGAGAATTATTAAGGAGAAATATATTCTTAGCTTATCAAATGGAAGATATTAAGGTGAAATATATTCCTAGCTCATCTATGAATAAATTGCTATATAATTACCAAGCAAAAATGTGAGGGATAATTCTGCAAGCACAATCTCTGAACCTTTTTAAATTTTAATGGAGTTTCTACTGCCAGAAGTTGAGATTATTACTATTGAACTGTGAAGAGGTTGAAGTTTGAAGATTGATGATGGGAATTGGGAAAGTGGAAATTAGGTGGAGTAGGTGAGAGCAAAAAAGCAGGGTTACTTTTGTCTTTCTCTCCGAGCAAACATTTTTATGCCTCTTTTCTCTCCATTTCAGAGAGACAAGTTTTGTGTGGACTCGTGTGAAAAATGCTCGGGCCCCATCTAAAAATTTTCCCCCCACAATCAAACAACACACAAAGGACCCCTTCGGCATCTCATTCAAGGGCCACTAAATTTTGAAGAATCCAAGTGGGAAGTGAAAGACCTCATGACGGATACAGGGTGGAACTTAGGCCGGATCTCCTTTGTGCTCCCTTCAGAGGTGAGTCTTATGATCCATGCTACTCCATTTCCTTTAGTAGGTAGAGGAAGTGATAGCTTAGCTTGGCGGAGTAATCCTAGAGGTGTTTTTTATTTAAAGAGTGCGTATAGCCTTGTCAATGGTGCTGCTCAAGATCCATCCTTCTCGGCTAAATGGATTTGGAAAGCTAACATTCGGCCTCGAATTAAAACTTTTATGTGGCAATGTACTCATAACAGCATAGGAGTGAAGGGGTGTCTTAGTAGAAGAGGAATGGGTGTTGATGATAAATGTCCTATATGTCAAGAGGGAGTAGAAACTGTGATGCATGCTCTTAGGGATTGCTCGTGGGTTAGATCAATTTGGAGGCACTTGGGAGTGCTGCCTTCAAACCAAATTTTTTGGAGAGCAGATTTGCAAGAGTGGCTGGTTTACAATGGGAACGCTAAGCTCAATGGCACGACTGGGAGTATGCCTTGGAAGATGCTTTTCCCTTTTGCTTTGTGGAACTTATGGAAGAGTAGAAATGGAAGTGTTTTTAGAGGGAAAAATCTGAATCCAGATTTGGCCAAGGAGGTAGTTAGTCAAGTGAGGGAGTTTTTGTACTGTGCTTCTTCTCCTAGAGATTTGGCTCGTCGCACCATCAAAGGAGTTAGATGGGAGAAGCCACAGGTGGGTTGGGTTAAATTAAATACGGACGGGGCTCCTAAAGGTAATCCGAGTTTGGCAGGTTGTGGAGGAGTGGTGAGGAATGAGGATGGAAGGTGGATTGCGAGGTTTGCTAGGCGTATAGGGGTGACTACCAACTTTGTGGCTAAACTATGGGGGCTTCGGGAAGGTCTCTTACTTTGCAGCAACTTAAACGTCCATTTTCTAGTCATTGAGCTTGATGCTAAAGCTGTGGTGGATGTCTTTCTCAATCCAAACTACCAAAATAATGCTATCTCACCTATCTTGGAGGATTGCAAGCAATTGTTGCTCCGGTTTCAGCAGGTTCAGCTTAGACATTGCTTCCGTCAGGCTAATTGCTGTGCGGATTTGTTTGCTAGGATGAGTTTTGATCAAGTTACAAAGTTTATTTCTTTCAATTGTCTGCCTGTGGACATTAGAGCTATTTTAGAAGAGGATGTAGCTAGGCTGTATGTTAACAAATACTGCACTGTAACTGATTTTGCAGTTTAGTCTTGAAATAAAATCGTCTTTTAACCAAAAAAAGACACACAAATCTATTTTTTCTCCATTATTTTCTATTCACCGTAATCCACTTTCAACCATACATACCCTCCATCCACGTTAAACAAGGAAACAACTTGCTTTTCTTGGGCCACTTACATCAATTTTTATAATGCTTGTGTCAAAAAATATATTATTAAGCTTTTGGGTTAGTTGTAGGCCCAGGACACCACATATCAAATGCCATATATTCAATTATCCTTAGAGCATCTCTAGTGGCCTCTTCAAATTTTTGTATTGTTTGAAATGTGAACAGTTTATTTTACCTTTTGCCTATCTACTTTTTTAAATACATTTTTCAACAAATTCTATATTCTTTTCTCTATCTCATTTAAATATTATTTTTTCATTCTTCATTCTTTTGATTACAGAAAAAGTATGTGAAGGGTGAGTGATTGTCCAAAATTTGACACTATAGTTTAGGATTCCAATAGAGAAGTGTGAGAGAATTATTCGGACAGTAAATCATTAACAAACAACTTCCAGTTATAGCCAAATATGGTTAAGAACATCTTTATGATGAAACGTCAAGAATTTGCTAAGGCTTATATATATATATATATATATATATATATATATATATATAAGTAGAAAAAGCTTTCTTCCGCCTTTATTTTATTTTTTTCAAATATATATATATATATATTTTCTTTTTTCTTTTTTTTTTGGTTGAGAAGTGACGGAGAAGCTCCGCGTTTATTTTATTAATTTTTTGGAGTGTTTGTTTTTCCGCGTAATGCTTTTTACGTCGGCAAGAATCTTTCTTTTAAGCTATGAGTCTATGACTAACTGTCTTGAGTCAAATATTTTCACAATATTTTCACAATAATTATATAAGATAAGTATTTATTGATTTTAATTTAAACACATCATTTAAATATATATTTTTTAATCAATATTAGTTAGTAACAATCCAATACCTAAGATTTATTATGAAAATATTATGAAAATATTATAGTAATATTTTTTAATTTTAATTTTTTATTCTTTGTTTTATTTTTTCCTTATTTATTTTTTTTTTCATCCACACGTTTCTTTTCTTTTCTTTTTTCCTCTTTTTTTTCTCCTCCACACCTCTCCCTTGTCTCTATCTTCTCTGGCACTTCATATGGAGCTCTTTTCTTTTCTTCTCTAGCAGCACTACGTGTACTCCAGAGCATTCAAGAAGCTCTCTCTCTTTTTCTCTCTCTCTCTCACACACACAAAGATCGTCGGTGGATGGCAAAGACTAGAGGGCAACCTTTTCAATCGGCGTTTACGCATACCTGTCCTCCTTCCACCACCGCATATCTTCATTCTTCTCCTCCTTATGTATGTCAATTTGACAGCATAACATAAACTCTTGTTTTCAAAAAAGGGGGAAACATACAGCCAAAATCCTAAAACCTTGAACTTGGTCCCTTCGTGAATCTTCCTGATGTCTCAGACTACTACTACTACAACAACAGTGCGTGAGCTTCTTCCAGAAGACGTCGTGGAAGACATCCTGGGTCATCTCCCAGTGAAATCCTCAACCCGATTCAGGGGCGTTTCGAAATCTTGTGACTCCATCATCACTGACACCACTTTCATTACCAGACACTTCAAGCTCAACCTTAACCAATCAGAATCATTGATATCCACAAACACTCACAGTGGGTATTTGCTATATACTACAAAGGATGAGAATAGTTCACCATCTTCTAAACAATTGTGTACGGCTGTTTGCAACAACGACCGCACATTGACCCAGGTTTCTAGCTTTGAAATCCCCGCTTTTTTTGACGAATGCAAAATAATTGGTTTCTGTAATGGCTTGCTCTGCCTAGCTAGTGATGAGAAAGAACTTTGTCACATTATTTATCTGTGGAACCCAAGTATTAGAATGTTTAAGAAGCTTCTAGCTACTCCCTTAACTGACGAGGATACCATCTCCGTTATTGGACTTGCTTATAATTCTCAAAATAATGACTTCAAGATTCTGAGACTGCTGTCAGTTTTTTTGGGAACAGAGGCCGAGGCCGAGATTTACAGTTTGAGTACAGATTCCTGGAGAAAGGTTGTAATATCGATGGAGATCTTAGGAGGGTATGAACCCAACTTTGGAACTATTGATATTTATCCACCCTGTATATTTTTTAATGGAGCTTTGCACTCTGTAGCAGCCAGTAGTCACCACGTTTTCATTCTGTCCTTTAACGTCAATGATGAGAGTTTCCGTGAGATAAAGTGGCCTCCTACTTTCTTGTATTGTGTGCCTGGATATTTCACTGAACTTGCATTGTTCAAGGGATCCCTGGCTGTTTTCATTTACGGAAATAATCATCAGGGTGTCTTATGCCACATATGGGTTATGGAGGAGTATGGTGTGGCCGAATCTTGGACCAGAAAATATATGGTACAAATGGATTGGTTTTGGGATGGTCATTTCTTTGGCTTTGCTGATAATGGTGAACTTTTGATTAAGAATGCCTTGGGGCTGGTTTCAATTGACCTTGAGAGTCAAAATCGGAACATTCTTGCAATTGAAGGTGCTGATTGGGTGGGTTCCACAACTAATTCGATGGAGAGCTTGATTTTACTCGATGGTGGTAAGTAAATGTGAAAATTCACTTTAGCTATTATATCACTCTCAGTTCTGCCACCATCATTGTGAAAATTAACTTTAGCTACTATTGCTTAATTTGTATATAACTTTAACTAGTAATTTTGATCCTGAAACTGAGGTTGTAATTGTTTCCATCCTTGAGTTTAAGAAATTTCTCAATATGAATGGGTGAAGTTAGCTAAATTACATTTGCGGAATGATCAAATGGGGACTTCAGATGGCTAAGCCATTCTGTTCTATTGTGCTTTTGCCATTGACCATACCAAAACCCTTTAGTCTAATTAGTCCGCTTAGAAATATTTAGTTCCATGGCTATTTGTGATAGAATATAGTTGTCACTTGTTCTTAGTCCAACAAATAGCAGTAGCTGAAATTTTGCTTCCTTTCAGACGTTTAAAACAATGGAATCCTAATTGACCATAATTTAACAGTGGCAAAAACCAAAATTGCATCAATATTACTAGTAGGTGTTGATGTAACAATGAAGTAGGACAGATTTGAAGTACCTCCGTTATGCATGTATTGGACTTTAGATAGAAAAGTGGCCTTTCATTTGAATTATCTCTCATGGCTGGAGATGTATCCAATACGGTCTCCAAAGAGTATCTGGAGATTACAAAATGTTTTAAATTTTGGATACAGTCTGATATGTTGTGGATGCTGTCAAGACACAGCCTTGATACAATCTTGATGCGGGAGTTGCTTAAATTGGGAAGAAAAAACTAGTTGGTTTCACTTTGAATGAATCAAAACTCAAAACCCTTCTCTTGTTTTTCAGTAGACTCTCTCTCTCTCTCTCTCTCTCTCTCTCTCTCTTAGACACACACATACACTTCGATCTTATACGTACTCATCAATTGGAGATGAAGCTGCAGATTTTAGGCTTAGTGCATTTGTGCATTTTGAAAATGTTTTTGAAGGATTCGATGCTTGTAATTTATTTTTGAATCTGATAAATATTCCTAAAAGTGTAGATGAGTTAATTAATTGTTGTATATCCTAGTTATAAAGCCAATAGCAGTGGTATAAATGGGACTTCCTCGTCTCACCACTGATGTTGGTTATATATATATATATATATATATATTCTTGTTTTTAGGAGTTTCCATTTCTCCATATGCTTATTGTATCTTGTGTTGGTATTGATGCTTCCTTAGATTAATTTGAATCATGGTGCTAATTGTCATCAAGTTTTGTATGGGTGAATACTGCCTTTAAATTCTACTCCTGCACCTTAAATTACCTATTAACAATAGAAAAAAGGGAAGGAATTGACTGAAGTTAGAGAATTGAATATGGTGATTCAAGGGTCTTATCCCTGATTAAGGAGTTGCATTGATGTAGAATGTTGTTGTAGTGTTATGCTAAGAAGCTTAACACTAAGGATATAAATTAATTAAAAAGCGGCAGTGGAGATCTCAGGGTTTATTTTTGATGATTTAAGTTAGTTTTAGACCCAAGGGGGAGGGGAAAGAATGTCAAAATTTTGATTGTAAGGTTATTTAAATAAATTAAAAAAAAAAAAAAAAAAAAAAAAAAACATATTTGTGCTTCGTCACTTTGAGACATTGAAGGATAAAAACTTAAAGTACCCCAGGCCCCAAGCTTTTAAGCATCTTAAGCTGTAAGCTATATTTCATAGATGAGATTAAAACATAAAAATAAGGTCAGGTTAACATCATGTTTCACATCTGGATTCATTACTCTTCTATGAGGTTTATGCATAAGGCTTGCCATTTGCGAGATTAATTAAAAAAAGAGTTGTTATTTAGAAAGAGTATTTGAAGCTAATAGCTCCTACTTTTCATAACTTGTTCCAATTATTCTCAAAGATTGTATTAATGTTAGTATTAATAGTTAGAGTTCCTGCTCACATGCTGTTTTTATTTGTGTTGAATCCCGATGCAAGTTAAATGCTATCCACGTTTGACAATTATAGATGATTGGGTCATTAATTGCTATTTGCTATTTTTTGATGTATGAGTCAGATTTTGTTCTGTTAGAGGGCTTAAAATGTAGATTTATAAAATATGAAAACACAGGGCTTTTCTAGCCTAGTAAGCAAGCATTTTGTGAAGTTATTTAGTTCAGCATTTGATAATGAACTTGTTACTTAGAATGTCAGAATGAAAAACAAAATTATTCCAAACACTGTTTGGTGCTATTGAGCTGGGAATGTGCTTTGTGCCACATAGCTTCAGAGATTGAAACTAAGGAAAAGCCTTCAGGTCATCCATTTTTGGTACATGGATACTCTTTCCTGTCTAACTTGAAAAACTTGGTTGGCCTACTTTCAAACACCTTTTGTCTTTTTGGTTAGTTGTTTGTTAAAATGGAAGATGTCTTTGGTTCAAATTATGTGAAATCTCTATTAGGGGTGTCTTTTGGTCTCTCTGTGGAAGACTTATAATTCGACCTGGGTTGCTAGGCGGGCCTGCCAGGAAGGGGGTGTTTTACATCACCCTAATTAGCATATATTTTGTACCCACTTCCTTACTTATGTGTATTTTGGATTGGATGCTTTAATAAACCAAACAAATTGTAAATACCTCTGTTTCTTTGTTGTTTCTATGCCACAGAGTAGCAAGGAAGATGGTTTAAGCACCTGCAAAACAAGCAGAATAAATTTTGTTGATCTAGCTGGTTCAGAGAAACAAAAGTTAACTGGTGCAGCAGGGCCTCGTTTAAAGCTAACTAGGAATATTAGTAGATCCCTTTCACAGCTTTGGTATGGTGAAACATATCTTCTTTATTGTCTTTAACGTGAAGGTGCATTTTTCTTATAGCTTACCAGTTGGTCAATATTGCTGTATGGACAAATCTGCCAAAAATATATATGAGCAATTAGGTTTAATATGGCATAGCACATATTTGAGTTCTCAATGATGTCATCATGATTGATCCATCCACCTTCAAAATTATTTCAGTAATCCTATTGATTCAGAATGGGTGGGTTGATTTCTTTCCTATAATTGAATGCTACATTGAAGGAGATGAGATGTTAAAGAAATGCAAAATAATGGAGAAGGAAGAATATTAATTTCGAAGTTTTTTTTTTTTTTTTTGGAAAATAAAAAGTAAAACAGTGGAGAAGGAAGATGGTAAGAAGGTAACACATTTCAGTACAAGCTATAAAAAATGAAGAGAATACTGCAAAAAACATCCTGAACTTTCGGTCAAAATCAACCTAAACCCCTAATCTTTTAATTTGAAATTAGAAGCCACTGAACTTTGAGAAATACGCAAATTGCACCTTCATTTGAGGTTCTAATTCTAATTATTGAAGTGCTTATGGAATAGGTTATGCCCACTACACTCTTTTTAACTGCTTGCATTGATGTTCACTTGGACCATGGTCCTGCCACAAATATAAAGCCTTTATATTCAAACTCGATATATTTCTCTCTTGATTTTCTTACTTGAAATATATTAGTTTTTGTCCTACGATACACACTACTTACATGTGGAGTCTGTATGAAATTATTATCATTGACTAAAACAATTTTTGATAGCTCTAGTGGCATGTCAAACTCATTTAAGATTCATACAGATCATGGTTTTTCTTGCATCTATCTGATCTTATAGAATTCTCAATTGCTAAGGCGGCCCAACAAACTTATAGGCATGAGGCGATATATTTCTAGCCTTTTTGTTATTACTTAAATAATATTTACCTAGTATTTAATATTATAATTTTTTTTATAACAAAAATCCATTTTTATTTATTTATTTTGTAATATTCTTTTTTCTATTGAAAAAATGCTAAAGTTGTTACAAATTTTACTACAAAACTTACAAATGATGTAGCAATGAATGTAATTAGTAACATTTCAAGAAGATAATAAACAAGTATTTGAATGAATGATGTTAGGGATATTATAAATTTTATTCTATGAGGCTTTTATCACCAATCATAAAAAGTAATTCAAAAATGCATTTAATAGGTTGTTGACTTTCACAAATTATATTAATTGTCATATCATTTTATAAAAGTTTTGAAGTAAAATTTATAGTATTTCTAGCATTTTTTTATCTGAATTATTTCTTGTGATTAGTGACACATATTTGTAAGATTGATGTATTTAAAGTTGTATTATCTTTAGCATTACTCAATTCTTTGAAACTTCTTAAAATTAAAGAAAAAAAATGTAAAACTAGTTTATTTTATTTTATTTAAATATATCAAATTTTGCCCCAAAATTTGATGGCCTTTCTCTAGTAGGGGCCCCTAGACGATGGCCTAAGAGGCCTAGGCCTAGGGCCGGCCCTGTGCTCATACTACACAAGTTTAGTTGCGCCAACTTCAATGAGTTCATATAAGTTATAATGCTACCCTAATATATGCATATTCACCACATTTGCTCTGTAATTGGAGAAATTCATTTTTCTTTTGTTTTTGATATCCCGATTCCGAATTAGTTATGGGACTTGAATAGATACCTAAATTCTTTTGTATGTTCCAATTCACGAAATTGAACCTGTAGGTATGATTTTAAATAAATGAATTAACAAAATAAACTACGTAGTGTTACAGCAAATGGCTACAACTCTCATGACTCAAATAGAAGTCACTTAGTGGCATGATTCACAATTTAGCATCAATTGTCCAATGACATTACATAGTGTCGAGAATTATTAAGGAGAAATATATTCTTAGCTTATCAAATGGAAGTTATTGAGGTGAAATATATTCTTAGCTTGCTAAATAATTAACAATAAAAATGTGAGGCATAATTCTGCAAGCACAATCTCTAAACCTTTTTAAATTTTAATGGAATTTCTACTGCCAGAAGTTGATATTATTATCGTTGACCTGTGAAGAGGCTTGTGAAAAGGCTGAAGTATGAAGATTGATGGTGAGAGTTGGGAAAGAGGAAATTAGGTGGGATAGGTGAGAGCAAAAAAGTAGGGTCACTTTTGTCTCTCTCCCGACAAGCGTTTCACGCCTCTTTTCTCTCCATTTCGAGAAGACAAGTTTTGTGTAGGCCCAGGTGAAAAATGTATGGGCCCTACCTAAAAATTTTCTTCCCCAAGCTTGTATTAATGTTAGTATTAATGGTTAGAGTTCCTGCTCACATGCTCTTTTACTTATGTTTGAATCCCAATGCTAGTTAAATACTATCCATGTTTGAGAATTATAGATGATTGGGTCATTAATTGCTATTTGCTATTTTTTTGGTGTATGAGTTAATTTTTGTTCTGTTACGGGGCTTAAAATGTAGATTTATAAAATATGAAAACACAGGGCTTTTCTAGCCTAGTAAGTAGGCATTTTGTGAAGTTATTGACTTCAACACTTGATAATGAACTTGTTACTTAGAATGTCAGAATGTATAACAAAATTCTTCCAAACACTGTTTGGTGATACTGAGATGGGAATGTGCTTTGTGCCACGCAGCTTTAGAGAGTGAAACTAAGGAAAATCCTTCCAGTCATCCATTTTTGGTACATGGATACTCTTTCCTGTTTGACTTGAAAAACTTTGTTGGCCTACTTTTAAACAGCATTTGTCGTTTTGGTTAGTTGTTTGTTAAAATGGAATTAGAGCCTAGTTAGATGTCTTTGGTTCAAATTATGTGAAATCTCTATTAGGGGTGTCTTTTGGTCTATCTATGGAAGACACATTATTCAGTCTCGGTTGTTAGGCAGTCCTACCTGCAAGGGGGGTGTGTTATGTCTTACCCTAATTAACATATATTTTGTACTCACTTCCTTACTTAAGTTTATTTTGGATTGGATGCTTTAAATCTTTATTGTTTCCATGGCACAGAGTAGAGCAAGGCAGATGGTTTTAAGCACCTGCAAAGCAGAATAAATCTTGTTGATCTAGCTGGTTCAGAGCAGCAAAAGTTAACTGATGCAGCAGGGCCGCGTTTAAAGCAAACTGGTAATATTAGTAGATCACTTTCACGCCTGGGTATGATCAAACATATCTTCTATCTTGTTTGGTTTAGCTTACCAATTGGTCAATATTGCTATATGTACAAACCTGTCAAAAATATATATGATCAATTAGGTATAATTTGGCATGGCACATATTTGAGTTCTAAATTTGATGTCATCATGATTGATCCATCCACCTTCAAAATTATTTTAGTAATCCTATTGATTCAAAACGGGTGGGTTGATTTCTTTCATATAATTGAATGCTATATTGAAGGAGATGAGATGTCAATGGAATGCTAAATAATGGAGAAGGAAGAATATTAATTTCAAATAATAAATTTTTTTTGTTGAAAATAAAAAAAATAAAACAGTGGAGAAGGAAGTTGGTAAGAAGGTAACACATTTAAGTACAAGCTATAAAAAAATGAAGAGAATACTGCAAAAAACATCCTGAACTTTTGATCAAAATCAACCTAAACCCACTAATCTTCTAATTTAAAATTAGAAGCCACTGAACTTTGAGAAATACTTAAAT
Source organism: Quercus lobata (assembly GCF_001633185.2). NCBI lineage: Eukaryota > Viridiplantae > Streptophyta > Magnoliopsida > Fagales > Fagaceae > Quercus > Quercus lobata. The sequence continues at coordinate 53,859,170 of NC_044914.1, forward strand.
TGATCCTTAATTTAAGGATCTAAATCTAAGTATTGAAGGGCTTAGGAAATAGGTTCAGCTCATTCCACTATTTTTAACTTCTGCATTGATGTTCACTTGGACCATGGTCCTGCCACAGATATAAAGCCTTTATTTACTAACTCAATATATTTCTCTCTGGATTTTCTTGCTTGATATATATTAGTTTTTGTTCTACAATACCAACTACACACAAGTGGAGTCTGGATGAAATTATTATCATTGACTTAAACAATATCTGATGGCTCTAGTGGCGCGTCAAGCTCATTTAAGATTCATACAAATCATGGTGTCTCTTGCATCTATCTAATCTTATAGAATTCTCAATTGCTCCTACTACACAAATTCAGTTGCACCAACTTCAATGAGTTCATATAATGCTACCCTAATATATGCATATTCAACAAATTGGATTTTTGATTTTTAATTGGAGATATTCACTTTTATTTTATTTTTTGATATCCCCAATAAGTTATGGGACTTGAATGGACAACCGCATAAATCCTATATGGGAATGAGAGGAAAAAATTGACACAAAAGAAACAAAAGAGCCTTTGAGCGGCTTGTGGTAACTAAATTCTTGTGTTTTTAGATGCACAAATTGAACATGTTTGTATTACTCTAAGTAAATGAATAAATAAAAAAAAATGAACTACGTAGAGTTAAAAGTAAATGGCTACGACTCCCATGACTCAAATGGAAGTCACTTAGTGGCATGATTCATAGTCTAGCTCCAATTTCCCAATGACATTACGTAATGTTGAGAATTATTAAAGAGAAATATATTCTTAGCTCATCAAATGGAAGTCATTGAGGTTAAATATATTCATAGCTCATCTATGAATAAGTTGCTGAATAAATACCAAGCAAAAATGTGAGGGATAATTCTGCAAGCTAAATCTCTAAACCTTTTTAAATTTTAATGGAGTTTTTGCTGCTAGAAGTTGAGATTATTACTATTGAGTTGTGAAGAGGCTTGTGAAGAGGTTGAAGTTTGAAAATTGATGATGAGAGCTAAGAAAGTTGGAATTGGGTGGGGTAGGTGAGAGCAAAAAAGCAGGGTTATTTCTGTCTTTCTTTCTCAGCAGGCATTTTCACACATCTTTTCTCTTCATTTCAAAAAGACAAGTTTTGTGTGGGCTTGGGTGAAAAATGCCTGCGCCCCACCTAAACATTTTCTTTCTTTTCTCTCAACCAAACAACACACAAACTCATTTTCTATTATTTTTCAGCCATCCTATTTCACCTCCAACCAAACATACCCTTAATCCACATAAAACAAGGAAACAACTCAAATAAAAATTAAAAAATAAAAATAAAAAAACAAGGAAACAACTTGTTTTCCTTGGGCCACTTGCTTCAATTTTTCACAATGCTTGTGTCAAAAAAATATTATTGGGCTTTTGGGTTTTAGGCTTAGGCCCAAATGGTTCACTCATCCTTTATCTTCATTCTTCTCCTCCAAACGAAAAAGAAAAACAGACAAAATCCTAAAACCTTAAACTTGGTCCCTTCGTGAATCTTCCTGATGTCTCAGACGACTACAACAACAAAAGCCCAACAATATGGGCAGAGTAGAGTTAGTGAAAAAAAAAAAAAACCACTAAGCCCGAATGGCAGGAACAATGGATTATAGGCTCATAAAGTAAATAAATGGGTCTTGAGGAAAGCAAATGGGTCTAAAGGAGCCCAGAGAGAGAAGTAGTAAACCCATGGGCATTATGAGATGTAGAAAAGTAAGAATGGGCCACAGTAAGCCCGAGGTAATGAAGCAAGAAAGTAAGGGGTTAATGGAAAGCCCATGAGCCCCAATGATGAAGAATAAGGTAATTAGGTCAGGGAAGCCCAAAAGAGTTGGTAAAAGTTCATGAGAATGCAAAGTTAGAAAATGGGCCAAGGATGCCCAAGGAAAGCAAATGAGCCAAGGATGCTCAAAGTAGCATGAGTATAAATCCAATGATCATATTGAGTCATTGAGAGAAGAATAGGCAGTAGGCCCAAAGAGGCCCAGCAAGCATAGGTCAAATAACACCACGGCAGGATTGGTAGAGTGGTATGGTAGGAATGGCAACAAGGCTACGAAAGGAGCAAAGAATGGGCTAAAAGGGGAAAAACTCACGATCAAGCAAGGCCCAGCCCTTGAAAGGAGCAAGCCAATAAATAATGAAAGATTAGAAAATAGTTCACGCCATAAGAGGTAAAGGATGAATGGCAGAATGCACAAATGAGCCTTCAGACCATGGAAAATGCATGAGCAGCAACAACATGGTTTTAAAAACCAGTACAGTGAAAGAACCAGAAAATGAGCTAATTACCGATTTTCTGGTCAGACCGGGGTCTAACTAATGGTCGAATTGTTGATGTCATAAATAATTTAATTATTATTTATTTAAATTATATAAATAATTAATAATTTTTTAATATACTAAAACTAACAAACCAATAGTAATAAATATGTTTCCTTTAAAAAAATACTAGTATATAACATCTTTTTAAAGAATTTAACATAATAACATTACAAAACAATCATTCTTAACATAATAAACTTTCAATGATTATAACATCTTCAGTTACATGATCCCATGCGGGATCACATTTTGCTCTCACAGATGAAGAATTAGCTGCAGCAACCATTTTATTAACAAATAAATTCATTAACACAACATACACAAATAATACTCTACAAACTATATTTCACAAACTATAATGCTACTCTGTAAATATTTCACAAACAATAATGCTACTCTGTAAATATTTCACAAACAATAATGCTACTCTGTAAACTATTTTCACAAACAATAATGCTCTGTAAATCAAATCCACAACATACACAAAACCACAAATAAACTAAAATGCTATGCTAAACTAATAATTGAAAGAATAAATTGAATAATTAAGTTAACAAGAGAAGTTACCAATGAAGTCACTGCACTGATTGGAAATTTGAAGGCAAAGAACATGAACGAAGAACCTGAGATGAAGCTGAGAGATATGATAAAAAAAAATTAAAAAAAAAAAGCTGAGAGAATGATCAACAAGTTACAATCAAAAGCTGAGAGAATGATCAAATGAAAGAAAGAGAATCAACAAGTTACAATCAAAAGCAAAGGAAAAAAGAAAAATAATCAAAATAGTGAAATACGAATACCTGATGAAGCAGAGCCCACGAGATCGATATCGATACCGAGATGGCGAGACTAAGAACAAAGAAGAAAAAAAACCCAAACTTCAGAGGCCGAGATGGCAAGAGGCGTGAGGATGAGAAGCAAATCAGCTTGAGTGAGGTGAGAGTGAGAGTGAGACAGAGGGACGAGAGGCGTGAGATGAGAGCAAGACAGAGAGGTGAGAGGCATGAATCATGATAGAGAGGCGTGAGTGAGGTCGTGAGAGTGAATCAGGTGTTTAGGCTTTAGATTTAGGTTTTAGGTTCCAAAATGACCTAGTTTAGGCTGGGAAAATGGTGTAGTTTAGGTGAAATACCCAATAGGGCATTAATCGGTTCAACCGTGCCGGTTCCCAATTTTCCTGTTCAACCGACCTGTTTTCGAATTTTTTCGGTTTTTAAGTAATTTCCAATTTTTACCCATAATAGGACCGAATTGTAGGCCGGTTCCTGGTTGAACCAGTCAAACCAGTCGGTTTGGTCCAGTTTTTAAAACCATGGCAAACAAGCTTTCAACGTACACAGGAAGTGGAGCATGCGCAATCCCAAGCACTACTAACCAGTACTCAGCCAATACAGGAGTGGTGGGTCATGGGCCAGAGGTGAGAGAGGGTATGGTCTAGCAGTGGGGAAAAGGGAAAGCCTATTCTAGGGTTCCCGCTCATATTCTTTTTGGGGCGATGTCCTGTTGGGATGACATACCACCCAAAAGAAGGCAAGATGAGTTGAAACTACTAGGTGCATGCCATGAGGGATAGTAAGAGAGAATGCCACGGTGAACAAGCAAACAAAATAGCCTTCTTTGTCTGGTAATGGGGAGTGGCACAGTTAGCACAGGTAAGTGGTGGTAGCTAGACAACTAACAAACCAATGGGTGGTTGAAAGGAACACCCTAAACCAGATAAAAGTGATTAAACGCTAAAATGGTAAAAAAAAGTCACGACAAATAGTATATAAAGGGTCCTTGCTGTGGACAAAAAAAAAAAAAAACCACAACCATAACAATCTCTAGAGGAGAATCATTGCACTACCATCACCATAACACCACACAAGCAAGCATTGAGAAAGAAAGAAAGGAGTGGGAAAGAATCAAAGAAACAAAAAACGAAGAGAAAAGAGAAAGAAAAGAAATAAGGAGTGTAGAACGGCAGGCATGCACCAATAGGCCAATCCCTTCTCTCCCTCTAAAAGCGTACCCTCTGTTGAGGATAAAGAACTCGTTTGGGCACAAGCCATTCAGGCCCGTTCCCTCAAAGTGGATAATTTCTACGGCAGGATTATCCTGTGAGGTTATCCATGTTGAGGAAGTAGTTCCCTCCTTTGCCTTAGCCCCGTAACACAATTGAACACGGCAAACTGATCTTTTACTTCTTTGATTTTACAACTTATTGCTATTGTTTCTTCTCTTGTCTTTGCAATTTCACCTATAATGTGCTTTTTCTACTTGTTTTTAATTAAGAACCTCTTACTTATTTTGCCTAACAGTAACATACTTTCGTTATCATTTTTTTTTTACATTTATCCGCCATAACTCTTTTGGAACAACTTCGCCTGCCATGGGCATGTGACTAAAGTTTCGGCAAACGGGGTATAGTTTGTGCACAAGCCGAACCAAAGTGAGTTGCAATTGGATTAGTCCCAACTCTCCTATCCAAAACACTTGGACCTAGTGCAGTAAGATACAGTCCAGCCCAAAATCACAAAAGGCTCAGCACAATACTCATGTTAAACTCTAGTGTCCTCAAGTAACATGACGTTACAATTTGTTAAAGTTATCATCTCTCACCCTTATTTCACCTTAATAAATATGCTTTATAATTGATTTATACCATAAATTTCACTGCCTAGTTGTTTGACTACTAGATTTTGATTATTAGCATATTCCTAGTTACTCAAGTTCACTTGAAGCAGGAATAAGACAAGGAACACCAAGCTCTTCCATTATTGTACTCACAAAAATAGCTCAGTCAACGCCCATGTTGAAGCTAAACGAATGGTAAAATTTCACATCGACCGGGAAGGTCCACATCTTGTCCATGCATGGTCTATTCTTGCTTTACAGGCTGAGATTATTATATCGCTACCCCGTTTACCAGCTGACCATATTTATCTTGATCAATGGTGTGCATAATGCCTATGCTTTTCATGACATAAATTTTGGTCATATATATGTCCCACTGACTTAATCAATTAGATAGATTGATAAATTAAACTACAAATGAATGGCTAGTGAATCATTTTAACAGATTGAACAATTTTTAGAATACCCTTTTCCAAGGCTCAAGAGTTGGAGTGTATATAAACTATTACTATTAGTCTATTAACATTATGTATATGCATGTTATATAAAATTAGCCAATTTTAAGTGTGCGGGAGGGGAAGAACCACAAAGAAAATAGATCTATGTTTAAACATGTTTACAGACTCTTCAAATGTAAAGCGTTAAGTCAACAAACCTTAACTAATATGCTTCCAAATTTCAATATGGGACTTTGTAACCTAGGAACTTATAACCAAAACTCTGTGGAATCAAAATGAGATGTTAAGAGCAGATAGATGACAAAACATTAATCTTATTTTACTAAGAGAAAAGCCGACCTTCCTTGAGTTGTATTCAAATCATACCATGATACACATCTTAAAACTTCACTACTTTAATTTAAAATTTAAGAGCAATGAACTTGAGCTTAAAAATGTATCTTTCATTTTAAATTCCATAGTTTAGACTTTAGAGGTGGGTTTAAATTAAACCCTATACGTTAGGAGACTCATATCAAACCTACATTTTGAAAAATGTTTCAATCTCAATATAAATACATTATTGTTATGATGCTAATGGAAAATAATCAAAATATGCACCTAAAAAAAAGGCCTTGTGGCTATTTCAACACGTGTATTATATAAACTATAAAGACATTACTTCATTTTAAAACACACAATGTAGTTTTGTTTAAGAATTTTTTCATTGAGAGCAACACGAGTAAATCAATTTATGGTTAAAATTATTTGGTTTGATGAGGGTTGAGATTATCTAGTTTGATGCTGATTTGGGTAAGTTGGTCAGTCCAAATCCCATGGCTTGCTGATCTGGGAGGATTGGTCACTCCTGAAGCTTGTAAATTTGAGTGATTATGTTAGTTGGTATGTGAAAGTTCAAAAACGTGTACAAAAACACCTTTGAACGTTTAGACCCCCAAATTACAACTTAATCAATTCAAGCAATATGTCAAACAACTAGTGTGCGGAAACTTAACATATGCTATCATACGAAATTGATTAAATACTATCTAAGCCATAACAGATTAAAATCCACAGCAGATAAATAAAAAGGCAAAGATAGAGAGGAAGGAAGATGCAAACACAAAGACAACATGCAATGTGTTATCGAAGAGGAAACCGAAGCCCTCGGCGAAAAACCTCTCCGCCGCCCTCCAAGCGGTAATCAATCCACTAGAAAATATAGTTGGGATACAAGGACAGCAATAGACCCTCCAAGCCTAATCTACCCAGTGCACCTAAGCCCTCCAAGCTTCTTGCTCCAACGAGGTTGCGCCGAACCTTTTTCTTTTCTAGCTTTCCGGATTCCGCTACTAGACCGTAGCATCAACCAATGAAGATTGGTTCCTTCCTAACTGCTTCCCAGAAATCCAAACAGCAGACTCACAAAGATGATGATGGTGAGAACCTGGTTTGATATAATGCCTCTCAAGGATTTGACAATGGAGAGGAAGAGAGTTGAGGAATTTGAAGAGTCTCTAAGGTATAGATTGTGTGTGAATCAATCTAGTTTTTCTCTAGGGTTTCTCTCTCAAAATTCTCTCTGGAAGCTCTCTTTCAATCGTGGGTAATAGGGGCATTTATACTGGAGTGGAGAGGAATGTGAAACGTCAGGTTTTTACAAAACAGGGGTGGCTCGCGGCTTGACCTCGCGGCTTGACTAAGTCGCGAGATCCAGTCGCGAGATAACCGTATGGCCAGTTGTCCTGTTTTGTCCTGTAGTGCTCCAGCTAGCATGACTGTTCATCTTCCAGCATGCTTGGCACGTGTGCAGCTTCTAGCTGCTTGCAGCCGCGAGTCACCTGCGAGTCCCAGCCGCGACACTCTGTTTTCTTGCACACTCTTGAGCAAACTTCACTCTATCTCACTCACTACCCTTACATCAAACCCACCTAAATACAGGGTTACTAAATGCTGAATTACAAGCAAATTTGGCACGGAATAAAGCCAATAAGATGGTTGAATAAATTCAACCTTACAATCTCCCCCTTTGGCTATTCCGTGACAAAACCCTAAAACAGACTCTAGACTTAACATGTGAGTTGGGAACAGTTGAACAAAACTCACTCACGCCTAACTCTAGAAGTTGTGAAGCACTTGAATCATATGAACATAATACTCCTGAAACACAACAAAACACCATGATCATTGTAAGCAGAGAATTATAAAATGCATATGAAACAGGCAATAAGTGATCAAGCAAAGATGGAGTTATGAAACAAACCATGGCTTGATCAACCAAGTGAACACCACAAGGTAGTGATCACAATGCTCATTCACACTTGGAATGAACACAAGGACATACAAGTTAACAAGCACAAGGCAAGACACTTGTATGCTCAACACTCAACCAATGCATATCACATAAGTCATATGCATCTAGGAACAATCCTACAAGGGCACAAGAGTGACAGTACATAAACCAAAATGCAGAACATTTAGATTAAAGTACTGATTTCAATCATAACATAAAAGGCTGCATAAAGCATAGTACAAACCATAAAGCCTACAAATATGCATAAAAACATAACCCTAAAAGCTTACAAAAGTACATGGGTACAAACACATTATATTGAATAAAAACTTAAACAATATAAACTAAAAGTGCTTAAAATTTCTCCCCTTCAAAGTGATGAGAAGCTGTGATGCACTTGGAACATATATATACTTGTACCTTGAAACACTTGCACAAAACACATTAGACCCTCAAGGTAAAGCAAGTAATAAATGACAAGTATAATATAACAAGTATAGAAATGACTACAATGATCACATAGCAAAGCAAATGATCATCTGAACATGCATTCAATGAAGCATAATAACATAGGGATATATGCATGTCCAAAGCACAAACATGATGCAATGAAAACACCAAAGCATAACACAAAGCACCATAAAGCCAACAAGAAAACAAACAGAACAAGGTTTTCTAGTTAACACAATGTCTTCTCCCCCTTGGTATATGCATCTCCCCTATGGAATATCTCTCCCCCTACAAATGTACATGAGAAATAGAATTTCTCCCCCTAAGGATGTGCACAAGAGTCATATAGAAATGACAAAATACTCCGAAACATTCTCTAGAGTATACTCTCCCCCTTTTTGTTAGGAATAGACAAAGGGTCAAGAAGAAACGAGGGCAAGAGATGAAGGTATGAACAATGCTAATGATGCATGAGGGGTGCAAGATGAATGAGAAAATAAAGCTCAAACCTAAGATAAAGTAACATGCTACAAAGCATAAGGTAAGCATGACATGCTAGGATGAAGAAATAAGGTAAAGACCAATGCATGACAAGGGTAGCAAAGGTGTGTGCAAGAGGTGGCTAAGTGCAATGCATGACCAATGCATGAAAAATGCACATGTGGGGCAAGGTGTGTTAAATACACAACCAATGAACCAAACATGTTCCTAATGAGGAAACATGAGAAACCCCAAAGTTTGGTACTCATCGGAGTCCAAACAAGTGAGAAAATGTCTAAAAGGCATTTTATCAAACACCTAGCATGCACACTATGAACAAAAATGTGAAACAATGCATGAACATCATGAAATCCACCCTTAATACATGTTCTTTCTGCCGCAAGGGGCCAACATCCAATGCATATCAACAAAAGAAACCAATCCCATGAAGAAAATTGACAAAAAAATAAGTTTTCCCAACCCCTATGATGAAAATCCCAACCAAGAGCACAAAACTCTCCAAAACATAATCTAAGGATCAAAATCAATGAAAAGAGTTTATAATTACCTTAGAGATGTTAATGGATTGAAAAACCATTCAAATTGGTTGGGTTTTGATGTAAAAATATTGAAAGAGGGGTTTTAGAGAGGATGGGAGAGGTTTAAAACAAGTTTCCCACGAAAAAGCTCTTTAAAAAGCTGATTCTGGGCGAGTCGCGACTGGCGAGTCGCGAGACAAGTCGCGAGTGAGCCGTGAAACCTCTCTGTCTGAACTCGCGGCTTAGACTCGCGGCTTGCAAGCCGCCAAACCGAGTAGCCAAAACAGGCAGCTTGCTGGCAGCTCGCGCAAGTAGCCAAAATGAGTGGCCAAAAATTCTGATACTTGTTTTTCAAAACAGAACATGTTTAAACATTGAAAAACAAAGTAAGCACTAAACATAAACACAAAAAATGATAAAAATCACTTCCAAAAACATATAAAATGATCAAAAATCTTTTTGGATTAATCCATATAAGATTGAGCAAACACACATCACATTTAGACAAGTACAATCTAACAAATGAATAAGACATTCATTGAGCATTAGGCATGTGTGTTGTGTGTGTGTATCAAATGTGGAATAGTCCTTAGTCTAGAGTGAAGCTTCAATGATCAATTCAATCAAGTCATACATAACTAGTACTAAGTCAAGTGGTCTATCTCAATTATAGAAATGAACATATATGACCTCCCACAAGAAAATGATTACATAAGATTGAAACTTTTCATTTGGCTTCTTTACAATTCATAACATTTGATCATTTTGAATCAAAACATCTCATTTTGAGATTGATGCCTGAAATTTGTGATATTTCAATTTGATGAACAAGCCTTTGGCTTTTTGGACATCATACAATTTCATATAAGTCGCTTTCCTTTTTTTCTAGTCAAATACTAGTATATGACCTCCCACAAGAAAATGATTACATAAGATTGAAACTTTTCATTTGGCTTCTTTACAATTCATAACATTTGATCATTTTGAATCAAAACATCTCATTTTGAGATTGATGCCTGAAATTTGTGATATTTCAATTTGATGAACAAGCCTTTGGCTTTTTGGGCATCATACAATTTCATATAAGTCGCTTTCCCTTTTTCCTAGTCAAATACTAGTATATGCGACGGCTTTTGCAGCTCATTATCTCTTTTCATTTTGAGATTTACATTTATTGAGCTCTTTCAGCAATAAAAATAAAAGAGTGGGAAGAGATATAAGCACAAGTCTACGCATGTATCAAAACCAACATGACTATTGACAAATCATTCATGACAAGCTTGAAGATCAATTTACAACAATCACACAAAGATGTCAAGATTTTTCCCACAAAGATATAGGTGCAAAAATAACAAGCTAAGCTCGTAAATGCACAAAGCCATTTGTACAAAGGTACAAGGCCAAACTCACATGTGAAGCTAAGCTCGTAAATGCACAAAGCCATTTGTACAAAGGTACAAGGCCAAACTCACATGTGATACGTGCTCAAACAAATACGATCAAACTTTTTGAATTTTTCACTTTTTATGTGGTTTTGGATTTTTACTCACACAAAATAGAAACATAAAAGTAAGATAAAAAAACGAAACAATGCATACAAATAAATGCAAGATGCACAAAATGCATGAAGATATGACATTTAATGCATGAAGGGTCCTATAAAGATCGAAAGAATTAGATCAAGGACCAAAAGAGCAAAAGCTCAACCATAGGAACCCTTCCTCATCCAAACGGAACGATTGTTTGGAATGAGTGTCTCAAGAGAAGCGAGACGAGGGTTGGAAGAATGAGAATCGGAGAAGCACATAGTCAAGGAGTTAAGAGCATTAAACATTTTCTTTAACAACATGTTATTTTTACTCAAATCCAGTTTACTCTTTTTAGCACAACTTCCAAAAAGCTCAAGTTTCTCTTTTCTTTTGATTCTCTTAAGAGCTTGAAACTTAGAGCAATGAGATCTAAGATGACCAAAGGCACCACAATGGTGACAAACAATGTGTTTAGGTCCACTAGGCTTTTTGGGAATGGATCTAGCAACATGGTTTTGTTCCCTCTTCAACTTATGACATTGAGGTCTTATATGACCAATCACACCACAATGGTGGCAAGTTGGAACAAACTTAGATTCATCCAAAGCCTTAGGTTGAGACCTAAACGAAGGTTTTGACTTAACAACCTTTCTCTCCACCTTTTGATTTCTTTTATGTGGAGGAATGTACACCGATTTGTCCTTTAAGGTAGAACACACACTAGGCACAAAATCGGGTACCACAATATGATTGCAACAAATATTATCATCCATTTTATCAATGGGTTCAGCAATCAAACACTTGGCATGCATCTTAAGAGATTCATTTTCACATTTAAGATCATCAACAAGTTTGTTAGACAAAACAAGTTTAGCATCCAAGTCCATATTCAAACTCTTTCAGCTTTTCAAGAGAAATTTCAGCAAGTTTTTCATATTTCTCAACCAATTTGTAGGATTCATTGAGCTTAGCAATCAAATCATCCTTTTCACATAATAACTTGCTCAAATTCTTTTGAAACTTCTTAGCATTTTTCTTGAAGAGTTTGTCAACAACACCCATAGATTCAAATAACATGTCATCACACTTATGAGGATTAACACTCATAGAGGCATTTTCACAAACACGTGGCATGTTACATTCATCACCAACCAAATCATGCAAAGAGTCATACAAAGCACAATCCATGGCAAATAAACACAAGGGGTCAAGGATCACACTTAGGTATTTAAACCACAACAAGTGTACCCGCTCTGATACCAATTGAAAGTTCAAAAACGTGTACAAAAACACCTTTGAACGTTTAGACCCCCAAATTACAACTTAATCAATTCAAGCAATATGTCAAACAACTAGTGTGCGGAAACTTAACATATGCTATCATACGAAATTGATTAAATACTATCTAAGCCATAACAGATTAAAATCCACAGCAGATAAATAAAAAGGCAAAGATAGAGAGGAAGGAAGATGCAAACACAAAGACAACACGCGATGTGTTATCGAAGAGGAAACCGAAGCCCTCGGCGAAAAACCTCTCCGCCGCCCTCCAAGTGGTAATCAATCCACTAGAAAATATAGTTGGGATACAAGGACAGCAATAGACCCTCCAAGCCTAATCTACCCAGTGCACCTAAGCCCTCCAAGCTTCTTGCTCCAACGAGGTTGCGCCGAACCTTTTTCTTTTCTAGCTTTCCGGATTCCGCTACTAGACCGTAGCATCAACCAATGAAGATTGGTTCCTTCCTAACTGCTTCCCAGAAATCCAAACAGCAGACTCACAAAGATGATGATGGTGAGAACCTGGTTTGATATAATGCCTCTCAAGGATTTGACAATGGAGAGGAAGAGAGTTGAGGAATTTGAAGAGTCTCTAAGGTATAGATTGTGTGTGAATCAATCTAGTTTTTCTCTAGGGTTTCTCTCTCAAAATTCTCTCTGGAAGCTCTCTTTCAATCGTGGGTAATAGGGGCATTTATACTGGAGTGGAGAGGAATGTGAAACGTCAGGTTTTTACAAAACAGGGGTGGCTCGCGGCTTGACCTCGCGGCTTGATTAAGTCGCGAGATCCAGTCGCGAGATAACCGTATGGCCAGTTGTCCTGTTTTGTCCTGTAGTGCTCCAGCTAGCATGACTGTTTATCTTCCAGCATGCTTGGCACGTGTGCAGCTTCTGGCGGCTTGCAGCCGCGAGTCACCCGCAAGTCCCAGCCGCGACACTCTGTTTTCTTGCACATTCTTGAGCAAACTTCACTCTATCTCACTCACTACCCTTACATCAAACCCACCTAAATACAGGGTTACTAAATGCTGAATTACAAGCAAATTTGGCACGGAATGAAACCAATAAGATGGTTGAATAAATTCAACCTTACAGTATGAAATGGTGGTAGACAACATTTAATGGTAAAATGCAAAAAAGTATTGCTCTTTTGGAACTTTTATGTAAAAAAATGCGACTTTCAAGTGGAATCCCATTTTGAAGATGCAAGTTTATGCGGAGTTAACCATCTACTTCTAAATTTCATACTAAAAAGTAACAACTATGACACTCTTGCCACCTACAACAACCCAAGAAACACGATTTTTGCAAAACTTTACTAAGATGAAAGACAAGACAATATTCATTCTAATCAAAACCAAACCACTTCTGATATATCTCATCCTTAGATACAATAAATTACCCACCCTGGAACTTTCATCATGACTCCACCATCGCCTAATTTCGCACATGCCCACCTCCCCTGAAAACCAATCGAGTGCCAAGGGGTCAGAACAAATTCAGCATAATCATCGCTCCCTGAACAATAGATTTTCAAACCTTGCAGGAGTATCAGAGGAACTATTAGATGAAACAAACTCTAACCACAGCAATCTGTGATGGACACCACACTTGTTGCTCACACCTCGACTCCCAGCATCACACACATGTCCAACTTGGCTCCTACCAATGACACTATTACATGCAAAATTTCTCCTATGTTAATTAGATACGCCTATGTCTTCAAACTCGTACACATACCCAACCACTCCATCGCACATTCCCACTCTCAGTCATGATAGAACATCACCACAGCCTCCCAAGCTCCCTCGACTCCGACTCACCACCAGCATACCAATTTCAGCAATCTCAACCCCAATGCACCTCCCTTCATCCCAATGAACAACTCCAACTTTCTCACTCCCTTCATGTCCATGGTCCACCTTCCCAACTCCACATAACCAATCCCCATCATTCAACTAGCTCTTCACCCAGAAACCCCAATTCAATGGCAAGCACGAACTCTTCCAGCCCGTACCAACTTCATCAATCCACATCATTAGGAATGGAACAACCTATTTCAAATGCTGAACCCTTTGGACTTCCCACCAATGCCAACTCACTCTCCCTCGACCTCACCTCCTCGTGCCAGGAACCTTCGTCCTCGCTGTCATCCAGCTCGAAGGGTATTTGCCCCACCTCCCAGACATTCATCCTCTCTCGCATGCAGCCGCAAACTTGGTTGCTGGAAATGAACTTTTTTCCATTCCCAATTTACAACATTCTGGCAAGAGAAGAACTCATGTTCTCCGTTGAAACTCAGGTCAACAAACTGGTTATCACTCATTTCTCCGCACAATTAATAAATTGGCCATCACCGTCATCTCTTGTCTCGGGCGACTGATCTTGCCTCCTCAATACAAGATCTTCTTGGACCCCTTAAATGCGATACAACATTCTCTATCACCCTTCCCTCAGTTAAGGGGTCCAAATAGATCTTGTATTGAGCAGGCAAGATCACTCGCCCAAGACAGGAGATGACGTTGATGGCCAATGTTTTTAACTGTGCGGAGAAATGGGAGATAACCAGTTTGTTGACCTGAGTTTCCATGGAGAATATGAGTTCTTCCCTTGAAGTTCATTTCTAACAACGAAGTTTGTGGCCGCATGCGAGGATGCATGTCTAGGAGGTGGGGCAGATACCGTTCGGGCTGGATGATGGCGAGGATGAAGGTTCCTAGCACGAGGAGGTGACGTCGAGGGAGAGTGAGTCGCATTGGAGGGAAGTCCAGAGGGTTCAGCAAATGATAAGAAAAAAAGCCATTGATCATGCCACGAGATTCTTCTTCTTAAGCTCTATTCCTTCACCTTCTCCTTAGAATTCCAAATAACATTCATATATCATGTACACCTGCCACACACCCGTTTGTTACTATCAACACCGATGGAAGCTCCCAAGGTAATCCAGGAGAATCTGGAGTGGGTGGGATGGCTAGAAAGTAGAAATCATGTGGGTAATTGGCTATGGGCCTTCTCCCTGAATTTGCTAATTTAATTCTAAATTGCAGGTGGCTCCTAGCCAAACCTTGGGAGGTTCGCGTTGAACACAAATGGAGGGAAGCCAACTTTTGTGCAGATATATTGGCGAAAAGGAGAGCTTCTCAGTCTAAGAGAGAGATATTCTATGATACATGCCCCACATTTTTGTTACAATGCCTCTTTTGGGACTCCATGGTTTTGTTTCAACCCATGTGGTGTGCTGCAAATAAGCTTGCAATTGGCCTACATTTTGGTGCGGTGAAGTCAATGTCTGTAGTATCTTGGCCAACTTGTGTTGTTCAGCTATTGTTTTGTTTTTTGTTGTGTCTTTGTTTCTTATCGATTTGGTTTGCACCTTAAATCAATGGTCTAGTCACTCTTGTTTTATCGTTTAAACTCTATTACGTGTTTGTAAGCTTATTTCACTTCAATAAAGTTTCCCTTTCAAGCAAAAAAAAAAAAAAAAAAAAAAAAAAGGAAAATGCAATTTTGGTAAAATTTATTGTAAATAATCAGAATTTTGAGTAAAACTTTGCAAATTTGTTTGGTTTGCATGGCTACCTCTCGTGGGCTCATGAGGTTTTCAAGTGCTTCAACTCCATTTTGCAATCTTTTTCTTTGGGCCCATATGTGGGTTGAAATAACTCTTTTACCTTTCAAACCACATGGAGATGAGACAGAAGAGAATAGCAGGCCCAATATTAATTGTACTTATTATTTTAGCTTGGACAGTCAATATTGGACTTAGAAAAAAAATTGGGCCGTAACAGTGAGGTATGCATTGGTTTTTGTGAAGTAAGGAGTTAGGTAGCAACTTTTGCCAAAAATAAAAAGGTAGTACTGAAATTGTGTTTTCAAAACACGATTTCACTAAAAAGTTAACAAGTTTGCAAGCTCTCCTATTCCATAATCATAGTTCTATGCACTCTTATAAGATTGGATTCATTCACTAATGTTTTGATTTGAGTGTCAATTGTCACAAGTATGAACATCATCAGTTCATGACTAAGAAACTACTTTACCATTTTGGCTCTTAAGTTTATATGTTAGCCCAAAAGTTTTAGCAAACATTGGCCCACAAGTTAAGCTTACAGAAACTCCCACTAGGAGGCTTGATGGGTTATGGACAAGCCAAATTTGAAGCCCAAAGAGAAAATTACTCCGCTATTAAAAATTAATTTTGAATATTACAATCAAATATGACATAAAATTTCCCTAAACTTTATTCCTTCAACCTTACTGAGGCTTGAAGAAGTTCACCTGTATACCAGTGTCAATTATAACATAAATTCCAGCAGCAGTTAAAACTGCACTAAGAGCAAGTCCGAAGACCCCTAGTCCCCAATTGAGACACCACATTGTGCTATACACCTTAGGCTTTTTAATCTTAAGCCACATTAAACATGGATAAGCTAATGTCACAGGCAATGCAATCCCTCCAACTAGACCTGCCAAGCTCCCCAAGAATGGGATGGCCACGGCTGCAAAGAAGCACCCATATCCAAACATTGCTCGGATAGTGGCTCGGAGTTACCACGGGCATGCCTGCTTCTTCCTCCTAGTGTATACTGACTCCATGACATCAAATATGGGCATGCCATAGATTTGGAATGAGCTCAAAGCACTGATTATGACAAACAAACTTGTTAATCCTAGGATGAATTGTGAGGTGTCACGCCCATGAAATGCGTACAAAGCTGTTAACATGCCCCCATTTGGTGGTATCTGTAAAGAAAATTAACACAATTATTAGTTAATTAATGGAACTTTATAAGACAATTTTTAGTTTTAAGAGGTTGTAAATAGAGAGGAAAATATAGTACCATTTGGCCATATGCCCAATATCCACCGATTGCAAGAGGGAATAGACACATTGCTACAAGAAGATATGCAAACTTGACACCCCTCCACATTGGCACTCGTGATGGATGCTTTTCACTCGAAGGCATTGTGGCCTATCACAAACAAGATTTACGCAGGTGATGAGGTCTCTTTAGACAAATATTTTACAAGGATGTTACAAATTTTACTACAATTTTACTAATTAAATGCACAAAAAAGTTAATAACTTTGTTTATGATGTCGTTGATGTACCAAATACAATCACTAAAACACTAGTTTGTATGTTTTTTCATAGTTAGATTACAAATTAATAATAGCTTTATCATTTTTTTTCTTTTGTTAAAATTATCTCAATTAAACATTCTTGTTAAATCTTGGTATGGAAAAATTAAATAGAATTTTTTTTTTAAGTCAAAATTAAACAGAAATTGGTAACCTTTTCTTGTTCAATTTTACTCAGAATTTTTTAATAATAATAATCTTAATGATAATCTCCACTCCATGATTAACGGAGTCAAAATCTTACATTTTAAAAAAGGTCATGGCAACGTAATGGGTACAAGTCAATGTTCAACTATTCTTTTTCTTTTTTTTTTTAATTGATTTCATTGCATAAAAAATTTGTAACAAATTGCGAACTTCCGAAGTAACTTGATAAGAAAGACTTGTTCACCGCCAAAGAAGGATAAAACATTGTTAAATATGATAACTTGTTCACATGGCGTCTTAACTTCTTATATACACAAACCAAAAAAAAAGTATTTATTATCACTGTCTTTCATTTTTTTTTTTTTTTTTTTTTGGTATGACAACTTGACAAAAGTAGTGTTTCTCTAGTTTTGTTTTGTAGTAAATTAAACAAAGTTGTCAAAACATTGTTATGAAACCAACTTTGTTGTGTTATATGTCCATCAAATTGAAGAGCAATGAACATGTAATTCTCATATCTCATAAATCCTTTAGTAAATCGAATCGTAGATAATATTAATGTAATAATAACAACTAATAAAAATTATGCATGCAATTGCCATATGTACCTGTATCTCAAGCACAAGATTGTGGCCTCTGAAAGCAAAAGCAATGATCCCAAGTGCATTTAGGACACTAAAAACCTGAGCAATTTGTGTGTTTGCTTGCACTGTCTTGTAAGACACAGTAGGCAATCTTCCCTCAGCCACTGATATCACCCATATGAGTGTGCAATAGCCAATAGCTGTGATAGCACCAATCAGTGACACCCCAGCAATGGAGTTCAAGTTTGGCAACTGAGACAAAAGAACTGCAGCTGATGTAAACACCAAGAACCACTCCACAGGTGTAAGTGGCTTTGCTGTGCATGTGGCTCCACACAAAATCTGGAAGAACGTCTTGGATGTTGACCCTCCAATAATGATTAAGGCCACATTTGTGCCTGCTGATAGGTACATGATTGGAAATCCGGCTAATAATTTTGTTAGCTTGTCACCTGAGAGGACATAATTCAATTAGAAAAAATTAATTCTTCTTTAGGAAATAACAATAATACTTTCAAAATGTTAACAAAAACATTTCTTTTGATAATTCTCAATGTATAAAAGATTGATAAGCATGTTAGGATGTATTATTTGATTAGATTAGCAAATTCTGTGTTTTTTGATTAGTAAGTTATGTATCTGATGGCCTTGAATCTAAGACCTCACCCTTTGTTGTACTCTTATAAGGAGAAAAAGTGTCATTTGAGTCGGAACTCATTAGCAGATTAGTGAATTCAATATAAGAATCAAAGCTTACCAAAAGTCGCACTAAAAAGTTGAAGATATCTGCTGTATCGCAGGCCGGTTTCAATTGATTCATGCATTTCCACCAGCAAGTATAGGGTGTAAAGTTGCCATATGAATGCTAGAGTCAAGCTTATGATTCCCCATGTCCTACAACCAAGCACATAAATGTATAATTTTTAGGATACAGCTTAATGAACCAGCCAATTCAACCATGCATGTAAAACTAAGTACATAAACAGCTAAGTGCGTTTGGATGCGTTTTGTTAATTGCTTATTTGTTGAAAGTATTGTAAAATAAAAAAGGGGGAAAAAGTTTTTTTTTTTTTTTTTTGGCTTGAGAACGGCCAAAATAAGCTCAAACCCCCCCCCCCCCCCCCCCCCCCCAAAAAAAAAAGTTGCTAAAGGCACTTAAACGTAGTCTAACCAAAGAAAGTATATATACTTACCATCCTAGAATAGTGAAGGCAACAGGAAGAATAAGGGCTTGTATCCCAATTCCAGAACATAAAGTGTGAAAGGCAGCATAGTATACATTCCCATTTCTGGACTCAGTGATTGGGAGCCAAGCATCTTGAGGGTCAAGCTTTGTGAGGTGGAGAGCCCTCCTGATTGGGCTCCCCAAAGGAGTAATGAATCGAGGGGTTAGAGAGGCTTTTGGGGTTTTGTTTGTGATATCAGTTTGTGTGAGGTCATCAGTGGTGAGAAGTGGTGATCTAGACAGAGATGGAGAGTGATACTGTGAGGGTGGAGTTGAAATTGGTGGGGATGGTGCATCAGAAACAGGCCTTGGTGTTGTTGGGTTTGAGCTTATTTCCACAACTTCACCCATTTTTCTTTGCAAGTTTCTCTCTTTCTTTGACTACTTTTTCTTAGAGCTATACAGTAAGTATAGCTCTATACTTCCCCTCTGTTGCCCACAAATTAAATCAACGCATTTGAGTTTAGACTTTTGGTGTATTTGTAGCCCATGCATGCAAGCAATGCATTCAGAAATATTAGGTTATTACCGTCACACACTCTTGATGTGATGGTTACTCCACAAGAGTAGAATTTCTATCTTGTATTAAAAAAAAAAAAAAAAGGTTATTAATGTGAATACCGATATGAACACTGGTGACTCCACTTGAGTTAGAAAATAAGGGAAAATGTGATTTGTACATCCCTAGCGCATTTTATATTTTGTGTATATCTCTTATTGTTTTAATAAGAAAATATTATTAAGACCAATGAAAAACTAAGGGACTAACCAAACTAAATTAATCAGTTTCTTTGAAAGCGAAAATGATCTTATATGCTTATGAATATCTCTTATGCATTTGTACATCTTTCTTATTCATATTGATTTTGTTTTAATTTTTATAATTGTAATTAATAATTGATTGTGAACTTTTTGTTACATTTAAGCATCCCACTTCCATGGGATCAAACCTGGGCGTATAGAAGTGCCATCCGAACACAGGAGTCTTTAGTTAATATGTTGGATATGATACTAGGAATGCAAAAATTCAAAAATTATGCCAATTTAGTAGTAAGCTTTTATTCTCTGAAATCGCTTTTCTTACGTTAGTTATTTTAAAGCTACTTTTAGAAAAATTCTTAAGTACTCTTGAAGCACAGAGAAATTGTGCTCTCTTCTCTTACATTCATAGTGAATTCCAGTATTTTACCATAAATTTAATGAGTAGATCTTACTATAAATGTGAGAAGATGGAGCATCATCCCCGTACTCAAAGAATACCTAAAAATTACTTCTACTTATATGTGTTAAAATATGAACATTTTTGCATCAATTGTAAATAACTTTTGTGTTAAAATATGAACATTTCTACGTCAATTGAAAATATATACGTGAAATAGTGGATGTATTACTTGGGTCAAAATATATTTTCCCATAATATAGCATCAAACCAAAAGGAAAGGTTAGTAAAAAATAATTAGTATATTCAAAAGAACAGGAAAAAGTCCTTGGCAGCCCACCTCAAACCTTGTTTGCTTATCTAAAACCTCAAGCTTGTTGGCTTATCAGTAGCCACCTTGTTTGTTAATATTTGGCTTAACTCTAATATATATATATTACCTTTTGTCGTCACAACTCACAAGTCATCTACAGAATTGTTTGATCAGCAAGCATATCCATTCATCAAAATTTGCCTTTTTCTTCCCTGCTTATCTTTGACTAAGTTCTATATATTCCTTAGCCGTGACCCATGACTTACAAAATTAAGTGCAAGATATGCCAGCCTAAGAAGCATGTGAAACG
The DNA here is from genome assembly GCF_001633185.2 of Quercus lobata. Classification (NCBI taxonomy): domain Eukaryota; kingdom Viridiplantae; phylum Streptophyta; class Magnoliopsida; order Fagales; family Fagaceae; genus Quercus; species Quercus lobata. Next base: position 53,880,041 of record NC_044914.1, read on the forward strand.
GTGCAAGACAATGCTTAGCGGCACAAGGCCAGCAAGCATTCCTCGAAAGTTGAAAGAGTAACATAGTAGCAAAATGTTTCCAAAATTCTACGTGACTCACTCATGTATCTTAGGTCCTAATAGGCTAAAATGATCAAAGGGTGGGATACGGGGATACAATGTTAGGTAAAAATCTATATCTATATAATATCTAAAAATTGAAATGTAGTATTTATTATTATTACACTTTTATTGAGTTACATTAGTATAGTATTTCGGTCCATTCAACTCATTCGGTCCATTTCAGCCCACTTATGTCCACTTCGGTCTTATTCAATACATTCGGTCCATTAAATCCACTTTGGAACATAATATCTAATTTGATGTAGACACCATTTTTTAACCATATTCTAATTTGAATAAAAACATTTATTACTCAATATGGCAAAAAAATGTTAAAGTTACTATCATGTGAGACACTAGGATTATCAAAAAGTGACAAAAAATTGAAAAAAAAAATTTAAGAGTATCAATAAATATGATAAATTACTGTCATGCATGTATCAGTTAAAAAAAAAAAAAAACCTTTAGTGACCTCTTATACTCGATTAACTACTATTAGAGATATCCCCCCCTCCCCCCAAAAAGCCCAACTATGGAATTATAAGAAGAAGAAAAAAATTACACTTTGTTTGAGAGTTTACAAAGGAATGAAATTTAATAAAGAAAATGAATAGAATGAAATGGAATAACATAAACTTATTTGAATGAAATATACTATCAATCTTGTTTGGATGAAATATAATAGCAAAAACTTTTCAACAGTAAATAAATCGAAGAAATAAAAACAAGTGAAAAACTCATGATCTAATGAAGAGATTAGTAGCAAGAGAATAGCAACACCATGAGAAAAAAGAGCGGCAAAGAGAGAGCAAGGATGTACTATATATTTGTACAGCCGGTTGAGAAAAAAAAAGTATCATGCTATTGAAAAAGTAAGAAATTGAAAGGATATTTCAAAAGTTTTAATAAAATTCTCATTAAACCTAAATTCATTCTCTCAAATTTCTCTCAATTTTGAGCCTAATAAACTTCTAAACAATTGAGGGAATGAATTTTTCATTCCCCCATTAAAACTTCTAAATAAGAAAAATGAATAAATATTCTAAAATTATTATCTTCATTCATTTTCATTTTATTTTTTCTTTCCTCCAAGCTGTTAGAAATACATACTTGAGAGAGGGAGGATATTGTTTAATTTTCTTACTGAATTGACCAGCCTCCTTGGACCGTACAGGTTCTTGGTTAATGAATTGCTAATTGAAGTTCCTAATTATTTCCCATTAAAAAAAAAAAAAATCCCAATTATTTAACAGTCTAATTAATGATAGAAAAGAATTTTTTTTGTTGGTTAATGGAGCATAATGATATCACTAATGTGAACATGAAGAAGTGAGGATGGGACTTGGGAGTTTGCCTTGGCCATGGTGATGGAGAGAGCCGTTGACCCGCAAGTTTAGTGTATAACGGTAGATATATTATAATGCATAAATTAAACATAATCTTTTTTTGTGTCTCTTGGCTTTAGGATTTTTTTCCCCTCTTAAAGAAAATAATTACTATATTAATGGGCCCATTTTTAAAGCAGATCAAACAACTTCCATTGTTCAAATGCTATTATAACAGACTGCTCAACGTCTCACCAAATTGGATAAAACAACCTCACCCTCATTCCTAAGCTACTTTCAATACTCCAGATTTAAAATTTAAAATTAAAAATAAAAAAAATAAAAAAAAAGCTACTTTCAATACTCTCTTTCTCTCCTAAAATTGTACCTGTCTTGAAAGCAGGACTTGAAATTTGGGGGGATGATTTTGCTATTGACTGCATGTAGAGTTTTGGCTTTTGGCTTTATTGCTAAGTGATTTTATTTATTTATTTTTGTGTGTGTTTTTGTGTGCCTTGCTTCTAGATAAGGAAAAGATTATTTTATATAAAATTTTCTAAAGGATTGGACTGTTTGTTTTGAGTAAAATTGGTTGATTAAGCTTAATTGTTTTTAGCTTTACTATCAATAATTTTGTTATTGGGCTAATTTTTATGGGTTTGTATATTTTGTTTTAGATTTTAGATCAAGTTTTTTTATGGCCTTTAAAATAAGGAAAATACTAGAACTACAAATTTTTTTTACAAATTACTAATGTGGTGAGTGGTTATTGGTAAGTTAAAAAGTGATGTAAGTGGTAGGTTTAGATGTGAAACAATTAGAATTTTCTACCTCAGTTTTTGTAAAAATGTTGTAGAAATTTTGTGGCTATAACATTAGTTGTAAAAGAATTAGTGATATTGTTAAGAGGACAAAGTGTAATTTTATATAACAAAATTACTAAAATTAGTACCTATATAATACTAGTATTAAAAAAAAAAAAATTAGGGGACCATTGCCCCCCTTTGGTCCAACAATGGCTCCATCCATGCTCGGATTATTTATCCCTTACCTCCAAAGTTTTATAAACTCACTTGTAAGACTGACTATAATAATTGAGTTCAAGAATTTCGGAGAGCTTGAAGACTGGTTTTACCTTCTATTTCCCTTAATCATTACCATTTTTTAATTATTAATTTTTGGTCTTTAGAAGGTGGGAAATGAGAGATTAAAAACCAATTACTTCTATTTCATAAGACGTGATTTACAATTGACTATGGTATCATTTAGGGGAAAAGGGAGAAATGAGAATTTACCATATATTATTTGACAATAAATTTTTTTTTAAAAGAAAATATATAGGGACAAACCTAGCTTCAACAACCCATCCAAACAACCCCAAAGATATAAAGAGATTAAAAAGAAAAAGTGTGATAAAAAGAGAGAATTCTTACTAGCTTGGTGGTTTCCTTTGGTTGACCAAACTTTTTTTTATTTTTTTATATCTATTTATTTATTTAGGGTAATATTCTAATTGAATGAATTGAACTAATCGTTTAGTACATTTCTTCTACATCATTATGATTTTTCCTCTTTTTTAAACTTAACGGTCACACTGAATTAGACAATTAATTAATCTCTCACCATATTGATAAAGAATACTTAGTCTTACATCCGAATTTCTAAATTCCAATTAATATCGAATTTCATGGAAACCACTGGGAAGCTACACATCGATTAGTAGATGTTTGATTCTCACCAAAAAAAAAAAAAAAAAGGTAGATGTTTTTGGCAACCATGGCCTGCATATATAGAAAGCAAGGCACACTTGCTTAAAGAAACAGTTTATGTATTTTCTCCTCTGGATTGGAATCTTGGTCAATAATAAATATATATATATATATATATATATGAATCTATCAAATCCCAAAGCTGAAAGCAACACGCTTAATTACATTATTATTTTTCTTGATTTTCAGGTTTAGTTTAGAGATCTTTCACATGAGGATTTCTCTATTGGCATGTTGCTAGCCAGCCATGGACCAAGAATTAAGTATACCATATTGACCAGCCCACCATGGTTGTCGTTACAATTACAAGTTGCTTGTGATCAAATATATTGCTAGTTGCAGCTACTGTACTTCGGACAAGGACTCATACCTATGGCTAATTAATGGATTTTTTTTTTTTTTTTTTTTTAATTTTTAAACCAAAAGTAGAAGTTGTTGAATGTACACTTTAGACCCCTGTTAAACCAAGTTTTAAAATCAAGTGATTACTTAAATTATGAATGTTCATGGTTTAAGTCACAACCATACTTGTGAATGACAATAAAAACAGAAAAAAGTAAATGCACACACTATATGGTTAGCTATGGAAAACCAAAATAACAAATTAGTTCCATAGTAGAAATTAATGAGGGATAGAATCTATTCAATCCCAAGGCAATAGATAAATCTACAGACTAAATAACCTTATTATTCATAAACTTACTAAAGTTACCAAACTCTGCTTTGAGATCCACGATTTTTTTTTCATATTAAGATGTTCCAATGTGAACCTCTCATCTATAACTTCAGAAGATTTAGATCCAACACTTGAATAAACTGGTGTAGCAGCAATTTCAACATCGCCAATTCTATGTATGGTTCTCTTGATCACTGGTAAAGACTTTTGAGAGTGGTATGCACAAAACCTTCAAATCTTTAGTACGTAAGGCTCCAAAAATCTTTTTCATGTTCCCTAACATTTTCTTTATATACTTAAGGCTCAAAAACGTGAAACCCCAGTGATTGAATGAGCTGCAAGGACTGAAACACTAATAAGGTCAGCCACACTTTGATCGATTGCAATTTAAGCTCATTGATCCAACTTTCATTTTCAATCGATTGGAAGTTGTCAAAACCACATATCTAAGGCAATGAATTGCACAACCTTGTAGTTGTCTTGTCTTCAATTATAAAGCATTCTAAGGACATTTACTAGAGACAAATTTTAACTAACAACTTCAGCAAAACTCGGAGGACCAAAAGCCAAACTAGAGTTTCCATACACATAATTCCATAATGACCAATTTGCTAATTCATGGGCAGCTATATTGTTGGTTACTCTATTAACCCAGCTAAATACCACAGTATCAAAAGGACCAACAAAATTGACCAATCTCCATGAAACATATCCTTTGGAGCCTTCAAGAATCAATACATAACTAATTCCACAATTACATTCCTTAGATCAGCTCTACTCAATAAATTGGATGCCAATAAAATAACTTTTGTTTATATTATTCACTTTTTTGAATAGCAAACACCAAGTTCCCTTTCCAATTTCTTGTAACAACTGCTACACAGGCATAGTTAGTTCCCACTTCCCACAGCAGCATCGCAATTTTAGCTTCAGTCCCCTGGGCTGCTGCTCTTGCCCACTTACTGGTACTTCTATGGAAAAAATCACTAAAAACATTGTTTGCATTTTCATGAAATTGTAAATTTTATTAATTTCACCTATAACACACCTAAAAGCTTTTTTCTTAATCCATTTGCTCTCATAAAGTTTTCTCATATTTTGGCATTATAGCATTTTGGTTTTTTGGACAAAAAATAGAACTTACCTTGTACCAAAATTTCCACTGTTGAAATGTTTTAATGAAAATTACATTAAGTTCTCACAAAATTTAGAATTATGCATTACAATGCACTTAAATAAAATAAAAATTTCCCAACAAGCAGACACAAAAGCATAGATAAAATATAAGGTTTGTTATGCCACTAATCTAAACAAAATGTTGTCATGGGCATATATTTCAAAGGAACTTTTGATATTTTGAGTTTGTGATTGACATGTATTACAAAGCGATTTTTAGGAATTTTCCTTGCCTTCATCAACACACATAAATGAACACTATAAATCAATGAGATTGATTATGTTATGTTAGAGGGTAATTATAGGTTTACATGGTACTATCAATGTAAGTTTTACATTGCTAGTATTCTATAAACTAAGAATTTTTCTATGTTAAAATGAGTCATCATGGCACTTAACTCTTATAAACTATAATTAGATTGAGTTAGACCTGAGCTCAATTATAGAAGTACTTCCTTCTTAGTCACCCAGCTCATTCTTAATCTACTTTTATCTACTTGTTAGTAACAAGATATCTCATCTATGATCTACCTTACAATAAGCATATTGTAAGGTAATGAGTTCAATTTAAAAATTCTTACACTAATATTATTGTTTCATTAAGGTACTCATGAATGTAATCGGTTCAACATAGAAACACGAATCCAACATAATCAACTACTTTCAGTCTTTGACTCATTTTTAGATAGTTTTCTCCTCATATCTTTAACTTATAGCAATAAGCTATCTAAGAAGATTATGTGGTGTGCCATGGAATATTTTTGGATGGACAGAATGGAAGTACTCAACTTCTTTTTCATTTTCAAATAGTTTTCTCCTCATATCTTAACTTAAAACAATAGGCTATCCAAGAAGTTTATGTGGTGTGCCATGAAATACTTTTGGATTGATAGAATGGAAGTACTCAACTTCTTTTTCTTGTTCTTGTCATTGACCTTGTCCTTTAATATTGGAGAAACTTCAAGTATGAGGCAATAAATGTGATGAATATATTTCTTAGAATAGTTCTAGTATCACATAAATTGCCACAACCTTGCTACAAATATCTTACATTTCAGATTGTGACTGACTATTTGTTACTTTCACATGGACTCACAATTTTTTCTCCACCATTTACAGTCTGTCATATAACAGGTTGTCTATTACTTTCACATAAATTCATAACTTTTTCTCCATCATTCATAATCCGTCATATGGATAGTTGTAACACAAGTCATGTCATTTTACATTCTCTTATAATTTACTTCTGATCACATAAATGGAGAAAACCAAGAGCAAATGAAATCCTAAGATATTGATGCTTCCCAAGAAATCTGCGAGCGCTCGAAGAGTTTTCAAACAACACACTCATATCTAAATCGTAAGCATGTATAAATAAAGCATTCAAGCCCATCATCATCCCCATTGCCATAATGACAGAGGAAAGCCCGGTAGGCAGTCGGTGTGTTCTTTCTTTTAAAACAAGTCCAAGTCGGTCTGCGTAAATCATCTTTGGGCCGTCAGCCCATTTTACAGGCTTTGTAGGCCACCCTGTCATTTTAAGGAAATGGTCTCCTGTCTATATTCTCTATGTTCTAGCCTATTAACGATCATTTACTGGGTTTTTTTTGGGGTCAAAATCATTAATTGGGTTCTCAATTCATATGAATATGATAGTACAAGCGTTGTTTACCCAAAAAGAAAAAGAAAAAAAGATAGTACATTCAAGAGAAACCAAAAAATAAAAATGAAAACAGATTGTGGTCTATATTCTCTATGTTCTAGCCTATTGTACGTATGTATTGTTGTGAAATAAATTAAATAACAAGGCGAGATAGCTATATGTGAATATGAGAAAATATATTAAATGCATATATGGCTTATAGAATTTTACTAACAATACCTGTTATAATTGTTTTTGCAATTTTTTTAAAATTAAAATTGATAAAATCCTATTTTAGATTGATTAGATAAGCCAAATTATCATTTTAAAAGGATATATTAGCAAAACTTAATACAAAATTTTAATTAGTGATTTTGCAACTCAAGAAGCAGAAAAAACATTTTAAATTTTGTAATGAGGTGCAAAATTACTAACTAAATATAAAAAATGCCCCATTTATTTATTATCCGAAAACGACACCATTTAGTTATTGCATTAGATCTAAGACTGTATCGAGTTGATCCAACATAAAGCTAGAGAGTCACTAAAATTTAGCTCATATTGTGCCTGCATTCATTGTAACCAAGAACATGTGAAGGTAGGAAAAGCAAGGCCAAGACCTTTAATTTGGATGGTTGTCCTGTTTAATTATGTTTGGCTATATATGCATCAAGTTGAAGCATGGAGGGGGCACGTACATTGTATTTTCTTTGGAGCCTTCGAGAATCAATACATAACTAATTCCACAATTATATTCCTTAGACCAGCTTTACTCACTAATTGATTGCCAATAAAATAACTTTTGTTTATGTTATTCACTTTTTTGAATAGCAAACACCAATTTCCCCTTCCAATTTCTTGTTACTACTGCCACATAGGCATAGTTAGTTCCCATTGCAGGATCGCAATTTAGCTTCACAATCCCCTGGGCTGCTGCTCTTGTTAGACATGGCAAAACTGGTTGGTCGGGTCAGGTTCGGATTGGGTCAATCAGGTTGCGGGTCAAACGGGTTGCAGGTCAGAAACGGGTCATTTTAAGCGAGATAAAAATGGGGTTCGGTCAATCGGGTTGCAGGTTGAATCAGGTTGACCTATATTTTTCATATGATTTTTTTTTTTTTTTAAAGAAAACAACATGTATTTGCCATTTAGAAAGTCATACAACAAACTACTTGATGTAAAATGCATTACTTTGAATTTACCACTTATATAAAGAATGAACTCAGAATGAACTCAGTTAAACTTATTAATACTTATTCAATAATTTTAAAATTATACAAATCCTAACATTGTTATCTAAAACAAAATAACACAAAAATAAGTAAAATAAATACACAAGTTTTATTTCTACACAATATCAACATCCCAAAATAAAAAATTACAAATGATTTATTGGATAACTCATTAATTTGACAAAGAATAAAAATATATAAAAAAAATTTACAATCTTGAAAATTAATTTTATAATCTATTATCAGTTGTGGTTAGCACTCTATTTCAATCTGAGATATACATTAAAGTTTGATTATTTACTTATTTATACATGGTCTCTTTTATGAATATCATATCATTGTTAAGCAACATACACTCTAGGAAATATTATAATTTATTTTTAAAAACCATTTATTTTGGACATAAATTGTTAAAAAATTGTCTAAGTATTCATAATTTATGCTAATTTGATACTTTGGCTTCACTATTTTCACACTTGTGAATGTTTCTCACACATGTCTACAATTTTAAATCTATGTTTTTAACTCTATTGTAACAATATTATCTTAGCATGTACTTTGCTATTTGATATCTAAAAAACTTTACTCATTACAGAATTCTCAATCATTCATCTTTCAATTAATTTGCATGGAGTTATGTAAATGTCTTAATTCTTTAAAACTCACAACAAATAATTAAACCAATATTGTCTTAATTTTATTATTTTTTTACCAAAAAAAAAATTTTTTAAATGGTTTGGGTTCGGGTTGGGTTAGGTTGACTCGCAAAAAACACAGGTCAGGTCATGGGTCATCCCATTTTTGCTTGTGTCAAAAAATCAAGTTCGGGTCGGGTCAAAAAATTCTGAACCGTTTTACCATGTTTAGCTCTTGCACACTTACTAGTACTTCTATGGGAAAAATCACTAAAAACATTGTTTGCATTTTCATGAAATTGTAAATTTTATTAAAACTTTTTTCTTAATCCATTTGCTCTCATAATGTTGTAGGACAACTAAATGGAATTTTCCCTCTCTACAAATGTTTTCTCATATTTTGGCATTATAGCATTTTGGACAAAAAACAAAACTTAACTTGTACCAAAATTTCCACTGCTGAAATGTTTTAATGAAAATTACATTAAGTTCTCACAAAATTTAGAATTATGCATTACGTACAATGCCCTTAAATAAAATAAAATTTTCCCAACAACCAGATACAGAAGAATAGATAAAATATAAGGTTTGTTATGCCACTAATCTAAACAAAATGTTGTCATGGGCATATATTTCAAAGGAACTTTTGATATTTTGAGTTTGTGATTGATATGTATTACAAAGAGATTTTAGGAATTTTCCTTGCTCTCGTCAACACACATAAATGAACACTATAAATCAAATGAGATTGACTATGTATGTTAGAGGTTAATTATAGTTTTATATTGTACCATCAATGTAAATTTTACATTGCTAGTATTCTATAAACTAAGAACTTTTCTATGTAAAATGAGTCATCATGGCGCACAACTCTTATATACTATAATTAGACTGAGTTAGACCTGAGCTCAATTATAGAAGTACTTCCTTCTTCGTCACCCAACTCATTCCTAATCTACTTTTATCTACTTGTTAGTAACAAGATATCTCATCTATGATCTACCTTACAATAAGCATATTGTAAGGTAATGAGTTCAATTTAAAAATTCTTACACTAATATTATTGTTTCATTAGGTACTCATGAATGTAAGCGGTTCAACATAGAAATATAAATCCAACATAATCAACTACTTTCAGTCTTTGACTCATTTTTAGATAGTTTTCTCCTCATATCTTTAACATATAGCAATAGGCTATCTAAGAAGATTATGTGGTGTGCCATGGAGTATTTTTGGATGGACAGAATGGAAGTACTCAACTTCTTTTTCATTTTCAAATAGTTTTCTCCTCATATCTTAACTTAAAACAATAGGCTATCCAAGAAGTTTATGTGGTGTGCCATGAAAAAATTTTGGATTGATAGAATGGAAGCACTCAACTTCTTTTTCTTGTTCTTGTCATTGTCCTTGTGAGAAACTTCAAGTATGAGGCAATAAATGTGATGAATATATTTGTTAGATTAGTTCTAGTATCACAGAAATTGCCACAACTTTGTTATAACTATCTTACGTGTCAGATTGTGATTCACTGTCTGTCACTTTCACATAAACTCACAATTTTTTCTCAACTATTCATAGTCCATCATGTGGACAATTGTGACATAAGTTGTGTCATTTTATTTTTACGTGCTATTAGAATTTTCCTATTTCTTATTATAGTGGGAGGAGCAACACTTCTTATCACATAAATGGAGAAAACCAAGAGCAAATGAAATCCTAAGATATTGATGCTTCCCAAGAAATCTGCGAGCACTCGAAGAGTCTTCAAACAACACACTCATATCTAAATCGTAAGCATGTATAAATAAAGCATTCAAGCCCATCATCATCCCTATTGCTATAATGAGAGGAAAGCCCGGTAGGGAATCGGTGTGTTCTTTCTTTTTAAACAAGTCCAAGTCGGTCTGCGTAAATCATCTTTGGGCCGTAAGCCCATTTTACAGGCTTTTGTAGGCCATCCTGTCATTTTAAGGAAATGGGCTCCTCCTTTCCAAATTGTCTATGTTCTGGTCTATTAACGATCATTTACGGTTTCTTTTTTTTTTTGGGGGTCAAAATCCTTAATTGGGTTCTCAATTCAAATGATAGTACATTCATGAGAAAAAAAAAAAAATTAAAATTGAAAACACATTGTGGTCTATCTCAATGGAACTTATATATATATATATATATATATATAGTTTATGCATGTATTGTTGTGAAATAAATTAAATAACAAGGCGAGATAAATATATGTGAATATGAGAAAATATATTAAACGCATATATAGCTCATAGAATTTTACTGGCAATACTTGTTATAGTTGTTTTTGCAATTTTTTTTTAAACTAAAATTGATAAAATCATATTTTAGATTGATTAGATAAGCCAAATTATCATTTTAAAAGGATATATTTGCAATACTTAATACAAAATTTTAATTAGTGATTTTGCAATTCAAGAAGCAAAAAAAAAAAAAAAAAAACGTTTTAAATTCTGTAATAAGATGCAAAATTACTAATTAAATATAAAAAATGCCCCATTTATTTATTATCCGAAAACCACACCATTTAGTTTTGCATTAGAGCTTAGACTGTATTGAATTGATCCAACATAAAGCTATAGAGTCACTAAAATGTTGCTTTTATTGTGCCTGCATTCATTGTAACCAAGCCCATGTGAAGGTAGGAAAAGCAAGACCAAGACCTTTAATTTGGATGGTTGTCCTTTTTAATTATGTTTGGCTATATATACATCAAGTTGAAGCATGGAGGAGCACATACATTGTATTTTCTTTCAGCCAAGTGGGTTTAACATACAAGAAGTTGGGTCCAACCCTGCTGTGTTACTGAGATGAGAACCAATGTCAACCACATGAACCAAGACTACTGTTTTAAAATATCCATAGGATTCATTGGTAACCACATGAAAAACTTGGCTGGATGCATATCTAGTGTCTAGGTGAGGCCTCTTTGTTTCCATATCCATACGAGCATTGGGAAGACATGTCTAGGTGAGGCTTCTTAGTTTCCATATCCATGAGCTGCGTATGCCATGCCTAAAATGCAAATTTTTTAACCCAATGTAAAAATATTTTGGACTGTCGTACACTTAAAACAGTCTATGATTCACTTTAAACATACCTAACATTCATAGTATAGTATAAGAAACCCCTATGGCAATTTCGCATTATTTTGTATGAATCAAAAAGAGAAGATCACAAATCCCTGAAATGTAATTTTCTAATAGGACTTTTATAGATTTACATTGTATTAGCAATGTAAATTTACATTGTAGACACATAAAATGTATACAAAGGCCACAGGTTTACTCGAACAAAGAGATTGTCAAAAGTCAACATGCAATAAATTCAAAGTTTAGAAAAGTACTGACATGAAAAAAAGTAATATTGGGAGCAAAACCTGTGGCCTTTAGTCGCAATTGATACCGCTTTTTGGAAAAATTCCTTTGTTTAGGCCCTTAATTAATTGTTTTTGCTATTTTATGGAATTTTTATTCTTATTATAACTTTTAATTTAGAAATAAAAAATAAAGTATCTTCTGTTTTGGAACGTCTCCTAGAGACCATAGGATTTGATTTTGCAATTATTTCAATTTAACATTTTTAAATAATTTTTCCTATTTTCTAACCTAATTTCATGCTTAACACTGATTAAGGTTTCTAGGTGTTTCTTAGCAGGTTGATAGCCCTAGGGTTTTTTTTATTTTTTATTTAAGACCATTGTAACCTCTAAGTAATTCAGATTTTAGTCTAATAAAACATTTAGAATTTTTCTCCCCCATTTTTTATGGTGGATTCCAAGAGCTCTTCTTGTGGATTCAAGAAACTTCTTGTGCATTTCAAGGGTTTTTATCTCAAGACAAAGTATTATGTTTCTTGTGGCTTTTCACCTGCATCAATCATGGTACCAGATTCCAGATCAGGTGGTTTTTTTCACCAAATCTTCACTCTACCTCCCACTTAAAAAGTTAAAAAATCTCTTATGATTAAATTCATCATGGTTCATAGGCTAATCCATGATAGTTGAAGAGTTAAGAATTTTTCACTCGCCTAACAACATATAAGTGCTTGGGAGAATTGATAATTTATCAATGCTGAATTTAACTATTAATTGCTGACCTGAATCTAATGTATGGTGCTTTCAAGATTTTTTTATAGAAATGATACAGCCTGCAGAATTTTGTTGGCAATAGATGATGATTGCCATATATCCTTGGAAAGACGACTAAACATGAAAGAACTGTTGACAATTTTATACAATATTATAGTCTCACTATATACATGTAAATCATTTGCAAAAAGAAGTACACTTTGCTTCAGAAGCTGCAGATTAGTATTTGTTTGTTGGGTAGATCTGGAGGGAGATATGAAGATGATGAATGGCAACCATTAGCTATGGACTTGACTAATGCTTTCTCTAGATCTTTGGCCATATTCTGTTGGATCATAGAAACTACATACTCCATAGACACTGCATCACATGGGAGTGTGATAGCCCCATTTCTGGGCAGTCCAAATTCTTCTTCTGACATTCTAAAGAGTTCCTTGAAAATTTCCTCGTTAAGATATTCCAGAGGAAGCACAAAGCGTCTTTGGTCAGCAGTGTAAACAACAAAGTGACCCTTATGAACCACCACCGACGATGAGTTGCAACTTTCATCTGGATTTCTAGTGGCTCTAGGAAATGAGATTCTTTTCCTCTTGATATTAGCCAGCTTTTGCCACTTCCTTGCCAATTTGAGTAGCTTCTTAGCACTGATCATTTTGTCAAGTATAGAGGGAATGAAAATTTGAGATGAATGAAGAAGAAGAAGAAAGAAAGGTATGTTGTTGCTATGGATAGAAGGGCAATGTAGTTTGGTTATATATATTCACAAGGGAAGAGACAATCCCTTAAGTGAAACCATGTGACATTTAATATTAGTAATGTTTGGTATTTGGCATGTTTTCCTGTGTTTGAAAATGAGCACATCAAGGCTAGGCGGTTTGACAACAAGGTGGCCCAAATGTTGGTTACTCCTTTCTATTACAATTTACATGGGACTTTGTGAACCGCAAAAGCCAAGATAAAATGATCATGTCAACGTTCTTATAAATGAATTCTCAGTCTAACTATTTGGCAGGATCGAAAGATAAGAAAACTATGCAGATATCAGGTCTATACAACTATGCTGTGGCCTGTGGGAATACAAAGCCTGCTGGACCCATCATGTCCATGAACTACCATACAATAGTACTTGTGGCTCATGAAATTCAACTTGTGTGATATTTTGGTAACTAAAATCTAAAAATAAGAGAGGCCCCCCCAAGGATATTATAATTGGGGTTTGCATTTTCTACAGGCTACTTGTTATGTATATGTCTCTTCTTCTACTGTGGGTACTAGGTTCCTTGTACCTTCTGAGGCCTGGAGGCCCTGAATAGATAACCAAGGTACAGGTAGTTTAAACGTTGCCATTAAGTCCCTGCTTCATTTTTCAATGATAATGGTGAAATAATACAAATAATGATACATGTTAATTAGCCATACCACTATACCAGTCCACTTGGTATAGTGGACCATGCCAGTACTAGTGTACGATCAACTAGATGCTCTTAACCACTACTGCTTTTCTTGTTTTCAGAACTAAGACAACATTTCTTTGTAGCATGAGAAATTTGCACAAAGAAAAGTCCTACTTAGTTTAATTAGATATTCAGAAACGGCAAATAAGTAATTTCTGGTTTGTGGTTCATGCAAAACTATTAAGCCCAGTCAAATAACATTCACAAATAACAAAAAAATTTTGGGGTTTTTAAATAAATTAATAGTACTCCAAAGCCCAGTACACCTAACGGTTCCCTCTCACTTATAATTCTGAATAGGTTAGTAGCTCATTAATAATATATTAGTCAGTTCAATTGTAAGTCTGTTACAAATTTTAGGAGGCTTCCAACACACTGTTGTTCCCTCTCACTCAAACAATAGATAAACACTTAAATTATTCTTCAAAAAAACTCATAAAATGCTCTTCTGATAGTATTCTACTCTTCCATGTGGGAAGATCAATCTTTGAGCCAAAGTCACAAAATCTTTTGCAGTACTAATTTATAAGACTTCAATATCTGTTTCTTGGTGAACAAGCATTCTTAGTGGACGTAGCATTTTAATTTACTTCTAAATTAGGCATAAAATTTTCTTCCACTCCAAGAAAAACTAGAACTAAGCCAAATTAGGAATTTGAAGCAATTTCTAACAACTCTCTACCTTTACTCAAATTCTACCAAACAATATTCCTTCTTTTTGTAAGAGTTATACCTTAATCGAAAATAACATAAGTTACAAATTGAATCAACTCCTGTGACAAAACGATGTTAAATATTGTAAAAAGGGAAGGCCGGGGGGGGGGGGGGGGAGGGGTACAAAGCCAGGTACTTGCTCAAGAGGGCCATGGCCCCACTAAGGTTTTTGTTTTTTAAATATATATATATTTAAGGTTGATTTAGAATTTGGGCCTTAGAAATTAAACTTGGCTCCCAAACATAATTTTCGGCCCCTTGAAACATAAATGGCCCAAATAACAACAAAAATTATCTCAAACTATAACAAAATATGCCCAAACAGCAACAAAAGCAGCCCAAATGACAAGAACAAATCTAACAAGAAGCCCATTTTTTAACCTTTCAAAAACAAACAAAAAAGAAAATATTAAGTGACACTTAGGTTTGTAAGTTTTTAGTGGTAAAATTTGTAGTAACTTAGCATTTTCCTAATTACAAAATATCACACACAAATGTCACACAAACAATTTATAAATTGAGAACTAATCTATATATATATATATATATATAAGTTGAAGCATAGCATTTATTGTTGCTATGCTTGAGCCACATCAGTGGCTATATCATCTACCTATTTCTCATTTCTCTCCACTACTTCTAGCCATAACTTCCCTTTTACCTTTTCATCTCTCCACTACTCTTAATCTTAATGTCATTCTTTATTTATCTTTTCATTTTCCTTTTATTTTGACTTTTCTTATCCCCGTTCTATTACTATAAATATGACATTCTCTCTCTCATTCTATACATATTTTCTCACATGAAAAAGGTTATTACTCTCTCTCTCTCTCTCATGTTTTATTTTTGTGTGAATTTTTTTTTTTTTTTTTTTGTATCTCTACTTTAGATTGATGTATTTATGTGTTCTTTAGAATTTTAATTTGGATTGCAATTTGGTTTTGTGTTTTTAAGTTTTTTTTCTTTTTCTTTTCTATGATTGTTAAATATTATTTTATTGCATATAAATATAGTTTTCAAGAATATAATGTTATTCTATTATATCATGGCTTGGATAATTTGGTGTTTGGCTTATGACTCTATTTTTAATTTTGATGCTTCTTTTTCTCATTTTATTTTCTCTTTCTCTCCCGAAAAATGTGATTACTCTCTCTCTCTCTCTCTCTCTCTCTATATATATATATATATATATATTATTTATTCTATTTTGCAACTTTACTTTAGGTTGATGAATTATTGTATTTTTTATATAATACCATTTTGGGTTAATACGATTTGGTAGTGTGTTTGATTTTTTAAGTTTTCGTCACAAGTCTTCCCTCTCCCTCTTGTAGCTTTTGTTTGTTTTTTTGTTTTCTTTTTATTTTTGGGACATAATACTTAGTTATTTTGGAAGTGTGATTTTGAATTTATATCTGTAAGGACGCGATTTGTAACGACCCGTAATAGTATTGGGTTCGCACGTAAAAAGGCCCAAACAATATCATTTATAGAACGTGGATTTGAAAGGCTAGGCCTTAGTCACCAGACGGTGGGTTTTTCGTGGTGTTCATACATAGTTAAATCGTGTTCACCTTGGGAGTTCCTCTCTCTGAGGCGGGCTGGGAGGCTCTGGTTTTTGGCCATTTTTCCCAGCCACTGCTCTAGATTGCTTACTTTTCCTTTTATACTAGCATGTGTTCCTTATCCTTCGTCCACGTGTAGGATCGACTTTTCCAAGATTGATACTTGTCCCATCAGCCCATATCCAGAGTGGTTGGGGGTGGTTGTAAAAGCTGGAGAGTATGGCACTGTCAGGCGCAGAATATTGAATGGCAGTAAGGGCAGCTTTCCCTGGTCGTTACACTTTCCAGCGTATCCTTCTCTATTGACCTAGATATTTTTAGATTTTTTCCAAGCTGCTCCTATACCGTTTTTGCCCTTCCTTTCAGTGAGACCCCGGACATGCCGAGGATTGAATCGTCCTCAACTGTGTTCTAAGACTATTTTGTACTCGTATTACCGAGCCTGGGCTATAACCTTCCTCGGCTCAGGCCTTGGGCCCCAATGAATAAATGGGCCAGGGCCTCAAATCATTGGACCCCACAATAGCCCCACAATAGCCCCTCAAAATTCTGCTGTCCGACCTCTTGGTTGGAGATGAGGGTTTTGGTAATGCTAAGCCTTTATCACGGCTCGTTTAACTCTATCCTTCATTAATGTTCGTGTCTCTTCATCTACCCAGGAAACATTCCGGGCTACGAGACATTCCTTTGAATTCATTCATGATGCGTTCCTGCCGTTTGATTATCCAAAACGCGCCTTTAATGAATTCCCTTTACGAGACCATTTAAATTCGACGGTTGTTGACGGTATGGGGAAGTGGAACGGGTATTTTCTCGTTTACAGATTTTCTTGGAAATCTAGACAGATTAAATACCTTCCGTTCTGCCCTTCATATAAGAAGAAAAGCAAGAGGTTATTTCTCTTGTACAGAGACCCTTTTAATCCTTTTGAAATCTGAAACCCTTAGCCTCCTCCAGAGTTTATTTTATCCGCTAGTTACATCTTAACTTGTGATACATTCGAGATAGGAGTAAGTAATGAAGGAACCATACCCTTCCCAAAAATACCATGTTCTTGTGAAGCTCAAGATGGCTCGGTCAGGGCAGGGATGGCAGAGACTCAAGATCCTTCTCACCCTCCTTTCAGCCAAAATCCGAAGCAGGGGCTCGTCGCGTCAAACTTTTGGCGCGACTGAGCTGGGGTCACCCATTATCAGTACCAGCCGCTCTCTTACGAGCATAGCTAACATGGCACCAGCGTGTTAGGAGTCAGGACTGACGCAGGGACAAAGTATCCCTGCTTCTTCCTCTCTTCCTTCACGGGTGCCTCCTTTTGCCTCTCTTTCTTCTTCTTTCCACCACCAGATCCATCCTGGTGCTTTTCCTTCTTCCTCTTCTTCTCCTCTCCCGCCAAGGAAGGACCTCCTCTCAATATGGGTGCCAATGGGACAGAGTTTGGAAGGACTTGGGAGCAGAGCTTAACAAGATTTCTCTTTGTTTGTTTGTTTTTTTTTTTTTTTTTTTTTTTTTTTTTTTTTTTTTTTTTTTTTTTTTTTGTAACTCATTTTCTATATAGGCTTTGTTCAAGTCCTTCATTGTACACTGTAACACCTCTTTATATTAATAAAAATTATCATTTCTTTATGTCATATGTTCTATCTCTTCTTTTTTGGAATGAATATGTCGTAAATAGACGCGCTGCTTTGCGACTTCTCTTTTATTTCTATAC
Organism: Quercus lobata; assembly: GCF_001633185.2. Lineage (NCBI taxonomy): Eukaryota > Viridiplantae > Streptophyta > Magnoliopsida > Fagales > Fagaceae > Quercus > Quercus lobata. The sequence continues at coordinate 53,898,150 of NC_044914.1, forward strand.
TTTGAACGATGCTTAGGGCCAAAATCCCAGTTAATAAAAAGATCTTACTCTGTGCTTATTGCAACTATCCGACTTAATAATACTTAATCGAACAAATAATACTTAGGGCTGAAATCCATATTAAGAAGAAAAAGAAAGGATATTATGATGAGCTTATTGGGGCGGTCTGGCACAATACCGCCGACCTGAGAGCACAATACTTAGGGCTGAAATCCCTTATCAAGGAAAAAAGCGCTATTATGAACTTACGAGTGCTGTTCGGCATAATAATACCGATTTGAACAAATGACACTTAGGGTCAAAACCCTTGCTAAGGAAAAGATATTATTATGAGCTTAATAGAGTTGTTTGGCACAATAATGCTGACCTGATAAAACAACACTTACCCTAAAATAGCTGAGATGACAACTGAATGCTCGGTGCGGTGTAGGAGGTAATCATCCGAAAACATATAACCCAAAAATGAACAGCCCCTACAGGTTGCTGAGTAATAAGGTGTTTCACCATCTTCCTAACAACTTTCATAGCTTTTACATTTTCTGGTATTTGACCCGAGGATTGAGCAACTTAGAATTTTTATTAAGTAGCCGACCCTTCCATAGGCTTAAGTCCGAGGACCAGGCAATACCTTGGTTCTGTCCAAAACTTGATTCTGATAAGTAGTTGGTTTCCCCATAGGTTTGAGTCCGAGGACCATGCAATACCTTGGTTCTGTCCAAAACTTGATTCTGATAAGTAGTTGGTTTCCCCATAAGTTTGAGTCCGAGGACCATGCAATACCTTGGTTCTGTCCAAAACTTGATTCTGATAAGTAGTTGGTTTCCCCATAGGTTTGAGTCCGAGGACCATGCAATACCTTGGTTCTGTCCAAAACTTGATTTTGAGAAGTAGTTGGTTTCCCCATAGGTTTGAGTCCGAGGACCATGCAATACCTTGGTTCTGTCCAAAACTCAGTTTTTTCTTCCAAGTAGTTGGTTTCCCCATAGGTTTGAGTCCGAGGACCATGCAATACCTTGGTTCTGTCCAAAACTCAATTTTTGGCATGGGGCCTTGGCTTTAGGGGGATTAGCTCCTCGGCCAAGCCCCTAGAACCATCCATGCGATTGACGCTACAAAGCGTAGCCCCTAGTCAAGAATCATAGCCCCTAGTGGAACTTTACGCTAGAACACTATAACCGGCTGTTAGAAATGACAAGGGAACTGTCTAGACCTACCGCCTATGCCAACACACAAGCCTTTCTCACAGACGGCGCCAATATCAAAATACAATGTTGGCTATGTATTTGAATGTGTCCATCAACTATTAAAATTAAACTACCCAAGATGAATATGTATAGACAATATTTTTATTTTTATTTTTCATTGATTTACTATTTAGTTATAACATCAAAATTAAAGTAAATGAATATGTAAAGTTAAAATGGCCTAAGATGAATTTGTAAAGACAATATATTTATATATTTAATATTGTTAAAAAATTAAAAGTAAAAAATAATAATAAAAAGAATAATGATGTGGCCAATGATGTGACGGATGAAAATGCTCAATAGGAGCGTAGCAACAAAAATGCGATATGGGGATCCAATTAAAGACAATTAAATCTTAATAAATAAAAGTGTATGTAGTACCCAAAAAAAAAAAAAAAGTTTGATCGTGTTCTCTTTATGTTGTTATACATATTATTTTCTTTCATTTCGATAAGTAAAGTGTTCAATTTTAGACATAAAGTATACTTTTTTTTCCTATATATTATTTTAAATATTAAATTTATAATATGGTATAGTCTCTTAAAAATGTCTAAGAAATATGCAGTTCCAATCTCATGTATCTATATTAATAAACAAAACTCAATCAATAGTTCGAAGCTACTCATATGATAAGAAAAATTATAAATATAATTATCTCTTTTTAAGAGAATGAAAATTTTGAATAATATATTTGAAACTCAAACAGTTTAGTTGTATAGGAAAAACAAATTAGGAAAATATAACGCACGATAACATAATTTATCAAAATATGAACCGTCTAAAAAATGAATAATATCAATCAAATAAAACTAAATAATAAAATGATGATATAATTTTTGAGATAGATAAATGAAAAATAATTTTAAAAATTGTTTAAGTTTTTGGGAGAACAAATTATTCTCCTCAAAATTTAGAGAACAATTATATATTATACCATAACTAAAATATAATTATTTATTCCCACGCATTATGTGGGTTTGTGACTAATAAATTTCTAATTAGCGAATTTACACACTACTCACATTCTTCTATTATAATTAGTGTATTTCATGAAAAAAAAAAAAAAAAAAAAATTATCAGACTTAGCCCCCCTTCAATTAATATCCTGGCTCTGTCCCTGTGGTGGCTTTGCTATATATTATTGCTTTACTTGTTTTTTGCAGCAAATTAGGTTCACAACAAATACAAATGATAATGAGTAGTGACTGAGAGCATCTGACACAAGCAAAACTCTCTCTGATCTTTACCTAACGTGAAAATGTACTTCAAGATAATTGCATCACATGGCAATGTTAAAGGCCTATCTCTGGGCTGGCCTAAGTCCTCTGCAGACGAATTTAATAGCTTTCTAAATATGTCAATGTTAACACACAATAAAGGACCTCATGAAGCTCTGATCAACTGTGTAGTGTGTAGACCACGAATTGGCCCTTATCCGTGATCAATGTACTACAACTCTCTCTGTCCACATTTTGATGTGTTCTTGGTAGCAACAGACCTCTTCCTCTTAATGGTACATTAACTCAACCGCTTCCCTACCATCTTGATCAGTTTCTTAAAACTTATCTGACGGGTAATATATTAGAACTGAGTTGTAGATATTTAAGAAATAATGAGTCTAAAACACAATATTTTTCACAGTTGTTGACGTGATTAGAACGTCACAGTATGATTTCTCGTTCATATTAACTATTTTTCACAACTTTAAGAAAATAGAACAATATTATATTGTTGTGCAGAGTGGATTAAGGGAATGCAGAGACAAATGGGTAACTTATATAGGAATAAGGCCCCTAGACACTCACAATAGTTGTTATTATTATCATTATTTATTTTTATTTTTTTGGCAAGGAATCACTTCATCAACACCACCAAAGTAAATTTTCTCATTATCACTTAGATAAATGTGGAAGAAGTCTAGTTGCAGGCACCTAATTAAGCTCACTAACAGTATTTGTATATAGTTTACAGTGATAAGAAACTAGTTTCCATGATAAGAGAATCAACAAGAATGCAACAGCATGAAATGATTTATTAATTGGCTACATCTATTTGCAAGAATAAACTCTTTTGGATCAAACTACAATAACAATAAAGATAAAAAAAAAATAAAAAAAAGGGAGCAGAACAATTAAAAAAATAATCACATATATTCTACACCTCATCATCTTGTTTAGAGACTAAAACAATCGGTCACATAACTATCTTAATGAAATATTACTGGCGTTCATTTCAAAGTAAAGACCTTTGAAATTGTTTATTATCTTATTGAGGCAAAGGTTTTAAAGTTTACAAAATAAATTGTGCCGTCTTATTAAGCATTTCTACTAACGAAAGAAAAACAAGAAATTTTTTGTTGATATATATGATTTATGTTGGTTCTAGTTAGTTTAACTAGCATAATCTCATCCATTGAAGGAAAATTTTTGATGGGTCCAATAGGAAAATATTGACACATTTCTTTTGTTGATATAAGGGATTTATGTTGGTTCCAATAATTAGTTTAACTAGTAAAATCTAATGTTCTTAAATCTTATAATATCTAATAAATAAATAAATAAGACATGGGATTTACCAGCAAATATTTTAATGCATTAGGATCACAGCGGAAATTTGAACTAAAAATGTAAATGTTAGGGCAAAATAAATATTTAAGAGATTTCATGAAAAATGAATCCTTTTGTAAATCATGTTAACCATAAATGTTGTTTCACTCTGGTAAGTCACATATGTTGTACGGATGTACTGATGTACATTAACAAATACACAGTGACTGTAGACTATACTCTAAAGAGTATTCACAAATTCCATATATGAATGATTCAGTAGCCGCAAAGAACTAAATTTTGGCCTGCAAATCCTTGGTGATCGATGACAAGAAGAAATTGAAGAGCAGCACTTGGTAGCAATGGAATTCAGCAAAGCTGTCTCTAAATCTTTAGCTGCACCTCTTTGGATGAGCAAGATTAAGTAATTCATGAAGACTGAATCACATGGCAATGTGATTGGCCCATCACTTGATATTCCAAACTCTTCTTCAGACCTCTTGAAGAGCTCCCTGAAGATGTTGTTGTTTAGATATGACAAGGGCATCATGAAACGCTTATCATCGGTGGTGTAGATAACAAAATGGCCTTTATTAGCCACTGCTGATGATGCATTGCAGCTTTCCAATTTCACATAATCATTCGTACTCCGAAGTGGAATTCTTTTCCTCCCTATCGAAGCACGCTTCTCCCACTTTCTTGCAATCTTAAGGAGGTTCTTGGGGCTGATCATGCTTACAATGTATATTATAGATGAATAACTCTTACAATGTATATTAGAGAGGAATAATTTTAAACAGGAAGAAAGAAAGTAGTTGTGTGTGCCAATTGAAAGGCAATGGAAATGGTTTGCTTATATATATTCAAGGTATGAAACACTCCATTTAATGTTGCTTTCTTTATGTAAGGATTTCCAATACAAAAGCATGTGGTTAGTTATGTTTAATAATAGGTGCATGCATGGTTGTGTACTGGTGTGTAAATCATCTATGTTTGGCAACCAACAATTCATAGAGCCAACAATTAATGAATACTATCTCACGCTAGTTATAAGCTGTCTTCTGGTTTAAGGACACAGCAATTCCTACCAGTTTTGGTTACAAGTCATAAATCACCAAGTACGCCTGGACCACAATGTAGGGAATTTAACCAAAAATTCCTAACCTGTGAGAAACAAAACAAATAGAGAAAACACACATCAAAGAAAAATAATCACACGCACAAGACAATATTTACGTGGTTCGGCAATTTGCCTACGTCCACGGAGTTGCAGGGATTTCACTATTATCAGGGAAAAAATACAATAGTGCACAAGAACACTCTCAAGAAACCCAAATCCCAATTACACCCTAGCACTCTCTCACAGAAAAATAAGAATAGAAACTGACTGCCTCTCTATTCTATATTTTCTCTCATGTGACTGCTAACTAGGTTAATTGGAATTACACAATTTTTCTTTTCTCTACAATGTAGCCGCCTATCTCATAAAGCAATATATATATGTTACTTTATGTAAGTCGGTCAAGTGGGATTCTTTTTCAACTTGTATTAGGTCACCTTTTTGGCCGGATTGGGCTTGGTTGGCCCTTATGGGCTTGTGGCATAATTCAAGCCACACTAACAAATCTCCACCTTGGCTTGAATTGATCAAGCTTCACGAGCAAACTCCTCCATCAGCTCCACCTTAGCCCTTAAGGGCTCACAAGCTGCAAACATCAGCCACAATCCTCCATAACACAATCCCTCATCCCTGCAACTCATCCTCCTGTCCTCAAGCTAGAAGACCAATTGAAGCTGCGCACAGCTTCAACTTCTCAATAGTGACACCCTTAGTCAACATGTCTGCCGGGTTCTTAGATCCACAAATCTTCTCAAGCATTACCAGCTTATCTTCAACAAGGTAACGGATAAAGTGGTATTTTGTCTGTATGTGCTTCGACTTTGAATGAAAAGCCGAATTTTTGGCAAGGAAGATTGCACTCTGACTGTCACTGTGTAGAATGCCCATCTCCTGCTTCTTACCCAATTCATCTAAGAAACCATGTAGCCAAATCATCTCCTTTCCAGCTTCAGTTGCTGCAACATACTCAGCTTCTGTACTAGACAAAGTAACAATCTTCTGTAGATTTGAAGCCCATGATATAGCTGTACCACCCAGAGTAAAAACAAACCCAGTAGTACTTTTTCTACTATCAATATCACCAGCAAAATCAGCATCTACATAACCCTGCAGTTTCAAACTTGCACCTGTGAAGCAAAGACATGTATCTGATGAACCCTTCAGATATCTCAGAATCCACTTGACTGCCTCCCAATGCTGCTTTCCAGGCCTACTCATGAATCTGCTCACAACTCCCACTGCATGTGCAATGTCTGGCCTTGTACACACCATAGCATACATCAAGCTGCCAATAGCTGAGGCATAGGGTACCTTGCTCATATGGTCCCTTTCTACTTCTGTCTTCGGTGACTGTTCTTTGCTTAGTTTGAAATGACTACCCAAGGGTGTGCTCACTGGTTTAGCTTCATTCATGTTGAACCTGCTGAGAACTTTCTTCACATACTCTGACTGTGAAAGCTTCAATGTACCATTAGCCTTGTCTCTAATGATTCTCATACCAAGGATTTGCTTTGTAACTCCCAAATCCTTCATTGCAAACTGTTTGGACAATTGCTTCTTCAGATTATTGATCTCCTCAATGCTAGACCCTGCAATAAGCATATCATCTACATATAACAGTAATATGATGTAAGAATTGTCAAAAAACTTAACATAGCAACAGTGATCAGCTTCACATCTCTTGAACCCAATTCTGTGCATAAAACTGTCAAATTTCTTGTACCACTGTCTAGGAGCTTGTTTTAGGCCATACAAGCTCTTTCTCAGTTTGCAGACTAAATTCTCTTGTCCTTAAGCAATGAACCCTTCTGGTTGAATCATGTAAAGGTCTTCCTCCAAGTCACCATGAAGGAATGCTGTCTTCACATCTAACTGCTCAAGATGTAAGTTTTCTGCAGCCACCATTCCCAGTACTAGTCTGATTGTTGACATCTTCACAACTGGAGAAAATATCTCTGTGTAGTCAATTCCTTCCTTCTGCTGGAACCCTTTAACAACTAATCTGGCTTTGTAACGTTTGCTACCATCATGCTCATTCTTTATTCTGTATACCCACTTGTTGTGCAAAGCCTTCTTTCCTACTGGCAATTCAGTTAGTTCCCATGTTTGATTCCCCAACAAGGAATCCATCTCATCCTTCATGGCTAACTCCCACTTGCTTGAATTCTCATCTTGCAAGGCTTCATCATAACACTCTGGCTCACCACCATCAGTCAACAGGAGATAATTTAAAGTGGGTGAATAACGCTGTGGAGGTCTAATGTTCTTGGAAGATCTGCGGGCTTCAGCTACAGGTGTACTCAGATCTACCTGTGAATTTACATTCTCCTTATCTTCTTCACCCCTTTTCTGGACAGTACCTTCAGTCAATTCATCTAAGTTGACAAACTCAGATTTCTTTTGATCTATCTCTGTAACATCTGACACTACAGTTGACATGTCCTTGTACATAACCTGTTCATTAAATATCACATTTCTACTTCTGATGATTTTCCTGTTTTGTTCATCCCAAAACCTATAGCCAAATTTCTCATCACCATAGCCAATGAAAAAACATATTTTAGACTTTGCATCAAGTTTACTACGAGCATCAGAATCAATATGAACATAGGAAACACAACCAAAAACTTTTAAGTGTGAAAACTTTACCTCTTTACCGCTCCAAACCTCCTCAGGAAGTCTGAACTCCATGGGAACTGAAGGTCCTCGGTTTATCAGGTAAGCTGCAGTACTAACAGCATCAGCCCAAAAAGTTTTTGGTAGTCCAGCATGCAACCTCATACTCCTAGCACGCTCATTGAGAGTTCTGTTCATGCGCTCAGCCACACCATTCTGCTGTGGTGTCCCAGGAATGGTCTTCTCCATCCTAATTCCCTGTGCAGCACAATACTCACTGAACCCTCCATCTATGTACTCTCCTCCATTATCTGACCTCAAACATTTTACTTTCAAACCTGTTTCTGTCTCAACCATGGCCTTCCACTTCTTAAAAATTTCAAATACATCAGATTTATTTTTCAGAAAATAAACCCATACCTTTCTGCTTGAGTCATCAATGAAAGTGATGTAGTACCTTGAACCTCCAAGAGATGCAACCGGAGAAGGCCCCCATAAATCAGTGTGTACTAACTCCAATTTTTCAGCCTTCGGTGTCCTGCCAGTTTTCAAGAAGCTCACCTTTTTCTGCTTTCCTAAGATGCAACTTTCACACATGTCAAAATCAATGGACTTCAATTTTGGTAGTTTTCCTTTTGACAGCAGCATCTTCATCCCTTTCTCACTCATGTGACCAAGTCTGCGGTGCCATAGGCTTGTATCAGTACTTGCATCAGCAACTGCAATTGTGTCTCTTGGACTTGAGGTCATGTACAGAGTACCAGTTTTCTTTCCACGAGCCAATACCCTAGCTCCCTTTGTAACCTTCCAAGTACCACCAACAAATAGTATTGCATGTCCTTCATCATCAAGTTGTCCAACAGAAATCAGATTCCTCCTCAGGTCAGGAATATGTCGAATCTTCTCCAGTAACCAAACAGACCCATTGGGCAACAATATTCGAACATCTCCCATACCCACAACATCCAAGGCTGAACCATCAGCCAAATACACCTTACCAAAATCACCTGCAACATAATTCTGTATGATTTCTCGGTGTGGAGTGGTATGAAACGAAACTCCTGAATCCAAAACCCAATCATCAAGTGGACTGTCTACTGCAAGAAGTAATGCATCTTGTACCTCTTCTGTTACAGCATTAGCAGAATCATCTTCATTCTTCTTCTTAGGACTTTTGCATTGATTCCTAAAGTGACCTGTTTTCCCACAATTCCAGCATTGTACTTGTTGGCCTGATCTAGATTTACTTCTGTTCCAATTAGAATTTCTGGATTTTGATCTGCCCCGATTTGAATTTCTGTTATTACCTCTGCCTCTTGTCTCAAGGTTTAGGGCAGAACCAGATCCTGAGGTTTCGCCTGCATCTCTTCGGCAAATCTCCTCAGCCAGAATTAAATCTCGTATATCATTGTACTTGAGCTTTTCTTTTCCTGTAGAATTGCTTACTGCCATCCTCATTGCCTCCCAACTGTTTGGCAAAGAAGCCAAGACGATCAGAGCACGAATCTCATCATCAAAATCAATTTCTACAGACGACAATTGATTTGTGATAGTGTTAAATTCATTCAGATGTTGTGCTACTGATGCATTCTCTGCCATCTTCAGATTGAACAGTTTCTTCATCAAGTGCACTTTATTGTTTGCTGACGGCTTTTCATACATACCAGACAAAGCCTTCATCAGATCTGCTGTGGTCTTCTCCTTTACAACATTGTGTGCAACAGACCTAGACAGAGTTAACCTAATAACTCCCAATACCTGTCTGTCAAGAAGAGCCCATTCCTCAGCCTTCATAGCCTCAGGTCTTGTCCCCAAAAGAGGCAGATGCAATTTCCTCCCATAGAGATAATCTTCAATCTGCATCCTCCAATACGCGAAGTCTGTGCCATCAAACTTTTCTATTCCAGACGCCTTTCCTGCTTCCTCTGCCATTGCTCCCACTCAAACCTAACCCTAGGCTCTGATACCAGTTGTAGGGAATTTAACCAAAAATTCCTAACCTGTGAGAAACAAAACAAATAGAGAAAACACACATCAAAGAAAAATAATCACACGCACAAGACAATATTTACGTGGTTCGGCAATTTGCCTACGTCCACGGAGTTGCAGGGATTTCACTATTATCAGGGAAAAATACAATAGTGCACAAGAACACTCTCAAGAAACCCAAATCCCAATTACACCCTAGCACTCTCTCACAGAAAAATAAGAATAGAAACTGACTGCCTCTCTATTCTCTATTTTCTCTCATGTGACTGCTAACTAGGTTAATTGGAATTACACATTTTTTCTTTTCTCTGCAATGTAGCCGCCTATCTCATAAAGCAATATATATATGTTACTTTATGTAAGTCGGTCAAGTGGGATTCTTTTTCAACTTGTATTAGGTCACCTTTTTGGCCGGATTGGGCTTGGTTGGCCCTTATGGGCTTGTGGCATAATTCAAGCCACACTAACACACAAGGATAAAAACAAACATGAACTCAGAAATGGATCTACTTTCACTTCTTGAATCAGATAAAATAGTTAAGATCATGTGGTTGTCTCCTAAGATAGATTTTGCAAGATTTGACATTTTTTTAAGGGTAAAACTTAGGTACTGTACCTTCAGTTTTTTTTTTTTTTTTTTTTTTTTTTTTTTTTAATATAATCATATGGTTGCATTGTCCATGAAAAAGATAACATAGTTTTTGATTCACAGTCAATACAATCACATGATTGAATTCAATTGACGAATTTAAGTCATAACATCTAAGAAATTATATCTAAACTTTGCTCTTATTTTTATTCCTTTTAGCGTACTACATATTAGGAGGATATAGTATGTGTGTACAACTACCTTCTTCAGTCAAAAAAAAAAAAGTTATGTGTACAATATATTGTCATTTAGGGCCTAATCTGCATCTGTCTCTGTTGTTGAATGAGGGTAATATAATTTAGAGGAAAAAACAATGTTGAGTTTTAGATGCCTACTTTAAGCGTTTAGTTTATGAGGGAATATCCGATGCTGATACTTGTGGACATAATTTGAAATTATCAGTCAACTATTCTTCAATTAGTTTCAAATTATTTCAACAGATACTTAGAAAAATCAAGATCCAAAAACAAAATTCAAAAACATAAAAATAGTAATCTATAATTCCTCCTAGAAAGGATATTGTACAAAATAGTAATCTCAGGGATAATTTGACAACAAATTCAGCCAACTAATCTTTTTTAGGGCTTGAAAACAGAAATCCTCTGCAAATATAATTGCTACTAGCTAGTTCCTTAAATATCCCATAGAAAGATTACTAACTAGGTTTGCCAGTAGCCAGCTTGAAAAAATTCCTGCTCTGGAGGCCTATTAACCTTTTTTTCCATCATTGTAAGTCTTGAATTTGAAAGTGTACATATATAGTTGATAATAAGAGTATATTATTGAATCATAACAAAAATGTACATAGAATGCTTATATATATTGGCATAGTCTAAGACTAGTAGCACAAGTAAAACATAAAGTACAGACCCAACTGGGCTTGAGCTTAAGGGGAACATAATATAATGATTAAAATTGAATTTTTTTAATAGTAAAAAAATATTTTCTGGAATACATAGTAGCAATTTTATATAGATATAGTATCAGCTTACTTGATTTATTGGTCTTGAGCACATCAATAGGTTAAATTCATTGAAAACAAAAATTTTCATACAAAAGTGATATCATGTGTCAGACTATATTATATGAAAGCTATGTGAAATGTGTACAAAACATTGTCAATATCTTTATTATCAATTCTTCAAAAGCCACGAATAAGTGTACGTGTGTCGGTGACTCGGTCCCTACTAGACCAAGAGAAACTGATGCTTAGCAGTGACATGCCATGGAAGTGGTTGTAGATCTTGAGGTACTCAAGTCTTGCATCCATGACAGTCCCTCGATATCAGAGGAGTGCTATTGATTTTGATTTTTGAAAGACTTATTAAAACCTGGTCGATCTCAGCATCATGTAGCCTTAAGAGTTAGCGGACACTGTCTTCTTTTATATGACACCAGGTGATATTTTTTTAAAGAAATAAAAATTACTAATGATTAAGATTTATCAATATCAAGCTCCTTTAAATATATTTTTTTTAAAAAGACTTGATTTCAAAAAAGTCGAGTTTCACCTAGCATTTTTATTAGGTAAGTCACATAAGCTTCTACTATCTTACTAGTATTTAGTCAGAACTCGATTTTACTAAGATCAAGTTACAAATAGGGCTACTGCCCTAAATACCTAAAAGGAAGGGCTTTTTGGCTAAATATTTCAAGCAAGAGGGCAATAGCCGATTTTCCCATACTATTAGCACCAATTTTGGAAGATGACTCTCTGTCCTGTTTTTGGCGATATAGCATCAATTTTAAAAATTACAAGTCGGCCAAAAACTGATTTCCAAAATCCAATCTGTTTATTGGGAGAAGAATCTTACTCACAAAATTCTCTCTTTTTTTTACCCAAATTTCATTATTACATATGAGTATTTTTTTTTAAAAAAAATCATATTAAGCAGATGTTGCTAAATATCACAACTTTTTATTTTTTTTCAAAAAAATTGTTGTAGTTTTAGTTTTACAACACCTTAAATTGTGCAAATGATCAATCAAAATTAGTAGCTTCTCTATAGATGTAATCTATATATATATATATATATATATATATATATTAATAGGTAAAGCTGAGAGAAAATCCAATTAAATTTTAAATTGGATTCTAATTGTTAACTAATTTTGCATCACGTGTCATATTTAAGTTTTTTTAATTTTTATTCTAAGTGAGTTAATGAGGTGCAAAGGACGAAAGGTTTAATATAAGTAAATCATCAAAAACTCAATAAACCAAAAAAGAAAAAAGAAAAGAGTAAACTCATGTGTATATCCAAAAGAAATTAAAAGAAAAGAAATAAAATAAAAGAGAGAGATTATTATTTGAATCCATATATGTGTGTAATTGTAATTTTTTTTATTGTACCATGCATATGCACAAATTATACACTAGTCTTATATAAAAATTTTCGTTAGCCAAAAGTGCTCCATGAATGGGCAAAACTTCATCTATTTGGTCTAAGAATACAACAATTTCCTGAAGATATATTGCTTCTTTAAAACATTGACATAGGGAGACTAGGATCATATTAACATCAAAACTGTGAGATTCGAATACAACTACAACTCTGAAAGAATAAAGTTACAAAAGCCAAGTCTCTGTATTCAGTAACCACAAACAAGAAACTGTTTGCTTGTATGTTCTTGATGTAATGAGGAGGCTAATGAGCAATGACTTGTAGCAATGGAATTTACCAAAGCTTTCTCTAAATCTTTAACTGCACCTCTTTGGATGAGTAAGACTACGTAATTCATGAAGACTGCATCACATGGTAATGTGATAGGCCCCTTACTTGATAGCCCAAACTCTTCTTCAGACATCTTGAAGAGCTCTTGAAAGATGGTGGTGTAGAGATAAGCTAAGGGCATGACAAAACGCCTTTGATCACTTGTGTAGACAACAAAATGGCCTTTCTCAGCCACAGTAGATGTGCTGCAATTGATTGCGTTCACTTCTCCACTTCTTAGATAAGAAACTCTTTTCTTCTCTATGTAAGCTATTTCATGCCACTTCCTTGCCATTCTAATGAGCTTCTTGGGACTAATCATGTTATTTTTCTCTATAAAAAATTAATGGTCTTAAGTTAGAAGAGGAAAGGAGATGTGAGTCTTAGAATTCTAAAATGGTATCGGCGTATTGCTTGTGTTGAGTTGAGAATGGAGGAGGATTACATATATATTGATTAGGTTGTGAGACAATCCATGTTATGTAGCTTTTCTTGTGTCGTGCTAGCCGACGCAAAAGCATGTGATTCTATTGCATTGGTATAAATGTTCACTTGGTGGTATCGGTGATTCGGTATCTATGTTTGCCAACCAAAGTATTATGGAAGAAACAATTTTGGATATTTCTCGTTCTTAGTCTTTTGGTTTAAGGACAAAAGATATTATCAGATTGCTCATTGCTACCTGCTGCAGGTCTCATGGAGTCTTTATGAGGCAAATGAATAAGGATAAACTAGTCAAACTCACAACAAGTATCTGTACCTTTCATGCTACAACTGAGGTTTTTATGGATACTAATCAAACCCCATATGATATTTGTGGAAATTATCAACAATTTTGAATCCAACCTGGACAAACTTAAGACCTAACACAAGTACTAGTTGTAATGGTGTATACTTTACTTCGAATTCCAAAACTAACTGTGCTACAGTCTACAGATACTAGTAAAAACCCATGAGACGATTCTTAGAGTGATTCTGGAAACTATCGACAATTTTGGCCCCAGCCAGCTCTGCTTTTAGTCTTGCAAGATGGTAGAGTGACTAAATATATGACAGCCATCATAAGTTGTAATAGAACATCTAAAGATTTTTAGTGAATACAGGAAAGTACGATTGTGATACTCTTGTATTTTGGCATATGACAAGAAGACAAGGTAACTACCTATATAAATTAATCAAAGTATGGCTATAGAACATAGAAGTTGCCAATTTAGAGTCAGTCTTAAGTGGTGTACAAGAAAACAATATAAAAAATTGTAATAACAAAAAAGAATAAAGATCCTTTTAAATTTTAATGGTGAACTTAAAAAATGGGACCTATTTGCCCAGTCCATACCTTCCCAAATTACCAGCTTTTATCCATACCTGCCCTCTGGAAAACAATCAATTGAATGTTAGATAAACAGGTATAATACTTGGGAGTATTATTTTTTGAGAAGATGGACAAATCATATGCTTATGAAATGATTGTTATTTGCTCTGTATTGATGACCTATTTAAAGTTGGACCCATATCAATTGAATGTGGAGGGCTTAAATGCTGCAGCAACGGCATATTTGTTGGCCAAATTTGTGTTTGCCATATGTATTTTAGACGCAATCAAATGAAGCATTATCATATTGTAAATTAAAAGGCCTTTTGGGATTTGATTATATTGTACCAGAAAAACATAAACTAGTAAGTACTAACATGTACGTACTCCATATTCTTTCATTTTTAACACTGAAACCAGCTTTCTCGGGTCATCAAAGATCTATTCCTCCTACACTTCGAGTGGTAAGTTTTGGATATTGTGCTTATTTCAACTTGCCTCTTCATAACATGAGTCTTTAGAAGGATTTTTGGCTAGCGGCACAATACAACACGCGACAAACATTGTCATAAAAGTGTTGGACCAAGAAACACTTTGCTTTCTGATGAAGAACCGAAAAAATAAAAAAGGGTGAATATTTCTCAATCATGCAACCACATCCCGGATTCTGATGAAATTATAATCAGCCAACCGATGGAAGCTCTATACAACTTATCAAAAACCCATTGTATATGATAATATTAATGATACATGAATCACAATTCCACGTCTGAGGCAAAAAAAAACAGGCCATGGTGTATACAAAAGAAGCCAGGCCATGAGACACTACTTTGACAGAGTGCTAAAATGGCACATTGCTGATTGATAACTAAACCATCCTCATCAACTTTCTTTCAAACTGGTAGAATTGATCCTCTTAACTACTCTTTAGTAACCCACCTTCGACCTCTGACCAGATACCCACCATAGCTTTGATCGCTGCTGCTCTCTCCCCCACTTTCTGCACTGGTATTTCCTGATTTCCGACGG
Organism: Quercus lobata; assembly: GCF_001633185.2. Lineage (NCBI taxonomy): Eukaryota > Viridiplantae > Streptophyta > Magnoliopsida > Fagales > Fagaceae > Quercus > Quercus lobata. Next base: position 53,913,372 of record NC_044914.1, read on the forward strand.
TGGTGCTTCCTTCCCCTCGAGACTCCACTATCACTAATGCTCCCAATTAATAAGGGGTCATCTATCCCACGAATCATCCTCCGTGTAGGTGATGACGTGGCTACGCAACTGTCATCTTTTGTTCTTCTTCTATCCTTATCATTCTTCTTAATGTTTTGAGAGATCTTATGTAACTTCTCACCAAACCTTGTGAACCCCTTCTCCATAGGCTCCACTGCTTGGGTTACTGTGAACCTCACATCTTTCACAATCTGTGTAAGAGGCACACAACAGATTAAGGCATTCAGCACTGAAAATACGCAGGAAAAATAAAATAAGAATATATACATAAAATTAATTCAGCACATGCACATGCAAGATTTAACTTAGACTACAGGTGAAGAGGATATAGGGAACCAAATAGAATATATATATATATATATATATATGATCTATCTTCCTCAATGTTCTTCTGTTTCTACTTTCTACCAAACATGAATGTAGGCAATTATTAACTCTTGCTTTTCTATTTTGATGCAGAGTCTAACTGTGCAATAGGATAGCCCTCGTCCTATCTATGAGACCCCCAAACCTGGGTGAAGGCAGGTTCCGATCCTTAAGCTCTGGTACGACTCCAATTGGCTTTCAATATAGCTTTTCAGGGGAAAGAAAAACGATTTTTTCCTCAAAAAAAAAACAACTTCCTTGTCATTTCAAAATCACAGGATCTGATCCTAGGTCTGTGGTACAACACCAATTAGCTTTCAATATGGCCTTCCAGGGGAAAGAAAAACAATTGTTTCCTCAAAACAATACAACTTCCATATCTTTTCAAAATCATTCACTATCATTACCATCATAAGCACTGCCTCTCACTAAATTCACCGCAACCACTATACTGATGAATGCAAAACTTCCATCTTCTTATAACATGGCTGCCTTAACAACTGATGCCTTCATAAATGGAGCCAGCTAATAAATACTTAATATCCAATTAGTTACAATTGTTTAAGGTAAAATACATGTTAACCCTGCAAGAATTTCAAATACTCAAACTATTTTTTAATCAATAATGATTGCCACCAGATGTGCAGGAAAACTCTGATTATGATACTAGCAACATACAAGAATACTTACATGTTCCCCACCACCAATAACAAGATCCCGAACACTTTCTCTGATAGTCATTCCACTCCTGACATCAATGTCAGGCTGGGGAAGGCGTAACTTTATGGGCCGCTCACTGTCTCTAACCTCATCAGGATCCAAAGGACAGTCAGCAGAATAGTCTCCAAGAACTGAAATACTTCCAGGGAAGCGGTCCCCCATTAGCTCATAAGGTTTTGCAGGAAACACATAGAGGTGAACAACGGAAGCAATGGCCATCTGCGCTGGATGAATATATAGACCTGTTAAACTTTAATATGTATAAGAATTACAGTAATCATTAAGAAACTTTTTGAAGGAAATATGAGCAGAACAATAGTTAAATAAGCTTTGTTTATAGGATTGCAATGAAACCCTCACCACACACATTGCATTCCAAATTCACAAAATCACACATAATGGACAGCACAATACATTTCAATAATTAGCTTCTAATAAATAGAAAGTAGAATGTTGCATAAGAGACAGTACAACAAGCCAAAATATTCACATATATCCTCCATGTAGTGAAACAATCAGTCAATCCATCTGGACCTATATTTAAGAAATCTCATCCTTGGCTTCAAGTAATATATAAATTCAAAAACTTTTTGCTTGATTGAAATCAGCAAAATTCAAATGATCTAAATATAGTGCACACTTGCTGAAGTCACAACATTTGGTTGTTTCTGTCGCATACATGGATCATTGTTCCAAGTATAATATTATAGCAACTCTCACTGCAAAAGTTATATCATCCCAGCAAGACCAAGTAAATATAACATTCTCAGTAAAATGGATATATCCCATGAACTAGCAATTAATGGAAAGATATACTGAAGTAATAAATGTGCCAGAAGGCATAATAATTAAAACAAGAACAATTAGCTCTATTCCAGTGTCGATTAATTAGAGTGAGTAACAAGACCAAGGGTCATAATTGAGGGAGTGAGGTTTCCATTACTAAGAACCAGGAGTCACAACTATCTTTGATGAACATTATTCAGTTATAGGGAAATATATAAATAGATATGCTGTTTTAGTGGCTAACTCACTTGCCAAATAAATGTAAGAAGCTAGTGGAAAATTAACATCTACCTCTATACAAATGACGAAATCTTGAACGCTTGACTTTAACTGTAAACCTTGAGCTATAGAACTTTTGAACAAACCAAGGGAATAGAGAAGAGCAATTGCCACACCTTGCCACCAAGTCAAGAACACAATTGATTTAAATGTCAGAAATTTAGCCAATGGTTGTATGTGTGCCAATTCATCCTTTGTTACAGTATAAAATTGAACAAGACAATACAAAGCCCACGACTGACTGAAATTTAGAACCACTGCCATGTAAGGATACCTACAACAACAAATAGAGGCCAGGACCATTAGATGTAACTTGAGATTCCCCGTCTACAAGTTAAAATTTCTGATTCAATTGTAAGAACAACAAATACTACAAAAGATTAACAAGAAAGAAAAATTCAAATAGATAAAGAAAAACATCAAGATCTCACAACACCATTTACGACTTGCTTTAACAAACAAACAGAATCCCCTCAAGTCACAACTGAAGTCAAACTATAGCAATTTTAGCAGCATAAGAAGTTGAGGACACCGAAAGTACTCCACCTCATGCAACTTTCACTGATTAAATGGCCGATGTCATATCATTTTCATTGATGTATAAGTCAGTCTAAATGAAAAATCACACTTAGCTATCACCTCTCGGCAATCAAACTTGACAACCTGGTTACTTTTTCAATTCTATATCCGCCATAAAATTTGGTCTGATGAGCTATATTTATCAAACGTTTATCATTGCACCGAAGCAAGTCAAGCAATTGAATTCAATCATCTAATTACAAACCATTAAAATTTTTTTTTTTTTGCAAACTAACTCTGACATGTCAAACTACATTTAAAAAGCTAAATTCATTGGAAACCAGAATTCATAGATGACAAAATTATGAGAACCCGCTAATTGATTATTCAAAATCAGTAATCGCCATTGTTTCAAAATTGAATGGTTACATACTCAGCCCCAGCCAAAACACCCCAAAAAATTATGCTAATTTTGTGAGATGCCATAAAAAGGTTTAAAGAAAAATTGAGATTTTATTAGGATTATTCAACACGTTGGATTGAGGACAAATGGAAGATTCTAAAGATACAACATATATAAACATAGAGGAATAAATCCACAGGGAATGACTTCTGAGGACGCATATATTTCAGTACAACTACTAAATTGAAATGCAAGAAGATAAATGTGATCTCTTTCAAAACTAAGTTTATAAATTCAAATATTTTTAAAAAAGAAAAGAAAAAGAGAAGAAGTAGAAGCTAGGTTTGTGTGCAAGTGTGTGTGTGTGTAAAGTGATGGGTGCATAATTAGTAAGAAACGAGATACCAATTAAAAAAATAAAAAGTAAAAAGCAATTAATCACATGCATAATGAGCAAATAATAAATGAGCATTTAATATACAAGGCAATATATATATGAGAGGAAGAAGAAGAAGCAATGCTACTACAAGGTGAGGAAACCAGTATAATCACCAAAATTGATTCAAGATTATCTTACCCGCATCCCCATTTGAATTCTCCATCACAATAAATACCATAGGCTTCAAGGACTACAGCTAAAATAGCAGATAGAGTCTTTATTAACATCTGCCAAGGAAAAAATAATTTGATTTTGTTTATTACAAATAAAAGGAACTCAAGAACTATCAGAGAGAAAAATTTCTGATTGACAGCATAACATACATATTGAACAATTCCAATTTTGATAACTTGGTAAAACCATTTGCCTAGTGTCCATGGCTTCAAGAAATAGTTCATTGGAAAAGGATGCTTTACGGTTCCTTTTTCATATCCGTGTTCTAATAGTGGAGTTTTAGAGCTTGCACGTCCTTCTCTTTCCATAAACTCAATAGTCCTCTCTTCCCCACCTTAAAAGGAGAAAAAAGAAAGAGATGAGCAATAGGGAAACAACAACTAATACAACAACAATCAGAAAAATAAAAAAGAATACCAAGAAAGAATAAAAACACCAAATGGTGGTGCTAAGGATCTAGAATTTAGAATTGCATAAACCTCTACAAAAGAATGACCCCAAAAGTCTGATATAAATTCTTTTTCATTCATAAAAGTTCTTGAAAAAGACATACCCAAGCACGCAACAAGGTATCTTCCAAAGCAATACATGGCAAAGGACTCATAGCAATCGCGTAGTATCCCACAGTCAACGCTAAGTGATGGGTACACCAATGATACAAACTATTATGAAAAACCCAAGTTAGAGAAGGTGAAAACAAATAAAAATAAAACAAGGCAAAAGCACATCAAATAATGTTTTTAAACAGCAGTAAACTATATTTCATAAAATATTAAAAATAAATCCCTATAAAATAAAGTTTTTCCTAATATCAACAATGAATAATTTAGAATTAAATATATAAGTGAAATGAACTCAAACAACTAGATAAACCTCCAAATTGGAACTTTGACAACCAATTGCACAGATTTATCTAAAAATGTTGTCTATCATCTCAATATCAACTCCGCTAATAATTCCAGTTATAGGAACATACCTTCAAAATCACTCACTCAATTCTAGTTTTTTTTTTCTTTTTTCTTTTTTTTTGGGGGGCGGGGAAGTATCCTGAAATTCATCAATAAGATACCATATGGCTTTTTGTAGACGAACTCACCGATTCTACCGCATAGCAAGGAACCATTAGGATAACACCAATCAAAAATTTTTGCTCCTGGTATTGAGGCAAACCAAATTAAGACAAAAAATCAACTAAGCAAAAAATAAAAACAGTAGGCATATACAATATAATAAGAAAGTGAAACACTGATAGAGAATAACCTCAGGATTCTTGTATGCAGAAAGGTGCTCGAATAGAAGGTATATTGAAAGTGCCAGAGTAACAAGTACAAGGGAGCCAGAAAATAGACTTGCCCATAATGGAGCCGTGTAGGTCAATGAGGTTACAAGACCGTGAAATTTTTTTATCTTCATCAGCTATGTTAGCTTCTAACTGGCCAATGTTCTCAAAGATCGCCAGCATAATGTACTACTATGTCCCAAGAGAATGCATGAGGTGACAAATCAACCGAGCCTCAACAAATATGGACCTGTCAACCCATTTGATGAATGATAAGCATATTCCAATATCCAAAGACCATTGTCCAATATATTTTCCTACATTCATCCATTGCTACCCTAATCTACCTTTCAGTTGTTAAAACCTATGTTTATAAGATGATGCCTGAACAAAAAAACCATTATAGGTCCATTATAGTACGGTTTCTGCTTCTCTGCTATTTAAAATGAGACAATTTGGTTATTAGCTAGAGTTAAAAGCCTAACAGTAGTCATAAAAGCAAACTGCTTTGCAATTCAGTCCCAACACACTGCAGACTGCACTATGCAGAGTGCAAAAGGCTAACTGTTTTGAGAAGATATTTTTCTATTCACTTGTCAATCTAAAAATTAAATAGGTATGTTTTTTAAGACATGTAATAGGATTTTATTTAGAAAATACTTGACTGCAATTCTATGGCATCCTTTTATTTTAAGTTTTCTAGTGTTGTTACTTGTGAAACCTTGAATTTAATTTACATTAGGTGGCTAGTTGTTAAGATTAAATTTTAGTTAGTAATTTAAACATGCCTATATTTTCAACTTACATATTTATTTTATGATTCACCTAAATTATTTTTTTATTTGACCCTACGGTTCAAGCGGTGACCCATAGCTTGAACCAGTGACCCAGTAACCCAACTCCTACATCGGGTTTAATGTGTTCGGGTTTAATAAATATGCCCCGAGCCCTAAAGTGTGATACCACAGATTATTTGGACTTATATATTGATCTGGACTATGAATGCATGGCAAGTGAGAGTTAAGCCCCACGTCAAGCATGTAATAAGTCAAAATGAGTTATATAAATGATGGTCAAAACTTAGGTATAGTTTTTTGATAGGTAAGAATATTTTATTAAAGAAAGACTACTTCATGAGGGTGTTATCCCCTTCCTTTTTTTAATTTTTGATAATTTGATTATTACAACAAGTGGGTAGGAGGATTCGAACCCTTTTCATTACTTATCAAAATAAAAATAAAAATCGAACCCCGATTGAATTTAATTGCATTTCTACTGTGTTAGTGAATGCAACCCCATTATTGAACTTAATCAGTAACCTAAAGTACAAAATCTAAGTAATGTATCTTAAGTTTTTCCCAGAAATGATTACAAGTACTGACTACTCCTTTAGTGCTAAAAAAAAATTCAAGATTTAGAAACAAATAATATACCAATGAAACTTGCACAAAATATATTCATAGATATTTCTTTTTTCAATTCAGCCATGCCAATAATTCCACAAAGAAAAATACAAAAAATAAATCTGCAAAATTTCCACAGAGATCAGATAGAGCTCGAAAAATAGGAACATAAAAAAACAAAACAGAACAAACCCAAATCCAAATTTTTCGTAAAAATCTAAGAAATTGTAAATTCATTGCATTTTCCTGCACTTTCCCGAGAACCAAACAGATAAATTCACCCAAAAAAAAAAAAAAAAGAGACAGAAATCGATCACCACAATTATACAAATAGAATTGGATATAAATAAAAATACTCACAGAGATTGAGCTTGCTCGAGTTTGATTTGATAGAAGAAGATGACGAAGAAGCTAAAGACGAAGGTTTTTCGTTCCCCAATTAAAGTAAAAACCCTAGCAAGAAAATGTGAGAGATATTGGGAATTTGGGAAATTGGCACGGACTAAGCACGTGACTCTTTATCGATCCGATCGGGTTCTGTGAATTAAACCAATCAACTGCCGACGTCATCAATGGTAAATATTGGAAAGAGACAAGAAAGGGATTAGGATTTAAGGATAGAGTATGAAAGAATATTCAATTTTTTAATTTTCTTTTTTTAGGACTTTCATTCATTTGCCCAAGCAATTCTTTTTTTCTTTTTTTCTTTATCCTTCTAGAAATTAGTTTTTTTTTTATATATATATAAAACAATAGAAACTACTTTTCAATCCTTCTAATATTTAGAGGAAAATGGAAGGGAATAAAATGAATTTTTTACAAATTTTTAAATCGTTATTTTTGTTAAAAGAGTAAAGAGACATTATAGGAAAGTTACAAAAAAAATTCATTTTCATATTCCATTCAATTAAATTTCAAATAAGATTGCCAAGAGCTTTGTAATCTATTGGTATAGTTGGGCTCAAATCTCTTATCTTGTGCTGTTGTAATAACCATTGAATTATTTAAAATATATATTATTTTTTGTACGGATCAGCATCTAGTTAATAAAATAATGGGTCAATTTGTTGTTGAGATGTGTCCAAGGCACGTTAAAACAATAAATAAATAAATAAATATAAAAGATAAAACTAAAGCCTTGCTTACATTGACCAACTTTGTTTCATACGTATATAGTTTTTTGTAAATAAAAAAACATTTAGTCATTTATTAGTCTATAGATGTAAATTTTAGCCATATGTTATAGATTTTGGCCAAATTGCAACAAACAATCAGTTTGTTAACATGTATAGAGCATCAAATGTATATTGTCTTATTTTGTCAAGACTTTACATTATCTTTCTCCAAGAGGAAGGGAACATCTTACTTAATAGGAAAGCAACACATGCCTATCTCTACCACTGTAAAAGGATGATGAAGGATCTAAAAAAAGACAATCGATTAGAAACTCCCTCTCTTTTTTTTTGTAGAAGTTTTAACCCACCTTCTTCCTTTCTCTTTATTTGTTGTTTTCATCTCTCTTTTCCCATTGTAAAAACAATACTGCATTATAATCATCTTTAGAAAATAGTTGAATACTGGACTGGATTAAGCTTGTGGTATTTCTCTCTCCAAACAAAGAGGGTTTCCATTTAAAAAAAATATTTATCTTATTTTACATTGAATTTTTATTTCCTAAAGTTTTATTTAAATAAAACTGTGTAAAAATTTTCATATTATCAAGCTCAATTGATGTGTTAATGTCGTGATATGAACCCAGTGCCTTACTAAATCCTAACCGAATCAAAATTGTCAAGTCCATTTTTTTTTTTTCATTCTTTTGATTTAAAAGACAAAAGAGAAATAATATTTAATTCATTTCCATTCCTTTTTATTATTTTTTATTCTATCGATTTCTTTCCTTTCATTTCAAAATTATAGTAAATTACCTTAAAAAAAAAAAAACTAAAATGATAACCACAACATACTTTAATGTTTAATCCAATAAATTAATAAAATAAGGGTTATATAGCGTTCAAAATATATAAGTTGGATTTGAAAACCTAAATGTTAGTTAGCTTAAATACTTAACTATTCCATCGACCAATATTTAATCTTATATTCTATTTTCGGATGTTTCAAAAAATATATAATATTAATTTATTGTTTACTTTGTTTGAAAAGTAAATCTCCTTTCTATTTAAGTTTTAGAAATTTTTACCTTTTAAATTGATATGGAAATTTTTATCTTTTAATCTGAAAAAGAGTTCATTAAATATGTTTCATTAAGAAATTGGATGGACCAACAAAATGGGATAAAGAAAATAATTAATAAATCTTACAAGAGAATAGGAATACAATATCATCATTAGCAAGACCTAATCATACATAAAACCTTTTTCTTTTTTGACTAATCCTCCAACCTACTTTACTGGTTAAAAGCAAAATATTTATCATTAATATTATATTTAAGTCTAACAAATAAACCCTTTAATTTCAAATTAGTGCAAAGCATTTTTTTTATCAGCTTTAAATTAGCTTTTGTATTGTTTACTATCTCTTTATCCGCTTGAATTTGCAATTCCTGTTAAATATCCTTAAAAGATATCATCAAGTCATAAGTAGTATGCAACAAGATGGACCATAGGTAAGTTTTAATTAAAGAAAATTCATCAGAATCCACTAGTTTATGAGACATGTTTAATCTAGCATTTTCAACCACAGAGAAAAAGAAGAAAAAAGGAGCATGGTGTGTAAAGATTTCAAATTGGCGTAACATCACTGACTTGACATAGAGTGTAAAATAATTGTGCTAGGCACTCAACACCAACCAAGAAGCATTGTGCTTTAAAGTTCATACACGGTTGTCTGGCTTTCTCTTGAATAAACTCCAAAAGAAAACACAAGTTCACAGTAAAACATGATGAATATTATATTTAAGTTTAACAAATAAACCCTTTAATTGCAAATTAGTGTAAAGCATTTTTTTTAGCAGCTTTAAATTAGCTTTTGTATTGTTTACTATCTCTTTATCCGCTTGAATTTGCAATTCCTGTTAAATATCCTTAAAAGATATCATTAAGTCATAAGTAGTATGCAACAAGATGGACCATAGGTAAGTTTTAATTAAAGAAAATTCATCAGAATCCACTAGTTTATGAGACATGTTTAATCTAGCATTTTCAACCACAGAGAAAAAGAAGAAAAAAAGGAGCATGGTGCGTAAAGATTTCAAATTGGCGTAACATCATTGACTTGACATATAGTGTATAATAATTGTGCTAGGCACTCAACACCAACCAAGGAGCATCGTGCTTTAAAATTCATACACGGTTGTCTGGCTTTCTCTTGAATAAACTCCAAAAGAAAACACAAGTTCACAGTAAAACATGATGAATTTGACTAACTCTTACTTGATAATTAGTTATCTTATAGCATTAATATTGTCATCATCCTGCTGCAAAAATCCATTCAAATTATTCCCAGAAATTTGATTCTAACAATAACATCGTTTAAATTCAGTCAAGGTCCTTGGCATTGGCTCTAAGGCTACAACTTAAGTTTATATAACTGCACGGAGCTCTGCAGTGAGGAGCGCATGTTTCCGGTGCTGTGACAAGATGGAAGGCACTCTAACTGCTTGTACTCTTGACGCCAAGTCATTACTACTGGATACTGTTTGCTGCTTAACTGCATTGAGTATTGTCTGCAGGATTTGGAGGGGATCCCCATGGCTAACAATCAAGACTGCACATCTGCAGAATGAACATTACTTGATCGGATGCACATTTAGGAACACTTTTCTTTTTCTTTCTTGGTAAGAAATGTAAGACACATTGAAAGCTAAGGCTTAATTTGTTCTACTGATACTTGGAAGAACACGGTATAGGAGCAGCTTGTTAAGTTGCTTTCATTTATATAATATTATAATTATCTTGGCGGAGCAAGTTAAAGGAAAATGAGATGATGGTGTGGACTCCATGAAAATTGAACAGATTAGTTGCCTATTAGTTTGCAATCAAAGTCAGAACTTCATTTTCAATTCTTAATCTTTTAAAATTGTTTAGATTGGCCAATTTGCATGAATAAACTTTGAAAAGGATTTCTGAGATTGTAATTATTGAGCTCATTTCTATTATTTTGTCTCTGCATTGCCAATTTATTTGTTGATTTTCAATAAAAAAAAATGCAATGGACTGATTATTATTTCCAATGGACTTTGACAGATCTCAAGTCTACTTCTAGCAAGTAGCCTTGTAAGAGAAGCAGAGCTTCCAGCATAGAGGATGCTAGTACGATTATTTATCTAAGCAAGTAAATTTTTGTAGAATTTTTATTGCCGGAATACTAAGAATTGGTGAGTGGTGACTGCAACCTACAAAAATGAAAATCATGAGTAATGCAAACATGGATGGATATATTAGTTACCCTTGAAATTCTGACTCTATAGTTGCCAAAGCATTTGCAAGCCTAGAAGCAACATCATCAACACATTCTCCACCTTCTGGCCTCATGAATGGATCTTTCTCATCTAAAGCCCATATCTCTGCATACTGTTGTTAAAGGAAGAACAGAATTTTAATAAATACTTAATTGCAAATGGCATAAAAAAGTATATATGTTAGCATCAGGGTTATAAAACAGTGGCATATTGTAGACTTCACCCAAATACTGATCCAACTTCAGCAATCAATTATATATGCTATTATATTATATTATAATAAGCACCTTTACTTGCCACTTACTTTATCATGTGACATAAGTTCAAATGAAGGACCAAAGAAGCGTTCTCGAAGATCTTCCATCACCTGTCCAGTAAAATCTATTTTATGAACAATGCAAATAAAAGGCAAGAAGTGCAAAAGCTTACTAAATTTGATGAGCTAAATTAGTATAGAGTCCTAAAAAGCTCAATAATTATTTTTATAATAAGTATTTGAACCTAAGACATGCCCAAATCCCGCCACACTCTACCACCTAAGCCAGGGCCCATGAGCAAACACCATGTTCAAAATATTGGGAACAAAATTTCCTGATCACATGTAATCCCTTGCATTTATGCTCAACAAATACTAACCTAATCTCAATAAGATATATCTTTAAGAGGGTGGGTGGAATAACCAACCTTAAATTGAGGACCTTCAAATGGAAGATTCAACACAGATGCAACAATTTTAGCCGTGTGAGTTGTTCTCGAAAATGGAGAGTAGCAAATGCGGACATTTTCAAGTGGTATGTTAGTTTCCTTCAGCACCTGCACACATAATACGGTCAGCCTGAAAACATTTTCAAGTGGTTTGCGGACATTCATTTGGTGTGTAGAATGCTTAGATCAAACAATGGCCAAACTACAAGAGTCAACAAAATAAATCCTGCAACACCAATGCCTATTGGTGCAAGTCAGAAGCCATTTCCTTTCCCAGTTCACTCATTCTCCTATAGCAGGTGCCTTTCGCAGCTAGATATTGATTTGATAGAGCTGCTAAATCTTGTTGATAATCATTTAAGTTCAGCAATGATCAGTGGTCCAAAGTATTTGACTAAGCCAAATTTAGAAAAATTTCAAGTAAAACAACCGGCCAAATTCTGCAAACTTAAACATCTAACAGGAACATTGCATCATACAATGAAAATGATCTTAAGAAAATTTTATGAATTAGACAGTGAAAAGCCGAAAATGCCTGCCCACATCAGCCGCAAAACAAAAACATATAACATAGTTTTGCATCAAAAAAATTGCACTAGGTAAATTACAATTGCTTCAGATTAGATACAAGGCAGCGGAGCATAAGAAGGATAAAGATAGACCTTAAGCAGGAAATCACAAATTGCACACAACTACCTTTTGAAATAACTCTCCAGCCAACTCTGCTTGCTTAACACCTTCAGGCGCCAATTGATATTTAGCAAGCGTACCATTTTCCTGTTAGCACACTAGCCAGCAGTTAATAACTTCAAGTAGATCATATTACTAGAGAACATTTCCGTAGCCCTAAAGTACACCACTGATAAAACCAGTCATGGCATAAAAAATTCCACTCTGTTATAAAGAGATACAACTCAACTCAAATAAACCTCTGATTCCAACCATGTGGGGTGAACTACATTCCTACTTTTGTCCCCTTTTTTTATATCCAAATGAACATCTACCACATATAAAGCTTCTTCTTTTTTCTTTTTCTTTTTTTAATTTTTTATAAAAGGGAAACTTTCAAAAGAAGGGTCTTTGGACTTGCCTTTAGCCAGTAAAACCTATGGGCAACTGACACTCTTGACGGGCTAAACAGTTTATGCTCATGCCCAGGAGCACATATAAAGCTTTTTCCCTTTATTTCCAAAAGAAAAAGGGAAAAAGAAAGTTTAAAACTTGAAAAGATATTTCTTAAAAAGACCCAGTTTTGAAATAGCAATTAGATTTATAAAAAGAATAATGAGATAAAAAATTTCACAACTTTGAAGCAGCATTGTAGCAATTATATAGTGTACAACAAAAGTGTGTCAATTACAACTTACCACCTCAACCAATTATGAAGTACAGGTACTATTACTTTTGCATTTCCAGCATTGCCCATTAGAACATGAAGCCAAAACATAAGCTATATCACACAAAATTCACATCCAATTCAAAATGATATTGCCATGTCCAAAGCATTACCAGCGTTATACAACTTAAGAATATGTCAAAAAATTAAAGACCCATGTACAAGAATCTGGCCAGAAATGAAAATCACACACAAAATCGCAAAATTTGTATTGCAAAACATAATAAAGACTTAATTTTTAAAGGGAAATCAAAGTGGAAAGAGACGAACCAGGGAGGAGACAATAAGGCCTCTCTCGTTTGGAATGCTCTTGCCATGCCTCAGGACCCAGTATCTGTTGCGTGTAAACGACGTGGTTTCCATGGCCAATATTCTCAGTCTCAGTTCTTTCTCTACACACCGTGTAGTAGGAGGCTCTCTCTGTACACGCTGTGTAAGCCTTGCGCTCTCTTTCCCTCTCTCTTTTCTCTTTTATAGTAAACCATTTGGGTAGTAGTGCTCGATAATTTGTGGTCCAGTGGACACTGGACCAGTGGCTACTCAATGAGCTCAATGGGTCATTAACAGAATTTAGAATTTAGGATCGTCCATTAAAAAAGAAGTCTCTCCAAAATCATCTCACAAGATACTTTCTCAAAAATCGATCTCAACTGTCTCTTTGTACACACGATATATAACTATCACCATTAAAAATGATCAAGCTTGCTTATACAACCAAGGAGAATCAGACGAATAGATGAAAGTTTATCAGTGTAATTCTTTTTTTCTTTTTTCTTTTTTTGAGACTTGAGAGATCCGAGATTTGAAAACTAGACATATCTATTGAAAATATTTAGCTATAAGTCACACTAGCGATTATCATTAGTGAAAAAAAATCTAGTATCACAAATTATTATACAACTTATTTGCCACAACTTATTTGCCACAACTATGATGTGACAAAACGTCCGTAGTAAAGAAAAAATTATGAGTCCATGCATAAAATGATAAACATCTATTCACAGTCTGTTACGTCAAAATTATTGCAAAAAGTTATAGAATATTTTATGGTCTAAAATCATTCACAATTATCCAATGAATTGGCATCATTACCTATTGTCTTCAACTTTTTTTTTTTTTTTTTTAAGTGTTGGTCTAGTAGAAATCCATTAAGTAGAAAATAGAACAAACTTAGCCGTAATGGCCACAGCCATCCTAATTGAAAAAGATTTAGTCTAAATTAAGTCATTTATGAAAGCTCAATAGTAAAACTATTAATGATCCGTTTGGATTGAGAGAGAGTAAAGTAGATTTGACCCAAAATTAACTTATTTTTAACTAACTCTACTCTACTCCCCTCCACTCTCCCTCCCTCCCCCCTTAATCCAAACAAACTCTAAAGCTTGTTTAGACCCCCCAATTCTAAAATTATGGCTTAATTGCTTTTTTTCCTACTTAACTAAGGGCCTGTTTGGATAAGCTGTTTCAAAAGGTGCGTTTTAAAAACTAGCATTTTTAAAACGTGCGTTTTTAAAACTCTATTTTAAAAGCCACAAATAAGTGTTTGGTAAAAATATGAAAATATGCGTTTTCTATTTTTAAAACTATATTAAGCGTTTGGATAAGCTGTTTTAAAAATAGCTGTTTTGAGTGTAAATTCCAAAAAAGGATTTAACTATTTTTTGAAGGTTATATTGTCATTTTTCCTGTGATCAGTGTTTTTTTATTGTTGAAAATATGTAATTAAGCTTAACAATTACATTAATAATAACAACAATAATGATGTTTTCGTTGTTGAAATTCATGGAGAGAAGTTTATCAAATTTAAAATATTAAAAATAACTCATCAAGAAAAAGATATTAAAATGATTAGGAAAATAATTATATTAAAATGTTAATTGCCATCAATATCAATACTAGACAATCCATTATAATAATAAAAAAGTTCTTATCTGAAAAATTTAAAACCAAAACACCAAAACAGAAATAATAAAAATATTGTTTACAACCCACAAATGGATCGAGCTATTTTGTCACGAACAAATTTCATCTCCTCATCTTGTATATTTTCAACGTTTGCCTGTCTGTTACTATCTTTTCCACTACTATTGCTTCTTGGTCTGTCCAAGCCATGTTCATCCCAATTGAATCCCTCATCTTCCCTATCATGTTTTCTAATAAAATTATGCAAAACACAAGTAGCAACTATAATGTTTCTTTGGTGCTTAATGTCATAAGGTGGCATTTGCTTCAAAATTTTCCATTTATTCTTCCACACTCCAAAAGTTCGCTCAATTGCACTTCTAAGTGATGAGTGAACATAATTAAACCTCTCTTCTATGTGATTCCCTCGACCAGCTTGTCGAAAATCTGAAAGATGATACCTCTGTCCCTTATAACTTATAAGGTGGCAAATATCCTTTCCTTAAGGGGTATCCAGCATCAACTAAATAATATTTTCCTAATAAAGAAAAAAAAAATGTAAGATGTACATAAATAATATCTTTCATACATATTTAATATATAAAAATTTTATATACCTGGTGGTGGTTTTGGAAAGTTGACAGATTGTCGACGGATAGCATCTAAGAAAATACGTTTATCATGTGCTGCACCCTCCTATCCAGCCATAACAAATGTGAAAAGTAAATCAAAATCACATGCTGCCATCACATTAAAAGATGTCACACCCTTTCTATTATAATATGGAGCTTTCTTGTCGTCTCCAACAACAACTTGGATATGTGTACCGTCAATGGCACCAATGTAGTCCTAAAATAGAACATAAATTTTAGTTACTTAGGAAATAATCCTAACAAATATTAGAAACAAATTAGAATGTATGAAATGAATACCTGAAAGTGTGGCATGTACAATGGATTCTTCTGTATATGTCTTGGAACTACACTAAATGTAGGGTCAAAAGGCTTGAAGATATCCATTGACATTATGTTAAGGTGTTTCAGAACTCTACGAAAATGTCTGTGTATAGTCTCACCAGAATGTTGGAATCTTTCTTGAACCATCCTATAACAAGCTCATTGTCCAAGTATCATTAAACATATACCTACTGACTCTTCAAGCCTAATATGCCTTGTGTGCTGAAGTCCATATGTATGGTGTAAAACATTACACAACTGAAAGAAAACATGTGGCTTCATTCTAAACATTTCATTTCATTACTCGCCAAACAATCCATCAACCACATATAGCCAGTTTGTTCAGAATCTCTACAAGGTTGTTTATCAATATATTTCATATAATATGTCACTACAACGTGACATCCAGCAATAGCAAGATCATATAATTCCTCATCATCATATTCATCGTTTTCCACATCATAAGAATGATCTTCATCACTATTATCAATATGATCATTGTAATCCATAGGAATATCACCTAAAATATTATAGCAATAAATTAGATAAATCACAATAAAGAAAATGAGTAAACATTTAAAATTATGTATATAGTAAGAAGAAAATGTTGGAGTATGCGTGTGTTTCAAACACTTAATGTATGTTTGTGTCCCACATTGGTTAGGAATGAATCTTGTAATGAGTTTATAAGGCTTTGCACATCTTAGGTGGTAAGTTGGATCACAATGGGCTAGGTGTTGGCTTGGGCTTGGGTTTGGGTTTGTTACATCATTCTTGGGCCTCATTCTATTTCCTTTCTTTTCCTTTCAGCCCTTTTTTGGTTCTGCCTGTTGGGCATTAAACAGCAACCCGTTGGGGCATTTAATGTTCAATCCGTTGGGCATCAATCTGCACAGTAACTGTTAGGCTTAGTCCTCTTGTCAGCCCACTTGTCTTACATGTTGGTATATATATAAAACCCTACAACACACACTATTCATTCAACATTTTCTTCTTCCTCTTCTCCAGCCGTATCTCCCCTGTTTTGCTCTGTTTTGTTGCACAAAATTTCAGCTTCAATTTTTAAAGAAAGGAAAGGCAAGAGTAAGGTTGTTCCTAGTTCTTCTTGCTTGAGTGTGTGATCAACTTGAAGAAATTATTATAGTCTAATCTTGAGGGGTTGTTCGGCCAAGAGAGCCATTCACACCGAGTTCTACTCCGGGTGGCATGAATCAACCTTTAAAGACAACGCATTTGCGTGATTCTATAGTTTGTGAGATCTTTCTAACTCTATCTATTTATTTTTGTCATTGCTAATTTTTAGGGTTTGTATTGTTGAATCAAAACTTGTTTATTTAGCCATATTTTCCAACATTTTTAAAGGTTGATATTTGTGTTTTAAAAATGAAAAAACAAGTTGTTGATTCTCTTAAGGTCATTTCGGAAATTACAAAGCTTGACGCTTTTGATGGAAATAATTTTAAACGTTGGAAAGAAAGGGTTTTGCCCATCTTGGAATTTACCGAAATTGATCGGGTTCTTTATGAGCCTAAACCCGAAGAAGATCCTAAAAATATAGCAAAGTGGGAAAAAACAAATAAATTGTGTGTTCATACTATTAAGTGTGGTTTATCTAACAACTTCTTTGATAATTATTGTCATTTTACTTGTGCTAAAGATTTATGGGATGAACTTAATGGTCGTTATGGGTTTGAGGATGAGGGTGCTAAAAAATTTGCTACGGCTAAATTTATTTCTTTTCAAATGGTTGAGGAAAAAAGTGTTTCTAGCCAAATTGAAGATTTTCAAAAATTAGTATCCGACCTAGCTAAAGAGGGTGATGTTTTACCCGAGAGGTTTGTGGCTCATGGCCTAGTGTTTAAGTTGCCGGACTCTTGGAAAGAGTATAAACACTGGTATAGCCACCATAGAACCTATTTAAATCTTCAACAAACTATTGTTGATATTCAAATTGAAGAAACAAATAGGATGTCGGAAAAAGTTTCTAGAGCTAAGGAATTTACTTCCAAGGCTAATGTTATAGAGGGAGGACCCTCTAGACCTCCACAACATAATAAGAAACATGATTTCAAGGGAAAAGGAAAATTTCATAATAAAAATGGCCCAAATCCTCAAATCCAAAAGAAAAAGGGTAATTGTTTTATTTGTGGCAAGGTAGGTCATTATGCGGCAACATGTAGGGTGAGGGGCAACTTCAACAACAATAAGAACAATAACAAAGGCTCTACATCAAATAGGGCAAATGTGGTGCAAACCGAAGAGATCATTGCGGCCGTGGTGTGTGAGGCACACTTGGTGACAAAAGTGAAGGGATGGGTAGTTGACTCAGCTTGCACAAGACACATTGGTGCATTCAAAGAGGAGTTTAGTTCCTACACTCCTATGGCGGAAGGCACCGAATATGTCTATATTGGAGACAATAGGTCCGTGCCGGTGAGTGGTAAAGGGAAGGTACTCTTGAAGCTAACTTCCAGTAAAACTCTTTCACTCAATAATGTCCTTCATGTACCTCACTTTTGGCACAATCTCATTTCGGTACATTTACTTGGTAAGGCCGGTATTAAAGTTTTATTTGATGGTGGCATAGTTGCTTTAACTAAGAATGAAGTCTTTGTTGGTAAGGACTATGATGATGAAGGTCTCTTTGTACTTAATGTTGATCAAGTTATTAATGAAAAAGGTTCATCTTCTTGTGCTTACTTAGTTGATTCCATTGATGTTTGGCATGGTAGACTTGGACATGTTAATCTTGGCTATATAAAGAAAATGAAAAAATGTGGAATTATTAACTCACTAAGTGAAGCTAATATGGACAAATGTGAAATTTGTGCCGAAAATAAAATCACCAAGAAACCTTGTAAATCTATAACAAGAGAAACCGAGCTTCTTGAATTGGTACATAGTGACTTGGGTGATTTAAAACACACTATGACTAGAGGTGGTAAAAGATTTTATGTGATCTTTGTTGATGACCACTCTAGATTCACTAAACTTTATTTACTAAGAACCAAAGATGAAGCTTTGGAGATGTTTATAAAGTATAAAAGTGAAGTTGAGAACCAAAAGAATAAAAGGATTAAAAGACTTAGAACCTATAGAGGTGGTGAATATGAGTCTAATCCTTTTAAGGAATTTTGTGAACAAAATGGCATAATACATGAGGTAACTCCACCTTATTCATCGGAATCTAATGGAATAGCCGAAAGAAAAAATAGAACTCTTAAAGAGATGATGAATGCTATGCTTGTTAGTTCTGGACTATCCTCCAACATGTGGGGGGAGGCCATTCTTTCGGCTTGCCATATTCAAAATAAGGTACCTCATAAGAAAACCGGTAAAACTCCTTATGAACTTTGGGAAGGGCGTAAGCCTAACTTGGAATACATCAAAGTGTGGAGGTGCTTGGCTAAGGTTATGCTACCCGAGCCTAAAAGGAGAAAACTTGGTTCTAGAACATGTGATTGTGTGTTTATTGGTTATGCGTGCAATAGTTCATGCTATAGATTTCTTGTCATCAAAAGTGATATATTAGAATCATACACTATTATTGAATCCGAAAATGCCATATTCTTTGAGCATGTGTTTCCTTTGAAAAATAAGGAAAAAAAATTGCATGATTTTATTGAAATTTCTAATGACTTTGTTGATGATGTGTAAGAAATAAGAAGGAGCAAACGAGCTAGGAAGGAAAAGGATTACGGTAACGATTTTCTTGCCTATGTCGTTGAAGATGAACCTGTAAGTTACTATGGTGCAATTAAATCCGTAGATGCACCTTTTTGGTTGGAAGCAATTAATAATGAATTAGAATCTATTATGTCTAATCACACTTGGGAATTAGTTGAGCTTCCACCCAAGGTTAAACCTATTGGTTGCAAATGGGTGTTTAAAAGGAAATTAAAACCGGATGGTACAATTGATAAGTTTAAAACTCGCTTAATAGCCAAGGGCTATAAGCAAAAACATAATGTGGATTATTTTGATACTTATTCTCCGGTTACTAAAATTGCATCTATTAGAATTTTATTTGTCATTGCTTCTATTTACAAACTTGTAGTACATCAAATGGATGTTAAAACTGCTTTTCTAAATGGTGATTTAGAAGAAGAGATTTATATGGAGCAACCCGAGAGTTATGTAGTTCTTGGACAAGAACATAAAGTTTGTAAGTTAGTTAAATCTTTATATGGTTTAAAACAAACACCTGAATAATGGCATGAAAAATTTGATAATGTTATGCTTACACATGGGTATGTGATCAATGGTGCCGATAAATGCATATATAGCAATTTTATTAATAATGAAGGTGTTATTATATGTTTATATGTTGATGACTTGCTTATATTTGGAACTAGCCTTGATGTTGTGCATGATGCTAAACACTTTCTTACCTCTAATTTTGATATGAAAGATTTGGGTGAGGCAAATATAATCTTGGGCATCAAGATCCTTAGGGATAATGATTGCATTACACTATCACAATCTCACTATGTAGAGAAAATTCTTAAAAAGTTTGAACACTTTGATATGTCACCTAGGTCTACTCCTTTTGACTCAAAGGTGCACTTGATTAAAAATCGTGGTGATAGTGTTTCACAAGATAAATATGCATAAATCATTGGTAGTTTGATGTTTTTGACAAACTGTACTCGCCCTGATATTGCATATGCTGTTGGTAGATTGAGTAGATATACTCATAATCCTAGTATTGAACATTGGGATGCAATATCTAGATTGTTGAGATATTTAAAGGGTACTTTTGATTAGGGTTTGTCATATTGTGGTTATCCTGCTATTTTAGAAGGATATTGTGATGCTAATTGGATCTCTGATACATATGAGGTAAAGCCCACTAGTGGATATGTGTTCACACTAGCTGGAGGGGCCGTCTCTTGGAAATCATCCAAGCAGACTTGCATAGCGAGATCCACCATGGAATCAGAGTTAGTAGCCTTAGAAAAGGCTAGGTCCGAAGCTGAGTGGCTTAGGAGTTTGTTAATTGATATACCATTGTATACTAATTCTATTACCTCTATTTGCATGCATTGTGATTGTCAGGCTTCCATAACACGTGCTAAGAACAAAATCTATAATGGGAAAAGTCGACATATCTGATGGAGGCACAATATTGTGAGGCAGCTCATTGGTAATAGTGTAATGTCCTTAGACTTTGTGAGGTCAGAAAGGAATTTGGCTGATTCTTTGACCAAGCCACTAGCAAGAAGGCTGGTGAGTGAGACATCGAGGGGGATAAGACTGATACCCAAATTGTGACACTATGGCCAATGCCCAACCTCTATGATGGGTGATTCCACACAAGGGGTTAAATGGATAAAGGTCATTTATGGTCCATATGGGCACTGTCAGTTATTATGTATTCCGCTATCTTATTGAGGAGATTAGTGATGAGTCCATCCCTATGGTGTGAGACAGTGCTAAGTTGCAGATTGTTGGAGGATGAGCTCTAGCTCTTAATGGATCCATAGTCCCTACCTGTTGGGATGGGGTGTACTGCACACACTCTTGATAGATGCCACCTATGTGGGAGTGGAAGTTGTGCCGCTTCCTATGAGACTTGGGTAGGTCTCTAGAGCTCTCATGAAACCTAATGGCGCATGGCTTGTATAAGGCGCCAACCCGCTTATGAAACAACCTTGGTAAAGAAAGGTATGTGGGTGGTAAGTTTGGTTGTCTAATAGTTTGGTTAAAAGAGTCCAACTCTACCATTGTCTAGTAGTTCCTACTTATTTACCATAAGTATGGTTAAAACCTTAGAGTACCATATTGATGCATGCCTTCTTGAGTTTATTGCCTTTCCTAGTTTAGTGTTTGTAACATGTGGGGGATTGTTGGAGTATGCGTGTGTCTCAAACACTTAATGTATGTTTGTGTCCCACATTGGTTAGGAATGAATCTTGTTATGAGTTTATAAGGGTTTGCACATCTTAGGTGGTAAGTTGGATCACAATAGGCTAGGTGTTGGCTTGGGCTTGGGTTTGGGTTTGTTACATCATTCTTGGGCCTCATTCTATTTCCTTTCTTTTCCTTTCAGCCCTTTTTTGGTTCTGCCCGTTGGGCATTAAACAGCAGCCCGTTGGGGCATTTAATGTTCAATTCGTTGGGCATCAATCTGCACAGTAACCGTTAGGCCTAGTCCTCTTGTCAGCCCACTTGTCTTACATGTTGGTATATATATAAAACCCTACAACACACACTATTCATTCAACATTTTCTTCTTCCTCTTCTCCAGCCGTATCTCCCCTGTTTTGCTCTGTTTTGTTGCACAAAATTTTAGCTTCAATTTTTAAAGAAAGGAAAGGCAAGAGTAACGTTGTTCCTAGTTCTTCTTGCTTGAGTGTGTGATCAACTTGAAGAAATTACTATAGTCTAATCTTGGGGGGTTGTTCGGCCGAGAGAGCCATTCACACCGAGTTCTACTCCGGGTGGCACGAATCAACCTTCAAAGACAACGCATTTGCATGATTCTATAGTTTGTGAGATCTTTCTAACTATATCTATTTATTTTTGTCATTGCTAATTTTTAGGGTTTGTATTGTTGAATCAAAACTTGTTTATTTAGCCATATTTTCCAACAGAATATATATAGTAATGTACTTTTCCCACAAACACAAATTAAAAGTATTTTCATTCAATTTTTTTCTTGGCAAGTACATATTTTGCCAAGAGGGGGAAACAAAGGGAAGGGAACAGCCCAACTACATGAGTTCTATATGCAAGGTACTAACCAGCTACAACAACCATGTCCAACAATTTAGAGATATCATAAATTAGACAAAGAGGGCCATGAGCTCTAGCCTAAATGGCAGCTCCTGCTCCTATAAGAATAGGATGGAGAATATAGTTGTGTGTAACTTACTAATGAAAATACTATGAGAAAAAAATTTGCAAAATTGACTTGGTATGACATCTTTGGTTATTCCTTTTTTCCCTTTGAATTTTGTACTTTTTTAATAATGATTTTTCGTACTCATGGATGTGACTAGAATTCTTGTTTAAAATCAACATGCATATGTGAATCAAGGAAAAAATTGTAAAAAAAAAAAAAAGAGCCCTTACAGATATATCTACATATAGTTTGCTCTGTGATGTGAAGCTCCCAGTACAAGAATCCATTAAGATTTTTAAACTCAATTATTGAAATTCCTATGTTACTGAGACCAGCTTTTTCCTTCTTTCTTTCTTTTCATAGTTATTTATTTTAAATTTCCTATATGGTCTACACTTTAAAGTGATGCTACTCGTCTAATTGACCAGAAGTGAATCTTTCATTTGCCTTGATAAAAAAAGATCCCCAAAGAAACTGTTAAAAGCATCATTGAATGCTTTTCCATAGCCAAGGAATGAAACCAAACACAAATATTGCATTCAAACAAAAATTGTTTCTAAATGAGTAGAGTTCAAAACGTTGCTTGGTAACTCAGAAGCCAGGACAAGTGACCAAACTATTTCGTTGATATCTAGAATATCACACTTACATTACCACTACTGACTGAGACAGTTATTTGCCCTTGGAAACTTTAGTTTGCAACTATCAACCTGAATGTTATATGGACTTTCCACAGTACAAATGCGACTGATTCATGCATTAAACAATCAAACATATTAGATAAACTGAGGACCTCTAATCAAATTCAGAAATTTCCATAAGATTCACTACAAAAGCACCATATAAAAAATTACCCTCCACGTAATACTCTATCTTCATAATTCAAACACCCTAACAGCCCAACAAGTTAAAACACCCTAACAACCATATTATTCAAAGGATAAAACAACAATAGAATGAAAAAAATCTCTCTCTTCCATAAAACATTATTCAAAAGATAAAACATAAAACACCCTAAGTGCCAAAGTAGTGCCCTCCTAACAATCTTGCCTCCTTTTGTAGAAATTGAAGTTGTAAATATGGTTCTTCCATCACGACAAACATCTCTCTCTTCTTTCGTTTCTGAAAAATACGTGGTGCCATGAGGTAGAGTTCAGAATCCTTCTCAATGCCATCTAAGGTGCACACGCGTTCCATAACATTATGAATAGTATTACTTGGCTCCACTGAAAAAGCTGAGTTCCTTAACTCCACAACATCACAAATACGACTAAGTTATTGTGTCAACTGTAATGCTATTCCTCCTTTCTTCCCTTTGCTCTGTGTGGATGATGGTAAAACTCGCTTCTTTCATTTGTTTTGTGTTGGGTTAGGTGGTTGTGTGAGGTTAGGAGTCTCATCTTCATGAACGTCATCATCAACATTTGGAGAAGATGAGTCAGTAGAAGTATCACCTAACCCCTCCTTAGGTGTCTCAAGATCATCTGTTAACACACCTGAAGTGGGGGCCCATGCTAAATCTCCTGTAGCCGCAATGTCCTTAAACATAATGCCTAATAAGTCAACATTCTCCAAACCTTTCTCTTGAAATTTTGCAACTTCAGGAACCTTCTACAATTTTGAATATTTTCATTAATAACTCAAATAGCATGGTTTATCTACTAATACAAAATATGTACAATGGGTTATACAAAACATACCATTAGTTTCCTCTCCCACCACTCATCAGTTGCAGCCATTGTTCCTTTGGCTGCATTCCAACCCAATCTAGTTTCACTTCCCTTCAACTTATTCCAAAGTACCCAATCTTTCTTCAAACTATCCCATTTATGCTTATACTTCACCCTAGAATATTCATTTCCAGTTTTCTTTTCAAAAGTTGCTATAATATTTGCCCAACCCTTTTTACTAAAGTGGGTATTAAGTCGATTACCCTTAAATACCTCATCCACACAAGCTTCACAAAAGATAGTCATTACTTTTGATGGCCATTGAACTCTAACATTTGAGCTATTTTGGGATTGTTTGGTGTTGGGATTTGAATTCTCCTTATTCTTAACCATCTAAACAAAATATAGGTTTATTAATAACAATGTTCACACGTAATAAACTAGCAATACATTTTAGTTAAAAATTAGTAAACGGCAGAACTAGCAATAGAATAAGTAAGTGGTTGGAACCTGCTGTTAAGTAAGAATATATAAATAAATTTTTTGGGTCAGAAATAAGATGATTTGAAGCATCATGACTCATGACTGACCAGTGCTGCATGTGTTTGAGAACCATCTTGTTGTTTCTCATTGTTTTTGTAGATGGGCATGCATGAACCAATCTTTGTTTTTTATTCATTTTTTTGGCTGAACTGTAAAATTGAAAAGAAACAACAACACAATAAACTAGATGCCCAAAGCAAAAGGCAAAAACAAAAGACATAAGAACAAACAAAATTACTTAAGGCCTCTTTGAGCGCACTAAGCTAGAAACACAATGAGGAGGATTCCATAGACAAATTAAAAAAAAGAAAAAAAAACTGAGAATTTACCCCACTTAGCAAGCATGTGAGCAGCCACATTCCACTGCCTATTCATCATAGAAAGCTAAATTCTAATCTCGCCACATTCTAAGGTCAGCTTAAGTGTAGGTTCAATTTAAAAGGCAGCAAGAACAAATTGGATGAAACAAATGCCTAAATTTTTTAATGAATCATAAATTTAATTGATGATAATAAAAATAAATAAATAAATAATAAAAACACATGCAAAAAGGACATGTTATAGTATACAGCACTTCAAAACAACATTATAATAGAAAAGCAAACAACATCAAGCATCTTCAAATGTTTTGAGTAATACACTCCTAACTGCAAAAACACTTAATTGCAAAAGTAAAAGCACTGCAAAACACTCTTAAACTGCAAAAGCACATCAGAACAACAACCTAAAATTTTCCATCAACCCCATCTATCTGAATTTTTTTTTTTTTTAAACTTCACAACCAGTAAATAAACAGCAGCAGCAACAATACTTGAAATATTCTTCAAACCCATATACTTTCCAACAAGAAAAAACGAACCCCATCCAATCCAAATGGTTTTGATCAACCTCATCTGTCTGAAATTGTTTTAAAAACTTCACAACCAATAAAGAAACAACAGCAACAACAACAAATCCCTTAGTCATGTAAGTTCTAATATTTTGAGTTTATTCAGTCATCTAAACTAACATGCAAAAACCCAAATCAATATAATTATTTCAGAGATGGGTAATGGAGAATGTTTACCTGGAAATCATGATGCAGAACAACGACGGAAATCGGAGAGAGCAGCTGAGCAATAACAGAGAAGAAAGAAGTGAATATCGTGAAATTGATAGGGAGAGAACCAAGACTCATGAGATACGTGAATGTTTACCTGGAAAATGGAAATCGTGATGCAGAACAACGACGACAATTGGAGAGAGCAACTGAGGAATAACAGAGAAGAAAGAAGTGAATATCGTGAAATTGATGAGGAGAGAACCAAGACTAATGATATATATATATATATATATATATGGAGAAAGGATAGGCTGGGATTTCAGTAAATAATTTCCTGAACTGCGCTAAACAATTAGCGGCAACCCAATTGCTACAACCGCACGATGTTGAAAAAGCAGTAGAAAATTTCATTTTCAGAATTGCGAAAATCTGCAGAATTGAAAACGCAATCCCGCAAATATCGCCTAGCCAAACTCAATCCCAGAATTGCGATTCGCGAAACTGCCGTTCTGTGCAATGTAAACGCCTAAACAAACGGGCCCTAAGTGCGGAATAAAAGTAAATTAAGTGCAATTAACCGAGACTACTACCTAGTGCATGGGCATACATAATTAACAATTAAATGCGAAGCACAAGGAATAAAGGAAGAGAGATGCAAACACAAGATAACACGGCGATGTATTATCGAAGAGGAAAATCGAAGTGCTCGGAGTAAAAAAACCTCTCCATAGCCCTCTAAGCTGAATCAATCCACTAGTAAATAAGTTGTAGTACAAGGATTACAATATAGACCCTCCAAGCCTAGACTACTCTTTGTACTTAGACCCTCCGAGTGCCAACTACCAATGGGCTTCACTGAGCCCTGTCGTCACTAGCTTTCCGAATCTCGCAATCAACTCCAATTGCATCCACCAAAGAATGGTTTCATCCAATACTTCTCATGAGCACCAAAACAACTCACAACACTCAGAATGGGTGAGGTATGTGTATGAGCTAAAAACCTCTCAAAGAGTATGGAATTAGAGAAGTAGGAATAGAGGAAAACTAAGAGAAATGTGTAGAGGATTGTGAGTGTGCAATTTCTAATTCTTAAATAGATTTCTAGGGTTTTTTTCTCTGAAATTACGCTTACAATTTCATGGGTAATATGGGCTTATACAATGTGGGTAAAAAAATGAGAAAAATCACACAAATAGGCTGACGTGCTCGTGAGCTAGTTGTGAGCAAGTCGCAAGTTGCTCTGTTCTTCACCAATTTCGCACACTAATCCATTACATTGAATCCCACAAACATACAGGAGAAATGATTGATGAAATATAATCAAATTTGACATGAAATTAAAGTCAATAAATACAAAAATTGACAATCACAACTTTGCAATTTACATTGCTATTAGAAGTCCATTTAGCTAGCAAATGAATCACCCTTTCCATCTATATTGAGTCATTAACCCAGAAGGAAATGAACAAAATGAAAGAATGGGAATATATAACTCTTGGTATGTCTTTAACCATTTGTTTTATCTCTCAACTTATACACTAGCAACTATCATTAATATCTTGGGATGATACTCCAAAGCAATTATCAATGAATTGGCATCAAAACATAAACTATTGTCTTTTTATAGATTGATAACACAATTTTTTTTTTTTTTTGGGTGGAATAGAAATTCATTAAATAGAAAATAGAACAAACTTAGCCTTAATGACCACATCCATCCTAATTGAAAAGAGAAATGCTATGTCTACAACATTTCTACAACATTTTTACAACAAATCTTAAATGGCAAGTTGTTACTGGTTGTTATTGTTGGGGTAAAAAAGTAATCTTAGTGTTAGTTTTAAATTTGAACCAATAACAACTAACCACCCATGATTTGTTGTAAAAATGTTGTAAAAATGTTGTAGACGTAGCATCTCTCAATTGAAAAATACTTGTTCTAAATTAAGTAATTTACATTGCTACAAGAAGTCCATTTAGCTAGAGATGAGTCACCCTTTCCATATATATTGAGTTATTAAAGTACATCATATCACTATACATAACTTTCCATTTCATATTAACTTTCAAACTTATTGTTAAGATCCTAACTAATCTTAACTGAATTGGATTTGTTAATTCTTGAATGCAAAAAAAGCATGTAATAGTGCAGCAGAGATAGTTGTTGACATACTTTGGATGCATGAATGTTGCTATTTTTGGTATATTGGGTATAATTTAAGCAAAATAGGAGATGTCTTTTAGAATAAAAGTCCCGCCTCACATTTTTACTAACAATTAGTTCTAAGAAATTTCATATAACTTCAAAGAATTTGTAAGTTATGTACAACTAATAATTACAATTGCAACAAAATTATAGGTAAATTACCTTTGAAAAAAAAAAGGAATTTCAAAAGTTATGAGCTTTACCTTGTTGTATCTTATGTATATTTGAATTCAATGCAACTTTAGACTTGAGGCTTATAATTGAAATACCAACCACAGCCCCATAATGGTCACATCTCGACAGGCGACAAATGTTCCAACTCCCAATCACTCTTTCACCCATAGTCCATTCAATTGTTGTTCAAAACACCCAAACGCACCCACCCAAAGCATATCAGCCAGAAACCATCACAAATCCACCAAAAAAATAACAAAAACAAAAACAAAGTAAATCATAAACAAACAAATATATATATATATATATATATATATATATAAAGAGAGTGAGAGAGAGAGAGAGAGAGACATCTTGGGTAGCTGAATTTGAAGATTGTTTATTAATTTCACTAATGAGGATAGCAACACGGCTGTCCATGATTGAACTAAACTAGTGAACAGCCCTAATAGCACATTCAACTCAACATTAAAAACTAACGCTGAACCTGAAAGAAAAATATAAAAATTAACATTAAAACCACATTTGTCCTATCTATAGTATGTTAAAGGGAAAGTATTGGTCATACTGCTTAAAATCATATATATGCTTATGAAGGTATTCAAATCCAATGTATGTGTACAATAAATTGTATACAATGGGGTGAATGTTTTTGTGGTTAATGTTTATAGAAGTGGATATGCATGTGAATTTGTGCAAATATGCATGGCAAATACCTCCACACTGCATATATCAAAGTGGTCGCAAATGTGGGATGGCACCTAACAAGTGGATATTCTTCTGAACTCATTGGGTTAGCAATGCATATAAAATTGGAGGTCCTTTGAGATGAATTTCTAAAACTAAAGGTAATCTCATTGAGTTCTGACATGGATCAAACTTAACTGACACAACTTTCCCTACTTAGATAAAGAAACAATCTTCAAACATCACATGCTTTCTAGTCTATACAGGACAAATTTGAAATATATTGACTAAAATGACAATTAATTAAAAGCTCCGTGTAACATTGCCTAGCATCTCATTACCAATGCACCAATAACAGGACCATTGGGCCATACATGCCAAGTATTACCAAACACAACATAATAGATGCTAGAAAACTCTCATATAGCATGGCAACATGTCACTATACATATATCTTGAGAAGAAATGCCAGTGCCACCAATAAATACTTCTTAACCCTAATATGTTGTCAATATAATGGAAGGATTCAATTTACAAGTATGGCTTCTAAAACCAACCGATCTCTAATATGCTGCAACAACAGACTGCTCCAAATCAAACAATCACTTGGAATAACACTTGGTCAAACTATGAACTCCATCAATAAAACATGAGAAAGATACATCATAGGAGAAGCTTCAAGATATATATGATCTTTTAAAAGATAAAATATAGGGGCAAATAAGGAAATTCTAATCAAAGAATCATGTGTAAAATAAAACATAAAATTATAGAGGATCAAATCTAACAGTGAAGTTTAGAATGCATGAATGAATGACTTTTGGTTAAGTTCAACATTTTTACTCCTACTAGAGTTGCAAATTTTGACTATAAGATGATTGCAAAATCATATAATTCTAGATTTGATGATATATTGTTATAAGTTTTAATTTTGTTCACAACAAGATTCTGAGGTCTTAGTTTTATTTTCTAAGCAAAATTCATGTTGTAAGTAATGTCAAGAAATGGAAAGAAGACTTGTTTGAATAAAACATAAATTCACACTAATAGTGTCAACTTAATGTTATAAAAGGTGAAAGAGACCCATTTTTTACTACTGTAATAATACATTCATTTCAATAATAAAAAACTAATGTTTAACCTAAAAGGAAAATGCAAAAATTAGAATTGAAACCACATTTGTCCTTTCTATACGCAATTGAAGTGGATATAGAAATTACATGGCACACATTGATAGATCAACTCTTTGCAAGGACAACTACATTCGTGACATGGAGGGTCATCTTCAGTTTCCTCAATGAAAGTAAGGGGGTGTTGGTGACAATCAAATGTGTAAGCGCCTCCAAACTTCAAATTTGGGTATTTCCCAAGAATACATTTGGGATGTGCAAAATAAGTGCAATTTACACAGTAGTAGAACTAATGGTTTGGGTTTCGTTCTTCTTCACAGATATCATAGTAATATTCACCAGAATCATTTTTAGTTTTATGACTGAGAGTGAAGGGATGCTCATGTTGTTTGTGCCTTGTGATTTGTGGTAGTGTCACACACTTAAAGTCAAGTGCAAATTCATAAGTGGTACAACGAAATACTAGATTTCTTCTATCACCACAACTATTGCAACTCTGTGTAAAGTTTGTGTAGGAAAGGATGAGTCGGTGCTTATGACCTTCATAGGTAAGGATTTCTAGGACCAAACTACATTGAACATCAATTTTAAAATTGCACATCGCATAAGTGTAGACAAAACCATTGCAATATTGGCTACAAGCATAACACTTGTTGCCAAAAGGTATCTTTGGAAGGAGGGTGAGTTGGTATTGATGAAGTAGGTTTCTCTTTTTTATTAGTAAATTAGCAAAAGATTTATGAAGAAAGAAACTACACTTGGCACAACTGTAAAAAGGAGGGAGAATAGCTCTTACACACCCGTCGCATTTTTCTTTGTTATTGTGAACCTCTTCATCAGTAAGCTTTAAGTCATGCTTGTGACTGAAGTGTTCAATTTCAACTGCTATTTGAGTTTCGTCCTCTCCCACTTCGATTTTTTTGAATTTGTAAGTTGACTTAATAGTTTAATCGAGCTCTACATCTTCATTCTCCCTATCTTTAAGTTCTAGTAAATTTATGTCCTCCCTGTTTCTCCAGTCTATAGCACAATTGAGGTGGGCAACAAAATCACATTTGGAGCAATAGTAAAGCCCATAGCGTGTGTCCACTTTTTGAACACAGAGTAGACAAAATTGGGAGTCGGATTCATGGAGTTCAAGAGAAGAATGGGTGATGTGAGAGGGTGCTTGTGACGTAAAACTTTAAGTCTATGTGAGAATCGATAAGCACACCTTCTATGAATCCTAAAACCGCATGTATTACACAGATAGGGCATACCTTTGTCTTCTTTGCAATAAAAGGTCACAAGTGAACATGATCCACTTCCAAATGGATGTTAATGGGTGGTCGTGGAATTCAGCTTCCAAGGTGGGAGATAAAGAAGCACATTTGACGTGAAGGTTGAAGTCGCAACAGTAACACCGATAAATGTATTCCCAGTGATGTTCTTTGCAGATTTCGCAATTACTTTTTTGGTCGACGAGAATAAGAGGGTGGATTGGGTGCAAGGGATGGTGCAACCTAAGGGGTAGTTCCACACATGATTTGTGATGGTATCTCGCATTGCATTTTTTACAACTGTAGCTAGGACCCAATATTTGTTTGTTGCACCCATAACAACTGTTTCCACTTCTGTTGTCTTGATTGAAGACCAAAGGATGCTCCGGATGGCAAAAATGTTGAAGTGGTTCCATCAGATCTTGTATGACATGCATAGTCACAGAAAAAATAACATCCAATTTGTTTAGAGAAAAAAGAAAAACGTGACTTATTAATACAACAAGGGCTGGTACACTGAATCAAAATATATATCATATAAAGAGGAAAAGAGAGAGAGAGAGAGAGAGAGAGAGAGAGAGAGAGAATTAGAGTTTTATCAAAATCCAAAAATACCAATTAGATTTAAAGAATATCACATTTCTCTCGCTAAGCTTATAAATGATGATGATGATTATCGCTAGTTGGGGTTGTTGAATTTGGACCGATTTTGAATGTTTAGTTGTAAGATTGATGAGTTGGGGATTCTAAACAAAATGTGGGCTTGAGTGAGTGAAGAGTGAAAGAGTGACAACTACATCTAAACAAAATCTTGCACATCAGGTGCTTGAGGTGGTTAATTTTGGATTGAAAATTGGAAAGTGATTGTTTGAAAGGTATGGACCATGGAGGTGGCGCCTTTTTTTTTTTTTTTGGTTGGGTGATATATGGATTTAGTGCTATGGTATCCCTAAATTATAGAAGTAATGTTTATTTAAATTTAAATTAATTATCATAAAAACATACTGTATCATTGTTTTATTTTTTTAATTTTATAATAATAGTTTAAAAGGAGGAAGCCAAGATTAGAAAGTTAAAAATATTGTGATAGACAACAATTTTTATTATTATTTTTTATACAGAAAATACTTGTGTAACTTTTACAAAACTTTTTTTTCTTCATAATAATGGTTTGCTAAAACCACTACTGAATTTTATTTCTTTTCTATAATCATCATGCTCACCAAATATTTAGATGATCTATCATTCTTGTCAAATATCAAGATAATTAGGCATTAAAAACTCACTCATTTATGAAGAGCCCTTATACTTTTTTTTTTTTTTTTTTTTTTTTTTTTTTGTATTCTAAAATATACTAAACGAATATCTTTATAGATTTAAGGATAAACAGCAACCCATTGTAGTGAAATTGTGTATTTGATTAGCCCATAATGGATATTTGATACAATTATTTGTAAAAATATATTATATATATAAAAAGATTGGTAACATTTGTGAACTAATGCAAATTATCTCACCTTTAATATGAGACAAAATGAATATTTGACGGAGATTGGGTTCAAGTTAGACTTTGGGTAGCTTTCACAAAAGTTATATTACTCAATACTTTTTTTTTGGGGGGGGGGGGGGGGGTACATGATAATGGCTTGCTAAAGCAACTGTTGGAAAAAAATTCCTTTCCAACCATTATTCTACTAACCAAATATTAAGGTGATCTATTATTCTTTTTTAATACCAATGTGATTGGGCATTAGCAACTCACTTGCTCTTTAGCTTTTTGTTGTTGTGTTCTCAAATATACTAAAGGACTAACCTTATAGATTTAACATTAAGGAAAAACTTAGGTATAATACCCCAAGTGCGATTCATTAGGTTTCCTAATTAAATTCAAGTATATGGTTGTATTAACCAATAAAATACAATCAGCAATTATTATTATTTCTAACAATAATTAAATTCAATGCAGTGATGCATTTGAATTTAATTGAGGAATTTAATAGACAACACCTAAGTTACTATATATAAGTTTTACCCTTAATAACAAATGACAATTGATTATTTTGAAATTTTGCATGTAAGTAAATCATAATTGATATCAAATAAATACATGGATTAAAGAAAAAGGTGATTTATAAAAAGTAATTAGGTGATATTATTTAACATATACCAAACAATTTAGTAGTAATATATCTCAAAAAATATGATATTAATTTAAGTGCAATAAAAATTTACTACATTTAACATCTATATGACAAATTTTAAGCAAGCAAAAAAACCTATTTATGAATAGCAATAGAAAAACACATATATGAACAAATTTGTTGAAGCAATTAATGATACTTACAGCAAAAAGAATCCAATTTTAGTTTCAAAACACACCCAGGCAAGCCTCCAAGTTAGCCTCAAATTTCAATTTTGTTATAACTATGTTAATGTGGAATTCATTTGCAACTTCCACTATATATAGCATTGTTATCAATCGTACCAAATAAGAAATGCTTTCTCTATCTCAAAAGAATCTCAAAAGAAAACAAAACAAGGAAAGAACAAAATAAGGAAATAAGCAAGGTATTATTCTTGCTTGCCATAATTTCAAAAAAAAAAAAAAATTGAATATTCTAAACTTGAAACTTATCTTTCATGTGTCCAAATCTATTAAAAAACATCGTCTATAAAAATTGTCCATCTTTATATGCTCAAACTTTACTAATAGACTAGTATGTAGCCTCATGCATATGCACGGATATAATTAAAGAAATCATAATTATACAATTCAAATTATAAGTTTTTTTAGAAGAGCTTCAAATTATACAAGCTTACATTTTTTTTTTAAACCATACATTTCTAAAATATGTAATAGTTTCTCATTATATATATATGATTTTATAATTTAATTGGTTTTAGACTCTTTGATTTCTGCACCCAATAATTCACTTGCCACAAAAATTAAAAATTTAGATAGACACGTTGCAAAAAATTGGACTTCAATTGAAATCCAATTTAGAATCTAATTGAATTTGGACTCTTCGATTTTTACACTCAATAATTCACTTAGTACTAAATTAAAAATTAAATGAGACACGTGGTGCAAAATTGAGAATTGTGAATCATGCTTTGCCAACCTTCCATTTGCATTGAGCCACCAAATCTTGACAAAACATGTAAATATACAATTTTAAGAATTTTCTTTTATCTCAGTGTATGATGCAATAGATAACATGACATAATTTTCATTCATTCTAATTATCTTGTGCCTTTAGTGTAAGATAACTTTCATTTGCTCTAAAGAAGCTGTTTAGTTCCCAGGGTCCACTAGCACACTAATGGCCTCTTAATAAAAATTTGGTAATAATAAGATAGTAATTGAGTGATCATATATTAATGCTAATTGTTGCATATTTTTAATAGATAAAAGTCATATTATATTATTTACATAATAATTCTTTGTCACTTAAGAGAAATGACCTAATTAATTTACTTTAGTTTGTGTACATTTTAAGTTATTATTAGTTAATTTTACTTGTTTCTTTCAGAAAACTGTAGTTCTGTTTTATACTTTTGCTTCAATACATTTTAAGTTATTATTTACGTTTATTTTAAGTTATTATTTATGTAATCATGCTTTGTCACTGTAGGTTTTATTGGAAGTAGAATTTGAAAGGCATGAAGAATATTATGTTTGTCCCCCCCCCCCCCCCTCCCTCTTCCATTTTCTTTCTTTTTTGAAAAACTTGAGTATTAGACTGATGTGATAAAAAAATAAAAAAGAAACGGGATTACCTTCCTAATTTAAAACACACTAAAAAAGGAAAGGGAAAAGAGGAAAAAAGAAAAAGAAAAAAGAAGAAGAAGGAATCTATGGTCTATAAGAAATCTTACAATATTTCTTCAATTCTTAATATTCTTTTATAACAATCAAGAAAATAAGAAACAACATCAACCCAAAGATACTTTGAAGAAGTGGACATCTTTTTCTTTACATAAAATCAACACAATCAAATTTAAAAATTATGTGTACTTTGTTTTTTTGAAGAAGTATATTGTTCTTTCTTTTGCAAAGGGGATTGCATAATTCAAATGCCAGGCAAAGTATAAAGAGATTCAACGTTTTTATCTATAATAATAATTAATAAAGTATATTGTTTTTAAAGGATTGAGAAGGACACTTCTTTTTCTTTATATAG
Source organism: Quercus lobata (assembly GCF_001633185.2). Taxonomy (NCBI): domain Eukaryota; kingdom Viridiplantae; phylum Streptophyta; class Magnoliopsida; order Fagales; family Fagaceae; genus Quercus; species Quercus lobata. The sequence continues at coordinate 53,948,921 of NC_044914.1, forward strand.
AATCGACTCAATCAAATTTAAAAATTATATGTGTACTTTGTTTGTTTGAAGAAGTATATTGTTCTTTCTTTGGTAAAGGGGTTTGCATAATTCAAATGCCAAGCAAAGCATAGAGAGATTCAACATCCTTATCTATTAAAGAACGTATATTGTTTTTAAAGGATTAAGAAGAAGAGCAATTAGGTCTTTTCATGTTGTACTATATTTTTTCATCCCTTTGGTATGTCTCTAACTATTTTTTTATCTCTCAACTTATAGTTTAAGAATCTTTCACAACTTACCAACAATTTAGTTTGCCTAGTGGTAAGAGTATATGTTGGAGTTCCTCTGCTAGCAAAGTGTTGACTATGGTATAGGTTCTTAGTTTGAAAACAGTTAGTATGCTACACTCAGATAAGAAAATCACACTGGTTACCTTCTTTTAACTATTTTATTATTAGGAAAAAGGAATTCTTTAATCGATACAATTTCATCAATAACATTACTAGCTTACATAGCTAATCAATTAGCCACCATATTACCCTGCAACAAGCCTTATTTTTTATGCATTACAACTTAGGTCACATAATTTTTATTATTCTTTTTGCATTTTTTTTAAATCAAGGAAAAAAAAGTAATAAACTACAGTTGAAAAAAAAAAAAAGCACCTATAATTTCCCAGTGTTTATTAACACATTTTCTACATAATCTTGAAAAGAAAAGTCGTGATAGAAATTAGAAAAAAAAAGTTTTTCCGGATTTTAATTTATTATGAGAAACAATTTCCTACAAAAATAATGAAATTTTTACATGAAAAAACATCTCATGTAATATTCCATGCACATTAAAATCTGTGAAAAATTAAAAATCCCATTATGTTTTTTTTTTTTTTTCAAGAAACAAACGACAAAAACTCTTTCTTCATCTCTCATCAGTCTTTTAGTTTGATGACGTGGCAAAAAATCGTTTTTGTGTTTACACTCTAAATTCTAAACCTTCACAGATCACAGACTCATCACAGTTCAATCTTCGATTCTACGCTTTCGGCTTTCTCAGAGACGTAGCCCACAAATCTGCAGAGCTCAAAAGATCGTTTGGAGCACAGGCTTCACTGCATGGCTCTCAATCTCCGTCAAAAGCAAACAGGTACCTCTTATTCTCTCTCTCTGGATCTACTTCTTGCTTTAGATCTTTTTTTCCAATCTAAGAAATTGAATTGAAATTCTAACAATTAAACGAAAACCCATTTCGTTTCTGAGATTTTTAGCTTATATTCGCTTAATTTCATCCATAAAGTTTGTATTTTTTAGATTCAGAAAAGAGACTGAAATGGGGTATTTTTTTTTTTCATTGTTTAATGTTCAATTGGGTCTTAGAATTTTGGTTCAAAATGTTATTCTATGCATTAACAAAGTAACTGAAACAAAATTTGAGCAATTTAATAATAACCCATTTCATGTATGAGTGAATTAAGTGTGTTTGTATATGTTATTGAGTTCGATCTGTACTATTATTGTGGTTCAGAATGTATTATCCGAATGTTGAATCTGAACCAACCCCTGAACGCAACTGGTACTGCGAATGAAGAGGTGTACAAGATCTTGATCTATGATAAGTTCTGCCAAAACATCCTCTCCCCATTGATTCGTGTCAAGGACCTTCGAAAACATGGTGTGACCCTATACTTTCTCATTGACAAGGATCGAAAACCTGTCCTTGATGTGCCTGCCGTGTATTTTGTTCAAGCCAATCAATCCAACGTTCAGCGAATCATTGCTGATGCGTCCCGGTCACTGTATGATAGTTTTCATTTGAATTTCTCGTCCTCTATACCCCGCCCCCTGCTGGAAGATCTGGCATCTGGGACTTTGAGTTCAGATTCAATTCAGCGGATTGCAAAGGTGCATGATCAGTATTTGGAGTTTGTGACATTGGAAGATAATTTGTTTTCGTTGGCACAAAAGTCTAGTTATGTGCAATTGAATGATCCATCAGCTGGGGATCGTGAGATTGAGGAGATTGTGGAGAGGATTGTTACTGGTTTGTTTTCTGTTTTGGCTACGCTGGCTGTTGTGCCAATAATTCGGTGCCCACGTGGTGGGCCAGCTGAGATGGTTGCGTCAGCATTGGATCAGAGATTGCGAGATCATTTGTTGTCGAAAAACAATTTGTTTACAGAAGGTGGGAGTTTCGTGAGCTCTTTCCAGCGGCCGATTTTGTGCATATTTGATAGGAATCTCGAATTGTCAGTTGCAGTAGAGCACGATTTTAGGTATCGACCTCTTGTTCATGATGTTCTTGGATTGAGGCTGAATAGGTTGAGCGTACAAGGTGAAAAGGGTGGGATGAAGTCATATGAGTTGGATAGTTCTGATCCATTTTGGGTGGCGAATGGGTTGTTGGAATTCCCTGAAGTTGCAGTGGAGATTGAGACTCAATTGAATAAGTATAAGAAAGATGTTGATGAGGTGAATAGGAGGACTGCTGGGAATGATGGGGCTGAGTTTGATGGAACAGACTTGATGGGGAACACAAAGCATTTGATGAATGCAGTGAACTCACTGCCCGAGTTGACAGAAAGGAAGCAGGTGATAGACAAGCACACCAATATCGCGACTGTTTTGTTGAGTGAGATCAAGGAGAGGTCTCTTGATTCTTATGCAAAAAAGGAGAATGACATGCTGATCAAGGGAGCTATTGATCGGAATGAGCTTCTTGGTGTGCTTAGAGGGAAAGGGACAAAGATGGATAAGCTGCGGTTTGCTATCGTGTATCTGATCTCTTCAGAAAGCATTAACCAGTCGGAAGTGGAATCAGTGGAAGCAGCACTCAAAGAGTCTGAGGTTGATACTAGTGCATTTCAGTATGTGAAAAAAATGAAGTCATTGAATGTCTCAATGGCATCAGCAAATTCAGCTAGCAGAAATAACATTGTTGACTGGGCTGAGAAAATCTATGCTGTGACAGCTGGTGTGAAGAATCTCTTATCTAGCGATAGGCAACTGGCATTGACAAGGACAGTGGAAGCCTTGATGGAAGGGAAGCCGAATCCTGAAATTGATAATTACCTCGTGTTTGATCCTCGTTCTCCTAAGTCAAGTTCTGGTAGTGGTAGTCATTTGAAAGGGCCATTTAAGGAAGCTATTGTGTTCATGATTGGTGGAGGTAATTATGTTGAGTACGGGAGCTTGCAAGAGCTTGTACAACGTCAGCAGCCTGTCAGGCATGTTGTATATGGAACTACGGAAATTCTCACAGGAGTGGAGTTTATTGAGCAGCTTACACAGTTGGGGAATAAGATGGGATTTGGGAGTAGCACTGCTGCTCCAAGTCATTAATATAGATGTGTATTACATGCTCTTTGAAGCTTGCAGTTTGGAAGCTTATACATGGTTGAGGTCTTGTGGAAAGTTAAGATGCAGTATGTAGTTGAACATTAATCTGAAGCTGACTATCTCAGAACAAATGCAGAGATTGTTGGACAATGCATTTCTTTCTTTGATTCTGAGGCGAGCATGCCGGTTTTGGATTGACTGTCTTTCTGGATCTTGAAGTATGCCTCTTTATCTTTCAACATAGTGAGTAGTTTTTTTCCATTGAAGAGCTATATTTGTTTCTATTGAATTAGGTTTCTGTGGTTAGAAAATATTCTTATACATGATTACTTGTAATCTGAATCAATCACCAATCTTCAAAATGAAAATTTTGCTTGGTCCCTATATTCTTACATATGTATGTTTTTAACTAGTAATAATGGTAATAAAGGACGGTAAGTTATGCCCTTGAGCTGCAAGATTTTTGGCAACTTAATGTTTTAGTTGGCTTAGAATTCAAATATACAGTTTGATGTGCTTCACTCTTCTGCCTAATATTTTCAATTCTTCATACATTTTTTGATGAAGTCTCAAAATTTGTTCAGCTCAAGAACCTTCTTCGAACTTGTATATTTATGCGGTACAAAATTTGAAGCATCATCATTCTTGTCATTATTATCTTTGCTCTTTGGTTCTCCATTTTTTTCAGCATCATATTTCTGTTTCTTCTGCAACTGCATTAGTTGTGCTACTTATCAAAAAAAAAAAAAAAAAACTGCATTAGTTGTGCCATCAACTGGCAAACATCCGATTAAAATGTTCCACGTATTATATATACAGAAATTAATACGATACATTGAAAAGGCATTTACTTCTGCATTGTCACATTAAACACAGCCACATGAATTTATACTGAGCTACCAGATACCACCAAAAGAGTTTGGTTCAAAGTAATGCGAAGTCTTCGAGATCATTACAATCAATGTGAAATGTGAATTGCACAACATAAGAATTGATCATAAAGATTACTTCTACTTGGACATGGAAAACCCGCCAGCAAAGAACTACAAAAAAACATGAAACAACTTAAATTACCTAGAAGGTACTCATTAGTCATTATAAATTTTGAATCAAATTAAACCTTTTGAGGGTGGTATGTTCTTATTTTTTAACGCAACAAAAATTTAATGATAGCATCAAACTCTTGAATAGCAAAGCATGCTTATGAAAAAGAGTCAGATATATGTATTATTGTATTATTGAATAGCAAAGGCTTCACCACTTGGCTGGTGAATTGAAGGGAAAACAGTCCTTGCAATCAGATATACCAGTGTAATATGTACACGTGGAACAAGTTCATCACCACCATTACTATCCTTCTTCGATCAAACATGATAATAAGAAAGTTTTGAAATAATATAGGCGTAAATGCTCTTTTTGTCCCTACATTTTGAGGTCATTTTTATTTTGGTCCCTACATTTCTATTTTACTACTTTTAATCCTTAATCCAATTAATGCTTGTTATTTTAGTTATTTTCGTCACTCAACTAACAAAAAAAACTGACGTGGCAAACGGAGTGCCCTGTTGACATAGTAAATGCTGACGTGACGAATAAAATAATAATAAAAAATTATTTATTATTTAATAAATACCAAGTCAACATAAAATAATAATAAATGCCATCTATGTCAGTTTAGAATTTTAAATTTTAATTGATAAATTTTTTTTTTTTAAAAACATAATTAAAAATAAAAAACACATGAATTTGGATCAAACATCCTCTTCATCAAGAACACAAAAGAGCACAACCCAGAAAAAATCATACAAACTCAGAATATCAAACACAAGAACACAAGAAAATCAAACTCAAAAAAATCATAAATGAATATTGTACAAAACAAAAACCAAACTGATTGTAAGACCAAATGTACAAAATTAACTGACTACCCAAATTAAGAAACTTCACAAAAAATGAAAAAACCCAGCAATCTTTAACCATTTGAAATTACATTAAAATACACACACACACACACACACAAACTCAAACTACAAATAGAATATACAAAGTTTAGATTATTGTAAAAAAATTTCAAAATTTTGAAAAAAAAAAAAAAAAAACCCAGTAAGGCTCAAATTCCAAACCTCGTATTCAAGATTGGATCTTTTCTCGTCCACCGCAATGACTTGCACTGTTGAAATCGAACCCGCCCCGTCTTTTTCGGGTCTGGGTCGGTCCTCAACAAAATTTTCAACGCCATCGCTCTCTTTATCGGACACGAATCCCTTAGGCTGAAAGGTCTCAAGCTCTTCACCGGGTTCAAATACTACCAAATCGAAGCCTCCACAATACTCTTCTTCTTTTCCGTTGAATCTAGCGACCAAGCTGCCAAGGCGGTCCGGGAAGGCTCGACGGGCTTTGTCGGGAACAGGAAGCGGAAGCTTGAGCTTGCCTTTGAGCATGGTGGTGATAGTAGGTGAGTTGGGTGTGAGTCAAGGGAGGTGAATCGGGCGAGTTGAGTTGGTGGGTGTGTGATAATATTCCATTGAAGTTGGGAAGAAAAGAAGGGTGTGTTGGTTTTTCTTGCCTAATCCAATCCTAAAAAAATGTGGATTGATTTTGTTTTGTACAATATTCATTTATGATTTTTTTGAGTTTGATTTTCTTGTGTTCTTTTTGTGTTTGATATTTTGGGTTTGTATGATTTTTTTTGGGTTGTGCTCTTCTATGTTCTTAATGAAGAGGATGTTAGATCCAAATTCATGTGTTTTTTATTTTTAATTCTGTTTTTTATTTTTTAAATTGATCAATTAAAATTTAAAATTCTAAACTGACATGGATGGAATTTATTATTATTTTATGCTGATTTGGCATTTATTAAATAATAAATAATTTTTTTATTATTATTTTATTCACTACGTCAGCATTTACTGTGTCAACAGTGCACTCCGTTTGCCACGTCAGCTTTTTTGGTTAGTTGAGTGACGGAAAGGACTAAAATAACAAGCGTTAATTGGATTAAGGACTAAAAGTGGTAAAATAGAAATGTAAGGACCAAAATAGAAATGACCCCAAAATGTAGGGACGAAAAGAGCATTTACGCCAATAATATAAACCAATTACCAAATATCACTATCACAAATCAAATTGCAATGAAACTAAGAAGTAAGAAGGAAAAACATAATCAATCTAAAAACCATATGTTCTCCTCCCCACATATATCTTTCGCTTGAACTCTATTGCAAGAAAGAAGTATTGCTACATCATCTGCAAAAGCTACGGCATGGCCCTCCCCATTCTCATGCTACAAAGTGATGATTTTACATTTTATCATCATGTCAACCAAAGATTGACATATATTTTGCTCAACTCATGCCATAATTCAAGGGAATTACGTGAAAAAAATCGCCTCCCATATAAATCTCAATTCTATTCTAATTTTAATCCATGATATTTAAAAAATCTAATAGTTTTCAATAAATCCAAACAAAATCAAATACATCAAATATCTCAATAAGATATACATATTTCGTGAAACAAATATGAAAAATAGGATATACATATTTCCTGAAGCAAATGTGATAAATTGCCTAATTACAGACAATGATATCATTTCAAACTAGGTGCCAAGAAATTGTGAGTGTTCGTTCAAGTGTTAATACAGATCCACACTTTCTAAAATGTAAAAAACATGATAATGAGGTTGAGTAGTAACACGCTCAGTGGTGTATTGGTGATACCCATGAGCTTACCTAAAAACCCAAATGATAATAGGAAAATGTTAACAAGCACCATGACAGTGGTGCTTATTAAGATTTTCCTATATGTGTCTCACTTAAAAAAAAAAAAAAAGAGAAAAATTTGTCAAAAAAGCTGTCAAAAACTGCAAAAAAAAAAAAAAAAAAAAAAACTGTTGTTACTATCAAAAGCTGTCAAAAAAAAATTGTTGTTCACACAACCCATGATAACATACCATAAGGTGTGGGGTGAGGATTACATAAGCAAACTCCATTTTTTATCTCAAAAAAAAGAAGAAAATGATATATATATATATATATATATATATACACATGATAATATACTATTTTTGAAAATAATTTTATCAGAAATTGAAAAAATTTTAACAATTTTTTCAATTTTTGCTAAATTTTTTTTTTCAGAAACAGAGTTGTTAAACGGCATACATTAACGGGATTTTTTTTTTTAGATCCCATAAGATCTTTACTGATGACGCCTGCAACTAGAATCAACCCTGAAGTTAGGACTTCATCCAAACTCCAAAAAGGGTCAGAAAAGTCAGGTGGGATCAAAAACACAAAAAGCCCACACAAAGGGGTATCTCTGCAAAAAATCCCCCTTTTTACTTTTTGTTTTCTGTCAACACACTTTCGCTCAATCAATCACGTCTTCTTTCCTCTAATGGCTTCACCTTCTCAACTCTTCTTCAACCCATACACTCTCTAAAACAACAACACTACCTCCTCATCCTAACCTCACCCCAGGAGGCACGCACAAAACCCCAAAAAAACCCACATGGCTCGTCGACAGATCATCCCTCTCCTCAACCAGCTCACCTCCTCCACGCGCCTCCCTCTCACGCGCTCCGTCACCTACATGCCACGACCGGGCGACGGCGCCCCACGCGCCGTGACCTTGATCCCCGGTGACGGGGTGGGCCCACTGGTGACAAACGCGGTCGAACAGGTGATGGAGGCCATGCACGCGCCGGTGTTCTTCGAGAAGTACGATGTACACGGGGACCTGAGCAGGGTCCCGCAGGAAGTGATCGAGTCGATTAAGAAAAACAAAGTGTGTCTGAAAGGTGGGCTTAGGACACCGGTGGGCGGTGGAGTCAGCTCGCTCAATGTTCAGTTGAGGAAAGAGCTGGATTTGTATGCTTCGTTGGTCAACTGTTTCAACCTTCCTGGGCTTCCTACGAGGCACGAAAATGTGGATATTGTTGTGATTCGAGAGAATACTGAGGGTGAGTACTCGGGTCTCGAGCATGAAGTTGTTCCTGGCGTTGTTGAAAGCCTCAAGGTACATTCTTTTTTGTTTTCATTTTCAACTTTTCAATTTCCAATTCTATGTTGTACAATCAAATTTTACTCTTTATGATTAGAGCATTGTTTTCATGTGGACCCCATCATTGATGTTACTTTTTATTACACAACAATTAAAAAAATGCTACACTAGCAGTCTAGCACTAATCGATAATGTTGTAAAGAGTATCATCTTTATATAAAAATACAATGGGTTATTTGTTGGAGTATCATTTAAATTTAGTTGTCATTAGTTAATTTAGCACTTTCTATGGAAAGAGATGGCTTTTAGGCTCTAATCCGTTGAGCTCTAGCTGAAATTTTACAGAGGGCGAGGTTGTGGGATCAAAACCTGTTGGATGCACAAAACCTTGGGCTGCCCAGTTTTATTATAATATTCAATGATGTTGCTATATTGGAATGCAGTACCAACAGTGTGATCTTCACTACCAACAATTAAATTTAATCGCGTGGCTTATTGATAATGTAACCACATGGGTGAAATTAAATGGGGAACCCAAGGTAGAACTACTAAGAAACTGTACCAAAGTTTTTCCCTTGATTAGAACCCCCTTATGGTTTTGGAGTAATAAAAACAAATAGTTTGTATGTTTTTCATTCCAATTGATGAATTTTCCAACTTTACGTAATTGTATATTGCTTTCCACACAACATTTTAACTTTAGGGTATGTTTGGAGTGGAGGAGGGAGATGGAGAAAGAGTATAGGGGAAAGAGATTAAAATATAAAGAAATTTAGTACATTCCATTCACCTTCCTTTCTCCTCCCTTCTCCTCTCCCACTTTCTCCCTGCACCCAAACATAGAGTTAGTTAGGCCTTAAATGGGGTTTAAAATTTAAAGTTTCTAAGCTTCATAGAAGATGTAGTACAATAATCATGTTCTTGGATTTGAAATCATAATGAGGTAATGAGTTTTGGCTCAAGTGCCACTTTCTTTTATCATAAGAATGAGTGGAGGGTGAGGTTGTTGGTTCAAAACTCACCGGATGCATGTGAAACGTATGAGAAAAAACAATGATAACAAAGCCTCAGTCCCCAAACTATGGGGTTGGCTATGGACTTTAACTAGACTAATTAGGGTTGATTACATGTATTCTTTCATGTTATATAATGTTATCCACAATTGTACTCTTTGTCACCTCCATAAAATTAGAAATAAAGCCTTGTACCTTATTCAGAAGGTTAAATTTTTTATCTTATGCAACATGTGCATGTCACAAGGAAGAATTTGTCAATTAGAACAAACCGATTCATTTTAGCCCAAGGCATGGGGAGCTTTAGTGTTGGTTCCTAAAATTTCTAATTATCTATCTATCTATAATGTATTATTATTATAAAGGGATTGTTTACAATTTGGGATTTGTTAGGTGATAACAAAGTTCTGCTCAGAACGTATTGCAAAATATGCCTTTGAGTATGCTTATCTGAACAACAGAAAAACGGTGACAGCTGTGCACAAAGCCAACATTATGAAACTTGCAGATGGTTTGTTTTTAGAATCTTGTCGGGAGATTGCAACAAAATATCCAAGTATCAAGTACAATGAGGTTATTGTGGACAATTGCTGCATGCAACTTGTTTCGAAGCCTGAGCAATTCGATGTTATGGTAAGTAACCTTGAGAATTTTTTTAGTTCTAATGGAAGCACTTGTTTATTGTGACTTGATATTTGATATTATGCATCTAGAAGTTGTCATTATTAGACTTAAATTCCTGCAATATAAGTGATAAAATTCTTGGTGAACTATTCTTTTAATGGAGTGAGGAACAATGTTTTGTTAAGTACTAGATACTGTTGTATATATGGGTGGGATGAGCTTGACTTGAATTGAACGATTCAGTTTGGTTTGGTAACCAATGGTGTTGCAAGTTACAAGTCTTTTTGTGGTTGATATAGAGATGGTCCCTGTCTTTGAATTCTTATGGCTGTCAAGTTGATGCTGATGGATATTGGGTTGTTAATGCTTATTCAATAGAAATAGCAATGTACTTGTCTTCAAATTCTTATGACTGTCATGTTGATGCTGATAGATATTGGGTTGTTAATGCTTTTTCAATAGAAATAGCAATGAAGTGGAAAAATATATCTGAACACGATTGAGCAATGAAGTGTTGGATTGGATGTTTCGAAGCAATAATTTTTTCCCCTCTTGCTTATTATAATTATTGTTGTTGTACTGCTACTGCTTCAAGTGAAAAGTTTATCAGATCCTTTTTTTTTTTTGGCTTGACCAATAGAAAAAAAAAGTTGGATTAGGACCAAAACCTTTTGAGTTGCAGGCACAATATCTGTCTTGGCTTGTGGAGAATATCATATAGGTGCATATGTTCACAAAAGAAGTTTAGCCTGGGCTCAACCCCGCTGGTGAATAGTTTATATTTAAAGAATACCATATATAAGAAGTGATCTAGAGCCAGTTAGATTGTGGAGCATGCTTTATTTACAGATATGCTATAGCAGAGGTAGAAATCTTTACTCAAAAATGAATCGATTTTCATGATAAAATTTTTGAGCTGGACCTGGCTTGTGTTTTATTGTAGTGCTCTGCTCAAGTAGCCAAATAATCTGCTTAGCTTGACTAGTTTTTGAAGCTATGTGAGTACAGATTTGTTGTTTGATGTGATCAAAACATTGTTCCTCCTTTTACTGTATTCCTCAAATCATGGTCTCTTGCATTTCGCCCTCATTGTTGATTTAAATTCCAAGTTCTTTGTGAAACTCTTGATTCCTTCCTTCCTTTCAAGGGCTTTGGGCACATTTCTTATTACCGTTTGACCTGCTGAGTAATTAGCAAAGTCATGTTTCTGGAGTCCTTTAAACCTTGGGCGTTTGGTCTTCTACTTTTACCTGGCCAGTTGAAACTTTTGACCTTCCCAGCCACTGATGGAGATTTTTTTTTTGGGCAGGTGACTCCTAATCTTTATGGAAATCTAGTGGCAAATACAGCAGCTGGTATTGCTGGAGGCACTGGTGTCATGCCAGGAGGTAATAATCATGATCTTACAAGTTCTAATTTTTTCTTTAATTTTGTGTTTCATGATGTGAACATATTAAGTTGGCCTCTTCGTGGCATGGATCTGTTCAAGAGAGGCTGAGGATAACCATCTGTTGTTTAAATATTTTATCTTACTGGTGTCTGATAAAAGCATATTTGACCAGTAAAAAAAGAAAAAGTAAAATGAAAGGATAAAAATCTTCTGAACTCTTTTTCTTTTGTGTCTCATTTGGTGATTGGTAACTGCAGGCAATGTGGGGGCTGATCATGCTGTGTTTGAGCAAGGTGCTTCAGCAGGAAACGTGGGAAAGGACAAGATCGTACAACAAAAGAAGGCAAATCCCGTAGCTTTGCTTCTGTCATCAGCCATGATGCTTAGGCATCTCCAGTTTCCTTCATTTGCTGATCGGCTTGAGACTGCAGTGAAGCGTGTAATCTCCGAGGGCAAGTACCGAACAAAAGACCTTGGTGGAGACAGCAGCACCCAAGAGGTGGTTGATGCTGTCATTGCTAATCTGAACTAGTTGATTAGGACTCGCCACCATATTTCTCAGCCATCACCTGCCTATGTTGATTCCCCCCAACCATTCGCATGGTTTGATTTATATATACAGTTTGTTCTGCATACAACATCCTGCTTATCAGAAAGCGTGAGAGTTTTCTTCATACAATTTCTCAATTTGATGAAAGGTTGACATTGTTTCTCCTTTCCTATAAGGCCATGTAGTCTGTTTTAACTCAATTTTGTTTGTCTTCTGTAATTTTACTCGCCAAGATATTTCACTTTGAAATAAAAGAAAAGTGTGCATTTCAGCATTTGGTAGGTTGATGGCTGTGAGGGTTGATTTTGAGATGAATTTTGGGCCTATCACTCACTTTAATATAAATGGGAGGCTAGTTGTGCATCGTGAAGAATCAATTAGACACCCAACTCAACAATAACAGCCGGTCTCAGGCCTAAGAAAAGGAGGAGGTTTGAATAGGTTGACTAATTTAAAATTTAATCATTATATAATGAATGGGCCCATGACAATGCTTGTTAGAACGTCTCTTATTAGCAACGTCTTGCATTGGAATACATATAATTGATCCTAATTAATTTATTGAGAATTTATAAATACCAAATAAATTTGGGATGGAGGTTTTGTTCTTATTTGGTCAACTAAAGGGGTTCATTTTAGAATTACAGTTGATCGTTTTACTATTACATTATCCCTTTTTCAGTGAGTTGTGTTTGTTGGTGTCCTTGTTTGATAAATAGAAGTACTAGATGGTTGAAGTATCAGATATTTTTATTTATTTATTTAAAGTCTTAGGCTGAAAATATGCGAGAGGGTGAATTCGGTCCCAACCTGGGTTTGCAATTCGAACTAGGGATGCCAAAATCCAACTCTTAGGGTGTGTTTGTTTGGAGGTGAAATAAGGTGAATGGAAAACTTTGGAGAGAAAATAGGAAGGAAAATTTTTTTGGAGTGTGTTTGGTTGAGTGGAGAGGAAGGAAAATAAATTGTGGGGTTCATGTGTTTTCTCTTCGGGCCCATAAAAAAGTTCTCTCCCTAAAATGAAGAGAAAATTAAAAGGAGAAAATGAGGCTGCTTAATGGATGAATATGCTCATATGCACTTGCACATTGCCTCTGCCAAATTTTTTTTTTTTTTTTCTTTTCCATTCTTAGCACGTTGCCTCTGCTAATTTTTCTTTTCTTTTCCTTTCCTGGGCACGTTGTCTCTCCCAAATTTTTTTTTTTTTTGGATTTCCTGGGCTATGGGTATGATATTTGTTTTGTTTTGTTTTTTGTTTTTTTTTTTTTTTTGGGGACATGATTTTTTTTTTTAATAAATTGGATGATTATTTTTTTTTTTTGGTCACTTTTTTTTGTTTTAATTGACCATAATTTTTTAACTAGGGTATATGAGTAAATTTATACAAACTCACTTTTTCCATCATTTCACTTTTCTACTCCCAACCAAACAAAAATGAGAGAAATTAAAATCTTTTATATCCTCCCGCTTTTCCATTCTCTTCTATTTTTCTATCCTCTCACTTTTCCACCCCTCCAGCCAAACGAACCCTTAAAGAAAAACTTTAAAATATGTTAATATTACAAATCACGAATGGACAACAAATAAACATATGATTGTTTGTTATATCACATGGTTATCACCATGAAATAGTAAAAATATGAGAATAAAAAAATAAAAATCATATATGGTTCTAGTATTTTTTTGTCCCTATGGAATACCTATGGATTTAAGATAATTATATTGTAATGATATGTGGTGAGTTGTAGCAAAACTAGTGTAATATGTTATGGTTTTAGCATTTTTTTTCCTATGAATTTAGGATAATTATATTGTAATTATATGGTTTAGTGGATAAACAAAGTTCTTATTTCTGTTTTCAACCATGTAGTTAAGGGTCGAAGAGAATGTAGTATTAGACCTTGTATCAAGTGCATGTATTGCCTCACCTCAATGTGAAAGGGGCAATACATGCATTGGATGCATGGTATATCTTTTTGTTAGAGAGAGATAGAGGTATATTGCCGTCCCATGGACCTAACTTTAATTAAATGTTAGAAGGGCCTTAGAGCAACCACATCAGTTCGTGTATTATACACACCCATTTTTACACTAAAAACTTACTTTTTCTATTTTACACATTCATTTTTACAAAATACCAACATCAGTTCATCTATTCTACCATCTTATTTATTTAAATAATCATTTTCTTACTTTTCTTATTATTATTTTATCTCAAACCCTCTCTCTCCACTCACGAGACTCTGTTCTAGAGTCTTCTCTGAAACTCCTTTCTATTCCAAGATTTTCACTCCTCTCTATTCCAAACTTTCTGAACTTTCGATCCAAGTAGGGAGCACGGTGCCGAGAAGAACTCCGATCCAAGCACGATGAGAAGAACGCCGATCCCAGCACTTCGATCCAAGCACGCCGATCTGCCACAAGTGCTGATCCACTCTCTCTGTCTCCGTTGGTGTGTCCGTTTGTGGGTGTGTTTGGTTTTGTGGTGTCTTTGGGTGATTTTGTTGTTGATTTTGTGGTTGATTTTTGATTTTTGTGGTTGATTTTTGATTTTGACTGTGGGAGTGTGTGTATCAGAGGAAGAAGCAGATGATGATGTTGGTTGTGCAGATGGAGAACAGAGAGAAAAAAAACGAGCGAAATTAGAAATTATTATAATAATGTATAGACAAGCTATAGTAACCGTGTATATATGCACGGTTACTGTAGCTCATGGAAATTTTTAGAAGATTTTACACAGTTTTACATGAGCTGATGTGGGAGTTTTTTTGGCCAAAATGTGTAAAATTAAGAAGTTTTTGTATTATAGAAGAGTATCCACCAGCTGATGTGGATGCTCTTACATTTCCTTTTTCTAATTTAAGATGTTCACTTACATGGTCATTGGGCCAAACTTCTTGTACAATTGGGTCTCAACTGTGTTTGGGATAGTCACATTTGGGCCTAGACAAGCCAAGCGAGTAAGGCAATTTATGGGTCTGATAAATGATTTTCTCAAAGATCCCATGGAAATTCCAAGCCTATAACATGCCAAACCTAAAACGAAAAATGTGGCTATCAAGTAAATAAAATAAAAAAATAAATTTGGCTATTGAATAATTATTCACGTGTACTGCGGGACAGGAGCTTCAATTATCTTTAAGCATTTCCAAGCGCCACTAGCTATTTTTGGCGAAAAACACATTTTAGTCCCTACATTTTCAGGCGATTCCCATTTTAGTCCCTAAATTTTATTTTTACTGTTTTTAGTCCCTATCCTGAAAAACGCTTTTTATTTTGGTCCCTGCTGTTACTGATGTAACGAAAATTGCACAGCTGACAAACGGCATGCACTGTTGGCCTGATGTGGCCATTAAAATAATAATAAAAAATGCCTCAGCATTTAAATTAAAAAAATTAATTTATTAATTTTAATTAAATAAAAAAATTAAAAAACAGAATTTAAAACTAAAAATTATATGAATTAAGATCTAAATATGTCTTGAACAAGAACAACAAGAACACAAGCTCAAATCCAAGAACACAAACCCAGAAATTAAAAAAAAAAAAAAAAAAAACCCCCATCAAAGCATTAGTTCAAACCCACTCCAACCTCCGCCGATCCAAACCCACGCACACATCACAGCACACACCCAGTTTCGGTCACGCCCAAATCAACCTAGAAACCCACTGAGAAACCCACCGATCCAAACCCACGCACACATCACAGCACACACCCAGCTCCAGTCACGCTCAGATCAACCCAGAAATCCACCACCCAACAAATACCAAATCAGAACAATCACTTACCCAAACCACAACTTACTAATTTGTTTTCCGTTTCACTCAATGGAGATATCTCACAATCCACACTGATCTAAGCTCCATGCTGATCTGAGAGTGAGGACCGTTTAGTTCTCCACCAAAAAAAAAAAAAAACTAAGCTCCGATCTGAGAATGAGGAAGGATAGAGAGACTGAGATCTACGGATTCGACGATCCAAACCCAGAAATTGATGCGTTAGCTATGGGTTCAAAAGGGTTTTTCAGTTTGGGTTTTTCTTTTACACTAATGATTGTTTTTTCAATAGTGTTAGGGGAGATGGTTTTTGGGGACTAACGTTTTTGAGAGATGAGTTTTCGGGGAAGGAGAGTTTTTTTATTATCCGGTTCTAGTTTTAGTTAATAGAAGAAGTGTCAGGTGGATAAATAGTGAAAAATACCTTCTTCTTTTTTTTGTTTGTTTTTTTAATTTCTGGGTTTGTGTTCTTGGATTTGAGTTTGTGTTCTTATTGTTCTTGTTCAAGACACACTTAGATCTCAATTCATATGATTTTTAGTTTTTAATTCTGTTTTTAATTTTTTTTATTTAGTTAAAATTAATAAATTAATTTTTTTTAATTTAAATGCTGATGTGGCATTTTTTATTATTATTTTAATGGCCACGTCAAGCCAACAGTGCATGCCATTTGCCAGCTATGCAATTTCCGTTTCTGATGTAACGGCAAGGACCAAAATAAAAAGCGTTTTTCAGGATAGGGACTAAAAATACTAAAAATAAAATTTAGGGACTAAAATAAAAATCGCCTGAAAATATAGGAACTAAAATGTGTTTTTCGCCTTAAAACAATAGTTGAACGTTGAAATAAGATTTACAAAAGTGAGGATAATAAATAATAATGGCGGATGACTCACATTCACATGGTGTGTCCTTTTTCATTCACACCTGGTCCTATGGATGAATGAAAAAGCCAATAACTTTGATTTTGTTTAGGAGGCATTTTCTTCGTTTTACCTTTTTTTGTCATATTTAAAAAGTTAAATTTTTAAAGAGAAAATCTTGTCTATCTTTTAAAAATATATAAGTTTTCAAAATTATTTTAAAAAAATTTATTAAAAAATTAAATTAGTAAATTAAGAGGAATATAATAAAAATATTAGTAAATTAATCACTTTTATTTTTAAAAATAGGATATTATCGTGAGACATCTCAAAATAAAATAGAAGACAAAAAAAAAAAAAAAAAAAATGAAACAGAGGGAGTATTTGACTGTCTTTAGGAGTGGAGTGAGAATAGGCAATTCCAATAACAAACTTCCAACAACTTTCCTTAACTCTGCAACATAGAACTATAATAGTGTTTCTCTTCACTTATTGTCTCTCTATTTTTTTTTTCTCTCTCTCAAACTGAGCACACACAAAGTTTTTTCTACCACCAAATCGTTCAAGCCTGCTCGCATCCTCAAGGTCCTATCTCTTCTCTTATGCTATGTTTTGTGTGAATTCTCTGTTTTATTTCTTTCTTTCGTTCTTTTTATATTTATTTATATGTTTCAATTTCTCTTTGGATGATGAGAAAGCAGAGGGAAAGAGGAGGAACATATTTTTTTTCCTGGGTTTTGACTTTTTTGTTTTATAGTATCTGAATTTCTCCTCTTATACCAACAGTGATTGTTAAATTACAAACACAGAGGAAGCTTTTGTAATGATTTAACGTTAGTTAAATAAATTTCTGCATAAATAATAACCATAATAACGTGAGTTATCATTTTTGTATAAAAAATAAACAAACGAAAAATGTTGACTTATATCAAAGAACATTCTTCTCATTTGTGTGATGAGTGGATGGGAACTGCTGTTTGCTTTATATCTTCTTCTCATCTCAAATTTTCACTATCTTGTCGGTTGATAGCAAATGGAAAAGTAATGTCTGCTAGAATAGACGATGGTTATTACTATTCATTGGGTTTATTATCAGATCATATTTATCTATGTTATTTGCTTCCTCAATTGTACAAGGAGGAGGACATAAAATTACTGAACGAATGTGAAGCAAGTGAATTGAGTCAGATTGGCATTAAAATTGAAACTAAAGATTCAGGCATAGAGGTGAAGAAATGTGGGTTCCGAATGGTATACAAGAAAGACATAGAAGGTCTCAACTGAACTATGGCTTAGAGTAGCAACACCAGCATCATTCCTTATGAGGACTTGGATGTTAAAAAAGCAAAGAAAATTTGTGATGATTACGATTGGGCTGGACCTAGTGGAGAAGGAAGCCCTAATGATGTGCCCCATGGTAACTCTAATAGTGAAGAGTATTTTGAATGGGGTGAGGAGATCAGTGATTAGCAGGAATCTAGATGGAATTGGAGAATGGGTTAAAATACTCTGTAAGTCAATGAATCTAAATTAATTCCTATTTTTCTCTTGATTACCTGTAATTCATTGTATTTTTTTTATTAATCTTAGTTTTGCCGATTATTGCATTATCGTTTGTCATATACCTTTGTTTGATTTAATTTTAAATTCTAAATAGGTATATTGCTAGCTGCAGCTTAATCCAACAAGGGCATCATTGAAGATTGTTGAACTTCTTTGTCTTTTTTTCTTAATTTTAAAGTTTTGTTGTTTGTTGCTTTATCTTTTTTCCCTTTCCTTTGAATTGATTGTCTTTACATATTATATATGTGAACTCATGTATAGATCACAATCACAATGATTAGTATAGCTAGATGTAGCATCCAGCTTCCTTGAAGGTTTTCTTCGGTTGTTTACTAATCTTCAACCAAAGAAAGTGCTCTTTTTCTGTTTAAGAGTTCAACTGATTTTTATATTCTTTTTTTCGATTTTCTGCTCTTCTGTGAAATTTTTATTATTTTAAAGTAGGATAACAATTATAAAATTTATTAAAATGATTTGCATTAGCATGGTTGGGATGTTGTTAATGTGATTTTATAAAGCAACAAACTTCAGAATAAAATTGCTGTTAGTGGATGTTCAAAATTTCAAACATTTGGAGCTTGAGCAAAACTTACTTTTATGAGTAATTATAGCGGATATGCAAAGTTTCCTCATTGACCAAATATTTCAACTTACTTTTATTAGTCTCTACATTCTTCATAATTGATTTGTCAGTCAACCTAAAAGGATCTATATCTGCATCGATGAGGTTTTGGTAATTTGTTTAATTTGTAAATAGATGTGTGATAAACAACTTAATAAAAAGCTCTCACCGGAGACAATCTTTTCTGCTAGAAGCTTTTAATTTTGATTTATCTATCACCACAACATGTTTTGAATGACTATATATTGCTTGATAGACATGCCATGATGAATCAATGATTTACCATTATAGAATATTGAATAGTAAGTATTACTAAATGGCCTTAGCTATGTGCAGCTTTTGTTCTGCAATGTAAGGAAATCATCATTCACATCATTGTCCTATCATCTATGTAATGCTTGTGTAGAAGCATTAATGAGACATTGATCGAGTTTAAAAGAACATGGGTGCTACGACATGAATTATGTAAAATTCACAGTTTAAAATTCTTAATTATTTAAGTTTTTACCATAAGACTTTTGCGAGCATCTTGTTGCACTTGAATGTTTTTCCACCTTTCTAAAACTTTCACTCTCAATCAAATTGTTAGTTTTTTAGATCATTGTAGGCTAGATTGTTTAAAAGAGCAGGGTCCCGCAGGAAGTGATCGAGTCGATTAAGAAAAACAAAGTGTGTCTGAAAGGTGGGCTTAGGACACCGGTGGGCGGTGGAGTCAGCTCGCTCAATGTTCAGTTGAGGAAAGAGCTGGATTTGTATGCTTCGTTGGTCAACTGTTTCAACCTTCCTGGTCTTCCTACGAGACATGAAAATGTGGATATTGTTGTGATTCGAGAGAATACTGAGGGTGAGTACTCGGGTCTTGAGCATGAAGTTGTTCCTGGCGTTGTTGAAAGCCTCAAGGTACATCTTTTTTGTTTTGTTTTCATTTTTAACTTTGTACAATCGAATTTTACTTTTTATGGTTGTTAGTTAGTGTTACATCTTGCTATGTGTCATGTTGTGATTAGAGCATTGTTTTCATGTGGACCCCCATCTTTGATGTTACTTTTTATTACACAACAATTAAAAAATGCTACACCAGCTGTCTAGCACTAATCGATAATGTTGTAAAGAGTAATGCTAGGAATACCGAATTTGTCACAACTTGTCGTCACATGGTAAGTTGTGATTGACAAAGGTGTGATCTGTTACACTATCATCTTTATATAAAAATACAATGGGTTATTTGTTGGAGTATCATTTAAATTTAGTTGTCATTAGTTAATTTAGCACTTTCTATGGAAAGAGATGGCTTTTAGGCTCTAATCCGTTGAGCTCTAGTTGAAATTTTACAGAGGGCGAGGTTATGGGATCAAAACCTGTTGGATGCACAAAACCTTGGGCTGCCCAGTTAATTATAATATTCAATGATGTTGCTACATTGGAATGCAGTACCAACGGTGTGATCTTCACTACCAACAATTAAATTTAATTGCACGGCTTATTGATAATGTAACCACATGGGTGAAATTAAATTGGGAACCCAAGGTAGAACTCCTAAGAAATTGTACCAAAGTTTTGCCTTTGATTAGAACCCCCTTATGGTTTTGGAATAATAAAAACAAATAGTTTGTATGTTTTTCATTCCAATTGATGAATTTTCCAACTTTACGTAAATGTATTTTGCTTTCAACACAACATTTTTACTTTAGGGTATGTTTGGAGTGGAGGAGGGAGATGGAGAAAGAGTATAGAGGAAAGAGGTTAAAATATATAGAAATTTGGTACATTCCGTTCACCTTCCTTTCTCCTCTCTTCTCCTCTCCCACCTTCTCGTTGCACCCAAACATAGAGTTAGTTAGGCCTTAAATGGGGTTTAAAATTTAAAGTTTCTAAGCTTCATAGAAGATGTAGTACAATGATCATGTTCTTGGATTTGAAATCATAATGAGGTAATGAGTTTTAGCTCAAGTGCCAGTTTCTTTTATCATAAGAACGAGTGGAGGGTGAGGTTGTTGGTTCAAAACTCACCGGATGCATGTGAAACGTATGAGAAAAAACAATGATAACAAAGCCTTAGTCCCCAAACTATGGGGTTGGCTATGGACTTTAACTAGACTAATTAGGGTTGATTACATGTATTCTTTTATGTTATATAATGTTATCCACAATTGTACTCTGTCACCTCCATAAAATTAGAAATAAAACCTTGTACCTTATTCACAAGGTTAAATTTTGTATCTTATGCAACATGTGCATGTCACAAGGAAGAATTTGTCAATTGGAACAAACCGATTCATTTTAGCCCAAGGCATGGGGAGTTTTAGTGTTGGTTCCTAAAATTTCTAATTATCTATCTATCTATCATGTATTATTATTATAAAGGGATTGTTTACAATTTGGGATTTGTTAGGTGATAACAAAGTTCTGCTCAGAACGTATTGCAAAATATGCCTTTGAGTATGCTTATCTGAACAACAGAAAAACGGTGACAGCTGTGCACAAAGCCAACATTATGAAACTTGCAGATGGTTTGTTTTTAGAATCTTGTCGGGAGATTGCAACAAAATATCCAAGTATCAAGTACAATGAGGTTATTGTGGACAATTGCTGCATGCAACTTGTTTCGAAGCCTGAGCAATTCGATGTTATGGTAAGTAACCTTGAGAATTTTTTTAGTTCTAATGGAAGCACTTGTTTATTATGACTTGATATTTGATATTATGCATCTAGAAGTTGTCATTATTAGACTTAAATTCCTGCTATATAAGTGATAAAATTCTTGGTGAACTATTCTTTTAATGGAGTGAGGAACAATGTTTTGTTAAGTACTAGATACTGTTGTATATATGGGTGGGATGAGCTTGACTTGAATTGAACGATTCAGTTTGGTTTGGTAACCAATGGTGTTGCAAGTTACAAGTCTTTTTGTGGTTGATATAGAGATGGTCCCTGTCTTTGAATTCTTATGGCTGTCAAGTTGATGCTGATGGATATTGGGTTGTTAATGCTTATTCAATAGAAATAGCAATGTACTTGTCTTCAAATTCTTATGACTGTCATGTTGATGCTGATAGATATTGGGTTGTTAATGCTTATTCAATAGAAATAGCAATAAAGTGGAAAATATATATCTGAACACGATTGAGCAATGAAGTGTTGGATTGGATGTTTCGAAGCAATAATTTTTTCCCCTCTTGCTTATTATAATTATTGTTGTTGTACTGCTACTGCATCAAGTGAAAAGTTTATCAGATCCTTTTTTTTTTGGCTTGACCAATAGGAAAAAAAAAAGTTGTATTAGGACCAAAAACTTTTGAGTTGCAGGCACAATATCTGGCTTGGCTTGTGGAGAATATCATATAGGTGCATATGTTCACAAAGAAGTTTAGCCTGGGCTCAACCCCGCTGGTGAATAGTTTATATTTAAAGAATACCATATATAAGAAGTGATCTAGAGCCAGTTAGATTGTGGAGCATGCTTTATTTACTGATATGCTATAGCAGAGGTAGAAATCTTTACTCAAAAATGAATCGATTTTCATGATAAAATTTTTGAGCTGGACCTGGCTTGTGTTTTATTGTAGTGCTCTGCTCAAGTAGCCAAATAATCTGCTTAGCTTGACTAGTTTTTGAAGCTATGTGATTTCAGATTTGTTGTTTTGATGCGATCAAAACATTGTTCCTCCTTTTATTGTATTCCTCAAATCATGGTCTCTTGCATTTTGCCCTCATTGTTGATTTAAATTCCAAGTTCTTTGTGAAACTCTTGATTCCTTCCTTCCTTTCAAGGGCTTTGGGCACATTTCTTATTACCATTTGGCCTGCTGAGTAATTAGCTAAGTCATGTTTCTGGAGTCCTTTAAACCTTGGGCGTTTGGTCTTCTACTTTTACCTGGCCAGTTGAAACTTTTAGCCTTCCCAGCCACTGATGGAGATTTTTATTTTTATTTTTCGGCAGGTGACTCCTAATCTTTATGGAAATCTAGTGGCAAATACAGCAGCCGGTATTGCTGGAGGCACTGGTGTCATGCCAGGAGGTAATAATCATGATCTTACAAGTTCTAATTTTTTCTTTAATTTTGTGTTTCATGATGTGAACATATTAAGTTGGCCTTTTTGTGGCATGGATCTGTTCAAGAGATGCTGAGGATAACCATCTGTTGTTTAAATGTTTTATCTTACTGGTGTCTGATAAAAGCATATTTGACCAGAAAAAAAAAGAAAAAGTAAAATGAAAGGATAAAATTCTTCTGAACTCTTTTTCTTTTGTGTCTCATTTGGTGATTGGTGACTGCAGGCAATGTGGGGGCTGATCATGCTGTGTTTGAGCAAGGTGCTTCAGCAGGAAACGTGGGAAAGGACAAGATCGTACAACAAAAGAAGGCAAATCCCGTAGCTTTGCTCCTGTCATCAGCCATGATGCTTAGGCATCTCCAGTTTCCTTCATTTGCTGATCGGCTTGAGACTGCAGTGAAGCGTGTAATCTCTGAGGGCAAGTACCGAACAAAAGACCTTGGTGGAGACAGCAGCACCCAAGAGGTGGTTGATGCTGTCATTGCTAATCTGGACTAGTTGATTAGGAATCGCCACCGTATTTCTCAGCCATCACCTCTCATGGTTTGATTTATATATACAGTTTGTTCCACATACAACATCCTGCCTATCAGAAAGCGTGAGAGTTTTCTTCATACAATTTCTCAATTTGATTAAAGGTTGACATTGTTTCTCCTTTCCTATAAGGCCATGTAGTCTGTTTTAACTCAATTTTGTTTGTCTTCTGTAATTTTACGCCCCAAGATATTTCACTTTGAAATAAAAGAAAAGTGTGCATTTCAGCATTTGGTAGGTTGATGGCTGTGAGGGTTGATTTTGAGATGTTTGGCTAAAGGGAATTTTGGGCCTATCACTCACTTTAATATAAATAGGAGGCTAGTTGTGGATTATCCAAAAAAAAAAAAGGAGGCTAGTTGTGCATCGTGAAGAATCACTTAGACACCAACTCAACAATAACAATCGGTCTCAGGCATAAGAAAAGGAGGAGGTTCCAATAGGTTGACTAATATAAAATTAATCATTATATAATGAATGGGCCCATGACAATACTTGTTAGAACGTCTCTTATTACCAACATCATGCATTGATCTTAATTAATTTATTGAGAATTTATAAATACCCAAGTAAATTTGAAATGGAGGTTTTGTTGTTATTTGGTCAACTAAAGGGGTTCATTTTAGAATTACAGTTGATCGTTTTACTATTACATTATCCCTTTTTCAATGAGCTGTGTTTGTTGGTGTCCTTGTTGATTAATAGAACTATAGAAGTACTAGACGGTTGAAGTATCGGAATTTTTTTTAGGCTGAAAATAATGCGAGAGGGTGAATTCGGTCCCAACCCGGGTTTGCAGTTCGAACCAAGGATGCCAAAATCTAACTCTTAGGGTGTGTTTGTTTAGAGGTGAAATAAGGTGGATGGAAAATTTTGGAGAGAAAATGGAAAGAAAAATTTTTTGGATTGTGTTTGGTTGGGTGGAGAGAAAGGAAAATAAAAGGTGGGGCCTAGATGTTTTCTCTCTGGGCCTACCAAAAAGTTCTCTCTCCAAAATGGAGAGAAAACTAAAGGGAGAAAATAAGATTGCTTAATAGACGAAAATGCTCATATGCACTTGCACATTGCCTCTACCAATTTTTTATTTTTATTTTTTTCTTTTCCTTTCCTGGCACGTTGCTTCTGCCATTTTTTTTTTCTTTTCCTTTCTTGGTCACGTTGTCTCTCCCAAATTTTTTTTCCCTCTTCCTTTCCTAGATGTTGCCTTCTTCTTCTTCTTCTTCTTCTTCCTTTTTTTGGGATTTCCTGGGCTATGGGTATCATATTTGTTTTATTTTGTTTTTTTTTTTTGCGACATGATTTTTTTTTTATAATAAATTAGGTGATTTTTTTTTATCACTTTTTTGTTTTATTTGACTATCATTTTTTAACTAGGGTATATGAGTAAATTTATGCAAATTCATTTTTTCTATCCTTCCACTTTTCTACTCCCAACCAAACAAAAATGAGAGAAATTAAGATATTTTCTATCCTCCCACTTTTCCATTCTCTTATATTTTTCTATTCTCACTTTTCCACCCCTCCAACCAAAAGAACCCTCAAAGAAAAACTTCAAAATATGTTAATATTACAATATATATATATATATATATATATAATATTACAAATCACGAATGGACAAAAAATAAGCATATTATTGTTTGTTATATCACATGGTTATCACCATAAAATAGTAAAAATATGAGAATAAAAAAATAAAAATCATATATGGTTCTAGTAATTTTCTTTCCTATGGATTTAAGATAATTATATTGTAATGATATGTGGTGAGTTGTAGCAAAACTAGTGTAATATGTTATGGTTTTAGCATTTTTTTTCCTATGAAATACCTATGGATTTAGGATAATTATATTGTAATTATATGGTTTAGTGGTTAAACAAAGTTCTTATTTCTGTTTTCGTTAAGGGTTGAAGAAGATGTGGTATTAGACCTTGTATCAGGTGCATATATCGCCTCACCCCAATGTGAAGGGGGTAATACATGCATCGGATGCATGGTATATCTTCTTGTTAGAGAGAGAGACAAAGATAGATGTACATTGTCGTCCCATGAACCTAATTTTAATTAAATGTTAGAAGGGCCTTCCGTGTCCTTTTTCTAATTTAAAATGTTCACTTACAAGGTCAATGGGCCAAACTTCTTGTACAATTGGGTCTCAACTCTGTTTGGGATAGTCACATTTGGGCCCAGACAAGCCAAGCTAGTAAGGCAATTTATGGGTCTGATGAATGATTTTCTCAAAGATCCCATGGAAATTCCAAGCCTATATCATGCCAAACCTAAAACGAAAAATGTGGCTATCAAGTAAATAAAATAAAAAAATAAATTTGGCTATTGAATAATTTTTCAAGTGTACTTAGGGATAGGAGCTTCAATTATCTTTAAGCATTTCCAAGTGCCACTGGCTACTTAAAACAGTAGTTGAACGGTGAAATAAGATTTATAAAAGTCAAGAAAAGTGAGGATAATAATAGTGGATGACTCACATTCACATGGTGTGTCCCATGGGATTTATGAAAAAGCCAATAACTTTGATTCTTTTTAGGAGGTATTTGACTCTCTTTTTGAGTGGAGTGGGTAAAGGCAATTCCAATAACGAAACTTCCTACAACTTTCCATAACTCTGCATCATTGAACTATAATAGTGTTTCTCTTCCCTTATTGTCTCTATTTTTTTTTCTCTCTAAAACTGAGCACACACAAAGTTTTTTCTACCACCAAATCGTTCAAGCCTACTGGCATCCTCAAGGTCCTATCTCTTCTCTTATGCTATGTTTTGTGTGAATTCTCTGTTTTATTTCTTTCTTTCGTTCTTTTTATATTTATTTATATGTTTCAATTTCTCTTTGGATGATGAGAAAGCAGAGGGAAAGGGGAGGAACATACATATTTTTTTTTCCTGGGTTTTGACTTTTTTGTTTTATAGTATCTGAATTTCTCCTCTTATACCAACAGTGATTGTTAAATTACAAACACAGAGGAAGCTTTTGTAATGATTTAACGTTAGTTAAATAAATTTCTGCATAAATAATAACCGTAATAACGTGAGTTATCATTTTTGTATAAAAAATAAACAAACGAAAAATGTTGACTTCACTGAAAACAGAGGATGTGAATGCCCAGTAAGGCTAGGATCGCTGCCACTAGCTTGTTTTTTTTTTCGTCTTATTATTTTTTTTTTTAAAAATTAAATGGTTCGAGGTAATTAGCAAATTGGGTGTAGTTGAAAGATTGTTATGACCTTAGTTTTATTAATGCCTTTCGTCTCTCTTTCACATACTCACAAACAAAAGAAATAATAATGGTCATTCCTTTATTAAAAAAGCAATTATATAATAGGAATTGAATCATGTGTTGTATCTAAGATATTTTTGAGCTTTACAATCACTACTGCAAATTCATTTCTCAAATCCGTAAGTTATCATTTTTCATACACGTCCATCTCTTTTACTCAATCCTTTCACTCCCTCCTTAAAATAAAATATCCATATCAAATCATTCCTTTTTACTCCAATTTTTTTCCTTTTAATTTTTCTTTAATTTTATTTGAAAACTACCTTTCTATAATCTTTATTGTAGTTCAATACTTGCCGCCAACATATTCCAATGTCTTCCATTATCTCTCAGAAGGCCTCCATTTCCTCATCATTTTCATCTTCAACACCTCAGTGGAAATATGATGTCTTTCTAAGTTTTAGAGGTGAGGACACCCGCACTAGTTTTACAGACCATCTATATGTTGCTTTGAAACAAAGGGGCATAGTTACCTTTAGAGACGAGGAAAATCTTGAGATAGGAAAATCTATTTCACCGGAGCTCTTGAAAGCAATAAAAGAATCGAGATTTGCAATTGTCATTCTCTCAAGAAACTTTGCATCTTCAACATGGTGCTTAATTGAACTTACAAAGATAATGGGATGCCTGAAAGAGACAACCACGACTGTTTTGCCAATTTTTTATGATGTGGACCCATCTGATGTACGAAAACAAACAAGGACCTTTGCCCAAGCCTTTTCTAAGCATGAAGAGTGTTTCAAGGACAACATAGAGAAAGTGCAAACATGGAGAGCTGCTTTAAGAGATGTGGCAGATATAAAAGGGTGGCACCTACGGGATAGGTAAAACAAATTGACATTCCACTTGCTTTTAAATGTTCAAACTTCACATAAATACTCTTCTTATCTTTGAGCCTTGTTTTGAACTTTATGAAAAGCAACAAAGATGTTCACACATCTTCTCTATTTTGACTTGATCTGATTAATTTACATTTTTGTATTTCTTTAAATTTTTTCTCGCACCAAGTTATTTTCAGTTTCTTGGTTTAGCCAACAAAATAGAACATTGGTTGTCTACTTTCTTTTTTGGTACTATTTTTGGGTAATACTCTCTAGATATCATTTTCCATTCATTGCAGGTCCGAGGCACAACTTATCCAAGATATTGTGGGAGAGTTATGGCATAAATTAAATTATGCATTCTTTGAAGATACTGAAGGCCTTGTAGGGCTAGAATCTCGAGTTAAGGAATTGGAGTCATGTTTGGCTATGGGCTCTAATGATGTTCGCATTATTGGGGTTTTGGGGATGGGGGGAATAGGTAAAACAACTCTTGCTAGAGTTGTTTTTCGTATGGTTTCGAATAAGTTTGAAGGTTGTTGCTTTCTTTCTAATGTTAGGGAGGTTTTTGAAAAAGATGGTTTAATTCCATTGCAACAACAACTTATTAAAAAAATATTAAATGAAAGTATGAGTATACAAGATGTTGATGAGGGAGTTTATGTTATCAAGAATAGATTATGTCATAAAAGAATTCTTCTCGTTCTTGATGATGTAAATCAATTAGAACAATTGAAATTTTTAGTTGGGAAGCGTAATTGGTTTGGTTCTGGTAGTAGAGTTATCATAACAACAAGGGATAAGCATGTACTACGTATTCTTGAAGTAGATGAAATATGCGAATCTGAAGCATTGAGAGATGATGAAGCTCTCCATCTTTTGTGTTTGAAAGCTTTTAAAAAGGACCATCCTCCCGAAGATTATCTAGAGCTATCCAAAGATGTCGTACAATATACTAAAGGACTTCCTTTAGCTATTGAGATTATGGGTTCCTTTTTGTTTAGTAGAAGCATCAATCAATGGAAAAGTACATTAATTAGGATTAAAGAATTTCCTGAACGTGCAATCCACCAAGCACTTAAAATAAGTTATGATGGACTACATGAAACAGAGAAAAAAATATTCCTCTATATTGCATGTTTCTTTAATCATGAGGACAAAAATAGTGTAGTAAAAAAACTAGATTATCTTGGCCTTTACCCTGCTATTGGATTAGAGGTTCTAGTTGAGAAATCTCTCATGAAAATGGATGACCATGGAGTGTGGATGCATGATTTGCTACAAGGCATGGGCAAGAAAATAGTTCATGAAGAGTTTCCTGAAGATCCTGGAAAGCGTAGCATTCTATGGTCATTTGAAGACATTAACAGTGTGCTAACAAAAAATACGGTAAGAGGTTATATAGAAAACTTGAGCATATATCCCATCATATTATTCAAATAGTTCAACTTAATGTAGCTTTGGTAATCATACATTTTGCAATTCACTAATCCATTTTGTTCATCATTATTAGGGAACAGAAGCAATTCAAGGCATAGTCCTTAAGTTGCGTGAATCAAAAGAGGCATATTGGAATCCGGAATCTTTTTCAAAGATGCATTATCTTAAATTGCTCATAATTAGTAATGTTCAACTTCTCCATGAACCCAAACATCTTCCTATTAGCTTAAGATTTCTTGAGTGGAGTAGATACCCTTCAAAATCTTTGCCATTAAATTTCCAATCAAATGAGCTTGTTGAACTTTACATGTGTGGTAGTTGCATTGAACAACTTTGGAAAGGAGCAAAGGTAATTTAAGCATCCTTGTACTTATATATATTTAAGTTCCATTAAATTGTAGGGATTTGTTGAAGCTAATTGTTCTTTTTTTTTTTTTTTTTTTTTTGGGTTGCTTTTAATAGTCTTTTGAGAAGTTGAAAATCATCCAAATGAATGGGTCTACAAACCTTAAAGAAACCCCTGATTTGATCAAAGTCCCAAATCTTAAGGAAATGGTTCTTGATGATTGTTTAAATTTACGTGAGATTCATCCTTCAACTCTGGTTCATAATAGGCTTACTCTTCTCAATCTCAAAGGCTGTGTTAATGTCAAAACTCTTCCAAGCAAGTTCGAAATGGAGTCTCTTGAGGTTCTTATTCTTTCTGGTTGCTCAAAACTAAAAAAGATTCCAGAATTTGGAGAAAACATGCAACGTGTATTAAAGCTTTATTTGGATGGAACTGCTATTACTAAATTACCTGCATCAATTGGGCATTTGACCAGCCTTGTTTTATTGAATGTAAGAGATTGCAAAAGTCTTACGTGTCTGCCAAGCAACATTTTTAATTTGAAGTTTCTTAAAGAAGTGAATATTTCAAGATGCTCAAAACTTGAGAGATTGCCTGAGAATGTTGGGAACGCTGAAAGTGTAGAGGAGCTCGATGTGAGTGGGACTGCAATAAGAGAGGTGCCTCCTTCTGTTGGTCTCTTAAAAAATCTTAAAGTGTTATCTTTCAATGGATGCAAGGGGTTATTATCATTTAACTCTACATCTTGGTATGATCTCCTCCCTTTTTCTTCGAGGCCAAAAATTGCAGATCCTGTGGGATTTTCCTTTCTATCGAGTTTGTGTTCTTTGACTAAATTGAATCTACGAAACTGCAATCTCAGTGTAATCCCAGATGATATTGGTTGTTTATTCTCTTTAGAAGAAATACATCTAAGTGAGAATAGTTTTGTTTACCTTCCTGATAGCATCAGTCAACTATGTAAGTTGGAAAGGGTGTATTTGAACAATTGCACGAGTCTTCGATCATTGCCAAAGCTTCCAGTAGATATCGTAGAAATTTGGGGAGATGGTTGTACCTCACTAGAAATGGTACCAGATCTCCAAAAATCTAGTTATTTTACTAAGGGAGAGCTTTATCTTTCAAATTGCAGTAAACTGGCTGACAATCAAGATTTCATTGACAATTTTTTGGCAATGATAAGAAAGCACCATCAGGTCTCTCTCTCTCTCTCTCTCTCTCTCTCTCTCTCTCTCTCTCTCTCTCTCTCTCTCTCTCTCTCTGTGTTATAAACAACCTGCTTTGTATGTTTTAGGGATTCTCTCGTCACGGTGGATATGACGAAGAAGAGTTCAATTGGAGATATGACATGATTATTCCTGGAAGTGTAATTCCGAAGTGGTTTATCCATCAAAGTATTGGGGCTGAAGTGAATATTAAAGAACATTCTTCTCATTTGTGTGATGAGTGGATAGGAACTGCTATTTGCTTTATATCTTCTTCTCGTCTCAGATTTTCAATATCTTGTCGGTTGATAGCAAATGGAAAAGTAATGTCTGCTACAATAGTAGACGCTGGTTATTACAAATCTTTAAGTTTATTATCAGATCATATTTATCTATGTTATTTGCTTCCTCAATACTACAAGGAGGAGGACATAAAATTACTGAACGAATGTGAAGCAAATGAATTGAGTCAGATTAGCATTAAAATTGAAATATATGATTTAGGCAAGGAGGTGAAGAAATGTGGGTTCCGAATGGTATACAAGAAAGACATAGAAGATCTCAACTGAACTATGGCTCAGAGTAGTAATACCAGCATCATTCCTTATGAGGACTTGGATGTTAAAAAAGCAAAGAAAATTTGTGACGATTACGATTGGGCTGGACCTAGTGGAGAAGGAAGCCCTAATGATGTGCCCCATGGTAACTCTGATAGTGAAGAGTATTTTGAATGGGGTGAGGAGATCAGTGATTAGCAGGAATCTAGATGGAATTGGAGAATGGGTTCAAATACTTTGTAAGTCAATGAATCCAAATTAATTCCTATTTTTCTCTTGATTACCTGTAATTCATTGTATTTTTTTTTTCATTAATCTTAGTTTTGCCGATTACTGCATTATCGTTTGTCATATACCTTTGTTTGATTTTATTTTAAATTCTAAATAGGTATATCGCTAGTTGCAGCCCAATCCAACAAGGGCATTATTGGAGATTGTTGAACTTCTTTGTCTTTTTTTCTTAATTTTAAAGTTTTGTTGGTTGTTGCTTTATCTTTTTTTCCTTTCCTTTGAATTGACTGTTGTTACATATTATATATGTGAACTCATGTATAGATCACAATCACAATGCTTAGTATAGCTAGATGTAGCATCCAGCTTCCTCGAAGGTTTTCTTCGGTTGTTTACTAATCTTCAAACAAAGAAAGCGCTCTTTTTCTGTTTAAGAGTTCAGCCGATTTTTATATTCTTTTTTATCATTTTTCTGCTCTTCTGTGAAATTTTTATTATTTTAAAGTAGGATAACAATTATAAAATTTATTAAAATGATTTGTAATAGCATGGTTGGGGATGTTGTTAATGTGACTTCATAAAGTAACAAATGTTAGGTTCTAAGGAATTAGGAACTAATGTATTAGAACTTCATTTTGTAATGTTGGCAAACCATGATCAAAACGTTTTAGACTTGTTTATACTTGCTCAAAGTATGTGTTTTTATGTAAAGTTAGAATCGAGTTACTGCAACATTTATTGTGTAAATCTACTTGGCTCAATCAATCGAGAATTAGACTTGATCGATTGAAAGTCATGCAAATTGTTTTTTCTGCAGAATTTCCAACTTAGCCCAAGCTCGTTTGACGTGTTGGGTTTTATATTTTGCCTTAAGTATAAAAGGGAAAGCCCTAACCACGTTTTAGAGTTGCTCTTTATGCTGTTTGTGTGAATCTTTTGTGAGATCTAAAGGTATTTGCCTTCACATACACTTAGGGTTTCCAATCTCAAGATTGATGTCAAGAGTTTGGTGATTGATTTAGTTGCTTTTTTCAAGAGCTTAAAGATACACAAGCGGGAGTGCTTGTACTTGCTGGGAACCCAAGAAAGAAGTAGTCCGTGGACTTGGAGTTGTCACGTGATCGTGGTAGTAAGTTTCCTACTCGAGGTAGCAATAGGATGTTAGTGGTCTAAGTCGCTATTGTGTAAACTTCAATTCTTTCATAATGGATTCAGTTTACCTTGAGGATAACTAGGTTAAATCTTTCCCAGATTTTTTACCGGTTTGGTTTTCCTAGGTTATCATATTGTTGTATTCTTTATTTTCCGCACTTTACAATAATATGATATTTGTGTTAACCTAAATTTGATAATTTGACTAAGTAATCACTTGGCTAATTAACTAGGTTAATCTAGTTGTGTTTTAAGGGGTCTAAAAACATACAACATACTTCAGAATAAAATTGCTGTAAGTGGATGTTCAAATTTTCAAACATTTGGAGCTTGAGCAAAACTTACTTTTATGAGTAATTATTGCGGATATGCAAAGTTTCCTCATTGACCAAATATTTTAGCTGAGTTCTTGATATATCCAAATTAGTCTCTACATTCTTCATAATTGATTTGTCGGTCAACCTAAAAGGATCTATATCTGCATCAATGAGGTTTTGGTAATTTGTTTAATATGTAAATAGATGTGTGATAAACAACTTAATAACAAGCTCTCATTGGAGACAATCTTTTCTGCTAGAAGCATTTAATTTTGATTTATCTGTCACCACAACATGTTTTGAATGACTATATATTGCTTGATAGACATGCCATGATGAATCAATGATTTGCCATTATAGAATATTGAATAGTAAGTAGTACTAAATGGCCTTAGCCATGTGCAGCTTTTGTTCTGCAATGTAAGGAAATCATCATTCACATCATTGTCCTATCATCCATGTAATGCTTGTGTAGAAGCATTGATGAGACATTGATCGAGTTTAAAAGATGCTATGACATGAATTATGTAAAATTCAAAGTTTAAAATTCTTAATTATGTAAGTTTTTACCATAAGACTTTTGCGAGCCTCTTGTTGTACTTGAATGTTTTTCCACCTTTCTAAAACTTTCACTCTCAATCAAATTGTTAGTTTTTTAGATCCTTGTAAACTAGATTGTTTAATCTAATTAATTAACCAAGTGGATATTTAGGTTTATTATTCAGATCTAGGTCAAATAAACATAAATCGTATATATAAAGCAGTGGAAATATAAAAAATATAATGATATAATCACCCAGGAAAACCAAATCGGTAAAAAACTTGGGGAAGATTTAACCTAGCTATCTTCAAGGTAAAAAGAAAATCCACTATAGAGAATCGAAGTTTACAATAAGACTTAAATCACTAACATCCTATTACTACCACATGTAAAATTTATTGACACGACTACGTGCAAGCTTCAAAATCACGAACTCCTTCTCTATTAGGCCTTTGCAACACAAGCACCCACACTTGTGATTTTGAGTAGCAACACAAATTCTCCTGTTTGTGACTCCAAGACCACTCTTGAAGGTTTAGATCTTCAACTATTGTTGATTTTTATGTAGCAACATCAGATCTACTGGATCTTGAGATTCTTCACGGAATAACACCGGTAGAAGATATGAGAGAGCTTTTGGGCACAAAACCCTAAATACAAAAAGAGGCACACTCTTCTCTCTCTAAAATGCCTCACAAAAACGTGCTTAGGGTTTCCTTTATATACTAGAAGAAATAGATTTGAAACCCTAATCCTTAATGGACTTGAATTGTTGTTGGGCCGAACTTAAAATTCTGTAGATACATGTTTCGATTGATCTAGCCTGTTTCTCGATCAGTCGAACCAGGTAAATTATGAAATCTTCTTTCTGCAGCTTGTATGTTCTTGAATCTTAACTTATATCAACTTGAGCATTGTCTAATAATACCTATAGACTCTAGGATCTATATCTAGACAAGTTTGTGCTCACAGTTTGCCAAAACTTTAAGGTTTAATTTGAAAATAACACCAAATTGTTGTGGTTATTCACCCATTTCATATTCATTTTAGCGGAGGCCTTGGGAATTAAAGATACTATGCTAGCTTATCTTAAACCAGACCTTCAAAGTGATGATCTCCTAATCGGTGTAGGCTTTGCTTCCGGGGGCTCAGGAATTGATCCATTAACATCTAGTACACTAGTATCTATCTTTTATATTTATTTATTTGGACATTAATGTTTGCCCTTTTTTAATTTGGTTCTATCACAATTTAGTATAAAAACTTTCAATTGTTACATTTAACCGCATTATGATTTGGATAAAAATCAAATTGTTTGGATTTTGTCAAATGTATTTCTTTTGATTTCATCTAAATTTAAACTTTAGGGATCAAAATGTAACAATTAAAAAATCGTGTAACTAAATTTTTTTTGGATGGAATCAAAAGGAGGTAATTTTTTCAACCAAAACATGCAAAATAGAATTTGGACAAAACCCTAATAATTTAATTTTAAAACAAAATTTAGGAGGTGAAATATAAGAATTGAAAGTCTTTAAACTAAATTGTTACCTAGCAGAACCACAAGACAAGGGGTATGATGCCCCTCCTCTCTCTTTTATTCATAGAAATTTGTCCACATGCCAAATATCTGTTTTTTTTTTTTTTTGGTTAAGTGGATAATATAATAGACGAAAAAAGTTACAAAAGTTATGGCACTGCTACTGCCAAATATCAAGACGTATATTATTGCAGATTATCAAACATAATGACTGAAAGATTGATTTAAAGTGGTTGGACTTGGTGGTGTAATCTCCTGAGAGAAACTTGGCTCCGATATCATTGTTGGTCTGGTCCCAATATGGATAGTAGTCTTGTTAGAAACAAAATCACAAAGGTAGGGCATGCGTCTAGAGAAAGCAAAATTGTGTATATATAGATGTCCAAATGAATGCTTATACTATTAATTTGCAAGCATATACCCCTTGAAAAGATGCACATTTATTATGAACACACATATATATATATATATATATATATACACATATAGAGTCTAAGAGTCATACCCTTACTTAAATACTTAGCATTCTCAAAAGAAAAAACAGTGCATTAAAATCCTATATTGGAAAATAAGTATGAGTTAAAGAGGTTTAAAAACTTGTGTTGTGTATCTAAGAGTTAGGTTTTTTTGGATATACATCATTGTCAGTTTCTTCAAGACCTTCTCTTCTCTCTTCGTGTGCGTTAAAATACTTAGTATTCTTAAAAAAAAAAAATTGATTTCACTTACCACAACAGTTGCATTTATTCTTCTAACTTAAGTCTATCCTTACTATAAAAGGCAGCAAATCTCAAAGGTTTTCTTGTCTTGTGTGTTGTAGATAGTACACACACTGTCTCTCTCTCTGCGTCACCATCTCCTTCTTTTTCCTCAATTATTGAATTATTGCTTTGTGATTATAATTGTGAAGACTTTGTGGTCATGATAAGATAAGGATTA
This sequence comes from Quercus lobata, assembly GCF_001633185.2. NCBI lineage: Eukaryota > Viridiplantae > Streptophyta > Magnoliopsida > Fagales > Fagaceae > Quercus > Quercus lobata. The sequence continues at coordinate 53,984,618 of NC_044914.1, forward strand.
TTTTAAATTTATATTTTCTATTTTGTGAGATCTTGAGTTGGTGCCTTGGTGGACCAAAGCATTTGAAAAATGAGTACACTTCTAAAAAGTAACAAGGCTTTGAAATTTCTCGCAATATAATTAGATGAGTTCAATGATTATGATTACTATTAAGAAAGGCTGATGCAATTCTTTTGGAGGCTCTTTTATAATCTATCCTTGCTATATTTAAACACCATCAATCCAGCCATTTCCATAAGACTTCACTTCTAATATCACATCCATTTCTGAGAGGGAGAGCAAGAGGTCTACCAACAAACTACTACTTTTGTTTGTCTTAGATTTCAACACCAACTTTAGTACACTGCAAGTCTACAAGTAAAAATAAAAGTTAGAAATGTGGACAGTTGGATTGTGTCTTGTAGTAGTGGTTGTAGCATATTGTAGTTACTGGCTAAACAAATGGAGGAATCCAAAATGCAATGGAGTCCTCCCTCCAGGTTCTATGGGCCTACCCTTTATTGGAGACTCTCTTCAGTTAATTGTTCCCAGTTACTCTCTAGAACTCCACCCATTTATTAAAAACAAAGTTCAAAGGTATGATTTTGTATGTGTGTGGACGTGAGAGAGAGAGAGAGAGAGAGAGAGAGGTTGTAATGACAAGCGTCATTTACCTAAACAATATTTTATGGAATCAAATTCCAAAATCAACCTCTTCAAAAATAGAGTAAGGTTGCCTACCAACCTATATTGCATAAACAAGAGCCTTATTCATTGGTTATAACCTTTAATTTGTATTTGACTTCTTATTCTTCTAATTTTTTTTTTCTTCTTTTCTCTCTCTTTTGTCTTTTTTATAAGAATCTATATGGCACTTTCCTCCCCTAACTATGGGGTATATTTTAATCCTCCATAATCATTAAAACCAAATAATATTTAGAATGAGCAAATTACCCTGTACCATCTAATTTTCTATTAAGTCACAATAAAAGTAACGGAATCTTTTAAATCACTTGGAACTTGTGCCACCCTACTTACCAAATTTCCTAAAACACCCTCATATAATTTGTTGGGTCTTTAAAGCCATAACAAAACCATACATTGAAATTACCAAACTCTGTGTTTGGGTGAAAAGATGAGAAAGAAGAATAAATATTAAAGATTCGGATTATGCAAACTCATATATATTAATTGAAGGGACATATTTTGATTGGATTAGTTGTCATGCAATGGAAATATTTATATATTTATTTATTTTCACTAAGATTGCACTTAACGGCCACATCATTCACGGAAACGAGCAAAAAGTCTATATTGAAAAATATACAAACGTTAAGGAAGAAATGAAAATTTTTAAACATGAGGAACCAAAATGAAAACAACTCCTAAAGATAAAGGATCAAAAGTATAATTTAGTCTAGAATAGGATAGGAAAAATGTTGATTCCTCCAAATTGATTAGCTATAAAAGCTATCACTAATGTAATTTTTTTCCTTTCTTTCATATATGGTCCAATATTTCGAACTAGTGTGGCGGGTCGACCGATTGTAATATCAGTAGATCCTGAATTCAACCATTACATCGTTAGTTGAATTATGGTACTTGGATTCATTTTCCAAGCTTTTATCTATGGAAGGAGAAAATAGGACAACTGCACTTGCTGTTATCCACAAATACGTAAGAAGCATCATATTGGATCACTTTGGTGCTGAACCACTAAAAGAAAAATTCCTTCCTCAAATTGAAGTATTTGTTAGTAAAACCCTAGAAGCATGGTCAACTCAGTCTTCTGTTGAAGTGAAACATGCTGCTTCCATTGTAAGTTACAATTTTCGCATTAAACACATTTCTTCTGTAGTGTTGCAAATTTTTGTCATTCATGTTACAACATAACTCTTGGAAATTTTGTTTTGACCCCATATCATTCTAACTATCAAACTTGAATAACTCTTAATTAGAAGATCAATCAACCTTTGGACTTCTTTTGTATGATCTCCACCACAAAGGCATGTTTGCTCCAATCTAAAACTCTGAGAAGTCAACACATTGACACAAGGTCAAACAAAGGATATCTTTCTTTTTAAGCTCAAGAGAGGGCAAAGTCTTGCATCAAGGTGTATTTATATATATGTAGGTTAAAAGTCAGCAAAAATCCTAACATCTTTCTGAACATTGCAGATGGCGTTTGATTTCAGTGCAAAGAGTATCATGCTTAGTTATGATGCTGAAAAATCACCCATGAAATTGAGTGAGAAGTTAATCAATGTCGCCGGAGGTTTTTTGTCATTTCCCTTGAATACTCCCGGTTTCGCATACCATAAATTTTTGAAGGTAACCAGAATAATTAATGAGACAAGATAAATTCTTGCATTATAAATTCTCCCAACAAGTATTTGTTTAAAATGACTCAAATACATTAATCTAAAATCTTCATGAAAGTTCAAAAACGTGTATAAAACACCCTTGAACGTTTAGACCCCCAAATACAAAATAACCAATTCAAGCTTTATGACAAACAACAAGTGTGCGGAAATTGAACATAAGCTATAAACAGAATTGGAAATCAATCTAAGCCAATTATAAATCACATCCACAGCAGAAAATAAAAGGCAAAGATAAAGGGAAGAGAGATGCAAACACAAGGACAACACACGATGTGTTATCGAAGAGGAAACCGAAGCCCTCGGCGTAAAACCTCTCCGCCGCCCTCCAAGCGGTCAATAATCCACTAGAAAATGTAGTTGGGATACATGAACAGCAATAGACCCTCCAAGCCTAATCTACCCGATGTACCTAAGCCCTCCAAGCTTCTTGCTCCAACGAGGTTGCGCCGAACCTTTTTCTTTTCTAGCTTACTGGATTCCGCTACTAGACCATAGCATCCGCCATCCTTGGCATCTTCCAATGCTTCCCAAAACTCCAAAAACACTCAACACTCTAAATTGGTGTGGGTAGTGTTTGGATAGAAATCTCCTCTCAATAGGTATGACAATGAGAGAGGGAATGAGAAGAGACTACAAAGATTTCTCTCTAAGAATGAGTAGCTCTCTCTAATTGGGTGGGTGTTTTGAAGAAACCTCTCTTAGGGTTTTTCTCTCTGAATAGCCACACATATCTTGTGGGAATGAGGGGTATTTATACTGGTGTGAGAATGGAATACGAAGAGTTAGTTTTTCCAAAAACAGGGCTGGCTGGCGACTTGACCTCGCGACTTGACTGAGTCGCGAGTTCAAGTCGCGAGCTAACTTAATGGCCAGTCTGGATTTTTGTCGTGTAGTGCTCCAGGTGGCGTGACTGTTCAGCTCCCCTGCATGCTCTGCACGTGAGCAACTTTTGGCGGCTTGCAAGCCGCGAGCCACCCGCGAGTCCTAGCCGCGAGTCTCTGCTTCACTGCACTGTCTTGAGCATTTCTTCACACTCTCTCACACACTACCCTTACATGATTCCCACCTAAATACAAGGTTTCTAAGTGCTGTATTACAAGCAAATTTGTCATGGAATAAAGCCAAAACATGGTTGATTAAATTCAACCTTACACTTCATTTTCATTCAGGATCAAAAGGAGGCATTGAGCATGTTGAGGAAAATAGTAAAAGAGAAAATGAATTCACTTGGAAAACATGAAGATATGCTTGATCAAGCCATAAATAACATGAATAAGGAGAAAGTCTTATCAGAAGATTTTCTTGCCCGTTGGGTTTTTGGGATCTCATTTGCTACCTTTGAGGCGATTTCAACAGCATTATCATTAGCTCTCAAGTTAATTGCAGACAATCCAGCAGTTTTACAAGAGTTGACTGTGTGCATGTGAACAAATTTCTTTTAGCACTTAATTTTGTGTATGGTAATGTTGAAACACTGATGATATATCATATTTTAGGCCGAGCACAAGGAAATTCTCAAAGCCAGAAAGAATCCAAATTCCATTCTCACATGGGATGAATATAAGTCAGTGACTTTTACACTTCAAGTCAGTTCCAGAATCTCAAAATATTCTCTGTTTGTGGTGTTAGAGGATTCCAATTATCTCATAAACATAAACATTTTGTTGTATGAAATTACAGGTAATCAATGAAGTTTTTCGGATCGCAAATGTTTCTCCTGGTTTACTACGAAAAGCACTCAAGGATATAAAATTTAAAGGTATGCTCTCGGCAAAATTTGCTGAATAGTATTTTTTAAGGAAAATTTTAGGAGAATAGAATGTAACTAAAGTTATTTAGTTATGTAGACTATTTTTGGAACTCGAGTTTGACAAACTTGAGTTCCAACCCAAAATCGAGTTTAGCAAACTAGAGCTCCAATTTGTTATACAACGTCAGACTGTCACACGTAACCTAAACTAATTCAAACCTAAGTTTGATAAACTTGATTTTGGGTTGGAACTCGAGTTCCAAAAAAAGTCTACACTACTAAATAACTTCGCCTTCATGGTATTAACCTAAAATTTTCCTAAAAAAGTACCATTCGGCAAATTTTGCCTATGCTCTCAAATGCATATATTTGGTTTAGTGTCTTTATATTCGGTTACAAACTGTAAATGATTGGCTAAATGCTTACCAGGATATACAATTCTGGCTGGTTGGACCATTATGCTTGTAAATTCTGCACTTCAATTAAACTCAAACACTTACAAGAAACCACTTGCTTTCAATCCATGGCGCTGGAAGGTATGTAATAAGCAACCTTACTAGAGTAAAGAGAAGACTTAACCAGTTATTATACAAACTTTTTTAATTCCCCATACTACTGCTTTTAACTGATATGGAAATATCCTTGACAATTTTTTTTTTAATGGAACTAGGATCTTGACCCATTTGTTGTATCTAAGAATTTCATGCCTTTTGGAGGAGGAATTAGACAATGTGCAGGGGCAGAGTATACTAAAACGTTCACGGCTATCTTCCTCCATGTCTTGGTCACCAAATATAGGTAATTTGGTCCCATTCATAGTGTCACTTACATGGGGCTTGGGCTATTGCCACAACAAGATGATCACAAACCTCGTTGTGGTAGGATATTATTTTCAATTAGTGACCTCTTAAATTTTTTTTTATATTTAGGTGGACAAGGGTCAAGGGATTAAAAATTGCTCGAAGTCCTATATATTCTGATTTTTACAGATGGCCTCCACATTAATTTTTCTAAGAAGAACAATATATAATTTTAAAGAGCAATCATCATGGAGCAGATGTCATACCTTGAAATTCTATCACGTCTATTAAAAAAAAAAAAAAAAAAAATCCTATTTCATGCAAAATAACAGGATGTTCTATATTGAGATAAAAAGTTCCGGTTTCACGCAAAATAATTAGATACTCTATATTTTATTTTTGGTATTAATGCTCTCTCTCTCTCTCTCTCTCTCTCTCTCTCTCTCTCTCTCTCTCTCTCTCTCTCTCTCTCTCAATGTATTTGATGTATGTGTAAGGAAACATGTTTTATGTTTCAACTTATGTGTTTTTTTTAAGAAATATGTGAACTTCTCAATTTTAATAAGTTGTTCCTAAATTTTGTTGAATTTAAATTTCATTGGAAATTCTTTTGGATGAGATTGTCTGAAGAGAAGGATTCTGATTTAATGTTTTAGTTTAGAATTTAGATTTCTTTAATAAGGTATTGAAATAAACCATTTTTTATGAATAAAATTAGGGTTTTGTTTCAACTTCTTGTTGAGTTCTATTTACAACAAGGCAACGTAATTGAAGTGAAGAATTGCACTACTCTTTTTTTTTTTTTTTGATGAAAAGGATTACACTACTCTTAGGATAAAAGAAGACACGTTGAAGTATTGATGTTGAATAAGATTGATTGTTTACGGGTAACCCTCCTTTTTTATATAAAAGAGGATGTTGTTTTATCCATTAAAATCCAAAAATCCTACCATTATTGTCACATGTAATATAAGTGAACAATGTAATTTAATCAATCCTTAGTATACAAGTTGTTGCTGTTGTTGTTGTTGTTGTTTTTATTTTTTTATAAATTTTTTATTTTTTTAAATATTATAATTCGATAAGTATAACGGGAGAGAGGGGATTTGAATTTTATATGCTTGAAAATATCAAGCAGTGACAATCAATTGAATTATAAGACTTTTGACGTCAATATATGAGTTAAGTTTTCTACTTTTTTTTTTTTTTTTTTAACCACTTTTCCTAAGATTCATATTTCATATGACGTAGTTACTAAATTTTGGCTTGTAGGTGGCATAATGTAAATTGAAATTGCTAATGCCACTAAAATATTAATGGTATACTTGAGGACGAATTAACGTTGAAATCTCGAGATTAAGTAACCCCTATTACGTACACACTTTGTTGATTTAATTTCTTTGACCCCTGTGTCACCATTTCTGCCCCTCCTAAAAGGATAGATCATTGCATTATAGAGTTATAGTCCTCCACATATGGTCCCATACATGGTCTGGGCCTTGGGATGAGACAAATCCAAATGGAAGTCTTGGTGGGCATTTGATGCAAGTAAAGCTTTCACGTATTGGCTGGAGACAAGGAGTAATAAGCCATTTATCCGTCATCCATTTGGACTGGAACTTATATGGCTACTTACAAAAATCTACACCCCTGCTTATGTATGAACTCCTGATTGGATACCACAATTTATCTATCCCATACTACAAATCCAATCCTAGTGACATGTCTCTTTTTACTGTCAAAATTTACATTCTATTTATGTGTCAATTTCTAATTGAATTCAATATTTTCATATGGGTTCACCATATGTACTTAAAAATGCTGAAAATCCAATTAAGAGTTGACACATAAGTAGGGTGTGGATTTGAGTGTGAGAAGCGGTGTGTTTTTTGCATTACTAAAAAAAAATGGGTTTCTCTTTAGATGTGCTATTGAATTCTTTTTTGGTCCAGTTTAAAATTTGTCTGTTTTATCTAAACATTAGATTACATCAATCCTGGTAAGGAAAATTCTGATTTCCAGTATCGGCAGGAGTGCTGATAAGGAAAATGTAAATCCATAACGCTGGGAGTTGCCTTTTATTTATCTCACCAATCACCACGCATGTATCACACGTAAAACACCATCTCTATCAGCAAAATATAGGATTAATTTTCTGCATTCCTTATTTAATTCCTTTCAAATCCAGCAGTTATCTGCGGACTTTTTCATTTCTAATATCACATTCATTTCTGGAGTGGTATATATAGAGCGAGAGCTTTACCAACAAACCACGACTTGCTTCAGAGATTTCTACACAATCTTAACCATATTCTATACAAGAAAGGAGTTAAAAATGTGGTGGATAGAAGGAATGTGTATTGTGGCAGTAGTTGTCATATATTTTACTTATTGGCTAAACAAATGGAGCAATCCAAAGTGCAATGGAGTACTCCCTCCGGGTTCTATGGGCTTACCCATTATTGGAGAGTCCTTTCAGCTGAACGTTCGCAGTTACTCTCTAGATGTCCACCCATTTATCAAAAAGAGAGCTCAAAGGTAATAGGCAACTGATTGTGTGTTTTTGCAATATTTAATTTGTACGAATTTAATTATATATGTATCTTAAATGGATCTTCAATGTATTAGCTAGCTAGAATCGGTCACATGTATTCTCTTTTTCTATTATATTTTATTTAAAGTCATACCTTCTATTATTCTCTTGACTAATATACCATTTTTCAAAAAGAGAGCTCAAAGGTAATATGCAACTAATTGTGTGTGTTTTTGTAATAATAGTATGAATTTAATTATACATGTATCTTTTATATTATATATATAAGCACACACAAAAATGCTACAACAAAATTTTTGAATTGGTTATGGATCTTCAATATATTAATTAGGATGGGTCACATGTATTCTTTTTCTCCATTCTATTTTATTTGAAATTATTCTTTCTATTCTTTTTTGATTAATATGCCATTTTTTACTCTCTCTCTCTATATATATATATATATATATGTGATAGTGTGATACCATTTGTGACAACACCGCTAATATTCCTCATATTTTTTAAATACAAGTCCAACTTGTGGGACTTAACGTACACCTGCTCAACATCTTCGTATTCTAAATTCATACACAAACCTACACAATTCGGAATTTAAAAAAAAATCTTTTTATTTATTGCTGGTCAAAAGTATGATCTTGTCATCTCACTTTGGTGCCAACTACTCCCAAAAAAAAAAAAAATACAGTAATGGAAAACTTAGTTATATACACATTGGCTTCCTATAAAGGTAACCTAACTTACCTAAGGCTTTGTTTAGTAACTTTAGTTAGGAGAATTATTACAAAGTCAAATGATAGAAAATATTTGTATTTTCACCATGTGTGTTTGGTATATGGAGGAAGGAAAAAATGTAGAAGGATAGAGAGTAAATTACTATTATATCTTATTATATTATAATTCTGTAACATAATAGTGGAGGGGTAAATTTGTAATTTTATTTTCAATGTTACTTCTTCTCCCATGTTCATCCCAATTCGGATGGAAAAAAAAAAAAATGGTGAATCTGGATGAAAAAATTCCAAATTTCCCACTTTCTTTCCTCTCCATTTATATCCTAACCATTTTTGTTTTCCTTTCCCTTTTTTTTTATTATTTATTTATATTTATTTTCTCCATTTTTCATGGTATAAAAACCAGATTGATCAAAGAATTGAAAAAGGGTTTGGCTCTTAATTTTTACGGTTGAACTGCTGTTTTTACGATTTTCACTAGACTTAATTAGGATCCAGTTCTTGTATGTTAAACCGATTAAACTTGCCAACCGGATTCGATTTTTAAAGCCATGCCCTTTTAACCCAACCAAACATAACATAAAAACTTAAGAACTTTGATGCTTCATATTATTGATGAGACAAACCAACTAACCTTTTTTTTTTCCCTTCTTAGATATGGACCAATATTTCGAACTAGTTTGGTGGGTTGTCCTGTTGTTGTATCAATAGATCCTGAATTCAACCATCACATCGCTAAACAAGAAGGGAGACTAGTTGAATTATGGTATTTGGATTCATATTCCAAGATCTTCACTATGGAAGGTGAAAGTAAGACAACTACACATGGTCTTCTCCATAGATACTTAAGAAGCATTATATTGAATCACCTTGGTGCAGAGGCCCTTGAGAAAATGTTGCTTTCTCAAATTGAAGAATTAGTCGTAAAAGCTCTACAAACATGGTCAAGTCAGCCTTCTGTTGAAGTGAAACACGCCGCTTCTGTTGTAAGTTCCAATTTTCCTTGATATAGACTAATTTCCTCAATGTAAAAGGATCATTTTCATTTAAACTGGATGCAATTCATAATTTATATTAAATATTTTAATTCTAAAAGTGTATATAGTCCATTATATTTATTTATAAAATAAAATCTTGACTGTGAAATACTCTCTCAAATCTCAGTAAAATGGAGATCTAGTATCCTGTTCTTCTAGGATATTGTAGAATTCGTTGTCTTCAAATTATTACATATCTATCATTCCTGGACATTGCAGTTGATTTTACATTTCGGTGCAAAGCTATTGATTGGTTATGATCATGAAAAATCACCTCGGAAAATGAGTGAGACGTTCAATAATGTTGCGGGAGGTTTTATGGTGTTTCCCTTGAACATCCCTGGCACTGCACATTATAAATCTTTGAAGGTAATCACAATAATGAGAAAAGATAAATTTTCTGGGAGAAGTATTTGTTGGAAATGACTTAGGTAAATTAATTAAATCTTAATTTTGATCCATTAATTAGGATCAAACAGAGGCAGTGAACATGCTGAGGAAAATAATAAAGGAGAGAATCAATTCACCTGAAAATCATCATGGAGATTTCCTTGATCAAGCCATTAATGACATAGACACGGAGAAATACTTAACAGAAGACATTATCATATATTCACTTTTTGGGCTCTTATATACTAACTTTGACGCCATTTCATCAATAATAGCATTTACTCTCAAGTTACTTGAGGACCAACCTAAAGTTTTACAAGAGTTGCAGGTATTTTATGTACCTGTATAGCAAATTTCTTTGATCACAAAGTCTATATTATGTGTATAGTAACGGTGTAAGTAACATTGGTGATGTATGATTTACTAGGCGGAGCACGAGGCAATTCTCAAAGGCAGAGAAAATCCAAGTTCCACACTCACATGGAATGAATACAAGTCGATGACTTTTACCTTTCAAGTCAGTTTATACAATCTCAACGTGTTATCTCTTGGGGATTTTTGGAGGATTCCAGTTATCTCATAAGCATAAACATTTTGTTGTGTGGAAATTACAGGTAATCAATGAAGTTCTTAGGATTGCAGCTGTTTCTCCTGGTTTACTACGAAGAGCACTGAAGGACATCGAATATAAAGGTATGCTCTCAAATGCATATATTTGGTTAAGTAGCTTTATATATATATCTGGTTACAAATTGTATATAATTGGCTAAGTGCTTACTAGGATATACAATTCCTGCTGGTTGGACCATTATGCTTGCAAATTCTGCTCTTCAATTAAACCCAAACACATACAAAGATCCACTTGCTTTCAATCCATGGCGCTGGAAGGTATTTAGTAAGCAACTTTCCTAGGGGAAAAGGATGATTCAACCAGTACTTATTACACACTTTTTCCTCATATTATTTCTGTTCATTAGGGCAATCTCCTTGACTTTTTTTTTTTTTTTCTTTCTTTCTTTCTTTTTAATGGAACTAGGATCTTGACCCATTGGTTGTATCTAAAAATTTCATGCCTTTTGGAGGAGGAATTAGAAAATGTCCAGGGGCGGAGTATGCTAAAGCGTTACTGGCTACCTTTCTCCATGTTTTGGTCACCAAATATAGGTAATTTTCTCCCTTAGTACTAAGTCTTACTTGTGCTATTGCCCCCACAAGTTAGGGGCTAAATTATGAACCAAAACAATTTTATAATTCAAGATTATACTAACATTCAAAACTAAATTAATATATGAAAAGCATAATTAGCATTATACAAACTGAAATCTATATGTGTACTATTAAAAAATTTAAAATTTCAAGTGGGTCATGGGCCTCATGGCCCCTTGGTCATATGGTAGTTTCTTCCTTGACTATGATCAAGATCAAGTTTGTGGTAGGATAATACATATTAGTGACATCTTGAATTTTTATTTTTTTTATAGGTGGACAAGGCTCAAGGGAGGAAAGATTGCTCGTAGTCCACTTCTAGGATTTACAGATGGCCTCCACATTCGTATCACTAAAATGAGTAGTTAAAAGACATTCTTATTTCTTGCAAAATAATAACTGGATTTACTAATAGGATATTCTATATTTAGATGTGAAGTTCCGATTTCACAAAAAAATAATTGGATACTTAACCAAATCTACCAATATTTTCTTGGGTTAGAATGTATCTTTATTTCATGTACTTTTCTCTCTCAAAATTCCGGTTTGCAATGTATTTAATGTGTACGTGTGTGTGAGGTAACATGTTATGTGTTACAACTTACATGTTTACTTTGAGCAATATCTGGACTTCTCAATTTGAATAAATTGATCTTAAAGTTTGTTGAATTTACTAACAATTCATAGCATTTGAATTTTTAGTTTAATTCACTATAATAAAAAATGAAATATTAAAAAAAAATTTACTGACAAAATTTTCAGATTGATTTAAGTGTCACTAATGTGTTGTGTGGATTTGAAGTGATCATGTTTAATTTCCATCTAAAAGTAGAAGAAGAAGAAGAAATGATTAGGTTTAATATATATGTTATTGGAAAATTTATAACACATGTATTTTTGTTGGACCAAAATCCTAGAAGCATAAAAAAGTCATGTGTGGTCAAAAAATTTATATCAAGCAATTTATACATATAATCTATATAAGTTGAGTTCTTTTTTAGCTCTTTAGTTCTTCAAAGTGTCTTTTTGTGTCGTCTCGAACTTTTCATTTCTCTAAGCTTTGTTTTAGCTTCTTAGGTGTTGTACTTTAGGTAAAATCTTACAATATAATTTTTTTTTTTGCTGAAAAAAATCTTACAATATAATTATATTAACTAATGGAACCAAAAAAAAAAAAAAAAATTACCTTCTTGAATGACATTTAAATTCAGCCACGTGGTTTATTTGTTAGTTCTTTTTTTTTTTTTTTGGGGAGAAAAACACAGACTGAACACACATAGAGGGAGTGGGAACCCAGGTTTAATATCACACAACTCACAACATACAAAAACCAGTGTTTATTCGTTAATTCGGTTGAAATGAATTGAAGAATGGGAAATATAATACCAAAGAAGTGAAAGAGCTGTACCTAAATTAAATTATGGTTTTTTGGGGACCTGACAATGGATGAAAGAGCCATTAAGAGGAAAGGGCATCTATGACTATACCAATAAAATAAAAACAAGAAGGGAAGGGAACATACTTATATTGAAAAAACTAAGCTCAACAAGTTGAAGTAACTAGAAAGTAGCAACAGCCCAAAGACCTAGAGGAAATTGATATCTTATCTGAATTTATATGATTTTATTGAAAAGAAAGATACTGTAATGACGTACAGATCAAACTAGTCTTGATATAGTTGACCAAATTAAGCATCATTTTTTTTTTTTGATTGAGAAACAAATTAAGCATCATTGATAAAGAATCAAGTACTCTATGTAAAAAGGATTCTCAAAAAAATAAAAAAGCAATATTAAAAATGTTCATTAATTTAAACTAAATCTCCAATAAATGTAGACAATAGGATTATGTATTAATTGTTGCAGTGCTGGTCATATATTTTACTTACTAGCTTTACAAATGGAGCAATCCAAAAGTGCAATGGGTCTACTCCTTATTGGAGAGACCCTTCAATTGATTGTTCCAAGTTACTCTCTAGAACTCTACCCATTTATCAAAAAGAGAGCTCAAAGATATGTATCTTGTGTGTCTTTATTATTAATTTTTTTTTACAACTAGTGTGTGTGTTTTTATAGTATATATCATTGATCTTCAAGTATGTGTTTATATATTTACGTATGTATAAAAAAGAGAACTCATCTAGCATGATCCAACAAGATTTGACTAAACGATGAGTAGATTTTAAAATTCCATAGAACCCATGCTTTGAATTTAATAGCTAAAGACTATACCTCTTCTTTACCTTGTGCTTTTATTAAACCTAACTAATACTAGTGGCAAAGTCATATTTTTTTTTTTCAAGGTTGACTAATCCGCCAAGGTTACATAGGATATGAAAAATGTTATAATTAGTAACTTATCCAAATAATAAATTATTGTAAGGCCTCAATTTGGTTCCCAGAGACCAAAGGATTAAAGGATTTAGGCCCAAAGAGCCCAATACAATGAATTTGTAGAGAGTGGGTTAGAAAACTAGGTTCTAATGAGTTAGACAACAATTACAGTTGGCCTAGATGACAAGAAAGCAAAGATAAACTGATTTTGTCTAAAGAAAATCATCCTCGGCACAATCCAAGGAGATCAGTTCTTGTATATATCTTTTTTGATTTTGATTACAAGTCCAGTTCTTGTTTCTACAGCGTTTCTCTTTTAATCCTCCGATCCCTTTCCCTCAGGATCTTCTTTCTATTTTATACTATCTTCTTTCTTTCATCTCCACCCTCCACGTGTAGATTAGATCACTAGTGTTGATCCTTGTCCCATCAGTACTTTCCTGAAGTCTTTGAGAGTAGCTGTAAGGCTGCAAATTATTCAGGTATCACTTCCTCGTTAATGCGGCCAGAGAGTTAGCTACAGAGCATTCGCTGCGATGGTAGCAGCTTTCTCTTAGATATTTCATAGTTCCCCTTTGCCTTGCGCCTTCATGATGTGTATCCTTATCAATAGAATCTCCCGGAACATTACCTTCGATGGTGGACCACACTTTCGGACCTCTGCTTTGCTCAGCTGAGGCGACATTCCTCCTTGGACTACCTTCCTGGACTTTTGTGACCAAACCCTACCCTTTTATTCACTAATGCAGACTTCCATGATAGCGTTTACTTGTCCTCGGACTACTAGATGTCCTCGGATTGGGCCCCCAGCCCAACATATATATAGATATATACTATTGGGCCTATCACACCTACAATAGCCCCCTTGAAATTCTTCTCTCTTGCTCCTTGGGAAGAAAGGGGGGTTTTGATATCGCTACAATTACCCCGCTCTTATCATACATCATCTATGTCTGCGTAGATACCTTTTTAACTGTCCAATGCATGCTCTTGACGCTTCGGCATCTGAGACGCGCCTTCATTAAATTTCTGCGGCTCCATGTTCCTTATGTTCTACGGTGCGATGCAGATCCTACGTTTGGAGATTTTATTGGAACTCGGGCTGGAATTTTCTCGCTTGTCCACCTCTCTGATACAAATATTGCTTGAATACTTCATTCACTTCACTTTTGCACTCATTCGCTGAACCTTTGCACTCATAAACTGAACCTTTGAACTTATAAATATCAAGAGCTAGTCCGAGGAGAGTTTCTTTCTTTGCATAAGTCTTTTTAACCCTTTCTATTTACTTTTCCTTCTACTTTTCTTTACATAGAGTCCTTTTCTCCTCAGCTCTCTTAATTTCCCTTCCACTTATTTAACAACTGGAAGAAAGGTCTGCACCTATACGCTGATTGGGAGATAAATCGGGTCAAGGCGGCATTCATTCTTGTTAATTTTTGGACTTCTTTGGGATTTTGAGGTGTCTGTAAACTGTTAATTGCCTTAACCTGATTAGGGTTGACCTCAATTCCACAATGAGTGACCATATAGCCCCAGAAATTTGCTTGATCCCACGCCAAAGGAGCACTTGGAAGCATTGAGGAGCAGTTTGTGTTTCCTCAGTATTTCAAAAATGTTCTCGAGGTCTCCCATGTGCTCGGTCGCAACCTTACCTTCACCACCATATCATCTATATAAACCTCAATATTTTTGCCTAATTGTGGCTCTAACATCTTGGTCATCATCCTCTGATAGGTAGATTCTGCATTCTTCAATCTAAAGGGCATCACCTTGTAGTGGTAATTTCCAGTAGGAGTGACAAAAGTTATCTTCTCCTAATCATCTAGAGCTAGTGGTATTTGGTGGTATCCCTAGAAGGCATCTAAAAAGCTCATCTGAGAATGGTTTACAATTGCATCCACTAGTTGATCTATTCGAGGCATGGGGAAAGGGTCTTTTGGACAGGCCTTGTTCAGATCTGTGAAGTCTACACATACTCGCCACTTTTCACTCTTCGTTTTCACCACTACAATATTAGCTAGCCATTCAGGGTAAAACACCTCTTTAATAGTCCTGGCCTATTTAAGTTTGATCACCTCATCCTTGACAGCATCAAAATGGTCCTTAGATGAGCGCCAAGGTGGTTGCTTTTTAGGGATGACGGATGGATTAACATTCAAATGATGGCAAATGAAGTTTGGATCCACCCCAGGAGCTTCGTAAGCACTCCATGCGAACACTTCAATATTCCTCTAAAGAAGCATAATCAACTCTTCCTCTCTCGAGGAGGCAGTTGAGTTCCGACCTGAAAGAACTTTTCCAAATCATCATCAATAACAATTTTTTCTAACTACTTACTCGTTGCCCCTTTTGACACCGAGTCCTTAGATAACACCGGAGTTCTTGATGGCTATAAGCCCCTCTCAGCAGAGGCCGAGGACTCAACTCCTAGCTGATGCATTATTGTAACCACCAAGCACTGCTTAGCCATAGACTGGCTTCCAACCAACACCTAAATTTGATCCCCGAACGAATAGTTCACTTTCAAATACAAAGTGTAAGAAACGGCTCCCAGGGCATGAAGCCAGGGTCTTGCTACAATGGCCTTGTAGGGAGAATAAACATCTACTACAATGAAGTCCACCTCTACCACCTTTAATCCTGTTTGCAAGGATAGTCGAATCTGGCCCCTTAGAACAACGACTTTCCTGTCAAAGCCTAACAAAGGTGAATCATAAGTTGTCAAATTCTCAGGTTTCAAGTTTAGTCATTTGTACAAATTAGGGTACATAATCTCTACCCTGTTGCCCTGATCCACCAACACCCTCTTCACATCATACCCCTTATCCTGAGGGTGATCACCAGGGCATCATCATGTGGCTGTATAGTCCCAACCTTGTCCTCATCCGATAAACTTAACACTGGTCAGATCTCCATCCTAGCCCTTTTCAGCTCAGGGTTAGAATTCTCGGCAGGTGGCCGAGCTACAGACATCATCCTGGAGAGGTGAGAACCAGTTCTCCCTGGAGCAGCGAGGATGACATTAATTGTGCCCAAAGGTGGCCTTAAAGAAGTATCTCTTTGAGATCTGGATCCTACCTGGCCGCTTTGCCTACCGGGCTGATGTAGAAATTACTTTAACTTTCCATCTCTAGCCAGTTGTTTTAGATGATTCCACAAAGTTTTGCAATCTTCTGTGGTGTTTCCTCGCTTCTGGTGGTATTGACAATGAAGGCTTTGATTATGCTTCATTAGGTCTCCTTCCATTTTATCTAGCCATCTAAAGTATGGCTCATTCTTAATCTTTTCCAAGACTTGATGCACTGGATCCCTGAACACTATGCCAACCACCTAGGTAGCAATAGACCCTAACTGCCCAGTAAAGTCTCTTTGGGGTCGATTATTGTTGCATCTGTTCGATCTGAAATCCCTCATATCCTAAGGGATAACCTTAGTCTTCCCTTTCCCTTGCTACTGATTTTCCTCGACTCGTTTATACTCGTCAATACGATCTATGAGCCGACACACACTCCTTACAGGCTTCTTGGTCAACGACTTTCTCAAATCATGCTCGTTAGGTAGACCGACCTTGAAAGTCCTTGTGGCCACATCATTAAAGTCCCCATCAATCTCATTGAACATCTTTTAGTATCTATCTGAGTACGTTTTCAGGGTCTCCCCTTCTCACATGGTTATAGACAACAGTGAGTTTAAGGGCTGAGGAACCCTATTGCAAGTCACAAATCGAGCCCTAAATGCTCTAGTGAGCTCCTTAAAAGAGCTAGTAGAACCTTCTCTCAGATCATCGAACCATCTCATTGCCACAGGCCTCAGACTGGATGGGAATACCTTGCACATCAAGGCCTCGTTCCTGGAGTGAACGGCCATCCTCTGGTTGAAATGGCTTACATGTTCTACAAGGTCTGTTTGACCATTGTACATGGTAAATGTTGGCTGAGCAAATCGCTAAGGAAGTTTTCTTCCTTCGATTTTACTTGTGAAAAGTGATCTGGAAATTTGGTTTAACGCTTTGCTCATAACGTCATTTTCCAGGCCTTTGCAAGATGAGCCTTTATCTCTGCGTTCATGGGGGCTCTCCTCATCACACAAGAAAGACTCACTGGAGGGAGTTCTTGACTTGGGCCTGTAACTGTCATCTCTATCGTCATTAGAGGAGGAGCCAGAATTGGAAGGAGTTCATCTTTGTTGCTCGCAGTGCAACTTCTTTCTCAAACGATCAATTTCCAGTTGCATGGCTCTGGTATTCTCCTCATAAGAGACGTGGCTCCCACCTCGAGACTGGCTCCTGCTAGTATGGGTGGTATGAACACTAACTTCCCAGTCCCTTCCTCGCTCAAGATTGAGAAAATGATCTTGACGTTGGGATCCCATAGATTCCTCCTGATTCGAACCTGAACCTACTATAATTAAACGTTAAACTCACTATTACACAAGAAATTTCCCACAGATGACGCTAATTGTAAGGCCTCAATTTGGTTCCTAGAGCCCAAAGGATTAAAAGATTTAGGCCCAAAGAACCCAATGCAATAAATTTGTAGAGAGTGGATTAGAAAACTAGGTTCTAATGAGTTAGACAACAATTACAGTTGGCTTAGATGACAAGAATGCAAAGATAAACTGATTTTGTTTAAAGAAAATCATCCTCAGCACAATCCGAGGAGATCAGTTCTTGTATATATCTTTTTTGATTTTGATTACAAGTCCAATTCTTGTTTCTACAGTGTTTCTTTCCTAATCCTCCGATTCCTTTCCCTCAGGGTCTTCTTTTATTTTATACTATCTTCTTTCTTTCATCTCCACCCTTCACGTGTAGATTAGATCGCTGGTGTTAATCCTTGTCCCATTAGCACCTTTCTGAAGTCTTTGCGAGTAGCTATAAGGCTGAAAATTACTATTCAGGTATCACTTTCTCATTAATGCGGCCAGAGAGTTAGCTATAGAGCATTTAGTGCGGTGGTAGCAGTTTTCTTTTAGATATTTCATAGTTGCCTTTTGCCCTGTGCCTTCTTATCAATAGAATCTCCCGGAACGTTGCCGTGGATGGTGGACCACACCTTCGTACCTCTACTTTGCTCAACCGAGGAGGCATTCCTCCTTGGACTATCTTCTTGGACTATTGTGACCAAACACCACCCCTTTATTCACTAACGTAGACTCCCATGACAACGTTTACCTGTCCTCGGACTACTAGATGTCCTCGGATTGGGCCCCTGGCCTATCATATATATAGATATATACTATTGGGCCTATCACACCTACAATTATAATAATCTATTTTGAGAATTCAATAAAATCTTTTTTTTTTTTTGGGAGAAAGAATTCAATAAAATCTTATTCCACAATACTAATCTAGTTTAAAAATTCATAAACATGCTGTCTTTTTTTTTTTTTTTTTGGACAAGGAACATTATGAGATTATGGAATATACTCGTATTAGGTATACCCATAAAAGAGTAGAAGAGAAAAAAAATTTAGCTACATTCTGAACCAGTTGGAGGCCGCACAGTGTGTCACTGTATTTTTATTACTTGAATACGATCGACTAGGGGTGTGCATGGGTCGGGTTGGGTCGGGTTGAGGGGATTTTTTGACCCAACCCACCATGGTGGGTCAAAAAATATTCAACCCAACCCAACCCACCGCATAAATCCAACCCAACCCAACCCAACCCACATGGGTCGGGTTGGGTCGGGTTGAACCCATGGGTTTAACAAATTTTATTATTATTATTATTAAATTGAGTAGAAAAAAATATAAATATTAATATATTAAAAAAATCCCAAAAATTAGTATCAATGTAATTCCTTAAAGGCAAACAACACTAATGACTAAACAATAATAGTAATTTATTAGGATTTGTGTGAACTAATTGGCTTTTATATAGGATAGGAAGAACTGGTTATTTTAAAATTCTTATTAATTATATAATATATATTTATATATATTTATATATTAAATTAGTATTAGTAGGAGGAACCGAGGAAGTGTTGCTCTACAGCTAATTTTTTTAAAAATTATTAAATATATAATATATATATATATATATATATATATATATATATAAAAGTGCCCTACAGCTGGTTTTTTTAAAAAAAAATTATTAAATATATAATATATTTTAAATATATATTAAATATGGGTGGGTCGGTGGGTCGGGTCGGATTTGGCGGGTTTGTAATTTTATGACCCAAACCCAACCCGACCCGCTATAAAATTTTTTTTTGTAACCCAACCCAACCCACCAAGCCTTAAAAACCGACCCAACCCGGTGGGTCGGATCGGGTTGGGTCGGGTTTGGCGGGTCGGTGGGTTTTCTGCACACCCCTACGATCGACAAAAGAAACACGCCATTCTTTATTCTTATCAAGGAAGTCAAACTCGTTGTACAAGTAATTGTACTGTTTCAAGGAATGGCTCAAAGTTTGACTTTATGAATGGCTTCCCTCAGTATGAACTCCATTTTTTTTTTTTTTTTCTATACAACATAATACAAGTTCATCCTCCCCGAAATTTTATTAAAGGAGAAGGAAAAATTTAACTAGACAACATAATATATACCAAAAAATAAAAAAAAATTTCATTGCATGATTAGTGCCAATTATTTTTTTAACAGTTGGTACACACAGACTGTGGTAGTTGGGTACTTTGGATTAAAAGCCCCTATTCAACGAAAAGAAGGATAAGCCTCCATTGTTTTATCCAAATGTCTTTCTTTGCCAAAAGCTTGTGATGAAGGATGCGAGTTTCATACATTACATTATTAATGAATGAATTTTTATAATTCACTAATTTAAGAACATACCCTTCTTCTTCTTCTTCTTCTTCTTCTTCTTTTTTTTTTTTTTTTTTTTTGAGAATCAATTTTGGAACATGCTTGCCAAATGAATTGTCTGGGTCTTGTTTCCTTTACCTTTGCCTTTGTCTAAACAAAACAGATAATCAATTGTATTATTTCAGAAACTTGTGTACACATGCAGTTGTGATTTGTGACCTAAACAAAACAGACAATCAATTAGTTAGTAAAAATTTTACTCTCTTCAATTAATTTGACCAATCCAAAGCTCCAGTAAATTAATTAAGAAAAAAAAAAAAAAAATAGAAGACGAAACATAGATGTCATCAACAAATATGTGGTTTAGAAGATGAATTGGGATGAATTGTGACTCTCCTACAACACACATAAAAATAAATCATTTACATTACATGACCTCCTTATTTTACCGTATGCAGCATTAAGTTTTGAGTTTTGATGGGTCAATGATTCTGGGATGGATGTGAGTGTACTCCACGTTGAAGCTTATTTGATTGAGATGGTAAGTTCTAATTAGGCCAACTAATTAGTTATGTTGCAGGAATTGTAGCTTAGCACATTGCAGGTGATATAATACCTTATATCATATCACATACTATATAATAAAAGTTGAGCTTAGAAGTTATAATTATATCAAGTGGTTATTCTCATTAATTAGTAAATTAATTTTATATTTATATTATTTTTTAGGATATATTTCCTCAAATTAAGGGATAATATTTTACAATTGTTTAATTTAGGTAAAACTTTATCATTTAAACTGCAACAAATTTAAATTCTATTCAAACTAAAAGTATATTATAAAAAATTCTAAACTTTAGTCCCAAACAACAATCCATGTTTTCTTTCTAAAAAAAAAACCGCATTTTGACTTATATTCCAATTAGAAATCTATTATAAATATTTTATGAAAAAATAAATAAATTAATTTTTAATGATATAATTCCTCAAATTAAGGGATAATATTTAGCAATTGTTTTTTAGATCAAACATATCATTTAAAATACAACAATTTTATATTATATTCAAACTAAAAGTCTATTATAAAAAATTCTAAATTTAAATTACAAACAAAAACCCATGTTATCTTTTTAAATTTATAAACAACCTTTTGACTTCTACTCTAATTAAAAGTCTATTATCAACATCTTTAGAATAACTAATTAGTAAATTAATTTATATTATTTGTTATGATATATTTCCTCAAATTAAAGGATAATATTTAACAAATATTTAATTTAAATAAAACTAAAATTCTATCATCAAAATTTTATAAACTTAAATACTACATAACTCACGAATCATATCATACACTATATATATAATAATAATAAAAGTTGAGCTTAGAAACCGTGGCTGTGCCAAATGACTACTCTCACAAATTAGTAAATTAATTTTATATTGTTTATTAGGATATATTTCCTCAAATTAAGGGATAATATTTAAAAAATATTTAATTTAGGTAAAATTTTATCATTTAAATTTCAAAAAATTTAAATTTTATTTAAACTAAAAGTCTATTACAAAAAATTATAAACTTTAATCCCAAACAACCACCCATGTTTTCTTTCTAAAAAAAAAAAACCTCATGTTTTGACCTTAACTCTAACTAAAACTCTATTATCAATATTTTAAAAACAAATAATTAATAAATTAATTTTACATATTTTGTTATGATATAATTCCTCAAATTGTGGGGTAATATTTAGCAATTTTTTAATTTAGATAAAACTTATCATTAAACTTCAAAAAATTTAAATTATATTCAAACTAAAAATCTATTATAAAAAATTCTATACTTGAATCCCAAACAACAATCTACATTTTCTTTCTAAAAAAAAAATCCTTTGGACATCTACGCCAACTAAAAGTCTATTATCAACATTTTATGAATAATTAATTAGTAAATTAATTTATATTATTTGTTATGATATATTTCCTCAAATTAAAGGATAGCATTTAACAACTATTTAATTTAAATAAAACTAAAAGTCTATTATCAAAATTTTCTAAACTTAAATACCACACAACTCACAATTTTATTTTTGTTTATTTTTATTTTTTACCCCAAGTTTCATCTTATTAAATTAATATTTTATTAGGATACTAAGCTAAAGGACTTTTGACTAAGGGATAAAATTTAACAATAATTTAATTCAAAAAAAATTTATCATCTATGTTTTAGAATTTTAAATTCTACTCCAACTCATAGTCTATTATCAATATTTTCAGAACACACACACATATATAATAAGTCATGACTTTTCGATATAATCACTCTTAACCAATAAAGTCATCTATATAATTAAATCCCGCATTATACACCCCATGTTTTTGTATTTTTTTCACTTTTTTTTTTCTCAAGATGCAACTTACGCTTAATGTTCATCACATTTATTGTTTTAATTTAATAAATTCATCTTACTTATTATTCTTTACTTCTGAATTTGTGTGAAAGATGTTGGGTTAAGATAGCTTGACCTCGGTTAATTAATTTAATTACCCAAGTTGATTAATTAGGTCAAATTACATGTAGATTATGGAAGCACCAACAAATCACCAAATAAACTAAATGCAACGGAAATTAAATTGACACAGTAATTTGTTAACAAATGGGAAAAACCTTTCAAAAGGCAAAAACCCCACCACATGATCTAATGGTGAATTGCATACACCTCCCAAAGGATAACCAGTGCATGCTTTCTTACAAGCTTAATGTCCTCCACATGATCTCATGGTTTGGGCCTTGGGATGAGAGACAAATCCTAATGGAAACTCTAGTCCATTTTGTTGACACACAAATGGCTTATGCTTTGTCTCTAGCCAGTACGTGAAGCTTTACTTGCATGAAATGGCCACCTAGACTTGCATGATATGTCTAAAATGGGAAAAAAATTCAAGTACTTGGCCTAAAAATTTATAAAGTCAGATGATGCCGAAAAAATCACCAGTAAGTCACACAGTCTTCGCGCACTTGAAATAGCACATGCACAACAAAAAGAGAAGACCTAACAGAGAGCACGGGTGTGGTGCTGGCCAAATACCCTCCAAAGGTCAAGTTAGAACTATTCTCACAACTCTAGAGTGCTAGAGAGGGTAAATTATGCGTACCTTGGCTAATGAGGGTATTGGGGCTTTTATAGTAGTAAGGGGTTAACATCTATTCCTTGGTGCAGAAGTCTTTTCCTTATAGGAGTTTTCTTGGGCGTATTTGGCGCGATCCTTTCCTTATAAGGATCCTTTGAATAGTATCAAACGTGGAGGGCAAGGTATTTCCTTATATATGCAGTCGTGGGGAGCAAGTAAACATGTATCAGGGTTGTTAGCTTATTTACTTCCTTCAGCCTTACTGGCGTCAGTCTTGCTGATGTCGTCAGCCTTTAGTTATGTCTCGCAGACTTCCCTCATTCCCTCAATCTAGAACATTAGTAGTTGACTACTATATGAGGAAGCTGACGGTTAAAACTGTATCCGTCAGCTTATGCTTGATGGCTTATCTTAAAGCCGTCAGCTTTGTGCCTTCCATGAATAAGTACTATTTTTTATCCCTATCAAAGTCTAAAGCAAAAAAAGAGAGATTAGCTTTCTATTTAGATGTGTATGATTTTTTCTAGTCTTCTATATGGAAAATTCTGATTAGGGATATTCCTGTATGAACAGGAGTGCTGATATGGAAATTGTAATCCATGACTCATAGAAATTTGTATATATCTCACCATGTATCACACATAAAACACAATCTTTATCATCAAAATATAGAATTTTCAGCATTCCTTGTTTTAATTCGTTTCAAATCCAACTATTCTCCGCAGACTTTTTCATTTCTTATATCACATTCATTTCTGGATGGGGAAGCAAGAGCTTTACCAAAGGAACCACCACTTGCTTCTGAGAAAGGAGTTAAAAATGTGGATAGCCATGGAAGGATTGTGTATTTTAGCGGTGGTTGTCATTTCATATATTTGACTTACCGGCTAAACAAATTAGAGTCATCCCACCAGGTTCCACGGGCTTACTTGTTATTGGAGAGTCCTTTCAGATTCAGTTGAGCGTTCCCTGTTACTCTCTAAGTGTCCACCCATTTATCAAAAAGAGAGTTCAGAGGTAACACGCAACTGATTGTGTGCGTTTTGTAGTATTTGTAGGAATATAGAGAGAGACCAATTTATCAAAAAGAGAGTTTAGAGGTAACACACAACTGATTGTGTGTTTTTGTAGTATTTCTACTCTGAGAGAGAGAGAGAGAGAGAGAGAGAGAGAGAGAGAGAGAGAGAGAGAGAGAGAGAGAGAGAGAGAGAGAGAGAGAGAGAGAGAGAGAGAGAGAGAGAGGACCTTTATATGTGTACATTGTACTTGCAATGGAAACTTACATTGTAGACAACCAAAAAATAGCAAAAATTGGTGGTGTGTCAAACCACCACCATATTTCAAATCATCACCTACCTTCAACCCAACCTCTTGCCACTGTCATATATCATTAGAACCGCTACCAATACAGGTATTTTAAACAACAAAATTGGTTTTAAATATGATTTAGGGTTTTTTTTTTTTTAATTTTTTGGGTTGATTTTTTTTTTAATAGGTATTTGGGTTATCGGTTTTGATTAAGGTTGCATGATGAGGAAAACAGGGCATGATCGAAGACATTTACAACCTCGCTTAGAGCACTAGCATTGGGGGTGTAAAACCCCCCAAGTTGCTATTTTAACAACCAAAAACCCAAAATCTAGCCACATCCGAGGTGGGTTTTTATTTATTTTTACCGGTTATGAATAGTTAGTTCTCATATATGAGAACCAACTTTTCCCAAGGATGTAAAAAATACATATTATTTTAATGAGGAAAATAGACTAAAAGGTAGAGAGGAAAGAGAGAGATGGGAGAGAAGAGAGAGAATTGATTTGTTTATATTATTTGTTGGTATAGTTTATATTATTTTAATGAGTTTTATGTAAAAATAGAATCTGAGATGTTGGGTAAATTGTAAAATAAGATGATAATAAAATAGATTAAGTAGGTTTTGAGAATGTAAAATAGACATTTTTTTTTGCATCCTTGATACTAGTGCTCTAAGAGAAGTAGCAAAAAAGCGAAGAAATAATGGAAAGGGTTTTTTTGGTATTGGATTCCATCAAATGTGTGGGGCTCTTTGAAGGTGAGCGTTCTTAGAGTGGAGGATTTTGTGTAGATAAAGGAATTTGGGTTGGGTGCACTGGCAAAACTACGTACATTATTTATTTATTTTTTATTATTATTGGTTTTTGCTTTGTTTCTTTGGGTTAGATGGTTTATCCTTGATATTTTTAAAAATTTTGTTGCTTTTATTTTAAAGGTGTTAAAATTTGTTGAAGAAGTTAATGATGTTCATTGTAGTGCAATACTTGATTTATGTTAATTTGGGATTGTCATTTGTATAAAGCAAATTATATATAAGGCAAACAGTGTTATGGTTAGGGTGAAAGTTTTTAATTTGAATACTTTGTCTTGGCTTTTGGATCCTTTGGACATATTTTGATATGATTAGGCAAGGTGGCTATGCAGAATCGATTGTGCCATTTAGAATAATTAGAATGCGTTTGAGAAGTGATAAAAGCTGAAACTTATTAGAGTTTTTAGCTCATTTTTGCTACTATTCATGAGTCCCATTGCATTTTTAATACTATTAATGGGTCCCACTGTACTATTTAACTAGCTTTTAGCTTTTTTCTATAGTATTTTCGACAAAAAGTTTTTAATTTCAGCTAAATAAGCTATTTCCAAACAGACCCTTAATATTTACATTTTCTTCCTCTATGCAAATTGAGTGCATTTGATTTATGTGTAGGAATTGAGGGCAACTCAGCCAAATCACGTGAAAGAGATTTTGCGGCAAATGTGAAGTTTGCCTTGGACCTGACTAATGCACCACTCAAAAATTATGATAGCTATCTGAAAAAGAAGAAGAAGGTAAGTTTGTTTCTTTAAGATTTTTCCTTGCTGTTCTATCTTTTAGATTTTTAGTAGTTATTGAAGAGAGATATAGCTTGATTATTTACTATTTAATCGTGCTTTTTTTTTTTTTGGTTATGTCGTGTGAATTGCAAATAGTTAAAACTTTAATTTGGAGGAAAACTATTGGCTAGGGTGCCTCTGCGTTATTTTGGAGCATATGATGCTTTTCTAACCATAGTGATGAATGTCAATTTACTCACTATAATTTTTTTTTTCTTCCGTATTTCAATGCATTAATTCTAATATCTTTCAAAAACTAGGAAGGATTAGGATCTCTCTGGATTAATCTCAAAACCCCCAATTTTTGTTAAGTAAATCAATTAATTGACTAGAGGTTTATGTGTAGATTATCGTGTAGAAGTCAGTTGCATACAAGGAGAGTGGAGGGATTGTTGAGAAATGGGCTCAACTATTTAGTACTCTTTGTTTCTAAGTCATAGCTATGACTACAACAATTACTCCATGTTTTCGTCACCAAATATATGTAATTTTCTCCCCTTATTAGTAGTCTTACTTGTGCTATTTTGCCCCTACAAATTCAGGGCCAAATTATGAACCAAAACAATTTTATAATTCAAGATTATACTAAAATTCAAAAGCTAAATTAAATATAAAAATAAATAAAATTAGCATTATACAAACTGAATTTAAAAAAAAAATATATATATATATATATATATATTTTTACTCAAACATATCATTTGAAATTTATATGTGTACTATTTAAAAATTTCAAGTGGGTCATGGCCCCTTGGTCATAGATTGATTTAATTGTTATTAATGTGTAGATTTGATGTGATTGGGTTTAATATGTTATTGGAAAATTTTTAACACAAGTGTTTTTATTGGACCAAAATCCTAGAAGGTCAAATCTGTCATGTGTGGTTAAAAAATTCATATCAAGCAATTTATACATATAATCTATATGAGCTTTGTTTTAGCTTCTAAAACCCTGAAGTGTCACATTTTTGTAATATGTGAAAAGTGAGAACATGACAATTCTTGTACATTCTCATCTTCTCTCTTACAAGCATGATAATCAAATGTGAAACAAGTGAGTCATGCTTGTACCCAAAAATTATTATGATAAATTCCAAACCTCTCATTTTTCTTTTTTAACCCCCAAACCTCTCCCCTCGCCCACCTTTCTTTTCTTTTCTTTTTTCTTTTTTTTTTGGCACCCCAAACCTCTCCCTTGAGAGATAATATAAACAGTATTTTACAACATCCTAAGTAATAAGTGAAGAAAGTGACTTTAACTTAAAAAAATAAACCAGCAAATTAGAGTTCCAATTAGCCCTATTGTTAAAGTCTATTTTAATCGAATAAAAGATTTGTGGTTCAAACTACGTTTACACTAAAAAAAAATTGATATTTTAGTCTAATGATAAAAAAAACATTATAATTTGAAAATTAAATAAATAAACCAGCAAACAAGCAACATTTTTCGGCAATATGGCACTTATAGGCTAACATTAAATCTATTCTAACATGTAATGCATGTCATCTTTTGACCATCCCTCTCAAACACTATTTTGACCATAGATGAGAGGCAACCATGCTTGTAAGTTGTAGCTACCTTGAATTCATATATATTTGATAGAGTAAGGGACTCAATAAGTCCACGCATTCTTATAATGGTTTGACAATAGAAAATTAGGAAAGATAACAAAAGTGACAACCGTGGTACGGAAAAAAATATGATATTTACCACTGCATATTTTTGATGTGATGGTTACTACACAAGTATAAGTGTTTGTGGGGTGTGAAGGGAAAAGGCCGGAGTTTAAGCCTCCAAAAGAGAGTTTCACACACACACACACATATATATACACTTAAAAGATTCAATTTGACTAGAGTAGAATTTCTATATTATATATATAAAAAAAAGATTTATAAGAGTCAATAATGGATTTATAATTATGGGGTAGTTGTCTGAAAGAATTTTCCTCATTATCCTAGCCATTTTTTTTTTCTTTTTTAAGAATTATTTTTGGCTAGCTATTCTAATGTGCCTAATAGCATAACAAACATTCACTATTCAAACATTGTTCGATATTGATTTGTCTAATTGTTAAGTATGTATTATAAGAATTTAATTTTTTTTTTTAATAAAAAGAAATAGGATTTCTCATTAGATTTCTTTACTTTTTATGGGTCTTTTTGGTTAGGCGTTTTGGGAGATTAATAAAGCTTTTTTAAAACCCAAAAATCTATTTTCAACCACAACTCATTTTTTTTTTTTTTTTTTTTTTTTTTTTTTTTCAAACGCTAATTTTAAACTAAAAAAATAGTTTTCAAATGGCTTAAACAAATGCACACTATATATCATCATCAAGAATACAAATCTCTTAGACCCTTTTTTGTGTTTTACTTTATATTCCACCAATCACTACTGGCTTCTAAGGCTTCTCTATAAAATATTTTTACCCAAATTGATCTACAAGAAACGTGGACAATTGGATTATGGGTCCGTTTTGATTGAACTTATTATTGCTGAAACTGAAAACTGAAAACACTGTAGCAAAATTATTTTTAAATGTGTGAATAGTATCGTGGGACCCATTTTTAATATTTTTTAACCCATGAACAGTGCCAAACAGTGTATGAACAGTACCAAACAGTGTGTGAACAGTACTCTTATCCCCCTAAAGTAGAAACAGTGCAGGAAAAAAAACAAAAAAACAAAAAATGCAAAACGTGAACGCAGGTTTCAGCTGAAACCAAACGGGCACTATGTACTGTTGCAGTATTGGTCACAGATTTTACTTAATGGCTTAAACAAATATAGCAATCCAAAGTGCAATGGAGTCCTCCTTCTAGGTTGCATGGGTCTACTACCCCTTATTGGAGAGACATGCACTTCAGTTAGTTGATTGTTCCTAGTTACTCTCTAGACCTTCACCCATTTATGTTTCACCAATCACTACTTGCTTCTAAGGCTTCTCTATAAAATATTTTTATCCAAATTGATCTACAAGAAACGTGGACAATTGGATTATGTACTGTTGCAATATTGGTCATAGATTTTACTTACTGGCTTAAACAAATGGAGCAATCCAAAGTGCAATGGAGTCCTCCTTCCAGGTTGCATGGGTCTACTAACCCTTATTGGAGAGACATGCACTTCAGTTAGTTGATTGTTCCTAGTTACCTCTAGACCTTCACCCATTTATAAAAAAGAGAGCTCAAAGATTACATGCTACTAATTGAGTGTGTTTTTATTATTTTTATTTTACTTTGATAACTAGTAATATATATATATATATATATATATATAGTACTATTATGACTGCGCACGGAACTATGGGCTCTTAGAGATGACCTCATCCTACGCAAAGATCTCGGTTTGGAAGCTATTGAAGTGGAACTAGATGCTAAAGTTGTAGTTGATTGGGTGGATGGCTTGAACTGTCCTAGTAATTATTATTCTTCTCTTATGGCATACTGTCACAAGTGATCGAGCACTGCGTCAGTGAAACGAATTAATGTGCTGATGATCTTGCTAGGCAGTGATCGAGCACTGTGTCATTGAAGTGAATTAATGTGTTAATGCTCTTGCTAGCTAGGCATATATAGAGCATCCTTGAAGATTCTGGCATTTTACCCTTAATTTTTTTAAAAAATTGGCAATATGCCCCTGTTTGCAAACTATATAGGAGCGTGCCCCTATTTCGATACTCGATTATCCTAAAATCGAGTTCAATTAAATACTCGATTTGTAGAAAATCGAGTTATTCCCGATCAAACTTAAAAAAATATTTAAAAAAAAAAAATTTCCATGGAACTCGAGTTTCAGGAAATCGAGTTCCATGCAAAAAAAAAATTTATAAGTGTAATTGCCCCATATTCAGGGAGCCCTATAGTGGCGTTTTTAATCCCTATAGTAACGTTTTAAAGCCTTATAGCGGCGTTTTCCTGCAAATTTTTTATAAGTGTGATTGGCCCATATTCAGGGTGCCCTATAGTGGCGTTTTTAGGCCCTATAGTGATGTTTTAAGGCCCTATAGCGGCGTTTTCCTGCAAAATTTTTTTATAGTATTCGCCCTGTTCTGGGTGCCTACAGTGGTATTTTTTAGGCCCTATAGTGACGTTTTAGAGCCCTATAGCGGCGTTTTCCTGTAAAATTTTTTTGTAAGTCCTATACTAGGTTCAAGGGGCTCTATAGTGGCATTTTTAAGCCCTATAGTGACGTTTGAAAGTACTATAGCGGCGTTTTTGAACTCGACTTCCCTAAAATTGAGTTCCTTGCTTCTTTTTTATTTTTTATTTATTTATTTATTTTTTAGTTTTATTCGGCATAACTCGATTTCCTACTAATCGAGTATTTCATTGAAACTCGATTTTAAGGTAATCGAGTATCGAAACAAGGGCATATCCCTATATAGTTTCGAAATCGGGACATATTGCTAAATTTTTTAAAAATTAAGGGCAAAAGGCTAGAATCTCCGAGCATCCTTTATTGAGGATTTTGTTGTCCTCTCTGCTTTTGTATGACGCTATGGGCGTGTATTATTAGAGGCTTCGACCCAACCTTATTTCCTTCAATTAGTCTATGAACCCCCTTTTAGTGGAAAAAAAAGGAAAAAAAAAAAAAGAAATCTATTTTGACAATTCAATAAAGTCTTATTGTTCCACCTACTACTAAAGTCTTCTCCAAAAAAAAAAAAAAAAAATCTACACTGACAATTCATGCATAAACATGCTGTCTTATATTATTATTATTATTTAGACAATGGTTATCAAAAAAAAATTATTATTTAGACAAGAATACGTGGTCTTATTTTATGCAATATATTCATAGGTACTCACAAAAGAGTAGAGAAAAGTCTATATATATATATATATATATATATTGATTGGGCTTGTTATAGCAGTTCTCATAAGACTTCTTCACTTACTATATTTATCACATCCATTTCTAAAGAGGGAAAGCAAGAGATATACCAGCCAAACCCCTACTTAATTGCTTCTGAGGGTTCTAACAAGACAATATCTTTAACCAAATCTACAAAAAATGTGGACAATTGGATTAGGTTTTGTAGCAGTTCTGGTCATATATTTTACTTACTGGCTTAACAAATGGAGCAATCCAAGGTGCAACGGAGTCCTCCCTCCAGGTTCCATGGGTCTACCCCTTATTGGAGAGACCCTTCAGTTGATTGTTCCCAGTTACTCTCTAGACCTCCACCCATTTATCAAAAAGAGAGCTCAAAGGTTACATGCTACTGATTGTGTGTGCGTTTTATTATTATTATTATTATTATTATTATTATACTTTGATAACTAGTACTGTTTGTGTGTTTTTATGGTATATATAACATTTTCTATAAGTATATATATATGGACACAATTTGATTACAAACTTGGTTGTACATAATAGTTACAACTTCCATTAAACAAAATTATCATTGCTACATATTTTGAAAATCAAACTTTTGGATTGTTTGTTATTTAGGTTCTTTAACATATATGTCAAATTTCATGCCAATCGGATGTTATTTACTATTCAATCCATAAACTTATTTTTTTTGTATAATTTTAGACTACAGAATATAAAAACTTGAAATTTCAACATTCGATTGGTGGCATAGCTATATATTGATCTTTAATCTTCTAGAAATTTTGCAAACATAAAGTAGACAAAAAGAAAATGCAATCAATGGTGGATTTGTCAAAATGCACATTTAATAAAAAGATATTTAGTGGAATTTTAGCCATTAGTTACAACCAAGTTTTTATCCAAATCTTGTCATTTATGTATTTAATTTTAATTTTTTTGTTGTTGATAAAATCTTTCTTTTGATGGTCACATGCATCATGTCATCTCACTTTGATGCGAAAAATACAGTAATTGAAGACTTAGATAAGACTAAAATTAAGTCAACATGCACTAAAAGCGTTCGTAGTTTAGAATTAGTAAGAGTAAAATTAATCAGAGATAACATATCTTGGTCACTGAAATAAATGAGTCTTTATAGGGTCGGATGAGGCTGAATTGGTACAATGATCCCCCAAAGGCGGAGCCAGTATCTTTAGAAAATTTTTGGCTTGGAACATGTTGTAAACTGTTTTTTCCAATTTATTACATGGTGGTTTATAAGACTATCAATGTGTATTATTTAAATAAGTTAAGAGTAATGTTACAGTCACAAATTATTTTATAATATTTTATTCTAAACTCTACCATTAATATCATTTTTTTTCATTTACTAACAATCTTCTCCACATCAACAATTTGTAAAATAATTTGTATCTCTAGTATTATTCATAAGTTAAATGGTTCATTAAAAAATTTTTTGTGACTAAAATTGTACATAAATGGTCTCTTTAATTGCCATATAATGAGTTGGAGTCAAATTTTTACCTTTATCACAAAGTGCTTAGAGATTTAGGGTGAAAAGGGTTCGAGTTGCGAGATTAGCAGCATATTGTAACTATCTAAAAAAAAAAAAAAATTTGGAGGCACAAATTAAAATATCATAATTTATTTTTTCTGTTCACATACTACATATTATATATATATATATATATATATGAGCAAGACTTAAGCACAGTACTTAGATACTGTTTCTTAGATTTCCCTTTTAAAATTCTGTTATGTGGATTTTTTCTCATGAGATGGAAGTATATTTTTTAGTTAAGTAGTCACATAATTGAATCTTAAGATGAGAACTTAAGGAACAACACCTAAGGTATTGTACCTAAGTTTTGTCATATTTATATATATATATATATATATATATATTACTATAAATAAGTTTAGATGTAAATAAAGTGTTTTATAAAATAGTAGGTAATATTGCTATTTTAGAAAATTAAAATAATCAATAAGTACTAATATTTTTTTTGGAGAAACTAGACCATGAATTTTTATTAAGAAAATCCAGGTAAATCAGCTTGGATAACAGCAAAAATTTGTGGTGAAACTCTAATGACACGGTTGTCCAATATGTACTAATTAAATTTCTTAATAATTTCATTTTTACAAGAAACAACCAATTTAGCTAAAAAAACTTGTACCTGTAGATTTGGACGTTCTTTGCAAGTTGAAATTTCCATGGTAGAATCAAAGGTGTATTTGCTTTCTAAATTGCCAACATCAATATTTTAAGAATGTATCAATAGTTCTTAATTTTGACATATTAAAATTATGTTAAGGATTGGTAATAAATCAACCTAGTTCTTGCTAATATCAGATATATTTGAGAAGATTAAAATTAAAAAAAAAAAATAGCTGAATATATTGAAGTAACAAAATTATTTTGATTGAAATAAAATATGCATGAATGATAAATAAGAATGATATATTAATTTTTACCTTATACAAAAGGAAATCAATTAAAATTTGGTGATAAGAAGTTTAAATTATTTTGGGAAAAATAAATAGCATTTAGGAAAGAAACTTAAATTCTTACTATGGCTTGATATGGAAGAATAGTATCATAGTGTGAATTGTGAAACATATGGGACATGGCTTGACTATTGATCACTATATATTCACTACTACTTATAAGTCAAAGTGTAAAATAATAATAATAATAATTATAATAATTTCACCTCAGTCTCCTAAAGGCATTATAAACGAAAATTATTTTTAATAACTTTTTGATTGAATCGTGATAGAATCTACTCACTTAAATACTTAAATTTTTATTAATTAGACAATTAGAAGTTGGAACAATATTGTGGATTGTGAATCACTATAAGTGAGCCCAATGTTCGAAATACTAAAAACAAAATTGAGAAATGTATATATATATATATATATATATATATATATATATAAATTCAAACCTAAGGGGCCATGGCCACCCCACCCTTAATGGTTTCGCCATTGCCCTAGAGTCAGAAATTTGGGCGTGTTATGAGGATGTTTCCTTTTGTAGGTTTATAGGTCGTGTGCTAAAACGGCGTTCATGGAGAGACAAGCTCAATAATACAATTAAAAGGTCGTGAGACATAATAAGTGATGACATGAAAGGAAGTCAACAACGATAAACTCTTCTTTAGAGTGAAAAGCTGATACCTTTAGGCACCCATAGACTATTTTGGATCAAAATGTCCATTTGGAGAGAGAGATGTGGCTAGTTGACAAACTAAGGGTACATTTGGTAGACTGTAATAGACACTATAATATAATAGATATTCCTATGACATAACTATTCGGTTGTTTGGTTATGTTTTTATTACAATGAATAGTTATTCCTTATGAATAGCTATTCTTCAAAATGATGAATAACTATTTCTTATCAAAAGTATTGAATATCTATTCCTTCACCTTATGTAATAACTTATTAAAAAAAATTTCCTAAAAAGCCATTAGTTGCCACATCTTCAAAAGGAAAGAAAATAAATTTTCCTTCTGGTTAATTATTAGCTCTATTTTGAACACCCTAAAATAAGTGTATTTTATGAAATTTGACTTAAAAATGATTTAATTACACCTTCTTTTTATACTCTACTAAATTGTGAATGCATATTCAGGATTCTATTAAAATTTTTATTTATTTATTTTGTGTTCATACTACTTTTCTCATTTTTTATTCATTTTGCGTTCACACTACTTTTCCTCTCTCAGTGTCTCTATGTAGCGTTCACACTACTTTCTCTCTCTCCATGTCTCTGTGCAGTGCTTTGATGCTAGTTGTGGTTGTGTTTTGGTGGTTGAATGAAATATTATTTTATTATAATGTTTATATTATTTTATTGTATTAAAAGCTAAAATAAAACCACTGTTGTTGGATGTGAGAATGTAAAATAAATAAAGTAACTATTTGTGGTGCTAAGAGCATCACCAATAGCTTATCTATATCTATTTTTTGGAGAACAACCCCATTGTTCAACCCAAAAA
This sequence comes from Quercus lobata, assembly GCF_001633185.2. NCBI lineage: Eukaryota > Viridiplantae > Streptophyta > Magnoliopsida > Fagales > Fagaceae > Quercus > Quercus lobata. Next base: position 54,019,441 of record NC_044914.1, read on the forward strand.
CCCACTCCAACAGCTTCTCCATCTCCATTTTTTAGATTAGAATTGCTACAGTGCTTCTCTACAAGTAGAGAACTCTGTAACAATTACTGTAGCACCTCTAGACAATATTCTCCCTTAAAATAATACCCGGTTGAATAAAAAAATAATTCTTTCTCTCTCATTCCTTTTCTCTTTCGTTCTTCACTCTTTCGTGCTTCTCTATCTCAACAGTTACAAACTAAAACATACCACAATCAAAACAAAAACACAAAGCCCAATTGAAAGATTTGAAATACAAAAACAATCTTTCTCATAAGCCTAATGAAATCTAAACAATAAAATAAAACTAATCAAACCAGAACAAAAAAAAAAAAAAAAATGTAGAACGCCGATTTGTGTAAAATGCCGATCTCCACTTCTCTGCTGGTGATCTATGTGTGTATGAGAGGGAATTTGTTTGTGTGAGATAGAGGGAGAGAGTGTTCTAGAATCAAGTAGAAATAGAAAAAGTAAAAAAAAAAGAGAGAGCTAGAGAAAGAAAGAGAGAGAGAGACAGCTGAAGAAAGTGATCCAGACTGAACTAGAAAAAGAAAAAAGAAGGGTAGATAGAGATAGGAGTGGGATACGTGTGTGGTGTAGAAAAAACCAATGGAAAAAAGAAGAAGAAACGTATGGATGAAATTAAGAAAGGAAAAATAATATAAAAAATAAGAAATGGCAATTAAGAAATGCTATTACAATATTTTCACAATAAATTTTAAGTAATAGATTGTTATTAGCTAATATTGGTGAGTAAAAAAATAATTTTAGTGGTGGGTTCAAATTAGAACTAATAACAACTTTTCACATAAGATTTTGATGTGATTCTTGTGAAAGTATTGTGAAAAATATTATGGATATAACACTTTTCATTGAAAAATATAATTGTTGGGAATGAATATAGGAAGAATAAATGATGATAAAAAAAGAATAAAGAATGAATGAAGAAATAGTATTTAAATGAGATGAAGAAAAGGATAGAGAATTTGTTGGAAAATGTATTTGAAAAAGTAGGTAGGTAAAAGTTAAATGTTACTGTTCATTGTCCAAATAGTGTAAAAATTTAGATAATCTGTTGGAGTTGCTCTTAAAAAACTAAAAATTTGGCTTCACGGATGCTCCAATAGAGGCTGATGCAATTCTTTTGGATGCTCTTTTATAATCTATCCTTGCTATATTTAAACACCATCAATCCAACCATTTCCATAAGACTGCACTTCTTATATCATATCCATTTCTGAGAGGGAGAGCAAGAGGTCTACCAACAAACTACTACTTTTTTTTTTTCCCCTCTTAGATTTCAACACCATCTTTAGAATACTACAAGTAAAAATAAAGTCAGAAATGTGGACTGTCACGCCCCAAACCCGATACCTGGATTTGTGACCTTAACCGGCATGCTAATATCAAGTTTAAACCTGATATTAACAAGAACCAACTTAACTTTTACAAAAATTTTCCAAAAGCTTTTCTTTTTCTTTTCAGAATAATTTTCTTGTTTCTTTACTTCTTGATATCATTTTTCACTTGATAGTCAGAGCATCTACACTGTACTCAAAATATAACATAATCCACCAATCATTTAATTTCCACACTTTCACATAATGCATCTCTTAATACTTTAAGGTACACAACTTTTTTTAGATCCTAAAATACACAATACTACAAAGCTAAACATCAAATTGCTAATTTAGGATCTATACATATAAAACTAGAACTAGCTCCTTCCAAACTCAACTAAGGCTTCCTCTGCTCCAAAATAAAACCTGCTAACTGAAAGAGTGGAAGGGGTGAGCTACACAGCTCAGTAAAGGTAAGATATATGAGAATTCAATAAGGATACATGTAAATTAAATCATTTCATTTTATGAATATTTGAATAGGAGAACATCTTTTCATGCATAGTATTTTATACTATTCATAATAATAACTTATACGCTCTTCATAGAAAATAATTGTTCTCATTTTTCTTATCAGGTCAATATTACCAAAACCTTTTGGATTAAACTTCTTTCATTTCCTACAAAGTCGCCATATATATATTCTCATTACAAAATAATTATTTTAATTTAAATCAGATAATCGACAACTTTGTATTAAACTAGAAACGTCTTGACTAATAAGAAAACTTTTCTTTATAAACTTCTTCTCATAAAATGCTATAACTTTCATGATCATAAAACTTAACCTTTCATAAAAACAGATATCTGATAACTTTTAAACATAAACTTGTACTTTTATCAGAAACTTTATCTTTATAGCACAATAGAACTTCAGAAACTTTTATATTTAACGAACAACTTTTCTTTTCATCAGAAACTTCTTCTTGCCATGAGAGCTTTCACTTTTCACAATGCATTTAAACAAAATAATTCTCTCATGATTAATAACATAACATAGCTGTTCATAACATATTGGTTAGTCCATGTTTGATAAGCTGTACAGAGAAGGCCTCATCACATTTGGGTGACCCCGTGTGCATGATATTGTCCTCTTTGAGAGGCCTGATGGCACATCTCCTCAAGGTTTTATTCCTTCCCGCCGTCCGTACACATTGGGTAGAAGGCCTTATTCAGATTAGAGTTACGGGCAACCCCATTTCCTTTACTTTAAATGGCCTAGAGTTACAGGCAGCCCCATTTCCTCTACTTTAAATGGCCAAACATATAACATTTTTTCATGGAAAGCCAGTAATTAACCCCTACTAGCCGAGTTCAGATTACCAGAGGACATAACCCGAAAACATTTCATACTTTACATCATACTGAAATTTCTTGTTTTGCATGACATTTCATGATAATAGCATTTCCATTCTTTTCTTTAAACATCATGTTCGCGGAATCAGTAATAACATCAATATGCTGAAATCATATACATAAGGTTTCGAAAACTCACGAACATATCTTTGTCAGAATAATGATTACATGCCATATCTCTAATCAAAAACATTTTAATGCATAATATACTTTAAAATAACCTCATGACTTACCAAATATAACTTATCCCTTACCTGAAAGCAGAGGAACCGAGAGCCTAAAGTCGAAGGAGCTTAGACTTAGATACTGGTAACACCTAAACCAAATATCAAAGCTTATTACTATCTATAATTCCTTATCATAAACTTACACATTCATCTCAAAACCTATCTCTTAGAATCAAGGAAATCCTAATCACACCTCAAAGAGGTTCCCACAAACACAAAATGCATTCATCAGACAACATGATGTACTAAATCATAGAGAAATCAATTCATAAAATTTATATATGATTCTAACATACCAAAGGATGAGCATATTAAATTATAGCTTAAAACATTCAACCTAACTTTGGAATTAAATCCTCAAAGTTAGGCATGTCCCTTACTGTTCACTGTTTTATTCCAGCAGCGTATGCTACATTTGTAAAATAAAAATGGGCTGTTTACGCATATCCAATTGTCATGAAAATTTACAAAACTACTCTCCTCTATGTCCAGTATATGTCATAAAAATTTCGGAGTCAAAGCATAAACCCATGATTTACTAAAAATCACGCAAAACAGCATACTCAAATCTTTCCTGACAGAATTTCATGCAACTTATAAATTAAACCATTATTTTTATATTAATCCAAATGCTGTGAGACCAATTCAATAACAACCACAAGTGTCTTGGGTTTCATAGGAATTATCCCTATCATCCAAATTCACTATATACAATTTAATACATAATTTAACATGCATGAACACAGAATCTGTCACAGTGACAGCTTCAGTACATATTCTTACAAAATCATCAACAAATAGCAATAGGCCTTAATTTCATTTGGTTATTTTTATACCTATAATTAACATACTAAAATATGTTTTTAAACATTAAATAAACCATAATATCATCAAACCTTCAAATCACTAAAACAGAATCATAATTCAGCCTATAAAATCAGGATAGAGGTTAAAGAAGTAGAAATAAACAAATGAAGTTTTGATTACTTACCCCCAACAATTTGAAGCTGAAATTTTAGTATTAACCCTTTAATTTCTTCTTTAGAGAGGGATATTTTGTTTTGGTGAGAGAGGGAGGGCTGCCATGTAAGAAGGGGAGAAGAAAGAAACAAAGAACAAGGAAAAGAGTAGGGAAAGAGGGCTGGACTTTCTGTCTGGTGCAGCCAAGAAAATGAGTTGAGGGGAAGACTTTTGGGGCAGCAAAATCAGATAAGAGAAGGGGACTTTTGGGTGGAATACGTGTATGGCTAGGGAAAGAAAAATCACACTCACTTTCCAACTTTCTTGCATTCACACTCAAACTTTCCTACAAAATAATTTCTTGCATTCACACTCACACCTTTCTACAAAAATAATATCACTTTGCATATACATATATATATATATATATATATATATATCCTTAACTTTATAAAATTATATTCATCACATTAAAAGAGCATATATGTTCTATAATATCTCATGCATCATACATAGTTGAAACACCAACAACTATATATATATATATATATATATATATATCTCATAACTTAACCACTTAATATAGTTTTGCACATACTAAGTATATATTTATAATACAAATAGCCATTTCAATTATTTATAATCTTTACAATTCTTATTCAATGACATTATAAAATAATATGTTTATTAAATACTTTGTAAGTAAGTGGCTTAAAATATTAATAATACTTAACCACTTAAACACATAGTTTAATTATAAAAATTGGGTCAGGGTGTTACATGGACAGTTGGATTGTGTCTTGTAACAGTGGTTGTAGCATATTGTAGTTACTGGCTAAACAAATGGAGGAATCCAAAATGCAATGGAGTCCTCCCTCCAGGTTCTATGGGCCTACCCTTTATTGGAGACTCTCTTCAGTTAATTGTTCCTAGTTACTCTCTAGACCTCCACCCGTTTATTAAAAACAAAGTTCAAAGGTATGATTTTGTATGTGTGTGGACATATGTATAATTATATATATATATTTATATTTATATGAGTGTGTATAGAGGTTGTAATGACAGGCGTCATTTCCCTAAATAATATTTTATGGATTCATATTCCAAAATCAAACTCTTTAAAAATAGAGTAAGGTCGCCTACCAACCTGTATTGCATAAACAAGAGCCTTAATTATTCATTGGTTATAACCTTTAATTTGTATTTGACTTCTTCTTATTCTTCTAATTTTTCTTCTTCTTCTTCTTCTTCTCTCTCTCTTTTGTTTTTTTTATAAGAATCTATATTTGTAGTTTTATGCAACATGTTAGGCGTGTATCTCCATTTTTTGGGGCTTTATTGCACTTTCATCCCCTAACTATGGGGTATATTTTAATCCTGCATAAACTTCAAAACCAAATAATATTTAGAATGAGCAAATTAACCTGCACCATCTAATTTTCTATTAAGTCACAATAAAAGTAACAGAATTTTTTAAATCACTTGGAGCTTGTGCCACCCTACTTACCAAATTTCCTAAAATACCCTTGTATAAATTGTTGGGTATTACCAAACTCTGTGTTTGTGCGAAAAGATGAGGAAGAAGAATAAATATTATAGATTCGGATTATGCAAACTCATATATATTAATTGAAGTGACATATTTTGATTGGTTTAGTTGTCATGCAATGGAAATTTTTATTTTTTTTATATATTTTCATTAAGTTTGCATTTAACAGCCACATCATTCATGGAAACGAGCAAAATGTTTATATTGAAAAATATACAAACATTAAGGAAGAAATGAAAATTTTTAAACATGAGGAACCAAAATGAAAACAACTCCTAAAGATAAAGTATCAAAAGTATAATTTAGTCTAGAATAGGATAGGATAAATGTTGATTCCTCCAAATTGATTAGCTAAAAAAGCTATCACTAATGTAATTTTTTTTCCTTTCTTTTAGATATGGGCCAATATTTCGAACTAGTGTGGCGGGTCGACCGATTGTAATATCAGTAGATCCTGAATTCAACCATTACATCGTTAAACAAGAAGGGAAATTAGTTGAATTATGGTACATGGATTCATTTTCCAGTCTTTTCTCTATGGAAGGAGAAAGTAGGACAACTGCACTTGGTGTTATCCACAAATACGTAAGAAGCATTATATTGGATCACTTTGGTGCTGAACCACTTAAGGAAAAATTACTTCCTCAAATTGAAGTATTTGTTAGTAAAACCCTAGAAACATGGTCAACTCAGTCTTCTGTTGAAGTGAAACATGCTGCTTCCATTGTAAGTTACAATTTTCGCAGTAGACACATTTCTTCCGTAGTGTTACAAATTTTTGTCATTCATGTTACAACATAACTCTTGAAAATTTTGTTTTGACCCCATATCATTCTAACTATCAAACTTGAATAACTCTTAGATAGAAGATCAATCAACCTCTAAGAAGTCAGTGTACACACTGACACAAGGTCAAACAAAGGATATCTTTGTTTTTAAGCTCAAGAGAGGGCTCTTTAGGTTTGAAATGGGATGTCAGCCCTCTTGGGTTTTAAAGTCTTTCATCAAGGTGTATTTATATATATGTAGGTTAAAGGTCAGCAAAAATCCTTCCTCAAGTAAAAATAGAATTCAATGTTTGGCGATCTTGCTCAAGTGAATGCAGAGTTTGAATTAGGTGAAAACTTTGTCTGACTTATTGTTTCGCTCAACCAAATCCAAAATTTTGCTTGAGCAAAATTTTCAGGTTTTCAAATCTTTCTTCAATGCTTGACTTATTTACCTAACTGTTTTTTTTTAATAATTTTTTTTGTTGAGAAAATGTTAGAAACTTTTATTAGGACAATCAAATTTAATTTTTTTTGACTTAACCTGACTTGAATAAACGTTGTTCCAGCCATATTTGATACATATATACATTGTCATAAGGATTTGCAAACATTAAATCCCAACATCTTTCTGAACATTGCAGATGGTGTTTGATTTCAGTACAAAGAGTATAATGTTTAGTTATGATGCTGAAAAATCACCCATGAAATTGAGTGAGAAGTTAATCAATGCCGCCGGAGGTTTTATGTCATTTCCCTTGAATATTCCTGGTTTCGCATACCATAAATCTTTGAAGGTAACCGAAATAATTAATGAGAAAAGATAAATTCTTGCATTATAAATTCTCCCAACAAGTATTTGTTTAAATTACTCGAATACATTAATCTAAAATCTTCATTTTCATTCAGGATCAAAAGGAGGCATTGACCATGTTGAGGAAAATAGTAAAAGAGAAAATGAATTCACCTGGAAAACATGAAGATATGCTTGATCAAGCCATAAATAACATGAATAAGGAGAAATTCTTATCAGAAGATTTTCTCGCCCGTTGGGTTTTTGGGATCTCATTTGCTACCTTTGAGGCGATTTCAACAGCATTATCATTAGCTCTCAAGTTAATTGCGGACAGTCCAGCAGTTTTACAAGAGTTGACTGTATGTGCATGTAGAACAAATTTCTTTTAGCACTTAATTTTGTGTATGGTAATGTTGAAACACTGATGATATATCATATATTAGGCCGAGCACAAGGCAATTCTCAAAGCTAGAAAGAATCGAAATTCCATTCTCACATGGGAAGAATATAAGTCAATGACTTTTACCCTTCAAGTCAGTTCCAGAATCTCAAAATATTCTCTGTTTGTGGTGTAGAGGATTCCAATTGTCTCATAAACATAAAAATTTTGTTGTATGAAATTACAGGTAATCAATGAAGTTTTACGGATCGCAAATGTTTCTCCTGGTTTACTACGAAAAGCACTGAAGGATATAAAATTTAAAGGTATGCTCTCAAATGCGTATATTTGGTTCAGTGTCTTTATATTCGGTTACAAAGTTTAAATGATTGGCTAAATGCTTACCAGGATATACAATTCCGTCTGGTTGGACCATTATGATTGCAAATTCTGCACTTCAATTAAACTCAAACACTTACAAGGATCCACTTGCTTTCAACCCATGGCGCTGGAAGGTACGTAATAAGCAACCTTACTAGAGTAAAGAGAAGACTTAACCAGTTATTATACACCCTTTTTAAATTCCCCATACTATTGCTTTTAACTGATATGGAAATATCCTTGACAACAATTTTTTTTAATGGAACCAGGATCTTGACCCATCTGTTGTATCTAAGAATTTCATGCCTTTTGGAGGAGGAATTAGACAATGTGCAGGGGCAGAGTATACTAAAACGTTCATGGCTATCTTCCTCCATGTCTTGGTCACCAAATATAGGTAATTTGTTCCCCTTCATAGTGTCACTTACATGGGGCTTGGGCTATTGCCACAACAAGATGATCACAAACCTTGTTGTGGTAGGATATTATTCCCTATTAGTGACCTCTTAAATTTTTATTTATATTTAGGTGGACAAAGGTCAAGGGAGGAAAAATTGCTCGAGGTCCTATTCTGGTTTTTATAGATGGCCTCCATGTTAATTTTTCAAAGAAGAAAAATATATAATTAAAAGAGCAATCATCATGGAGCAAACGTCATATGTTGAGATTCTATCACATCTATAAAAAAAAAAAAAAAAAAAAAAAAAAATCCTATTTCATGCAAAATAACAGGATGTTCAATATTGAGATGAAAAGTTCCGGTTTCACGCAAAATAAGATACTCTATATTTTATTTTTGGTATTAATATTCTCTCTCTCTCTCTCTCTTTCTCAATGTATTTGTAAGGAATATGTGAACTACTCAATAGTTGTTCCTAAATTTTCTTGAATTTACATTTCATTGGAAATTCTTTTGGATGGGATTATCTGAAGAGAAGGATTTTGATTTAAGTTTTAGTTTAGAATTCAGATTTCTTTAATAAGGTATTGAAATATACCATTTTTTTTATTAATAAAATTAGGGTTTTGTTTCAAGTTCTTGTTGAGTTCTATTTTCCAACAAGGCAACGAAATTGAAGTGAAGAATTGCACTATTTTTTTTTTTTTTTTTTTTTGGGATGAAAAGGATTACACTACTCTAAGAATAAAAGAAGACGTTGAAGTATTGATGCTGAATAAGATTGATTGTTTACAGGTAACCCTTCTTTTATATAAAAGATGATGTTGTTTTATCCAATAAAATCCAATAATCCTACCATTATTGTCACATGTGATATAAAAGAACAACGTAATTTAATCAATCCTCAATATACAAGTTATTTATTTATTTTTAAATATCTTTTTTTTAGAGGAAACGATAGTAGACTTTATTAATTAAGAAATATGATATACACTGGGAAGAGAAAGAGAGACATATGACCCATTTTTCTCTTTTGCAACACTAGCATTCGCTAGAGTAGCACGATTATGTCGTAAAAAAAGAAAAGAAACAAAGAAAAAATTTCAAAATCCAAACTACGGTAAGAAAAGCGAATCTTCACTTGAATGCCCAGAAAACCTGCCAAACGACACCTTGATTTACATGGACATCAAAGTGATGAGGGTTTTTTTTTTTTTTTTCATCTTAGGAGTGTCTTCATGCCCGGCATGGTTGCCGTGCAACCTCCATTGATTCCATAGTTGACACAACGCATTGCTCATTTTCCACAGTTCTATTTTTCTTTTCTCCTTTACTCGTAGTCTCCTTATTCATGGTTTCTGCTTGCTTCCATTTTTGCCTAAGTTCCACATCTACAATTGAAGAACTAATAAGAGTCTAAGGACTTGTGATAAGCTTCTTCCAATTCCTCATTACTTTCCGGCTTCCAATTGTAGACTTCTCCATGGGTTCAACTTCTTTTGGGCTATGCAAGGATTGACTCCCACCTTTTATCTTTATTACCACTTCTTTTAAGCCCACCCTTACTAGTATTCTTGTTTCCTTGCATGTTACCACAACCAACTTTAAAACATATCTCTGATCCCTCAAAACCTGGTGAAGATATTTTCTCATCTTGCCCCAAATTAATACTCCTTAAGTGCATGAACTTTTCACTAGCATAATCCACTGGACACTCACCCAATTTTCGGCTTCCTCAAGGGCAACAATTATCATTGCCTCAGAGTCCTTAGCTATGTCAACCTTATCTTCAACAGGAATGCTATCAACGTGAGATAGAGTTGTTGAGAAGTGGGTGAGTTTCAAATTCAAAATTTGAGGACCTACTGTTTCGTGGCTATCCATATTCGAATTTTGTACTCCCTGAATATCCGGGTTTGATCCTTCCACTCCACTTGGGCTTCGGGCACCATCCTGGTCATCAGTTACGGCGGTCACCACCGTATTGGATGAGTGTGTTTGAAGCTTAAACCCATTTGCCTCACCCTGTGGTGGTTCACGTCGAGGAGGACTCTTCTTTCTTCCATCCGATCTGTCCCCCAACTTCCTTAAGCCTGCTTTTAGCCAATTACCGTATGGAAGTTCGCTCCGAGTTGAACATCTAGAAGTTGAACAATCTCTCACCTCATGACCCAGGCAGCCACACTGGAAACATAGTCCAACAAGCCTTTCATATCTAAAGCCAATATGTACCTTATCACCTTCAGGATTAACAACGAAACTGCCTCGACGTAACGGCTTGTCAATGGCAATCTCGACTCTGATCCTGATGAACCGGGCTTGTTCCGACGTAAAAGCCTTATGTTCAATCTCCACCACTTGTCCCAGGCCCCTACCTATGTCCCTGGCTGCCTCTTCGGATATCAAGTCGAAAGGTAAACCCCGTACCTGTACCCAAATAGGAAGCACGGTAAAGGTAATTGAGTTCACTGCCATTCCCCTCCCCCATCGACGAAACACCAGTGGATGATTATCGAAACTCCAAGGGCCATTGTTCAACACTCACTCCAGTTGGCTTTCCAAAGTTAACTTAAATTGGAACAAGCCATCCCCAACGTCAACAATCCTCAAGTCCGTACCAAACTTCCATACGGACCTAAGAAGCTCTTTGGTAGCTCTCTGATTATATGGCCTTTTTGTAAGGAAACACCCAAAGAGACTAAGTGAGCATTGTTCAAGAATTTTCTCCCTATGAGTGGCCTCCACAGTGATAACTTCGCCTTCTTCCTCAGTCAACGTGATACTCTGTAACTTATCTATGAAAACAGAGTCCATAGTTTAGGTGAAAAGAGAATAATATCTAGGGGTGTTGGATTGCGAAAGAAAAGAAAGGAAAATGAAAGCAAGAGCTGAAAAAAAGAAAAACTAACTCACACAGCATAAGAAAAGAAAGGATTGGATTGCGTAAGAAAAGAGAAGAAAACGAAATCAAGAGCTGACCAAAAAAAAAAAAAAAAAAAAAATAAATCACACAGCGTGAGAAGGAGCACTCACCCAGAATGAGAAGAAAGACTCACCCTAGGTGAGAATGACTAGAATTCCCAAAGTTTTATTTATTATTTTTTTCTCTTTTTTTTTTTTTTTTAATATTATAATTCTATAAGTATAGTGGGAGAGAGGGGATTTGAATTTTAAATACCTTGGAAATGTCAAGCAGTGCCAGTCAATTAAATTACAAGGCTTTTGGCCTCAATATATGAGTTAAGTTTTCTACTCTTTTAACCACTTTTCCTAAGATTCATATGGCGTAGTTACTAAATTTTGGCTTGTAGGTGGCATAATGTAAATTGTAATTGCTAATGCCACTGAAATATATATTAATGGTATACTTGACGAATTAACGTTGAAATCTCGAGATTAACCCCTATTACACACTTTGTTGATTTAATTTCTTTGACCCTGCCTGTGTCACCATTTCTACCCCTCCTAAAAGGATAGACCATTGCATTATAGAGTTATAGTCCTCCACATATGGTCCCATGGTCTGGGCCTTGGGATGAGACAAATCCAAATGGAAGTCTAGGTGGGCATTTCATGCAAGTAAAGCTTTCACGTATTGGCTGGAGACTAGGAGTAATAAGCCATTTGTCCGTCAACTTATATGGCTACGTGCAAAAATCTACACCCTGCTTTATGTATGAACTCCTGATTGGATACCACAATTTATCTATCCCATACTACAAATCCAATCCTAGCGACATGTTTCTTTCTACTGTCAAAATTTACATTCTATCTGTGTGTCAACTTCTAATTGAATTCAACATTTTTATATGGATCCACCACATATACTTAAAAATGCTGAAATCCAATTAAGAGTTGACACATAAATAAGGTGTTGATTTGAGTGTGAGAAGCGGTGTGTTCTTTGCATTACTAAAAGAAAATGAGACAAAGGGTTTCTATTTAGATGTGTTGTTGAATTTTTGTTTTTATTTTTTATTTTTTGGTCCATTTTAAAATTTGTCTGTTTTATCTAAACATTAGATTACATCAATCCTGGTAAGGAAAATTCTGATTTCCAGTATCGATCGGCAGGAGTGCTGCTAAGGAAAATGTAAATCCATAACGCTGGGAGTTGCCTTTTATTTATCTCACCAATCACCATGCATGTATCACACGTAAAACACCATCTCTATCAGCAAAATATAGGATTAATTTTCTGCATTCCTTATTTAATTCCTTTCAAATCCAACAGTTATCTGCGGACTTTTTCATTTCTAATATCACATTCATTTATGGAGTGGCATATATAGAGCGAGAGCTTTACCAACAAACCACGACTTGCTTCAGAGATTTCTACACCATCTTAACCATATTCTATACAAGAAAGGAGTTAAAAATGTGGTGGATAGAAGGAATGTGTATTGTGGCAGTAGTTGTCATATATTTTACTTATTGGCTAAACAAATGGAGCAATCCAAAGTGCAATGGAGTCCTCCCTCCGGGTTCTATGGGCTTACCCATTATTGGAGAGTCCTTTCAGCTGAACGTTCGCAGTTACTCTCTAGATGTCCACCCATTTATCAAAAAGAGAGCTCAAAGGTTATAGGCAACTAATTGTGTGTGTTTTTGCGATATTTAATTTGTACGAATTTAATTATATATGTATCTTAAATGGATCTTCAATGTATTAGCTAGCTAGAATCGGTCACATGTATTTTCTTTTATTTAAAGTCATACCTTCTATTATTCTCTTGTCTGATATACCATTTTTCAAAAAGAGAGCTCAAAGGTAATATGCAACTAATTGTGTGTGTTTTTGTAATATTTGTATATATGAATTTAATTATACATGTATCTTTTATATTATATATGTAAACACACACAAAAATGCTACAACAAAATTTTTGAATTGGTTATGGATCTTCAATATATTAACTAGGATGGGTCACATGTATTCTTTTTCTTCATTTTATTTTATTTGAAATCATACTTTCTATTCTTTTTTGATTACTATGCCATTTTTTACTCTGTATATATATATATATATATATATATGTGATAGTGTGATACCATTTGTGACACAACACCGCTAATATTCCTCATATTTTTTAAATACAAGTCCAACTTGTGGGACTTAACGTACACCTGCTCAACATCTTCGTATTCTAAATTCATACACAAACCTACACAATTCGGAATTTAAAAAAAAATCTTTCTATTTATTGCTGGTCAAAAGTATGATCTTGTTATCTCACTTTGGTGCCAACTACTCCTAAAAAAAAAAAATACAGTAATGGAAAACTTAGTTATATTCACATTGGCTTCCTATAAAGGTAACTTAAGGCTTTGTTTAGTAACTTTAGTTAGGAGAATTATTAAAAAGTCAAATGATAGAAAATATTTGTATTTTCACCATGTGTGTTTGGTATATGAAGGAAGGAAAAAATGTAGAACGATAGAGAGTAAATTACTATTATATCTTATTATATTATAATTCTGTAACATAATAGTGGAGGGGTAAATTTGTAATTTTGTTTTCAATGTTACTTCTTCTCCCATTTTCATCCCAATTCGGATGGAAAAAAAAATGGTGAATCTGGATGAAAAAATTCCAAATTTCCCACTTTCTTTCCTCTCCATTTATATCCTAACCATTTTTGTTTTCCTTTTCCTTTTTATTATTATTTATTTATATTTATTTTCTCCATATTTCATGGTTTAAAAACCAGATTGATCAAAGAATTGAAAAAGGGTTTGGTTCCTAATTTTTACGGTTGAACTGCTGTTTTTACGATTTTCACTAGACTTAATTAGGATCCAGTTCTCCTATGTTAAACCGATTAATGAGACAAACAAACTAACCTTTTTTTTTTTCCCTTCTTAGATATGGACCAATATTTCGAACTAGTTTGGCGGGTTGTCCTGTTGTTGTATCAATAGATCCTGAATTCAACCATCACATCGCTAAACAAGAAGGGAGACCAGTTGAATTATGGTATTTGGATTCATATTCCAAGATCTTCACTATGGAAGGTGAAAGTAAGACAACTGCACATGGTCTTCTCCATAGATACTTAAGAAGCATTATATTGAATCACCTTGGTGCAGAGGCCCTTGAGAAAACGTTGCTTTCTCAAATTGAAGAATTAGTCGTAAAAGCTCTACAAACATGGTCAAGTCAGCCTTCTGTTGAAGTGAAACACGCCGCTTCTGTTGTAAGTTCCAATTTTCCTTGATATAGCTAGACTAATTTCCTCAATGTAAAAGGATCATTTTCATTTAAACTGGATGCAATTCATAATTTATATTAAATATTTTAATTCTAAAAGTGTATATAGTCCATTATATTTATTTATAAAATAAAATCTTGACTTTGAAATACTCTCTCAAATTTCAGTAAAATGGAGATCTAGTATCCTGTTCTTCTAGGATATTGTAGAATTCGTTGTCTTCAAATTATAACATATCTATCTTTCCTGGACACTGCAGTTGATTTTACATTTCGGTGCAAAGCTATTGATTAGTTATGATCATGAAAAATCACCTCTGAAAATGAGTGAGACGTTCAATAATGTTGCGGGAGCTGTTTTATGGTGTTTCCCTTGAACATCCCTGGCACTGCATATTATAAATCTTTGAAGGTAATCACAATAATGAGAAAAGATAAATTTTCTGGGAGAAGTATTTGTTGGAAATGACTTAGGTAAATTAATTAAATCTTAATTTTGATCCATTAATTAGGATCAAACAGAGGCAGTGTACATGCTGAGGAAAATAATAAAGGAGAGAATCAATTCACCTGAAAATCATCATGGAGATTTCCTTGATCAAGCCATTAATGACATAGACACGGAGAAATACTTAACAGAAGACATTATCATATATTCACTTTTTGGGCTCTTATATACTAACTTTGACGCCATTTCATCAATAATAGCATTTACTCTCAAGTTACTTGAGGACCAACCTAAAGTTTTACAAGAGTTGCAGGTATTTTATGTACCTGTAGAGCAAATTTCTTTGATCACAAAGTCTATATCATGTGTATAGTAACGGTGTAAGTAACATTGGTGATGTATGATTTACTAGGCGGAGCACGAGGCAATTCTCAAAGGCAGAGAAAATCCAAGTTCCACACTCACATGGAATGAATACAAGTTGATGACTTTTACCTTTCAAGTCAGTTTATACAATCTCAACGTGTTATCTCTTGGGGATTTTTGGAGGATTCCAGTTATCTCATAAGCATAAACATTTTGTTGTGTGGAAATTACAGGTAATCAATGAAGTTCTTAGGATTGCAGCTGTTTCTCCTGGTTTACTACGAAGAGCACTGAAGGACATTGAATATAAAGGTATGCTCTCAAATGCATATATTTGGTTAAGTAGCTTTATATATATCTGGAAGGTATTTAGTAAGCACTTTCCTAGGGGAAAAGGATGATTCAACCAGTACTTATTACACACTTTTTCCTCATATTATTTCTGTTCATTAGGGCAATCTCCTTGACTTTTTTTTTTCTTTCTTTCTTTTTAATGGAACTAGGATCTTGACCCATTGGTTGTATCTAAAAATTTCATGCCTTTTGGAGGAGGAATTAGAAAATGTCCAGGGGCTGACTATGCTAAAGCGTTCCTGGCTACCTTTCTCCATGTTTTGGTCACCAAATATAGGTAATTTTCTCCCTTAGTACCAAGTCTTACTTGTGCTATTGCCCCCACAAGTTAGGGGATAAATTATGAACCAAAACAATTTTATAATTCAAGATTATACTAACATTCAAAACTAAATTAATATATGAAAAGCATAATTAGCATTATACAAACTGAAATCTATGTGTACTACTAAAAAATTTAAAATTTCAAGTGGGTCATGGGCCTCATGGCCCCTTGGTCATATAGTAGTTTCTTCCTTGACTATGATCAAGAGTTCAAGACCAAGTTTGTGGTAGGATAATACATATTAGTG
The DNA here is from genome assembly GCF_001633185.2 of Quercus lobata. Classification (NCBI taxonomy): domain Eukaryota; kingdom Viridiplantae; phylum Streptophyta; class Magnoliopsida; order Fagales; family Fagaceae; genus Quercus; species Quercus lobata. Next base: position 54,035,625 of record NC_044914.1, read on the forward strand.
ACATCTTGAATTTTTTATTTTTTTATAGGTGGACAAGGCTCAAGGGAGGAAACATTGCTCGTAGTCCACTTCTAGGATTTACAGATGGCCTCCACATTCGTATCACCAAAAAGAGTAGTTAAAAGACATTCTTATTTCTTGCAAAATAATAACTGTGTTGGTTTTTAGACCCCTTAAACAATTGATTAAACTTAGGTAATTAGCCAAGTTGTTACTTAGTCCAATTAAACAAGTCTAGGTTATCACAATAATAAAGATCAAATCATGCAAAGCAGTGGAAAATAAATAACACAAGATATGATCACCTAGGAAACCAAACCGGTAAAAACCTGGGGAGGATTTGACCTAACTATCCTCAAGGTAAACTTGAATCCACTATCTTGAAAGAATCGAAGTTCATACAATAAGACTTACAAGCCCCCACGCTCGACTTTTTATTGCTACCAACCAGTAGAACTTACTGACACGACCATGTACAAGCTCCGAATCCACGGACTCCTTCTTTCTTGAATTCACCACCAGATACAAGCACACCCGCTTGTGTTTTCTTTAAACTTCAATGGCAGCAACTGAATTGATCATCAAGGTGTAGATAAATCTTCTCCTTGAAAACCCTAAGTTTGTGTAAAGGAAAACTCTTCTAGATCTCACAAGAGATTTACACAAACGGCAATTATGAGCAACACTAAAATGTGGCTAGGGTTTTCCTTTTATACTTAGGACAAATAAGAAACCCTAAAAATATTTTAAAACACTTAGGGCTGAGTTGGACGAATCTGCAGAAAAAAATTCTGCCCGAGCTTCGATCGATCGAGCATGTCTTTCGATTGATCGAGCCAGGTCGAAAGGCACAATACTTCCTGCTTTAACTCGATTCCAACTTTACATAAAATCACAACTTTGAGCTAGAATAAAAACACTTCTAAAACATTGTTTTGATCATGGTTTGCCAACAATACAAATTAGAGTTTTAAATACATAAAATCCTAAGACTTTAGAACCTAACAAACTCCCCCTTTGGCAATCCGTGACAAAACACAACTAGAAGCTCAAAGTTTACAAAATAAAAAGCCCTTTACAAAATAATGCTCATAAAACAAATTCAATCCTAACTACTATCCATCAGTTGCAAGTGTAGACAGCAGCTCAATTGAATCAACCTGTATATTCCCTGAAACACTAAACAAAATGCATAACCGCATGTGTGGAAACAATACAAGTAAACAAATTAACTTCTTGATTTCAAACAATACACAAATAAAGACAAATATCAATGAATAACTCATAAATATAAATCAATAAGCAGTGTGAAACAAGAAACATATAAAGTACCAACAAAACATAAAACTCCCCCTAACATGAATATCCCTTTAAAAACATGGCAAGAGCTAAAAATGTAAAGTACAAAGTGAAGCACCTAGATACAATCTAAATTCCACAAGCTCCAACCAAAAACAAATAAAACTCCCCCTGAAAGAAAAAACTCTACAAAGTACTCCCCCTTTTTGTGACGGAATGCCAAAGGGCAAACAAAATCCATCATCAAAAGGGAGGTGGTTTAAATTGCGCCAACTCCGCATGCAAGACACGGATCTCATCGAGCATGTCAACCAAAATCTGTCCATGAGCCGCCTGAATGGTCAAGACATGATCCAACGTGTGACGAATGTCTGAATCATCCGTAGCAGTCGGTGGAGGAACATCATCATCAGCAGCAGCACCTGAAGTCTCAACAACATCAACACCTGTAGAAGAGGGAGGAGGGGGAACACCACTAGATGACGCACCTCTAGGACAAGAAGGAGCAACTCTCAAGTGAGTAGCCCTCTGACGAAGAAAGGTGACACCTATGGGAGCAACAACATGAACAGGCTCACCAGACGGAAAACCATCTAAACCTAAAAAGAGCAAAATCCTATAAATGAAAATAGGATGAATCAGCGCATGCCCTACGGCAGAACTCCTATGAATCTCGTTCAAAGAACGAAGGAACAAGTGAGGAAAACTGATAGATGCTCCAGAAACAAAGGCATACAAAAACACACATCGCTTTAAAGGGATGGTGTGGAAGTGAGAAATAGGTCACAAGGAATGACATGCTATCCTAAAGAAGAGATAGGTCATCTCGATAAACTCAGGGGACGTGATCCAAGGATTAGAACCCCACTGGATAGATGACCCAGTGATGTATGACATGACAACATCTAATGAGGGTGACTCATCATAGGGATAGTTAGGCTTCCGAACAACCGAAACCCCAAAAGCCTCAGCCACTATCCGAGGGGTAATGGTGAATTCTACACCTCGTATCCAACTCCAAACAAGGGTGTTGGAATCATAGACGTGGCAAGAGAGGTTCGAGAAGAACTCTCTAATTAGGGCGGTCGGGGGTGGATGATCTATCTCTAAGAGAGGCAACCAACCTCTAGACTCAAAATTGGCCCTAATGGCCGGATCAAGCTCATCTAAGACCACAGCTCACTCAGCCCATATCTTACGCTTACGGTTTAAAGTCTCAAAGGTCTCACGACACTTCTCATTCCTAAACTCCTCAACCCTAGAGGGAGACACATAAGAAATGGAAGGGGTCCTATTGGCTCTAGTTTTCCTAGGCATGGTGCTAAGATAAGGACCAAAACACATAGCAAAAGAACAAAAACACAAAACCAAGGACAGACTGCAAGTTAGCCCAAAAAAAAATATAGAATTAAAATCTATATGATGCATGACAAATTTAAATAGTATGATGCATGTTCTAATGCAGTGAATTAAGCCCAAAAAGTTCAAATTCACAAAATTGGCTTGAACATAGAGGTATTAACACAAAAAACCCCAAAATTTGGAAAACCACTTGATCAATTTGAAAAATATTGACTAATTGATCATCACAAATGATAGAATTACAAAAATAATGACCAAATACATCAATTTGTCCAGCCAATTTCATCAATTTAAGCCAATTAGACAAAAATCCCCAATTCGGAACAATTTCAAACCCTAGAATATCCAATTTTTCAAAAACCACAAAATTGATCAAATTAAACTACAAGAATCATCATTATAGCATTCTAGGACAAAAACCCATTGATCAATTTCACAAAAACAGGTTTGAATCATCAAAAAACCCCAATAAATTGAAAGTGCCGAAAATACCCATAATAATGCATGAAATCATGAAATAAAATGCAAAAGGAAGGGCAAAAGAGACTTACCGGCCTTCAAGGACAAAAACCGTGCAAAAAACTTGGAGGAAAACGACAAAAAATTGATGGTGGAGCCTTAGCCAAGTCGGAGAGAGAGAAGAGTTGAAAAACTTTTTGAAAAAGTAACTTTGAAAAGTCCAATCTGTCTTTTTAAAAAACCTGATTCACGAGTTTCGATCGATCGAAAAACAGCCTCAATCGATCGAAATAGACAGAGACTCTATAAAAACAATTTGAAACAAGTTCGATCGATCGAAAAACAATTTTGATCGATCGAAACAGACAGAGGCTCTCTCTATCAAATTTAAAAATTTTCGATCGATCGAAAAACAGAATGGATCGATCGAAATGGGCAGAGGCTCACCAATTTTGAGAAAAACACAGATTTTTGAAAAAATTTTGAATCAACTCAAAGCATTGAAATTTAAGAATAAAATGCATGAGTATGAGATGATATGATTTTCAAAACAAGAATTTTAAGCCTAAATTCCCCAAAACAAAATTTCTTGCATTCTCCACAAATTTTCAAGTAACAAATTAATTTTGCACAAAATTCAAAGTATTTGCAAAACTTGGTTGGTCAGACCATAAACGCACACAATAACATGTACAAAGTTTAGCAGAAAGTAACTCGTGTAGTGTGTGCAACTAGCAAAAGCTTGAGATACATGTGAGGTGATATGTGAATAGCAATCAATCATAAAGTCTACAAAATTCATCACAAAGAATTGAAAAGAGACTATCACCTAAAGAGTTACATAATATAACTCACACATCTCCTAGATCATAAGCTTGCAATTATGTAAGTTTCTTGTATTTATGCCTCATAATATACATACCAATTTTAAGTTATGTGAGTTTGGCATCAAGCCTAATAGTACACACCAATTTTGATTTTAAGAATTAAGCAATTTTAACCCGAGGCTTCACCTTATGTTCTTTTTGTGCATGTGCTACACTTTCTCGAGCACAAAATCTTATGATATGCACTAAGGTGTTCATGATTGGCTAGTGAACAGTGGTGAGATGGTTATTTATGTCTTTCTCTAAAAGTTCAAGTCAAACATTTAAAAACATGTGACTTCAAGATTAAGACATAGTAATCAAAAACCATAAACATCTTTCCCACACAACATGCACTACAAAACTTCAACTAGTAAAGTGCAATAAATAAGTTCATCAAAGCTAAACAAGGTACAAAAGACATGTTATGTGAAAATAAATTGACCAACCTTGTTCTCAAAAACCAAGAAGAATAGTACAAAACAAAATTTGCTTCCTTTTTCCTTTTTATTTTTTATTTTTTATTTATTAAAAAATAAAAAACACCTAGAATGAAATGCATGAATGTTATGCAATGCAAATCCTAGAAAAACAAAAAAAATAAAAACAAAACCAAAGAACAATGGTCACAAAGGGTAGAGTAATAAAGCACAAAGACCATGTTAGAAAGACTTAGTTAGTTCGAGTCTTTTGCATCCAAAACCTTTTAGATGCACCATGAGCATTAAAGTTCTTATTCACATGAGAATGATTACCAACTCCAGGATTGGAATAAAGGTTTAAAACATTTACCAAATCACCAATAAGTACCATAGGATCAAGTGCTTGAGGCACAAGTACTTTTGGTTTGTTTGCTCTCTTAGCAACTTACAGCTTGTAACAGTTTGGACGGATGTATCCAGACTTTCCACAAAAGTGACAAATCCACGCAGGCTTATCATGTGTCTTGTCCTTAGATAGGATAGGCTTCTTAGACTTAGACTCTTTCAGATCAACCCTAATCTTCCTAGATGATGAACCTTCTAATGGTTTAACAACCTCACTCACAGGGGGTTTGGCAGTTTCACTCACTATCTCACTCACAGAAGGTTCAGAAGAAGAAGATGAAGGAACAAACTTTGTGGAATGAGGAGCAGACACAGAGATGCTTTCAACATAACCTAATCCACTTTTGTCAGAAGAAGACTTTTGAATACTCAACATTTGATCAAGTTTAGAACTAGCAGATCTAACAACAGATAAATAAAGTTCCAAAGATTTAACTTTATCAAGCAAAAGCATATTTTCAGTTTTCACATTGTTCAAAAGTTCATTAGCATCAAACAGTTTAACAAGCAAATTTTTCTTTTCAAGCTCAAGAGAATCAATTTTCTTCAGGCCAAGTTCAACATTCATAGCATCCTTTGCAGCAACTTTGCAAAGTTTATTATAGGCCTCTTGAAGATCTGCATCTTCAGAGAGTTCCCCATCAGAAGGGTTCTCTTCAACAGATATGCTCTCATCAACTACAGCAGTAGCGGTGAAAGCAATGAAGTTTCCATCCTCATTACAATTAGACTCATTATCAAAAACTTTACCATCACTTAGGGTTACAGCCATAGCCTTACCCTTAGACTTCAAATAGGTTGGACATTCAGATTTCATGTGTCCATACCCTTGACATCCAAAGCACTGAGAACCTAAGGAATTATTGGAAGATTGACCTAGTTTTTCTCTAGGTTTATCATTGTTGTTAACCTTAGTGGGATCATGCTTCCTAAAATTTCTAGGTTTAGCAGTGTTTGTGCCTCTTGCCTTTCTATTACTATTCCTGAAAAAGTTTCTAAAGTTCTTAGCAAGGTAGGCAATCTTTGTAGCAGAGAGCTCATCATCAAATCCACCACCTTCAACATCATCAACAGACTTAAAAGCCATTGATTTGGATTTGGTAGTTTTGGGTAGATCCAACTCATAGGATTGAAGAGATCCTACAAGTTCATCAACAGGAATGGAGTCCACATCCTTGCTTTCAGTAATGACAGTCACCTTGGGTCTAAAGTCTTCAGTTAAAGATCTAAGAATCTTCCTAACAATTTTAGGTTGATCATAGATTTCACCCAAGTTAAAAGCAGAATTAACAATATCATTCAATTTAGCATAGAATTCATCAAAAGATTCATTATTAGACATCCTAATGCTTTCAAATTTAGAAGTCAATTGTTGCAATTTATTGATTTTGTCACCCTTTGTGCCTTTATGCACAGTCTGGAGGATATTCCAAGCAGTATGAGCAACCTCAACATTAGAGATTTTCTTAAATTCCTCCATAGAAACAGCGTTAAAGATTGCATTCATAGCCTTGCTATTAAATGCAGCTGCTTCTTTCTGAGAAGTTTCCCACTCATTAACAGGAGTAGTGGGCTTCTCCCATCTGTATTCAACGGAGTTCCACACCCTCTCATCAATGGATTTCAGGAATGTTTTCATCCTTACTTTCCAATAAGCATAACTATTCCCATCAAAGTGAGGAGGAATAACTAGAGAGTGTCCGTGTTCCATGACAACAAGGGTCAAGGATCAGCTCAATGATCAAAGGATCAACAACAAAAGAGCTACCCGCTCTGATACCACTTGTTGGTTTTTAGACCTCTTAAACAATTGATTAAACCTAGGTAATTAGCCAAGTTGTTACTTAGTCCAATTAAACAAGTCTAGATTATCACAATAATAAAGATCAAATCATGCAAAGCAGTGGAAAATAAATAACACAAGATATGATCACCTAGGAAACCAAACCGGTAAAAACCTGGGGAGGATTTGACCTAACTATCCTCAAGGTAAACTTGAATCCACTATCTTGAAAGAATCGAAGTTCATACAATAAGACTTACAAGCCCCCACGCTCGACTTCTTATTGCTACCAACCAGTAGAACTTACTGACACGAACACGTGCAAGCTCCGAATCCACGGACTCCTTCTTTCTTGGATTCACCACCAGATACAAGCACACCCGCTTGTGTTTTCTTTAAGCTTCAATGGCAGCAACTGAATTGATCATCAAGGTGTAGATAAATTTTCTCCTTGAAAACCCTAAGTTTGTGTAAAGGAAAGCTCCTCTAGATCTCACAAGAGATTTACACAAACCACAATTATGAGCAATACTAAAACGTGGCTAGGGTATCCTTTTATACTTAGGACAAATAAGAAACCCTAAAAATGTTTTAAAACACTTAAGGCTGAGTTGGACGAATCGGCAGAAAAATATTCTGCCCGAGCTTCGATCGATCGAGCCTGTCTTTTGATCGATTGAGCCAGGCCGAAAGGCACAATGCTTCATGCTTTAACTCGATTCCAACTTTACATAAAATCACAACTTTGAGCTAGACTAAAAACACTTCTAAAACATTGTTTTGATCATGGTTTGCCAACAATACAAATTAGAGTTCTAAATACATAAAATCCTAAGACTTTAAAACCTAACAAACTGGATTTACTAGTAGGATATTCTATATTTAGATGAGAAGTTCCGATTTCACAAAAAAATAAATGGATACTTATCCAAATCTACCAATATTTTCTTGGGTTAGAATGTATCTTTATTTCATGAACTTTTCTCTCTCAAAATTCCGGTTTGCAATGTATTTAATGTGTACGTGTGTGTGAGGAAACATGTTATGTGTTACAACTTACATGTTTACTTTGAGCAATATCTGGACTTCTCAATTTGAATAAATTGATCTTAAAGTTTGTTGAATTTACTAACAATTCATAGCATTTGAATTTTTAGTTTAATTCACTATAATAAAAAATGAAATATTAAAAAAAAAATTTACTGACAAAATTTACAGATTGATTTAAGTGTCACTAATGTGTTGTGTGGATTTGAAGTGATTATGTTTAATTTCCATCAAAAAGTAGAAGAAGAAGAAGAAATGATTAGGTTTAATATGTTATTGGAAAATTTATAACACATGTATTTTTGTTGGACCAAAATCCTAGAAGCATAAAAAAGTTATGTTTGGTCAAAAAATTTATATCAAGCAATTTATACATATAATCTATAAAGTTGAGTTCTTTTTTAGCTCTTTAGTTCTTCAAAGTGTCTTTTTGTATCATCTCGAACTTTTCATTTCTCTAAGCTTTGTTTTAGCTTCTTAGGTGTTGTACTTTAGGTAAAATCTTACAATATAATTTTTTTTTTTTGCTGAAAAAATCTTACAATATAATTATATAAACTAATGGAACCAAAAAAAAAAAAAAAAAAATTACCTTCTTGAATGACATTTAAATTCAGCCACATGGTTTATTTGTTAATTCTTTTTTTTTTTTTTTTTTTTGAGAAAAACACAGACTAAACACACATAGAGGGAGTGGGAACCCAGGTTTAATATCACACAACTCACAACATACAAAAAGCCAGTGTTTATTCGTTAATTCGGTTGAAATGAATTGAAGAATGGGAAATATAATACCAAAGAAGTGAAAGAGCTGTACCTAAATTAAATTATGGTTTTTTGGGGACCTGACAATGGATGAAAGAGCCATTAAGAGGAAAGGGCATCTATGACTATACCAATAAAATAAAAACAAGAAGGGAAGGGAACATACTTATATTGAAAAAACTAAGCTCAACAAGTTGAAGTAACTAGAAAGTAGCAACAGCCCAAAGACCTAGAGGAAATTGATATCTTATCTGAATTTATATGATTTTATTGAAAAGAAAGATACTGTAATGACGTACAGATCAAACTAGTCTTAATATAGTTGACCAAATTAAGCATCAAAATTTTCACTGGACACAAGCCTGACCCCTCAAAAAAATAAAAAAAAAGCAATATTAAAAATGTTCATTAATTTTAAACTAAATCTCCAATAAATTTAGACAACTGGATTATGTATTAATTGTTGCAGTGCTGGTCATATATTTTACTTACTAGCTTTACAAATGGAGCAATCCAAAAGTGCAATGGGTCTACTCCTTATTGGAGAGACCCTTCAATTGATTGTTCCAAGTTACTCTCTAGAACTCTACCCATTTATCAAAAAGAGAGCTCAAAGATACGTATCTTGTGTGTCTTTATTATTAATTAATTAATTAATTAATTTTTTTTTTTTTTTTTTTACAACTAGTGTGTGTTTTTATAGTATATATCATTGATCTTCAAGTATGTATTTATATATTTACGTATGTATAAAAAAGAGAACTCATCTAGCATGATCCAACAAGATTTGACTAAACGATGAGTAGATTTTAAAATTCCATAGAACCCATGCTTTGAATTTAATAGCTAAAGACTATACCTCTTCTTTACCTTGTGCTTTTATTAAACCTAACTAATACTAGTGGCAAAGTCATATATTTTTTTTTTCAAGGTTGACTAATCCGCCAAGGTTACATAGGATATGAAAAATGTTATAATTAGTAACTTATCCAAATAATAAATTATTGTAAGGCCTCAATTTGGTTCCCAGAGCCCAAAGGATTAAAGGATTTAGGCCCAAAGAGCCCAATACAATGAATTTGTAGAAAGTAGGTTAGAAAACTAGGTTCTAATGTGTTAGACGATAATTACAGTTGGCCTAGATGACAAGAAGGAAAAGATAAACTGATTTTGTCTAAAGAAAATTGTCCTCAGCACAATCCAAGGAGATCAATTCTTGTATATATCTTTTTTGATTTTGATTACAAGTCCAGTTCTTGTTTCTACAGTGTTTCTCTCTTAATCCTCCGATCCCTTTCCCTTAGGGTCTTCTTTCTATTTTATACTATCTTCTTTCTTTCATCTCCACCCTCCACGTGTAGATTAGATCACTGGTGTTGATCCTTGTCCCATCAACAATTTCCTGAAGTCTTTGGGAGTAGTTGTAAGCCTGAAAATTATTATTCAGGTATCACTTCCTCATTAATGCGGTCAGAGAGTTAGCTACAGAGCATTCGATGCAGTGGTAGCAGTTTTCTCTTAGATATTTCATAGTTCTCCTTTGCCCTGTGCCTTCATGATGTGTATCCTTATCAATAGAATCTCCTAGAACATTGCCTTCGATGGTGGACCACACTTTCGGACCTCTGCTTTGCTTAGCCAAGGAGGCATTCCTCCTCGGACTACCTTCCTGGACTTTTGTGACCAAACCCCACCCCTTTATTTACTAACGCGGACTCCCATGATAGCGTTTGCTTGTCCTCGGACTACTAGATGTCCTCGGATTGGGCCCCCAGCCCAACATATATATAGATATATACTATTGGGCCTATCACACCTACAATAGCCCCCTCGAAATTCTTCTCTCTTACTCCTTGGGAAGAAAGGAGGGTTTTGATATCACTACAATTACCCCGCTCTTATCATACATCATCTCTATCTGCGTAGGTACTTTTTTAACTACACAACGCATGCTCTTGATGCTTCGGCATCCGAGACGCGCCTTCATTAAATTTCTACAGCTCCATGTTCCTCATGTTCTACGGTGCGATGTAGATCCTACGGTTGGGGATTTTATTGGAACTCGGGCTGGAATTTTCCTGCTTGTCCACCTCTCTGATACAAATATTGCTTGAATACTTCATTCACTTCACTTTTGCACTCATTCACTGAACCTTTGCACTCATAAACTGAACCTTTGCACTCATAAATATCAAAAGCTAGTCTGAGGAGAGTTTCTTTCTTTGCATAAGTCTTTTTAACCCTTTCTTTTTACTTTTCTTTACATAGAGTCCTTTTCTCCTCAGCTCTCTTAATTTCCCTTCCACTTATTTAACAACTAGAAGAAAGGTCTGCACTTATACGCTGATCGGGAGATAAATCGGTCCAAGGCGGCATTCATTCTTGTTAAATTCTGGACTTCTTTGGGATTCTGAGGTGGTTGTAAACTATTAATTGCATTAACCTGATCAGGGTTGACCTCAATTCCACAATGAGTGACCATATAGCCCCAGAAATTTGCTTGATCCCACGCCAAAGGAGCACTTGGAAGCATTGAGGCGCAGTTTGTGTTTCCTCAGTATTTCAAAAATGTTCCTGAGGTCTCCCATGTGCTCGGTCACTACCTTACCTTTCACCACCATATCATCTATATAAACCTCAATATTTTTGCCTAATTGTGGCTCGAACATCTTGGTCATCATCTTTTGTTAGGTAGACCCTGCATTCTTCAATCTAAAGGGCGTCACCTTGTAGTGGTAATTTCCAGTAGGGGTGACAAAAACTGTTTTCTCCTGATCATCTAGAGCCAGTGGTATTTGGTGGTATCCCTAGAAGGCATCTAAAAAGCTCATCCGAGAATGGTTTACAGTTGCATCCACTAGCTGATCTATTCGAGGCATGGGGAAAGGGTTTTTTGGATAGGCCTTGTTCAGATTTGTGAAGTCTACACATACTCGCCACTTTTCACTTTTCTTTTTCACCACTACAATATTAGCTAGCCATTTAGGGTAAAACACCTTTTTAATAGCCTCGACCTACTTAAGTTTGCTCACCTCATCCTTGACAGCATCAAAATGATACTTAGATGAGCGCCGAGGTGGTTACTTTTTGGGGATGATAGATGGATTAACATTCAAATGATGGCAGATGAAGTTTGGATCCACCCCAGGAGCTTCGTAAGCACTCCATGCGAACACGTCAATATTCCTCTTGAGAAACACAATCAGCTCTTCCTTCTCTCAAGGAGGCAGCTGAGTTCCGACTTGAAAGAACTTTTCCAAATCATCGTTAATAACAATTTTTTCTAACTTCTCACACATTGCCCCTTTTGACATCGAGTCCTTAGATAACACCGGAGTTCTTGATGGCTATAAGCCCCTCTCAGCAGAGGCTGAGGACTCAACTCCTAGTTGATGCATTATTGTAGCCACCAAGCACTGCTTAGCCATGGACTGGCTTCCAACCAACTCCTCAATCTGATCCACAGATGAATATTTCACTTTCAAATGCAGAGTGTAAGAAACGGCTCCCAGGGCATGAAGTCAGGGTCTTGCTACAATGGCCGTGTAGGGAAAATAAGCATCTACTACAATGAAGTCCACCTTTATCACCTCTGATCCTGCTTGCATGGATAGTCAAATTTGGCCCTTTGGAACAACAACTTTCCTGTCAAAGCCTAACAAAGGTGAATCATAAGTTGTCAAATTCTCAGGTTTCAAGTTTAGTCATTTGTACAAATCAGGGTACATAATCTCTGCCCTGTTGCCTTAATCCACCAACACCCTCTTCACATCATACCCCTTATCCTGAGGGTAACCACCAGGGCATCATCATGTGGCTGTATAGTCCCAACCTTGTCCTCATCCGAGAAACTCAACGCTGGTTGGATCTCCATCCTAGCCCTTTTCGACTCAGGGTTAGAATTCTCGGTAGGTGGCCGAGCTACAAACATCACCCTGGAGAGGTGAGAACTAGTTCTCCCTGGAGCAGCGAGGATGACATTAATTGTGCGTAAAGGTGGCCTTAAAGAAGTATCTCTTTGAGATCTGGATCCTACCTGACCATTTTTCCTACCAGGCTGATGTAGAAATTGCTTTAACTTTCCATCTTTGACCAGTTGTTTTAGATGATTCCACAAAGTTTTGCAATTTTCTGTGGTGTGTCCTCGCTCCTGGTGGTATTGACAATGAAGGCTTTGATTATGTTTCATTAGGTCTCCTCCCATTTTATCTGGCCATCTAAAGTATGGCTCATTCTTAATCTTTTCCAAGACTTGATGCACTGGATCCCTGAACACTGTGCCAACCACCTAGGTTGCAATAGACCCTAACTGCCTAGCAAAGTCTCTTTGGGGTCGATTATTGTTGCATCTGTTCGACTTGAAATCCCTCCTATCCTAAGAGATAACCTTAGTCTTCCCTTTCCCTTGTTGCTGGTCTTCTTCGACCCGTTTATACTCGTCAATATGGTCCATGAGCCGACACACACTCTTTACAGGCTTCTTGGTCAACGACTTTCTTAAATCATGCTCGGCAGGTAGGCCAACCTTGAAAGTCCTTGTGGCCACATCATCAAAGTCCCCATCGATCTCATTGAACATCTCTTAGTATCTAAGTACGTTTTTAGAGTTTCCTCTTCTTGCATGTTCATAGACAACAGGGAGTCTAAGGGCTGAGGAACCCTACTACAAGTCACAAACCGGGTGCTAAATGCTCTAGTGAGCTCCTTAAAAGAGCTAATAGAACCTTCTTTCAGTCCATTGAACCATCTCATTGACACAGGCCCAAGACTGAATGGGAACACCTTGCATATCAAGGCCTCAATCTTGGAGTTAACAGCCATCCTCTAGTTGAAATGGCTTACATGTTCTACAAGGTTTGTTCGACCATTATACATGGTGAATGTTGGCTGAGCAAATCACTGAGGAAGTTTTCTTCCTTCGATTTTTCGTGTGAAAGGTGATCTGGAAATTTGGTTTAACGCTTTGCTTATAGCGTCATTTTCCAGGCCTTTGCAAGATGAGCCTTTATCTTTGCATTCATGGGGGCTATCCTCATCACACAAGAAAGACTCACTGGAGGGAGTCCTTGACTTGGGCTTGTAACTGTCATCTCTACCGTCATCAGAGGAGGAGCCAGAATTGGAAGGAGTTCGTCTTCGTTGCTCGCGGTGCAACTTCTTTCTCAAACGATCAATTTCTAGTTGCATGGCTCTAGTATTCTCCTCATAAGAGACGTGGCTCCCACCTCGAGACTGGCTCCTGCTAGTATAGGTGGTATGAACACTAACTTCCTAGTCCCTTCCTCGCTTAAGATTGAGAAAATGATTTTGACATTAGGATCCCATAGATTCCTCCTAATTCGAACCTGAACCTACCATAATTAAACGTTAAACTCACTATTACACAAGAAATTTCCCACAGATGACGCCAATTGTAAGGCCTCAATTTGGTTCCTAGAGCCCAAAGGATTAAAGGATTTAGGCCTAAAGAATCCAATGCAATGAATTTGTAGAGAGTGGATTAGAAAACTAGGTTTTAATGAGTTAGACAACAATTACAGTTGGCCCAGATGACAAGAATGCAAAGATAAACTGATTTTGTTTAAAGAAAATCATCTTCGGCACAATCCGAGGAGATCGGTTCTTGTATATATCTTTTTTGATTTTGATTACAACTCCAATTCTTGTTTCTACAGTGTTTCTCTCCTAATCCTCCGATTCCTTTCCCTTAGGGTCTTCTTTTATTTTATACTATCTTCTTTCTTTCATCTCCACCCTTCATGTGTAAATTAGATCGCTGGTGTTAATCCTTGTCCCATTAACAGCTTTCTGAAGTCTTTGGGAGTAGCTATAAGGCTGAAAATTACTATTCAGGTATCACTTCTTCATTAATGCGGCCAGAGAGTTAGCTACAGAGCATTTAGTGCGGTGATAGCAGCTTTCTTTTAGATATTTCATAGTTGCCCTTTGCCCTGTGCCTTCATGATGTGTATCATTATCAATAGAATCTCCAGGAACGTTGCCCTGGATGGCGGACCACACCTTCGTACCTCTACTTTGCTCAACCGAGAAGGCATTCCTCCTCGGACTACCTTCTTGGACTCTTGTGACCAAACCCCACTCCTTTATTCACTAACGCAGACTCCCATGACAACGTTTACCCGTCCTTGGACTACTAGATGTCCTTGGATTGGGCCCCTGGCCCATCATATATATAGATATATACTATTGGGCCTATCACACCTACAATTATAATAATCTATTTTGAGAATTTAATAAAATCTTTTTTTTTTTTTTGGGAGAAAGAATTCAATAAAATCTTATTCCACAATACTAATCTAGTTAAAAAATTCATAAACATGCTGTCTTTTTTTTTTTTTTGGGACAAGGAACATTATGAGATTATGGAATATACTGTATTAGGTATACCCATAAAAGAGTAGAGGAGAAAAAAAAATTTAGCTACATTCTGAACCAGTTGGAGGGCTCACAGTGTGTCACTGTATTTTTATTACTTGAATACGATCGACAAAAGAAACACGCCATTCTTTATTCTTATCAAGGAAGTCAAAATAATTGTACAAGTAATTGTACTATTTCAAGGAATGGCTCAAAGTTTGACTTTATGAATGGCTTCCCTCAGTATGAACTCTTTTTTTTTTTTTTTCTATACAACATAATACAAGTTCATCCTCCCCGAAATTTTATTAAAGCAGAAGGAAAAATTTAACTAGACAACATAATATATACCAAAAAATAAAATAAAAATTCATTGCATGATTAGTGCCAATTATTTTTTTAACAGTTGGTATACACAGACTGTGGTAGTTGGGTACTTTGGATTAAAAGCTCCTATTCAACGAAAAGAAAGATAAGCCTCCATTGTTTTACCCAAATGTCTTTCTTTGCCAAAAGCTTGTGATGAAGGATGCGAGTTTCATACATTACATTATTACTGAATGAATTTTTATGATTCACTAATTTATATCCTTCTTCTTCTTTTTTTTTTTTTTTTTTTTTTTTTTTTTTTTTTTTAATTTTTGGAACATGCTTGCCAAATGAATTGTCTGGGTCTTGTTTCCTTTACCTTTGCCTTTGTCTAAACAAAACAGATAATCAATTGTATTATTTCAGAAACTTGTTTACACAGTTGTGATTTGTGACCTAAAAAAAACGGACAATCAATTAATTAGTAAAAAATTTACTCTCTTCAATTAATTTGACCAATCCAAAGCTCCAGTAAATTAATTAAGGAAAAAAAAAAAATAGAAGACGAAACATAGATGTCATCAACAAATATGTGGTTTAGAAGATGAATTGGGATGAATTGTGACTCTCCTACAACACACATAAAAATAAATCATTTACATTACATGACCTCTTTATTTTACCGTATGCAGCATTAAGTTTTGAGTTTTGATGGGTCAATGATTCTGGGATGGATGTGAGTGTACTCCACGTTGGAGCTTATTTGATTGAGGTGGTAAGTTCTAATTAGGCCAACTAATTAGTTATGTTGCAGGAATTGTTGCTTAGCACATTGCAGGTGATATAATACCTTATATCATATCATATACTATATAATAAAAGTTGAGCCTAGAAGTTATAATTACACCAAGTGGTTACTCTCATTAATTATTAAATTAATTTTATATTATTTTTTAAGTTATATTTCCTCAAATTAAGGGATAATATTTTACAATTGTTTAATTTAGGTAAAACTTTATCATTTAAATTTTAACAAATTTAAATTCTATTCAAACTAAAAGTATATTATAAAAAATTCTAAACTTTAGTCCCAAACAACAATCCACGTTTTCTTTCTAAAAAAAAAAACCGCGTTTTGACTTATATTCCGAGTAGAAGTCTATTATAAATATTTTAAGAAAAAATAAATAATAAATTAATTTTTAATGATATAATTCCTCAAATTAAGGGATAATATTTAGCAATTGTTTTTTAGATCAAACATATCATTTAAAATTCAACAATTTTATATTATATTCAAACTAAAAGTCTATTATAAAAAATTCTAAATTTAAATCACAAACAAAAGCCCATGTTTTCTTTTTAAATATATAAACAACCTTTTGACTTCTACTCTAATTAAAAGTCTATTATCAACATCTTCAGAATAACTAATTAGTAAATTAATTTATATTATTTGTTATGATATATTTCCTCAAATTAAAGGATAATATTTAACAAATATTTAATTTAAATAAAACTAAAAGTCTATCATCAATATTTTATAGACTTAAATACCACATAACTCACGAATCATATCATATACTATATATATAATAATAAAAGTTGAGCTTAGAAACCGTGGTTGTGCCAAATGACTACTCTCACAAATTACTAAATTAATTTTCTATTGTTTATTAGGAAATATTTCCTCAAATTAAGGGATAATATTTAAAAAATATTTAATTTAGGTAAAATTTTTTCATTTAAATTTCAACAAATTTAAATTTTATTTAAACTAAAAGTCTATTAAAAAAAATTATAAACTTTAATCCCAAACAACTACCCATGTTTTCTTTCTAAAAAAAAAAACCTCATGTTTTGACCTTAACTCTAACTAAAACTCTATTATCAATATTTTTTAAAAAAATAATTAATAAATTAATTTTATATATTTTGTTATGATATAATTCCTCAAATTATGGGGTAATATTTAGCAATTTTTTAATTTAGATAAAACTTATCATTAAAATTCAAAAAATTTAAATTATATTCAAACTAAAAATCTATTATAAAAAATTCTATACTTGAACCCCAAACAACAATCTACATTTTCTTTCTAAAAAAAAATCCTTTGGATGTCTACGCCAACTAAAAGTCTATTATTAACATTTTATGAATAATTAATTAGTAAATTAATTTATATTATTTGTTATGATATATTTCCTCAAATTAAAGGATAGCATTTAACCACTATTTAATTTAAATAAAACTAAAAGTCTATTATCAAAATTTTCTATACTTAAATACCACACAACTCACAATTTTATTTTTGTTTATTTTTATTTTTTACCTCAAGTTTCATCTTATTAAATTAATATTTTATTAGGATATTAAGCTAAAGGACTTTTGACTAAGGGATAAAATTTAACAATAATTTAATTCAGAAAAAAATTTATCATCTATGTTTTAGAATTTTAAATTCTACTCCAACTAATAGTCTATTATCAATATTTTCAAAACACACACACATATATAATAAGTCATGACTTTTCGATATAATCACTCTTAACCGATAAAGTCATCTATATAATTAAATCCCACATAATACACCCCATGTTTTTGTATTTTTTTCACTTTTTTTTTTCTCAAGATGCAACTTACGCTTAATGTTCATCACGCTTATTGTTTTAATTTAATAAATTCATCTTACTTATTTTTCTTTATTTTTGAATTTGTGTGAAAGATGTTGGGTTAAGATAGCTTGACCTCGTTTAATTAATTTAATTATCCAAATTGATTAATTAGGTCAAATTACATGTAAATCATGGAAGCACTAACAAATCACCAAATAAACTAAATGTAGTGGAAATTAAATTGACACAATGATTTATTAACAAATGGAGAAAACCTTTCAAAAGGCAAAAACCCACCACATGATCTAATGGTGAATTGCATTCACCTCCCAAAGGATAACCAGTGCATTCTTTCTTACAAGCTTAATGTCCTCCACATGATCTCATGGTTTGGGCCTTGGGATGAGAGACAAATCCTAATGGAAACTCTAGTCCATTTTGTTGACACACAAATGGCTTATGCTTTGTCTCTAGCCAGTACGTGAAGCTTTACTTGCATGAAATGGCCACCTAGACTTGCATGATATGTCTAAAATGGGAAAAAAATTCAAATACTTGGCATAAAAATTTATAAAGTCTAAAGCAAAAAAAGAGAGATTAGCTTTCTATTTAGATGTGTATGATTTTTTCTAGTTTTCTATATGGAAAATTCTGATTAGGGATATTCCTGTAGTACAGGAGTGCTGATATGGAAATTGTAATCCATGACTCGTAGAAACTTGTATATATCTCACCATGTATCACACGTAAAACACAATCTTTATCATCAAAATATAGAATTTTCAGCATTCCTTGTTTTAATTCATTTCAAATCCAACTATTCTCCGCAGACTTTTTCATTTCTTATATCACATTCATTTCTGGATGGGGAAGCAAGAGCTTTACCAAAGAAACCACCACTTGCTTCTGAGAAAGGAGTTAAAAATGTGGATAGCCATAGAAGGATTGTGTATTTTAGCGGTGGTTGTCATTTCATATATTTGACTTACCGGCTAAATAAATTAGAGCCATCCCACCAGGTTCCACAGGCCTACTTGTTATTGGAGAGTCCTTTCAGATTCAATTGAGTGTTCCCTGTTACTCTCTAAGTGTCCACCCATTTATCAAAAAGAGAGTTCAGAGGTAACACGCAACTGATTGTGTGTGTTTTTGTAGTATTTGTGGGAATTAAGAGAGAGACCAATTTATCAAAAAGAGAGTTCAGAGGTAACACACAACTGATTGTGTGTGTTTTTGTAGTATTTCTACTCAGAGAGAGAGAGAGAGAGAGAGAGAGAGAGAGAGAGGACCTTTATGTGTACATTGTACTTGCAATGGAAACTTACATTGTAGACAACCAAAAAATAGCAAAAATTTGTGGCGTGTCAAACTTCCACCATTTCAAATACATTGTAGACAACCAAAAAATAGCAAAAATTTGTGGCGTGTCAAACTTCCACCATTTCAAATCATCACCTACCGTCAACCCAGTCTCTTGTCACTGTCATATATTATCAGAACTACTACCAATATAGGTATTTTAAACAACAAAATTGGTTTTAAATATGATTTAGGTTTCTTTTTTTTTGGTTGATTTTTTTATTTATAGGTATTTGGGTTATTGGTTTTGATTAAGGTTGCATGATGAGGAAAACAAGGCATGATCGAAGACATTTACAACCTCACTTAGAGCACTAGGGGGGGGGGGGGGGTGTAAAAACCCCCAAGTTGCTATTTTAGCAACCAAAAACCCAAAATCTAGCCATATCTGGGGTGGGTTTTTTTTTTATTTTTTTATTTTTTATTTTACCTCTTATGAATAGTTAGTTCTCATATATGAGAATCAACTTTTCACAAGGATGTAAAAAATACATATTATTTTAATGAGGAAAATAGACAAAAAGGTAGAGAGGAAAGAGAGAGATGGGAGAGAATTGATTTATTTATATTATTTGTTGGTATAGTTTATATTATTTTAATGAGTTTTATGTAAAAATAGAATCTGAGATGTTGGATAAATTGTAAAATGAGATGATAATAAAATAGATAAAGTAGGTTTTGAGGATGTAAAATAAACACTTTTTTTGCATCCTCGATACTAGTGCTATAAGAGAAGAAGCAAAAAAGCGGAGAAATAATGGAAAGGGATTTTTTGGTATTGGATTCCATCAAATGTGTGGGGCTCTTTGAAGGTGAGCATTTTTAGAGTGGAGGATTTTGTGTTGATAAAGGAATTTGGGTTGGGTGCATTGGCAAAACTATGTACATTTTTTATTTTTTATTATTTTTATTTTTATTATTATTGGTTTTTGCTTTGTCTCTTTGGGTTAGATGGTTTGTCCTTGATATTTTTAAAAATTTTGCTACTTTTATTTTAAAGGTGTTAAAATTTGTTGAAGAAGTTAATGATGTTCATTGCAGTGCAGTATTTGATTTATGTTAATTTGGGACTTTCATTTGTATAAAGCAAATTATATATAAGGCAAATAGTGTTATGGTCAGGGTGAAAGTTTTTAATTTGAATACTTTGTCTTGGCTTTTGGATCCTTTGGGCATATTTTGATATGATTAGGCAAGGTGGCTATGCAGAATCTATTGTGCCATTTAGAATACTTAGAGTGCGTTTGAGAAGTGATTAAAGCTGAAACTTATTAGAGTTTTTAGCTCATTTTTGCTACTATTCATGAGTCTCATTGTATTTTTTGATACTATTTATGGGTCCCACTGTATTATTCAACTAGCTTTTAGCTTTTTTCTACAATACTTTTGACAAAAAGTTTTTAATTTCAGTTAAATAAGTTATTCCCAAACAGACCCTTAATATTTACATTTTCTTCCTCTATGCAAATTGAGTGCATTTGATTTATGTGTAGGAATTGAGGGCAACTTAGCCAAATCACGTGAAAGAGATTTTGTGGCAAATGTGAAGTTTGCCTTGGACCTGACTAATGCACCACTCAAAAATTATGATAGCTATCTGAAAAAAAGAAGAAGATAAGTTTGTTTCTTTAAGATTTTTCCTTGTTGTTCTATCTTTTAGATTTTAAGTAGTTATTGAAGGGAGATATAGCTTGATTATTTACTATTTAATCATGCTTTTTTTTTTTTTTTGGGTTATGTCGTGTGGATTGCAAATAGTCAAAACTTTAATTTGGAGGAAAACTATTGGCTAGGGTGCCTCAGCATTATTTTGGAGCATATGATGCTTTTCTAACCATAGTGATGAATGTCAATTTACTCACTATAATATTATGCATTTTTTTTTTCTTCCGTATTTCAATGCATTATTTCTAATATCTTTCAAAAACTAGGAAGGATTAGGATCTCTCTGGATTAATCTCAAAACCCCCAATTTTTGTTAGGTAAATCAATTAATTGACTAGAGGTTTATGTGTAGATTATCGTGTAGAAGTCAGTTGGATACAAGGAGAGCGGAGAGATTGCTGAGAAATGGGCTCAACTATTTAGTACTCTTTGTTTCTAAGTCATAGCTATGACTACAACAATTACTCCAGGTTTTCGTCACCAAATATATGTAATTTTCTCCGCTTATTATGTAGTCTTACTTGTGCTATTTTGCCCCTGCAAGTTCAGGGCCAAATTATGAACCAAAACAATTTTATAATTCAAGATTATACTAAAATTCAAAAGCTAAATTAAATATAAAAATAAATTTAGCATTATACAAACTGAATTTAAAAAAAAAAAATATATATATATATATTTACTCAAACATATCATTTGAAATTTATATGTGTACTATTTAAAAATTTCAAGTGGGTCATGGCCCCTTGGTCATAGATTGATTAATTAATTGTTATTAATGTGTAGATTTGATGTGATTGGGTTTAATATGTTATTGAAAAATGTTTAACACAAGTGTTTTTATTGGACCAAAATCCTAGAAGGTCAAATCTGTCATGTGTGGTTAAAAAATTCATATCAAGCAATTTATACATATAATCTATATAAGCTTTGTTTTAGCTTCTAAAACCCTGAAGTGTCACATTTTTGTAATATGTGAAAAGTGAGAACATGACAATTCTTGTACACTCTCATCTTCTCTCTCACAAGCATGATAATCAAATGTGAAATAAGTGAGTCATGCTTGTACCCAAAAATTTGTAGGTTTGATGATGATGATGGTCATCATCATCATCATCAAACCTACAAATTTTGTACCCACAAATTATTATGATAAATTCCAAACCTCTCATTTTTCTTTTTTAACCCCCAAACCTCTCCCCTCGCCCACCTTTTTTTTTTTTTGGCACCCCAAACCTCTCCCTTGAGAGATAATATAAACAGTATTTTACAACATCCTAAGTAATAAGTGAAGAAAGCGACTTTAACTTAAAAAAATAAACCAGCAAATTAGAGATCCAATTAGCCCTATTGTTAAAGTCTATTTTAATCGAATAAAAGATTTGTGGTTCAAATTACGTTTACACTAAAAACAAATTGATATTTTAGTCTAATGATAAAAAAATCATTATAATTTGAAAAATAAATAAATAAACCAGCAAACAAGCAACATTTTTCGGCAATATGGCACTTATAGGCTAACATTAAATCTAGTCTAACATGTAATGCATGTCATCTTTTGACCATCCCTCTCAAACACTATTTTGACCATAGTTGAGAGGCAACCATGCTTGTAAGTTGTAGCGACCTTGAATTCATATATATTTGATAGAGTAAGGGACTCAATAAGTCCACGCATTCTTATAATGGTTTGACAATAGAAAATTAGGAAAGAAAACAAAAGTGACAACCGTGGTACGACAAAAAAATATGAGATTTACCACTGCATATTTTTGGTGTGATGGTTACTATATAAGTATAAGTGTTTGTGGGGTGTGGGGGGAAAGAGCCGGGGTTCAAGCCTCCAAAAGGAAGTTTTACACACACACACACACACACACACACATATATATATATATATATATATACACTTAAAAGAGTCAATCTGACTAGAGTAGAATTTCTATATTGTATATATATATATATAAAAAAAAGATTTAAAAGAGTCAATAATGGATTTATAATTATGGGGTAGTTGTCTGAATGAATTTTCCTCATTATCCAAGCCTTTTTTTTTTCTTTTTTAAGAATTATTTTTGGTTATTCTAATGTGCCTAATAGCATAACAAACATTCACTATTCAAACATTGTTCGATATTGATTTCTCTAATTGTTAAGTATGTATTATAAGAATTTATTTATTTATTTTAATAAAAAGGAATAGGATTTCTCATTAGATTTCTTCACTTTTTATGGGTATTTTTGGTTAGGCATTTTGGGAGATTAATAAAGCTTTTTTAAAACCCAAAAATCTATTTCAACCACACTATATATCATCATTATGAATACAAATCTCTTTGACCCTTTTTTGTGTTTTACTTTGTTTGTTTTTAGACCCCTTAAAACACAACCAGATTAATCTATTTAATTAGCCAAGTGATTACTTAGTCAAATTAATTAGATCTAGGTTAACACACATATATCATATCAATGTAAAGTGCGGAAAATAAAGAACACAAAGATATGATGACCCAAGAAACCAAACCGGTAAAAACCTGAGAGGATTTAATCTAGCTATCCTCAAGATAAAACTAAATCCATTATAAAAGAATTGAAGTTTACACAATAGCGACTTAGACCACTAACATCCTATTGCTACCTCGAGTAGGAAACTTATTACCACGACCACGTGACAGTTCCGAGTCCACGAACTACTTCTTTCTTAGATTCCCAGCAAGTACAAGCACCCTGCTTGTGTATCTTTAAGCTCTTAAAGCAACAACTGAATCAATCTATACTTATGTAGTAACCACCAAGTTCTTTATATAATCTTGAATCTTGGAAACCCTAAGTATGTGTGAAGGCAAAAACCTCTTGATCTCACAAAAGATTCATACACACAGCATAAGGAGCAACTCAAAAATGTGGCTAGGGTTTTCCCTTTTATACTTAAGACAAAACATAAAACCCTACACGTCAAACGGGCTTGGGGTGAGTTGGAAAATTCTGCAGAAAAACAATCTGCACGAGTTTCGATTGATCAAGCCTAATTTTTGATCGATTGAACTAGGCAGATTTACACAGTAAATCTTGCAGCTACTCGATTCCAACTTTACATATAAACACACTTTGAGCAAGTCTAAAACAAAGACTAAAACGTTTTGATTATGGTTTGCCAACATTACAAATTGAAGTTCTAATACATTTAAATGTAAAGTCTTAGAACCCAACATACTTTATGTTCCACCAATCACTGCTTGCTTCTAAGGCTACTCTGTAAAATATTTTTATCCAAATTGATTTACAAGAAACGTGGACGATTGGATTATGTACTGTTGCAGTATTGGTCATAGATTTTACTTAATGGCTTAAACAAATGGAGCAATCCAAAGTGCAATGGAGTCCTCCTTCCAGGTTGCATGGGTCTACTACCCCTTACTGGAGAGACATGCACTTCAGTTAGTTGATTGTTCCTAGTTACCCTCTAGACCTTCACCCATTTATCAAAAAGAGAGCTCAAAGATTACATGCTACTAATTGAGTGTGTTTTTATTATTTTTATTTTACTTCGATAACTAGTAATTTATATATATATATATATATATATATATAGTACTATTATGACTGCGCACGGAACTATGGGCTCTCAGAGATGACCTCATCCTATGCAAAGATCTCGGTTTGGAAGCTATTGAAGTGGAACTAGATGGTAAAGTTGTAGTTGATTGGGTGGATGGCTTAAACTGTCCTAGTAATTATTATTCTTCTCTTATGGCATACAGTCACAAGTGATCGAGCACTGCGTCAATGAAGCGAATTAATGTGCTGATGCTCTTGCCAGGCAGTGATCGAGCACTGCGTCATTGAAGTGAATTAATGTGCTGATGCTCTTACTAGCTAGGCATATATAGAGCATCCTTTATTGAGGATTTTGTTGTCCTCTCCACTTTCGTATGACGCTATGGGCGTGTATTATTAGAGGTTTCGGCCCAACCTTATTTCCTTCAATTAGTCTATGAACCCCCTTTTAGCGGAAAAAAAAAGAAAAAGAAATCTATTTTGACAATTCAATAAAGTCTTATTGTTCCACCTACTACTAAAGTCTTCTCGAAAAAAAGAAAAAGAAAAAAAAAAATCTACACTGACAATTCATGCATAAACATGCTGTCTTATATTATTATTATAATTTAGACAATGGTTATCAAAAAAAATTATTATTTAGACAAGAATACGTGGTCTTATTTTATGCAATATATTCATAGGTACTCACAAAAGAGTAGAGAAAAGTCTATATATTGATTGGGCTTGTTATAGCAGTTCTCATAAGACTTCTTCACTTACTATGTATATCACATCCATTTCTAAAGAGGGAAAGCAAGAGATATACCAGCCAAACCCCTACTTAATTGCTTCTGAGGGTTCTAACAAGACAATATCTTTAATCAAATCTACAAAAAATGTGGACAATTGGATTATGTATTGTAGCAGTTCTGGTCATATATTTTACTTACTGGCTTAACAAATGGAGCAATCCAAGGTGCAACGGAGTCCTCCCTCCAGGTTCCATGGGTCTACCCCTTATTGGAGAGACCCTTCAGTTGATTGTTCCCAGTTACTCTCTAGACCTCCACCCATTTATCAAAAAGAGAGCTCAAAGGTTACATGCTACTGATTGTGTGTGCGTTTTATTATTATTATTATTATTATTTTACTTTGATAACTAGTACTGTGTGTGAGTTTTTATGGTATATATAACATTTTCTATAAGTATATATTTATATATGGACACAATTTGATTACAAACTTGGTTGTACCTAATAGTTACAACTCCCATTAAACAAAATTATCATTGTTACATGTTTTGAAAATCAAACATTTGGATTGTATGTTATTTAAGTTCTTTAACATATATGTCAAATTTCGTGCCAATCGAATGTTATTTACTATTCGATTCATAAACTTATTTTTATGTATAATTTTAGACTACAGAGTATAAAAACTTGAAATTTCAACATTTGATTGGTGACATAGCTATATATTGATCTTTAATCTTCTAGAAATTTTGCAAATATAAAGTAGAAAAAAAGAAAATGCAATCAATGGTGGATTTGTCAAAATACACATTTAATAAAAAGATATTTAGTGGAATTTTAGTCATTAGTTACAACCAAGTTTTTATCCAAATCTTGTCATTTATGTATTTAATTTTTTTGGTTGTTGTTGTTGTTGTTGATAAAATCTTTCTTTTGATGGTCACATGCATCATGTCATCTCACTTTGATGCCAAAAATACAGTAATTGAAGACTTAGATAAGACTAAAATTAAGTCAACACTGAAAGCGTTCTTAGTTTAGAATTAGTAAGAGTAAAATTAATCAGAGATAACATATCTTGGTCACTGAAATAAATGAGTCTTTATAGGGTCGGACGAGGCTGAATTGGAACAATGATCCCCCAAGGGTGGGGCCAGTATCTTTAAAATTTTTTTGGCTTTGAACATGTTGTAAACTGATTTTTCCAATTTATAAGACTATCAATGTGTATTATTCAAATAAGTTTGTTTTTTTTTTTTTTTTTTTTGAAAAGATTATTCAAATAAGTTAAGAGTAATGCTATAATCACAAATTATTTTATAACATTTTATCCTAAACTTCACTATTAATATCACTTTTTTATTTACCAATAATCATTCACCACATCAACAATTTGTAAAAATTTTTGTAAAATAATTTGTATCTCTAGCATTATTCATAAGTCAAATGGTTCATTAAAAAAATTTTGGTGACTAAAACTGTACATAAATGGTCTCTTTAATTACCACATAATGAGTTGGAGTCAAATTATTACCTTTATTGCAAAGTGTTTAGAGATTTAAGGTGGAAAAGGTTCGAGTTGCGGGGTTAGCAATATATTGTAACTATCTAAAAAAAAAAAAATTTTTGGGGGCCCAAATTAAAATATTATAATTAATTTTTTCTATTCACATACTACATATTATATATATATATATATATATATATGAGCAAGACTTAGGTACAATATTTAAGTGCTGTTTCTTAGGATTTCCCTTTTAAGATTCTACTATGTGGATTTTTTCTCATGGGATGGAAGTATATTTTTTAGTTAAGTAGTCACATGGCTGAATTTTAAGAGGAAAACATAAGGAACAATACCTAAGATATTGTACCTAAGTTTTGTCCTATATATATATTACTATAAATAAGTTTAGATGTAAATAAAGTATTTTATAAAATAGTAGGTAATGCTATTTTAGAAAATTAAAATAATCAATATGTACTATTTTTTTTTTTGAGAAACAAGACCATGACTTTTTATTAAGAAAATCCAGCTACATCAGCTTGGATGACAGCAGAAATTTGTGGTGAAACTCTAATGACACGGTTGTCCAATTTTTACTAAATTTCTTAGTAATTTCATTTTTACAAGAAACAACCAATTTAGTTTAAAAAACTTGTACTTGGAGATTAGGACGTTCTTTGCAAGTTGAAATTTCCATGGTAGAATCAAAGGTGTATTTGCTTTCTAAATTGCCAACATCAATATTTTAAGAATGTATCAATAGTTCTTAATTTTGACATATTTAAATAATGTTAAGGATTGGTAATAAATCAACCTAATTCTTGCTAATATCAGATATATTTGAGAAGATTAAAAAAAAATAAAAATTAGCTGAATATATTGAAGTAACAAAATTATTTTGATTGAAATAAAATATGCATGAATGATAAATAAGAATGATATATTAATTTTTACCTTATACAAAAGGAAATAAATTAAAATTTGGTGATAAGAAGTTTAAATTATTTTGGGAAAAATAAATAGCATTTAGGAAAGAAACTTAAATTCTTACTATGGCTTGATATGGAAGAGTAGTATCATAGTGTGAATTGTGAAACATATGGGACATGGCTTGACTATTGATCACTATATATTCACTACTACTTATAAGTCAAAGTGTAAAAAACAAAAAAAAAAAAAATAATAATAATAATAATAATAAAAATAATAATAATAATTATAATAGTTCTTAATTTTGACATATTTAAATAATGTTAAGGATTGGTAATAAATCAACCTAATTCTTGCTAATATCAGATATATTTGAGAAGATTAAAAAAAAATAAAAATTAGCTGAATATATTGAAGTAACAAAATTATTTTGATTGAAATAAAATATGCATGAATGATAAATAAGAATGATATATTAATTTTTACCTTATACAAAAGGAAATAAATTAAAATTTGGTGATAAGAAGTTTAAATTATTTTGGGAAAAATAAATAGCATTTAGGAAAGAAACTTAAATTCTTACTATGGCTTGATATGGAAGAGTAGTATCATAGTGTGAATTGTGAAACATATGGGACATGGCTTGACTATTGATCACTATATATTCACTACTACTTATAAGTCAAAGTGTAAAAATAATAATAATAATAATTTCGCCTCAGTCTTTTAAAGGCATTATAAAATAAATTTATTTTTTAATAACTTTTTGATTGAATTGTGATAGAATCTACTCACTTAAATACTTAAATTTTTATTAATTAGACAATTAGAAGTTGGAACAATATTGTGGATTGTGAATCAGTATAAGTGAGCCCAAAGTTCGAAATACTAAAAAATATCTGTGAAATGTTTGATTATATATATATATATATATATATAAATTCAAACCTAAGGGGCCATGGCCACCCCACGCTTAATGGTTTCGCCATTGCCCTAGAGTCAGAAATTTGGGCGTGTTATGAGGATGTTTCCTTTTGTAGGTTTATAATTATGGGTCGTGTGCTAAATCGGCGTTCATGGAGAGACAAGCTCAATAATACAATTAAAAGTTGGTGAGACATAATAAATGATGACACGAAAGGAAGCCAACAACGTTCGATAAACTCTCCTTTAAAGTGAAAAGTTGATACCTTTAGGCACCCATAGACTATTTTGGATCAAAATGTCCATTTGGAGAGAGTGATGTGGCTAGTTGACAAATTAAGGTTTGAAGGCCATACACCCTAGAGTTAACTTGAGAGTAGTGGCAGAGTTAGGATTTGATTGTTGGGGGCAAAATTTATACACATGTATGCAATTACACTCAAACATATATATAGAGTTTTTAAGATCAATGTGAAATTAAAATAGGGTAAATTGCAAATCTGGTCCCTATCCTTTACATTAAATGTTAATTTTGTTCTTAACCTTTCAATTGTGTCAATTTGGTCCTTATCCTTTTTAGTGTCATGTCAATTTAGTTCTTATCATTATTATTTGGATGGAAAAAACTGATGTGTCAAATAAAATAATAAAAAATTATTTTTCATGCCACATCAACTGCCAATTGTATTGCCGCATCAGATTTAAAAAAAAAAAAAAAAAAAATCTAAGTTTGCATACAATCAAATTCATCTCATAAATGGTTTTAAAATCTCCCTCTCTCCCTCTCTCCCTCTCTCTCTCTCTCTAGTAGTATAATCTCAATAGCTACCAAATGACAAATTATTAGTCTCTCTTAGTTATTAAGAAATTCAAAAGAGAGGCATGACATATATATCACAAGTCCGAGCAAAATGTGTGTGTGTTAGATAGTATTGTTTATCCCAAAATAATAATAATAATAATAATAATAATAATCCGAGCAAAATATAAAGTAAGACTCCGAGCAAAAATAAAGACATACATATCACACAGGAAAAGAATATTGTAGTAAAAGTTTACGGCATTATTGCCTTTGAAGAAGTATAACCTTTAGGTCTGTCCTTAGGTCCATCAAAACAAAATAAAAAAAGTCTGTCCTTAGGTGCATGATGGTCCTCCTCCAAGCCCATTGGTCTTTCTTAATTGACACTACACTGTCCTATACTTTCTTCTTGGTCAAGAACAAAGGTTTTGGTTGAATCAGTGACTTTGGTTCCATTAACTCTAGGAGCAATAGGTGTATTTTGTGGCGCATGCGGTTCTTCTCCCATGACTGTTGTCTTTCCAATGTTGTCCCTAGATTGCCATGCATTTTCCTCATGCCTACTCACTCTTAAGGACCATAATTGTCTCACTGATCACTTTGGTCTCGTATCTTTCTTTTTGGGCTAGAGGGTCCTCCCTTATGGCTGTTGACCTCTCAAAGTTAATCCCAGAAATCATGAGATAGAGAACAAATCTGCTGCCGCCAGAATCCTTGTCGCCAGAGTCGCTGTCTGCAACTTGATCTTGGCGGAAGTGAGAGTGAGAGTGAGGGAAAGGGAGATGAATCTAATGAGAGAAGAAGTTAGGGATTTCAGTTTTTCCCCAAATTTGATCTCAATGTGTGAATATTTTGTTTTTCGTTTTTTTATTTAAAATCTGACATGACAGTATAATTGGCAGTTAATGTGGTATTGAAAATGATTTTTTACTATTTCATTTGACATATCAGCTTTATCCATCCCAATGATAACCGTATAGACTAGATTGACATGACAATAAAAAAGTTAGGAATTAAATTGATACAATTAAAAATTTAAGGATTAAATTAACATTTAGTGTAATTTACCGATTAAAATATAATGCATATATATATATATATATATATATATATTGAGTGCTATTTTAATGTAAGAGAACTTTTTACCAAAAAAAAAAAATGTAAGAGAACCCACAAAAAAGATGACATATTAATCGCATTTTCTTTTGCTTAGATAAGCCATTCCCCTCCTCCCCTCCCCCCCCCCCCCTTTTTTGGTTCAAAGTCAAAATTACAGGTACGAAAAAATAAATAAATAATGATAATTAGATAGATACTAAATAAATCTTACCTAATTTTATGTTGATATATATGTAATCATCCCAAAAGTTATTTTGGTTATTAAAAAAAATTTATGAAGTAGAAAAAAAATATTGCATAAATATTTGATGTCTTATTAGCTTTTTTATTTTTTATTTTTAGTATCACTACTTTTGAAAGAGGAAAATATTCTTCTTCTTTTTCTCCATTGTCAAAGCTGTAGCTTTGTTATTTTGCCTTTTTCCCCCTACCTTCATTTTATTTTTATAGGTTGTGAAGCATATAAACATGGAAAGAGTCGAAATTTTTTTATTTCTTATATATATATAATGAATTTTGACATATTAAAAAGATGATAGTGTATTTATTATAAGTAAGATAAAAAAAAAAAGAAAAAAAAAAAGAATAAGTCTTGTGACAACTTGTTGAACTAGTAGATTATGAGAGGAGAAAAATAAAATTACTTTTAATGATGGGCTCATGTTAAACCACTTACACCTTGTGATCTCAACAAGTTGTGTTTATAAAAACAGTTGGAAAAAAAAAAAAAAATATCTATGAAAAATGCATAAAACAATACTCCCAAAAATAAGATTATAAATTTTTAATAATTTTTTCCCTCTCTTAGATATGGACCAATATTTCGAACTAGTGTGGCAAGTCGGCCTGTAATAGTATCAACAAATCCTGAATTCAACAATTACATTGTTAAGCAAGAAGGAAGGTTAGTTGAGATATGGTACTTGGATACATTTGCCAAGTTTTTGGGGATGGAAGGCGAAAATAAGATGAGTGCACTTGGTGATGTCCACAAGTACATAAGAAGCATCACATTGAATCACCTTGGTGCTGACGCCGTCAAGGAAAAGTTGCTTCCTCAAATGGAAGAATTTGTTAACAAAGCCCTACAAACATGGTCAAGTCAGCCTTCAGTTGATATGAGAGATGCTGCTTCTAAAGTAATTTTCAACTTTCCCTTGATATAGAAAAATTTCTTTCACAGTGTAGTGCCCTTTGGGTTATGACATATCTGTGTTTCTTCCATATTGTAGATGCTTTTTGATTTCGGTGCGAAGATATTCTTTAGTTATGATGCTGAAAAAATATCACAGATGAATATGAGCGAGAAGTTCACTAATATCTTAGCAGGTTTCATGTCATTTCCCTTGAATATCCCTGGTACTGCATACTATAAATGTTTAAAGGTAATCAAAATAACAAGAGATGATCAACTTTCCCAGATATTATTTGTTTGAAAAAATTAGTCTGATACTTTAATTTTAAATTTTACTTTTCATTTGCTAGGAGCAAAATGAAGCATTGAGCATGTTGAGGAAAATAGTAAAAGAGAAGATCATTTCAACTGAAAAAAGTTCAGAAGATTTGCTTGATCAAGCTATAGATGACATGGATAAGAAGAAGTTCTTGTCAGAAGACTTTCTCGTCACAATGCTTTTTGCGATCTTATTTGCTAGCTTTGAGTCTTCAGTAACATTATTATTAACTTTGAAGTTAATTGCAGAGCATCCTGCAGTTTTACAAGAGTTGACGGTATGTAAATGTACATGAACATTATTTTTAGTACACAATCTATATATATGTTATATGTAAAGCAATGTTGTAACTAACATTGATCATGTATCATTTATTAGGATGAGCATGAGGCAATTCTTAAGAGCAGAGAGAATCCAAAATCCTTACTCACATGGGATGAATATAAGTCGATGACTTTTACACTTCAAGTGGGTTCTACAATCTCTACATGTTCTAGTCTTTCTTGGAGATGTTTGATGAGTTCAATT
This sequence comes from Quercus lobata, assembly GCF_001633185.2. Lineage (NCBI taxonomy): Eukaryota > Viridiplantae > Streptophyta > Magnoliopsida > Fagales > Fagaceae > Quercus > Quercus lobata. The sequence goes on from NC_044914.1 coordinate 54,067,915, forward strand.
AGCTTATTAAAAATAAAAATTTTGTTGTGTTGATTTATAGGTAATCAATGAAGCTCTTAGGATGGGAAATGTTACTCCTGGGTTACTACGAAAGGCACTGAAAGATATTGAATTTGATGGTATATGTTATCAGATGCATATATTTGGTTCAGTGTCTTCATATTTATATCCAATTACTAAGTGTAAATGATTGGCCAAGTGCATGCCTACAGGATATACAATTCCATCTGGTTGGACCGTTATGCTTGCAAATTCTGCTCTTCAATTAAACCCAAACATATACAAGGATCCACTTGCTTTCAATCCTTGGCGTTGGAAGGTATGTGGTTACAACCTCATTAGAAGGAACAAATGATCCAACCAATGTTATTGCTGTTTATTCAGGGAAATCTCCTTGACAACAATTTTTTTTTTTTTTTATAAATGGAACTAGGATCTTGACCCATTGGTTGTATCTAAGAATTTCATGCCTTTTGGAGGAGGAATTAGACAATGCGCAGGGGCGGAGTATACTAAAGCATTCATGGCTACATTCCTCCATGTTTTGGTCACCAAATATAGGTAATTTGCTCCGTTTTATGATTTGAATTGTGCTATTGCCGCAAAAGAAAACTTTTACTGCCAGGTTTGTCGTGGCATAAAGGAAACCTCTATTGAAATTGATCTATTTAAAATTCAAAATAAATACAATAAATTTAAAGATTTTTTAAATAAATTTTTAGTTTAATAGTTGGAGGAAGAGATATTTGAATACTAAACATCTCTGTTGGAAAGACCAGGAAGTGTCAATTGAATTATAAGGTTCTTGTCAAATTTAAAGATTTATTTAATGTCACATTATTCAAAACAATTTCATACAATCTTAATTGTGATATGAATCTATAAATTTAACTTGTGACCAATATGTAATATCCCACCACACCGAACATGATCCTCTTTATATATTTCTATATTTATTATTTTTTTTATAGGTGGACAAAGGTTAAGGGAGGAACCATTGCTCGAAATCCTGTTTTGGAATTTACAGATGTCCTCCACATGAAATTCTCGGTGAAGAGTAATTAAATGACATTCCTATTTCATGCAAAATAATGGATACTTCTATATTGAAATAAGATATGATTTCAGGAAAAATAATTGGACACTTATCCAAATGCAAGTACATTTTTCTTGTCTTAATGTATATGTATTTTAGGGCTTTGATTGGGCCACTTCCAACAATACATTATTTATAAAATGTGGACATTGTGTGAAACATTATATATTTGAGAATGTGAAATAATAATTCCACCTTACTTTATGTAACCTCTGTCTCTCTAGAATGTGAAACAAAATCTATCGTTAGCCATTAATGTTTTTCTTGTGTGAGGAAATATGTGCTACTTTTAAGCCATATCCTTCAGCCCAAAAAAGGAAAAAAAAATGTAAAGGAAGTGAGATTTTTTATATTTTTTTAACTTGTATTATAGCTAACTTTGTGCAGTCGGTAAAGTCTCCGACCTAATTATAAAGAACAACCATAATAGAATGGATGCTATAGGTTTCGATCCCACATATGCATTTTTATCTTAAATGAACATGAGAAGCACATGTCCTAAGTTGTAGCATATAGTCTATCATATTACAGATTAATAATGTGAGGGGATACTGCAAGCCAACTATACCAATGCCTGATACGGGGAAAAAAAAAAAAAAAAAAAATTTAAGTTGGTGGGTTTAGGGTAATCTTTAAGAATTTTCAGGAATCTAGAGCAATCGATATTTGGTTGCAAATAACTGAAAGAACGACTGCTTAGCGAAACGACCTAAAAAATTACCACTAAACTAAAAATGATGTCGTGCCTTTATTGAACCTAACTAAAAATGATGTCGTGCTTAGGAATTTTTTGAAGGGTGATTAACCGGCCAAGGTTATATAGGAATATGAAAAATGTTAAAGTTAATAACTTATCTAAACAATAATCTATTTTGACAATTCGTGTGTACAAAAAAAGGAAATAAAATTTATAAATTGATTTAATTCTACATGTATTTATATACAGTAAAAATGTAATATTGTTAATTATATATTGTGTTATGTAGTTCGGTAAGTGTTCATTTGAGAATTGTTTATATCCAGTAGCTTATTTGCACCATGTTTATCAAAAGATATAATTTTTAATGAATTTTATTTAAATGTGTGACAAAAAGTTAAAAATTAATTTATTGTCAAAAATATTAATATAAAAAAACTGAGACAAAAAGTAAAAAACCAAAAAAAAAAAAAAAAAAAAAAAAAAAAACAAATAAGCAATTGGCAAACACACACTAAGTAGCAAACAACCATTATTTTAAATAAAATATAAGCAATATTGTTGTCATAAATATTTTGTTTTTAAAATTTTAAGAAATCCCAGCATCACTTTTGCTGATATTTTTAGTATATTTTTGAAGAAATAATGGTAAACATGATGTGGGGTAGAATATACAGTTTTTTTTTGTGTGTTATTTATTGATTTGATATATACATATATATATATATATACATATATAAAAAAAAAAAAAAAAAAAAAAAAAAAAAAAAAAAAAAAAAAAAAAAAACAAATAAGCAATTGGCAAACACACACTAAGTAGCAAACAACCATTATTTTAAATAAAATATAAGCAATATTGTTGTCATAAATATTTTGTTTTTAAAATTTTAAGAAATCCCAGCATCACTTTTGCTGATATTTTTAGTATATTTTTGAAGAAATAATGGTAAACATGATGTGGGATAGAATATACAGTTTTTTTTGTGTGTTATTTATTGATTTGATATATATATATATATATATATATATCAAATCAATAAACTGTGCAAAGAAATAGTATGGTCCGCCTCTGCCACTAGCGAGTAGGTTGGGCTTCGCGTTGAATAACGACAGCCAATTCACTGTATACCTATTCTCATATTCTACTATCAAATCTAGAAGCATAAATGATTTTTGAATTACGACCAAATATACTCTATCCATTTCATTTGAAATGAGCGAATCAATTGTTGAGTTAAAAAAAAAAAAGGGTTTTGGTGCTTTCAAATCTCTACACCATTATTGGCTCATTTAGTTTGTGGACCTTTCCAAACATTCCAGTTTAATCAATTTTCCCTTTGAGTATCATCACGTACAATTGATGTTTTAGTAGACTTAAACAACATGGATTCAAAACTGATTGTATCTATCAAAAGAAAAGAAATATATATATATATATATATATCTCCATTTTATTTGGTTCAATATAGTTTAAAAAATATTTAATATTTTGGCATAAAGAAAGAAATAAAAAAATAGTGTAAATAGATCAACGTATGGATATAATATGGATTTTCATGAAATATTTAAGACTAAAAGAATAGTTATATATGCTAAATGATTTCTTTTAAAATATAAATATCACATAAAAAATGGGACTAAAATAAATATTGATTTTGATAATTTTATTGTCGTATATACTAAAACACCTTGACACAATTAATATATAATTATAATATCGATAAGAGTATTAAACTTTAGATAAATTGAAATATATATATATATATATATATATTTTTTTGGTAAAAGGGGATATATTACTGAAAACTAACCAGCCAAAATAGGCTTAGTACAAAATCTATTAATGTATAGACTGTTGGCATCAGCCTTGAGCAAATCCCAAACATCCACAGGCGGACTTCTGAATACAAGGAAATCATTTTCTTGCTTCGAACCCAGCCTTGCCAATTCATCTGCACACCTATTGGCCTTTCTAACACAGTGCTTAACACGAACTCGCGGAAGTTGGGAAATAAGGTACCTGCAATCATCCACTAAGGTAGAAACAACCCTTTCAGCAGCTCTTGGATTATTCAGCAGCTCAACTATAGATTTAGCATCAATTTCAATCTCAACAGCAGGTAATTGGAGGTTTAAACATTGAAGAATTCCGTCTCTAAGGCCCCATAGTTCTGCAGCAAAACTCGTTGTGGTGCCAATCTTTCTAGCATAACCACAAACCCATTCACCCTCCCCATTTCGAATAAGACCTCCACTTCCTGCTGGGCCCGGATTGCCCAAAGCTGAACCGTCTGAATTAAGCCTGAACCAGCCCACCTCTGACGTTTTCCCACCTAATCCTCTTTATCACTTGAACCGAAGCCAATTTAGGAAGCTTCACATAGTGCTCATACTCCATAGCTTCATGGAAAATTTCATGACCCAAGTTCTGTTGGACTGTTTTATTATTGAAAACAATGTTGTTCCCATGCTTCCAGATGCGCCAAATAGCGAATAGGAAGGAGGTTTTCCAAGGGGGATGGTCTCTAAATTTTTTTGTATTAAGCTTTCCATTAGTGGTGATCCATTGGTGTAGATTGCCACTGGAAAAAGAAGAATTTACCTCCTCGGCACCCAGCTGAGTCCAAAACTCCCTAACCTTGCTGCAGTCCCTAAGAGCATGAATTATAGACTCTGAATCAGCGAGACAAAGCGGGCAAGCGAGATCCACTAGCACCCCCCTTTTAGCTAGGCATTCCTTCACGCCAATGCTACTATGCAGACACATCCAAACAAAAGTTTGAATATGAGGAAGAATGTTAACTTTCCACACCCATTGGCTTGAAAAAAGAGAAACTTCATTACCAGTAGCAATTTGATAAGCACTTTTGAGTTCAAATCCGCCATGAGTGGACTTACCCCAGGCTAGTCTATCTTGTCCTCTTGCAGCAAGAGAAACAGGAGTGGCTATTAAAATGTTGCTGATACTTTCTAGAATAGGGATGGATATTCTTGACCAATTCCATCCATCAGCTGACACTACATCCTTAACTCTGAGCTTCTCCTCTTCTATAAACAATGGACCTTGCACCAAGCTCCTGATAGGCCCAATACTACACCACTTATCATACCAGAAACTCAACTCACTGTCTCTACTCGCAACCCAACTAACTCCTTTCCGGAAGACATCTTCGCCTTTTCTCATGGCAGACCACACTCTGGAACAAGGCAGCTTAGTGGGATTTATGGCATTCAATCTTTGTCTAGTGTAATACTTACATTTTAAAACCTTACTCCATAACGCATCCTTCTCAGTTTTGAAGCGCCAATTAAGCTTGGCAAGAAGAGAAAGGTTTCTGCCCTTGGCTGTGTGAAGGCCGAGACCCCCTTCACTTTTAGGCCGAGTAATTTTCTGCCAGCCCATCCAATGCATCTTTTTGCCCGTCTCCGAAGAACCCCACAAGAAATCCTTGTTAACTTTATCAATGTTGTCTAGGAGCTTATTCGGGAGAGCATTGCATTGCATGACATAGGATGGAATGGTAGAAGAAGAAGCTTGGACAAGAACCGCTCTGTCGGCAAAGGAGAGAAGATTGGCCTTCCAACCAGCAAGTTTTTGTTTAACTCTCTCTAGGACAAAATTGAAGTCTTGGCTATTAGACCCTCGATGCTGAATAGGAAACCCCAGATATTTGCCGAGATTAGGAGTTGAAGAAAACCCCAAAATGTCGCACAAGGATTCCCTTGTATCTCTATCCATGTTAGGGGAGAAAAACACTCTAGATTTAGCTTCACTAATTGACTGACCGGATCTATTGCAAAATTCATCCAAGGCATCTCTAATTGCAGAACAGTTTCTATCATCTGCCTTAGTGAATAACACAAAGTCATCCGCAAAGAAGAGGTGGGAAAAAGTGATACCGCTCCTAGATGCTTTAACAGGAATCCAAATTTTCTCCCTACATTTTTCTTCAATCAAATGCCCCAAAACTTCCATGCAAAGAATAAAAAGATAGGGAGATAATGGATCCCCTTGCCGAATGCCTCGTGATGGCCTAAAAGGTTCAAGGAAACCCCCCATTGAAAAGCACAGAAGTGGTGGTGGAAGACGCACAATTCATGATAAGATCTATCAACTCCTTGGGTAAGTTAGCTTTCACGAGAGTTTCCCTAATAAAACTCCACTCAAGCTTGTCATAAGCCTTTTCAAGATCCACTTTAATTGCCAAATACCCCACTCCTCCTCTCTTTCTACTAATAGTGTGGATGAGCTCTTGCACAATGATTGCATTATCGACCCCTTTCCTCCCCGGCACAAAAGCTGATTGAATAGGAGACACTAACTTGTCCAGCAAAGGCCTAATTCTGGCAACTATAATTTTTGTAATAATCTTATAAACTGTATTGCAGAGACTGATGGGACGATAATTGCCAATGGTTTTCGGGCCTTGGACCTTGGGAATGAGCATAACATTGGTTTTGTTAAGGGAATCAGGAACTTTCTTAGTCTCAAAGCATTTCTTGACTTCCTCCACAACTGAACCTCCAACTATCATCCAGAAATGCTGAAAGAACCCGACATGAAGGCCATCTGGACCCGGAGCTTTAAAAGCCTTCATAGACTAGAGAGCTGATTTCATTTCTTCCCCTGAAACAGGTTTAGCCAGCATGTCTCTCTCCGTATTAGAGAGGGTTATTTGCCACGGAGATATGGGCCCCGCTTGGAGTTTAGCTTCTAGCTGGCTTGTGGTGTAGAGCTTGACAAAAGCTTCTCTAACAAAACTCATAATCTGAGTTTCCTCTTGGATCCATTCACCAACACTATTCTTTAAACAAGATATTCGATTTCTCCTTCTTCGAACAATAATGGACATGTGAAAAAAGGATGTGTTCCTATCACTGAGGATCATCCAGTTCATCCTTGATTTAAGTGCCCATAGCTCCTATTCTTGATTCAGCACTTCATTGAGCTCTCTCTGGAGATCTTTCTCTAACTCAACTAAGAAATTTGACGGCCTTTCCGCTAAAGCTTTCTGAGCTCCATCTAATCTGGCCATAACATGCCTCTTCTTAGCAAAAATGTTACCGAAGTGAATTCGGTTCCAGTCAGTAGCATCCTTAGCAAACTTCTCAACTGCTTTCTCAAGACAGTTTGTACGACCCAGGCATCCCTTACAATACTTGGAAAGGTCAGGTTGTTAAGCCAGAAACTCTGGAACTTAAAAGGCCTGTTTAGTCTGGAATCAACCCCTGGGTCGAAATCTAGCAGGATAGGGCAATGGTCCAAGTGAACCCGAGTTAAATGAGACACTCTAGCATTCGGATACAGGGTGCACCACCCTGGGTTTACAAAAAATCTATCCAATCTTTCTTGGATAAGACCTCTAATTCTCCTGCGATTAGACCAAGTAAACCTAGGGCCTAAGAAGCCCAAATCCACCATATTGCAGGAGTCCAGACAATCCTTGAATAACAGGGACCTATTGGCATTAATAGTTCTACCCCCAAACTTATCATTATCTGCAAGAACTTCGTTAAAATCCCCTGCGATTATCCAAGGGCTACTATGCAAACTAGCCACATTAACAAGATTATTCCATAAAATACATCTCTCATTAAATCTAGGACTAGCATAAACTGCAGATAAAAAACATTGAGTGCCAGAAGGTCTCACCTTAACCGTGACATGAATTTCTTGCTCAATAGTGGTGAGAGGAGATATTACAACCCTATCTGTATTCCACAACAACCACAATTTGCCTGTATGGCCTATAGTTTCCGTGTGGATGGCCTCGTCAAAAGGAAGCTTATCTGTGATCGCCTTGGCTCTGTCCTCGCCTACACGAGTCTCCATTACAATGAGCATTGCTGGATTATGATTTTGAACCAACTCCCTCACATGATTCTGAAATTCGGGCTTCAGAGCACCCCTACAGTTCCAAGCAATGACATTCATGACTAATCGATAACTAGGAGGGCCAATCATCAAAGAGAGGTAGAAGCCCCACCTCCTCCATTGAATTCCATCTGGTCTTCTTCACTAATTTCATTGACGATATGCAGAGCTTCAAAACCCCCATCTTCTTCAACCCCATCTCTACAATGCATAGTACCAGCACTAATTTCTTCTCCTCTGTCCCTAACATACCGGTCAGATTGAACCCCCACTGCTGCTACCTGTCCAACGTCGCACTCAACGGAGTTGATAGAAAGATCCACCTTTGCACCTTCACCTGATCGGCGGTGAGCCACTCCTCTATAGCTTGGGCTACCACCATCTTTTCCTTCACTTGTGCCGCCCATACTATCACTTGGCTTGCTTCAGAATTGAAACTTTCCAACAATATCTGACTGCGACGTAGCGTTGGTGGGAGTCCAGATAGCTTTCATAAGCTTAACTGATCTATTCCCCTCTTTAGTTTCGGCGCCTTTAGAAGATGCTGTAACTCCCTTCAGTCTTGCCAAGACTTTTTTGCCCTTAATGGATGATGGGCTTTCATACACACGGCTTGGACCTTGGTTAAATTGGCCCATCTTATTTGGGCTGACCGACTTTAATCCTTCTTTAAAACTTGGCAGATCTTTAAGTGTTTCTCCCAACCCCACCAGGTCACCATCGAGTTTTATTTTCCCATCATTGATTTTTAAAACCCCCATGCCAGATGTCACCCTAGCCGTATCTCCAGGCCCTATACGCACATCAGCTCCTTCACGCCAACCTCCGTGCATGCCGTTCGTGGGAGCAGTATCTTGCTTCTTGTCCTTTCTGTTACTGGACTTCCTATGGCTCACTACCATCCAAGGACCATACGTGTCATCTTTTGGGCACTGAAAATGTTCAATATATGTTTTTAGATTTAATTATAAAATACGCATATTTTTTAGAGTATTTTTGTTTCATATGATAAATAAGAGTTCTTAAAAAAAAAAAAAGAAATGTACATACATATAAGTATATAACATAGGATAAAACACATGTATTTTGCTAACTAAATTTAAGACAGATGACTATCATAACGAAAGTAATTTTCATGACCATTACGCTACATAACTGTCAGGTGAAAGAACAGAAAAGACATCTTTTGTGTCCCTTCCATGGAATAAATATAAATTCTACATCTCACTTTTTGTGTTTCAATTTATATTATATTAATCACAACTTGTCATCATATATTTATTTAACTTTTTCCTTATGAAATGGCTAAAGTTAATGATGAGAAAAAAAATTAAATACATAAGAAGTTGTTATTGTTGGCATATACGGATATACCACCCAAATCTATGTCTTTCCTCTCTCTAACAAACAAATACATAAATTAAAATTGATTTAAATGTAAAGAATGTGAGATGCATTTTCATCTTAGCTGAACATTTATAACTTTTAAAAGCACATGTTGTAAGTCGTAAATAATTTTTAAAATTTCATATAAAAGTTTAAACTTTTTAGAAATGATTAATTTAATCATTTAATTATAGTTCTAACAGTTCCTCAAAAAAAAAAAAAAAATATTATAGTTCTAACAGAACCCAAGCTTTGACTTTAACAACTAGTAAAATTCCATATGAAAGCTTAACATTTTAAGAAATTATGAATTTAATCATTTAACTATAGTTTTAATAGAACTCATGCTTTAACATTAACAACTAGTAAATTTCCATATAAAGCTTAAAATTTTATATGCTTTTGAAAAATTTAAACTTGTTGGCTTGTGAAAGGAAATTGCAGGATTTCTATGTCTCTTAAAAGAATTGTATAATTTCTCAAATACACTCTGTTTTTCATGGTTTTTCACCCACAAAACCAAAGATGTGTGCTATATGGGTGAGAAAAGACTTGCTAAGGTGAGTGTTGTTTACTTGTTCTTGATATAATTTTTCAATTATTTGTGGACATGTTTTCTTTCAATTTTTGGTTGTTTTATTTTCTTAGGTTGTTTTGTTTATAACCAAAAAAAAAAAATACAAAAACATTGAAAACTTGCAAAATGACAAAAATATTTTATTTTGAGTCTTATTTTATTTTTCTTGAGGATTACATGAATTATAATATCTCTCTCTTGACTTAGAACATGCTTGATATTATGGAGAAACTTGAAAAATACGTGTTGTATAACTGAGTGCATAAACTATTTCTGATTTTGTATGAGTATATACTTGATTATATGTGTACTCATGGGTTAATTAATAAATTGATGTTTTTTGTTTGTGTATCCTCTATAGCTTAGTTGCGCACTGCCATGCATTGTTGTTGCATTTTATTCATTTAGCATAATTTGTGCTTTTCGATTTTTGGTCATAACATAAAAACATAAAAATATTTTTATTTTTTTGTATTGCACACCACTAAGCATGTAATTAAGGTTGGCCAATGAAACTTACATTTCATGACTGTATATCTTGTTTAGCTTTGATAAGCTGCTTTTTGCACTTTGCAAGTTTGCGCTTTTTAGTGCTTAATTGTGTGAGTTGTTTATAGTCTTTAAACAAATTATTTGGATATTGATGTCACATTCTTTTGATCACAAGGACTAGAAAATCCTAAAAAATATGCACAAATAACTATCTCAGCTTTGTTACTCACCAATCATGAATACTTGTGTGTAAATCATAAAAACCGAGCTCGATAAGGTGTAACACTTGCAAAGTAAGATAAAACGAGGTATTATTTAAAAAAAAAAAAAAAAAAAAAAGAACTTGTCACATGGGTATTTCTTTTGTATCTCTTACATGCCCATGCATGATATCTTTGATTGTGCTCAAAAGAAAAAAAAAAGAATAATAAAAAGAAAAAAGAATAAAATACTTTTATATGATTGCAAGCGTGCTTTCCAGTTGATGTGAAAGTTATATGATGCAACTCTTTAGATGATAGCCACTTTCAAACTAATGTGATTGATGATGTAGAAAGCTTGTTTAATTACTATCTACATATCACATTTCCTGTACTTTTTACTCATGCTAGTTACACACACTACACGCAATTCTTTGCTAAATTCTGTACATATGATTGTGTGTTGACTAATCTAGTCATCTTTAATTGCATATGATTTGATGTGTGAATGTAAATTTTTTGTTTTGGTTGGGAATTTGAAGAAAAATGTGTTTAGAAGTTTAAAATCTTTGTTTTCAACTTCTTGATTGGTTTTGATATTTGCATCTGAGTGGCATCATGTTTTTAAAACTTTTCTGGATCATGTGCATCTGCATTGAGTCTCAAAAACTACTCTTAATGTTGTTTTTCTACATAAGATTTTCAGATTTTTAAAGTTTTAAAATTTTCATTGTTAGACCGATCAAAACTATGAGCTTTTGTGTTCAAAACTCTCTGCCTCTCTCGATGGATGCTTGATCGATGTTCGACCTATCAAAATTGGAAAATTTTCAGTTTTTAGATTCTTGATCGATCAGTTTTTTCATTCATCATTTGTATTTGGATTCACATGCATTACATTATTTTCTTTATCTTTCTTGCATTTTTGTTGTCATATCTCTCATAGATTAGTTTCAAACACAATACACTGCATTTTGCTAAATTGGGTACTTAACTTGATTTAAAAATTAACTGATTAATTTTTGAGCCAAGTACATTTTAGTATATGCAATTTTTTATTTGTGAAATGCAGAAAATTTGTTTGTTTATTTATTTATTTTATAGGGTGGATAATAAATGTGCAAATATTTTCTCTACTATTGAGGTTGATTTGAGTTTACAAAATATCTTGACACATTAAAACACATTGCATGCTGAATTTTTATCTTGATAGCCTAAAAACGAATTGACCCCTTGTGATAAATTAATTCATTAATTAGCCAAGTTTATTAATTAATCAAATTAACATACAAAGCGCGTGGTAGTACAAACAAATCACCAATAAACTAATTATGCAGCGGAAAATAAATAACACAGTGATTTGTTTACGAATGGGGAAAACCTAATGGCAAAAACCCCACTGGGTGATTTTCAAGTCACCACTCCCGAAATTCCACTATTATCAAAACAAGCGGTTACAAGTAAAGGAATCTCAGTACCTTATACCAACCTACAGTTGAACTCTTACCCCAATACCCAATTGGACTTATTCTGTAGTGACAATTTCCATTTGGATGCACGACTCCCAAGTACATGATTAACTAATGCGCGGATCCCAATACACGACTTCAATCACCAACTAAAGAAGGTTGTTGGCTGCAAAGTTCTTTAGTTCATTCCAACAATGAAAATCAAGAAGATGCTTGGTCACAAAACCCTACAGTGCACATACACAGCAACTTCTTTACAAGAATGATGAACTAGGGCAAAACTTTGTCTCTGGTTACAAATTGCTTGAACCAACTTTACTCAACACTTGTGCAACTTGTGTACACTTTGACAGCCCTTAAAATAATCCTTTTATATGTCTAGGATTAAAAGAAAAGAAGGCCTAAACACATAATCACGGATTAGAGTCAAAACAGAATTGGAATTCTGTTTTTCATAAAGCTCGATAGATAGTTGTGTGTCGAGGTGCTGTCGAGCAGCTGTCGAGCCTCGGGGCTGGAATAGCTTCTTAAGCTCGATGGATAGCTAGCTGTCGAGATTTAATGAACAACACTTCTTTAACTTGAATCTTGGACAGACTTGCATGTCTTCAACACTTGATCTTGAAACACAGTTTCTTGAAGTATTAAACACATCCTAGATCTACCTAAATACAAGTAAAGTGCGTTTTATCAAAGGATAAGCCAATTACATAAAATAGTGACATATGTTCCTAACAAGTGAATCACATATGTCCTAACATATATTATTGAGATTTATATTGTATAGTCTTAACTGATTGTGCCTGGAGTGTTTGCATGCATCTGATTATGGGTCACACAATGTCAAGTTTGCATATATTGAAAGAGAAGATAGTTATATTAATGTGTATCCTCAACTTATTTTTTTAAGTTTAGTTTGTGTTTCTTTATTTTTCCCCACCTCCTAAAATTTCCCCAAAAACTTGTTTTGTTTTTCCTATTTTTATAAGAGGAGAAAGCTATTTTTAAAACCTATGTTGTTCTTCATAGGAGGAGTTGCCTCTATTTTCTACAGAGCTGATTTCATTCGTGTTTCCTTGATTCTCTATTTTCTCTTGACCTCTATTGTACATGTTTTCTATCTACCTTCTAATTGGGTTATCTTTATCAATTTGTGACAAAAGGGGGGAAAATAGATGAAAATTGGGATCATGTTTAAAATATTTTTCAACTGTTTTTATTTAGGGGGTGATGATTTTTTTTTTTTTTTTTTTTTGGGAAAGGAGGAGAAAATAAAAGTTTTTATTTATTTATTTAATTTTTATGTTTCTAACTTAGGGGGAGAGTTAGTTTGCATGTTTATTTTTGCTGTTGCATATTTGTTATCATGGTGATTCATATTGTTTATCTGTCTTTATTTCCACACATGTGTTGATGTGCTTTTTTGTGTGTTTCAAAAAAGACAGATACATTCTGATCAAGACCTTCTGCCTCTTTTTGCAACTTTTGGGTTAGAAGTCTTAGATTGGAGTTTGTGATGTATTTGGGTATTTTATTGTAATTGAGTTATTCTTGTATTTGAGCATTTCATTTTGTATGTTTCATTTTGTCACGGATTTCCAAATAGGGAGATTGTTAGGTTCTAAAAGTTTCGAACAATTGGAAAACCTTGAGCAGAAACTTGTCTAGATATAGATTTCTAAGTCTATAGGATATATTATATAATGCTCATGGTGTTGCAAGTTAGAATACAGGAAAAATGAAGCAATAGGTTCAAGATTTCAAAAATTAATTAATTCATTAGTCCATTAGTCACGGATCTACAGAAATTAATTAAAGCCCATTAGTCCTTTAAGCCCATTAAGTCATTATGGTTTCAGATCTAATTCTTCTAGTATTTAAAAGAAACCTTAAGGCACGTTTTGTTATGACTTTGGAGGTGCTATTTTGAGATCTAAAAGGTACCGTACCTTCTCTTTTCAAAGTCACTACCGGAATTCCATCTACACATTATTAGAACCAGTAGATCTAAAGTTGCTGTTACAAAGATCAACTACTGCTGATGATCTAAAACTTTGAGTGGGAACTCAAACTAACAAACAGGGGTGTTTATGTGTGACGAATTCAGATAAAAGAGTTTGTGGATTTGGAGTTATGTGTGGTCACGTGAGCAAGTACTATAAGAGGTAGTTTTAGAATTAGGGAAAAATCTATTGTAAACACTTCCATTCTATTTAGTGAAGTTGTTGCCGTGAGGATAGTTTAGGTTAAATCTTCCCCAGGTTGTTTTACCTTGAAACATGACAGTTTCATTGGTTTTCCTGGGTTATCATATTGCTTATTTTTCTTTATTATTCCGCTTTATGTGATATGATTGTTTGTGTTTAACCTAATCTGAATAATAAACTTAAGTATCAACTTGGTTAATTAATTAAGTTAAACAATCTAAGTGTTTAGGGGTATAAATGAACAACCACTACAACAAAATGTATTTTCAGTGACGATAAAATTTGTCACTAAAAATCCAGTTTTTTGTCACTAAGAACCTTTAGTGACGAAATTGAACTTTTAGTGATGAAACTCATTTCGTCACTGAAACCCTGTCACTAAAAGTCCTGGGGACGAAAAATTTCGACACTAAAAGTCCGATTTGATTTTTTTTTTTTTTTTTTAAAAAAAAAATTTAGCAACAAAACCGTTTCGTCACTAAATTTTCATCACTAAATGTTTTCCTTACTAAAAACACTATTTGGTGACAAAATATATTGTCATTAAAAACACTTTATTTTATTAAATCATATTTAGTGACGAATAATTTTGTCACTAAAACTATGTTTGGGTACATATAGTGATGAAAAAGTTTGTCACTAAAATTATTTTTAAGAAAATCCAGGTACATATAGTGACGAAAATTTTCGTCACTAAAACCATTTCTTACGAAATTTTGCTACATTTAGCAATGAAATATTTTGTCACTAAAACAATTTTTTGTTGCTATATTTGTGACAAAAAAATTCGTCGCTGAAACTTATTTTCTGTTTTTATTTTTTTCATGGCTTTGATATTAACCTGTAACCTATCATTACATTATTAAAACCTCACATTTGAATAACACATTTATTTCAACAACACATTTATAAAAAAAGATTCATACATTCCACAAGTAAAAAATAAAACAACTATCCAATTCAAACTCCTTCCATACAATAATTGTTTGCAATACATACAATAACTCAAGATATTTTATAACAATACAAAAAGGGTAGTATAATATAATTAGAACTAACGAAAGATGTCCTCATATGTCTTCAAGTAATGCCAAAAGTAAATCCCCTAAAAGCCACCAATAAGAAATTTGCACAAATATAAAAACAATACTACATTAAAATCGTAAAGTAAAAACATTAACTATGTTATAACTTGAAGTTGGGTCAATTACTAAAATAAAGTACTAACCAAATAGTGGTTTAACTTGAAGTTGAACCACCCCCATAGGTAAGAGCATCCCTTACTCCTCAAAAAGTTAAGAATATTCTTTTGGACCTCTTCTTGCTTAGCTCGCGCCTCTTGGTCCCTAGCTCGCTCCTTTTGGTCCTTAACTCGCTCCTCTTGGTCCCTAACTCTTGCCTCTTTGAGCTCAATTATCTTATTTTCTAACCGTTGGATATACTCCACCGAGGAATTAGATGAGGCGGTGGTTACTAGAGAAGATGAAGGTCTCATGCCCAGTCCTTTTACAATACCAGACTTTTTCTTAAAAACCAAGTTTGAGATCTCCTCTTATGTTAGGGGAATTGCATTAGGATCTTGACAATGATCCGCTTGCACTTTGAGAATATTTTCCTATCATTTAAAAGAGAGAAAAAAACAAACAATCACAACATTAATACTACATATGTTATAGCTTTACAAACATGATAGGGATGGAATGATAGCAACAAACATACTACATATGTTGAGATGTGCTTCAATCCCAAAGCATCAATTATCTCTTGGTTTTGCCTCATTCTATCCAATCTTGCCATCTCATACCTCGGTATATTATGAGTGTATTTGGCCTTTTTGGGCATTTTTTGAAACTATATATTGACATGAAAGATAAGTACAATTGCTACTAACTTAATATCAAAGTCCACACCATTATTCATATCAAGCAATTCACAAGTGCAAAATTTGAACACAATTGCTACTAACTCAATACAACAAATGACCACATCAATATCCATATCAAGTTCAAGATAAGTACAAAACATCTCAATAACAATTACTACTAACTTTACATATCATAGTCTACACCATTATCCATATCAAGCAATTCACAAGTGCTAAATTTGAACACAATTACTACTAACTCAACACAAAAAATAACCACATCAATATCTATATCAAGTTCAAGATAAGTACAAAACAATTGCTACTTAGACAAACATAAAACTTTAAGACAAGCACACAACATTTAAGACAATTGTTATGAACTCTACATATCATAATCCATATTAAGATCAACATCAGGTATGTCATGCTCTTCATTTTGATTAGCATCTCTTGAAGTTCCACCTTCAAGACCCATAAGCAAACAATGAAAAAACCACAGAATTTATTAAAACTGTGAAATATCTCAACACTTAAACAATGTGCAAACCCATAAACCCCTTTATAAATCACAATAATCTACAACTATAAATCCTCACATTAACATCCAATCTTCAAGTCAACTATAAATATTCATTTAATTAATGCATAACCCTACAACTACAAACAAAAAAACAAACAAAAATTGTTTTATCCTGCAAACCAAAACAGAACACAACAACAGTACTCATAGGAAAACATACTGTTGATTCCAATCCTTGTCTTCCCACTAGTCCTTGATCATTTTTAAAGAGCTACAAAGCGGGACCAAAAAATGGAAGTTGCATTCTTCTGCCTTGAAAGCTGTGATAAAACTTTTAATTAGAGATATTAAGAACTGCCTAATCGAATTCGAAAGTATTCATACCACTTAACAACACTATAAAATTTTCACCTTTTTTTTTTCTTTTACCAAATTATAGAAATGTTAGCTCCAAATCCTCCATTACTATTAAACTAAGTATTTAGATGAACTAAACAAACAAAACAACAAGGCTGCAGACGAACTCAACAAACAAAAGAATAGTAACCCAACAGCTATAATATGTGATCTATTATATAACAATTTTTGTAGTTTGGCACCAATAAAAATTTCAATCTTTCACTTCAGAGAGAGAGAGAGAGAGAGAGAGAGAGAGAAAAAAAAAAACTATGTACATCACCCACCAACTATTAATTGACTTATGAAGAACAACTCTACTCATTCTTCACTCGGACAAAACAACAAACACATAACATGTGTAATAGGAAAATCATTGAATATACAGCCAAACCCCTGTTTTGTCTCTTTAGATAGAATAATGAGGTATTTCATATACCGAGTAACATTTCAGACAAGTAGGAGAACAACAATTGATATGTATACTATTCAAGTCCTTTAAAGCAAGAAAATTTATCATTTGTAAAAAAATAAACATAAAAGTGAAAAGGGAAGGTGAAAAATAAAATAAAATAAAAAATAAAAACTTACCGATTCCGAACAAAGGCCACGACGAAGGGAGGATCGTCGCGAATGGGAATCAGCGTCGTGAATGGGAATCGGAATCGTTGAGGATCGTCACCAATGGGATTCAGAATCGTCGAGATCGTTGCCAATGGGAATCGGAATCATTGAGATCGTCGCGAATGGGAATCGTCGAAATCGTTGAGATCGTTGCGAATGGGAATTGTCGGGAACGGGATCGTCGTGACTGTTAACACTAACTAATAGTAGTGGTAGCTTATAGTAGTGGGGAGATAAATACCTTTAGTTAATATAATAAATATGTTGGGTAAATATGCTTACAGTAGTGGGATGATAAATACCTTTAGTTAACGTAATCAATATTCTGGGTAAATACCTTGGGTAAGACTATGCTTGTAGTAGCATGCTTATAGTAGTGGTAGCATATAGTAGTGGGGAGATAAATACCCTTTAGTTAATATAATAAAATTTTTGGGTAAGACTATGTTGGAGATATGCTTTGACTTTAACAACTAATAAAATTCTATATAAAATCTTAACCTTTTAAGAAATGATGGATTTAATCATTCAATAGAACCCATGCTTTGATTTTGACAACTAAAGCTTGTAGATAAATACCTTTAGTTAATATAATAAATATTTTAGATAAAGATGCTTATAGTAGTGGGGAGATAAATATGTTTAGTTAATATAATAAATATTTTGGGTAAATACCTTGGGTAGGACTATGCTTATAGTAGTGGCAGCATATAGTAGTGGGGAGATAAATAGCTTTAGTTAGTATAATAAATATTTTGGGTAAATATACTTATAGCAATGGGGTGGCATATAGAGACATCCCTTAACCCAATTAATGGGTATGAACTTAACTATGTTATATTAACTACTTAACCCAAATGACCTAGCTAACTTAAGCTCATCAATGGGTATGAACTTAACTATATTATATTAACCACACATTTTTCTAATCATTATTTAATGTGTGACTTCACTCACACTTGTATACTCAACAAGTGGCAAAGTCAGGAATTTTTTTTAAGGGTAACTAACTGGCAAGGTTATATAGGGATATAAAAAATGTTAGAGTTAGTAATTTATCTAAATAATAATCTATTTTGACAATTCAGGCATAAACATGCCGTCTTATTATTATTATTATTATTTGGACAAGAGCATGCCTCTCTTATTTTATGCAATATATTCACAGGATGCACCGTGTTATATTAATCCAAACTGCCTAAGTTTAGTGGGTATGAACTTTTATTTTGAGAACAGTGGGTATGAACTTTTTTTTTTGAAAAGAACAATGGGTATGAACTTAATTGTGTTATATTAACCACTTAACCCAAACGACTTAAGCTTAATGGTTATGAACGTACTTAACTATACTATATTAATCATGTATTCTTCTCATCATATTATTCAATGTGAGACTTCACTCACACTTATATACCCAACAAGTGACAAAGTCAGGTATTTATTTTTTTTAAGGGTAACTAACTGGCTAAGGTTATATAGGGATATAAAAAATTGTTAGAGTTAGTAATTTATCTAAATAATAATCTATTTTGACAATTAGGCATAAACATGCCGTCTTATTATTATTATCATTTTTCAAGATCATGCCTCTTTTATTTTATGCAATATATTCACCAGTACCCACAAAGAGTAGAAGTTTAAAAAAAAAAAAAAAATTGAGCTACATTTTGAACCAGTTGAAGAGCTCACAATGTGTTTTATAGTCACTGTGTTTTAATAACTTGAAAACATGACTTTGAATCATGTTTTCAGTTATAAAGCACAGTATGTGTAAAACAAGCTTTTTCCCTTGACAAAGGAAACACGCCCTTCTTTATTCTTATCATGGAAGTCCGTCTCATTGTATGAGTAATTTTCAACAAGCGTGGTCTTTAACTTGTGCTAGGCAGATTCTAAATTTTTCTAGCAATAACTGCAAAAGGAAATGAACAAATATCACACTCTTATGGTTGTAGTGAAAATGAATCTAGAATATGTCTAGGGGTGTCAATTCGGATTAGCATGTCGGGTTCATGTCATGTCGAGGTAAGGGTATTCAACTAAATGACTCAACCCTAATCCAATCCATTTAATAATTGTGTCATAATCCTTCAACCTTAACCCAACCCATTTAACACACTTAATAAACAGGTCGTGTTGGTTAATAAGAATGTGACACAACCCATTTCAACCAACTTAATAGTTAATATTAAATATAATATCCATCTATAAATAAATATTTTTTACATCCTAAAAGTAGTATATACACTTCAAGTTTTCAACCCACATTCAAAATAATATAGTTCAATTTCCAATCATATTAGGGTACGTAAAATTTGTAAAGTTACAATTTCCAATTATACTTTTAAGTTTTATGTAATTACACGCTCTTCATTTTAAGTTTAAAATATAAGCTGGATATAAAAATGTATTTGACAAATCTAAAATAAAATGAATATTTGTTTTTTTTTATATAAGTTAAATAAGTTGTGTTAAATGGGTCATTTTAGGTTGATACAAATAAATTGACGTATCAAACGTGTCTATTGCGAGTCATGCGGGTTGACCCTCTTATGACTTATTTCTTATCGTGTTGTTTTCGGGTCAACCTGTTTATGACCCAAATCTGTTAAGGCCCAACCCTAACCTGCAAAAACCCATGTTGGGTTTATGTCGTGTTTGTGGGTTGGGTCAAACATTGACACTCCTAAATATGTCTTAGCCAAAAGCTTTATTACTGTAATTAAAAAGCCCACGGGAAATCTCGTTTTTGTGAAGAGCTGAAGTTTTATTATATAAAATGCATTGGTAATTTTCACCTAAAATGAAATCTAGTTCATCCCCGCCGAAAATTTATGAAAGCAGAAGGAAAATTTACTATACAAACATAATACAAACAAATAAGAACATATTTCATAGCATTATTAGTGCAATTATTTTTTAAAAAGTTGGTACACACATAACAGACAATCAATTGTATTGTTTCTTTGCCTTTGTCTAAACATAACAGAAACTTATGTTAACAGTTGTAATTTGCTACCTAAAAACTGATAAAGAACAAGAAGATAGAAAAATCAGTTAATTAGTAGATATTTTATTCTCTTCAGTTTGACCAATCCGAAGACCCAGTTAATTAACTAGTTACTTAAGAAACAAATAGAAGACGAAACGTAGACATCATCAACAAAAATATGGTCAAGAAGATGAATTGTGAGTTGACTCTCCTATACTTAATTCGATCTATATCTACCACAACATGACCTCCTTATGGCTGCTGGAATGTTTATAATCATGTTACCGCAGCATTAGGTTTTGAGTTTTGATGGGTCAATGATTTTGGGATGGATGTGTGTGCTCGATCGGAGTTGGAGCTTTTTGGAGTTTTAATTGAGGTGGTAAGTTTTAATTAGGCCAAAGTTACATTACATGAATTGTATCTTAACATATTTTGTTAACGGATGCCTTTGGGAAATTCGTTTAGAAAATACTTTTACAAACTTTATATAAAAAATGAAAAAAAAAAAAAAAAAACTAATTTTTTAAACAAAAATTTATATTTCCAATAAGACTTCTTCACTTCTTAATTCTTATATATCACATCCATTTCTAAGAGTGATAGCTGAGAGATCTACCAACCAAACCCCTACTTGCATGCTTCTGATCAGGGTACTAAATATACAATATATTCAACCAAATCTACAAGAAATGCCGACAATTTGATTATGTATTGTTGCAGTGTTAGTCTTATATTTTATTTACTGGCTAAGGGCACCTATACCAAAAAATAAAATAAAAGGAGGGCATATACTTCTGTTGTATATATATCTGCCTCTCTGGTCAACGGAGGAGGCTAGCAAGTAAAAACTAAGCTCAACAGGTTGTAGTAACAGCCGAAAGTCATAATGGAAATTGATATTTTATATGAATTTATTGAAAATAAAGATAATGTCTTACGGATCAAAATCTAAATATAATCTTAATATAGTTGACCAAAGCATCATTAATTAATCAAGAATCAAATACTATATATTGATGTTCGTCTCAAAAAACAAGTACTCTATGTTAAAAGAGTTTATTAATTATGACCGGTTGATTAAGTGGAATCTGTCTTGTTCCAGTAGTTCTCACAAGACTTCTTCGCTTATATATATAAATCCAACAATCAAACCATTACTTGCTATTTAGGGGTTCTACACAATAATTTTAACCAAATCTACAAAAAATGTGGATAATTGGATTATGTATTGTAGCAGTACTGGTCGTATATTTGACTTACTGGCTAAACAAATGGAGCAATCCAAAGTGCAATGGAGTCCTCCCTCCTGGTTCCATGGGTCTACCTCTTATTGGAGAAACCCTTCAGTTGATTGTTCCAAGTGACTCTCTAGACCTTCATGCATTTATCAAAAAGAGAGCTCAAAGGTTGCATGCTAATAATTGTGTCCGTTTATATTGTTTTTATTTTATTTTTGATAACTATAAATGTGTGTCTTTATAGTATATATCATTATCTACAAGTTTATATTTATGTATTTAAGTATATGTATGCGTCCTGTATCAACTTAAAACAAGCATAGCTAGATAATATGAGTAGCAGTGAACTCTTCTTTCTTTTGCTGGTCACATGCATTAACTCATCTCATTGTTATGCCAACTACTCCAAAAATTCAGTAATTGAAGACTTAGTCACTTAGATATATACACAATGGCCTTGTATAGTGTGGGTGGTAGTTTAAAAAAGAGATGGAACAATAACGGGGTTGTCTAGCTTGATCAAACAAAATTGATTCTTGCTGAGAAATTATCCTCTTGTAAGAGAAATAAGAAACTTTAGTGCTACCTAGAATAAAGGTACATCGATGATTAGGTCAACACTAAGAGTATTATTAGTTTAGAATTAGTAGAGATCACACATCTTGGTTAGTGAAGTAATTAAGTCTTTACAGAGCCAGTTCAGCCAGATGAGCTTTGGTGGGAATGATCCCCTGAAGCCCCAGTGGAGCAAAAAATTCATATTTCAAAAAAGTTTGATTCCAAGTATGTTTTGAAATACTTTTTTTCAATTTATTTCAAGGTAATTTATAAGATTATCTAAGTGTATTATTTAAATAAGTTATATAACTCATTAAAATGTCATATAACTATAACTTGTGGATAGTCTCTTTAACCATCACATCATATAGAACTAAATTAAAATAACTTAATTAATTTTTTCTTTCTACAAACTATATATATATATATATATATATATATATAAATGCAATTGCACTCAAACATATATACAGTTTTTAAGATCAATGAGAATGTATATATTGAATTCCATTTTAATATAAGAGAATTCACAAAAACGATGATATATATTTTATTTATTTGTTAAGGGTTTTTTTTTTTTTGTGTGTGTGGCTTAAATAAGTCTTTTTACAAAGTTTTGTTCAAAGTTAAAATTACTGGTATAAATTAAAAAAAATTTAACAGTTAGATAGAAACTAAATAAATCCTACCTAAATTTATGTTGCTATGTAATCATCTCAAATGTTGTTTTGGTTATTAAAAAATATTTTATGAAGGAGAAAAAAAAATATTACATAAATTATTTGAGGTCTTATTAGCTTTTATTTAGTATCACAACTTTTGAAAGATAACGATATTTTTCTTCTTTTTCTCCATTGTCAAAACTCTAGCTTTGCTATTTTCACTTTTTCCGCCTGAACCTGAAAAATCAAATTATAATTCTTTATGTTTTTTCCCTCTCTTAGATATGGACCAATATTTCGATCTAGTTTGGTTGGTCGGCCTATAGTACTATCAACAGATCTTGAATTCAACCATTACATTGTTAAACAAGAAGGAAGGTTAGTAGAAATGTGGTACTTGGATACATTTGCCAAGTTTATAGGGATGGAAGGCGAAAATAAGATAAGTGCAGTTGGTAATGTCCACAAGTACATAAGAAGCATCACATTGAATCACCTTGGTGCTGACGCCGTTAAGGAAAAGTTGCTTCCTCAAATGGAAGAAGTTGTTAACAAAACCCTACAAACATGGTCAAGTCAACCTTCAGTTGAAATGAGAGATGCTGCTTCTGAAGTAATTTTCAACTTTCCCTTGATAGAGACACATTTCCTTCACAATGTAGTGCCCAGGGGCGGAGCCAGGGGGGGTCGAGAGGGGGCAGTTGCCCCCCCTGGCTCAGCAAAAAAAATAGTTGGGTGGCTTTTAAATTTTAGTAAGAAGGTTTGTATTTGGTTTGACAATATATCCATCTCAAAGTTGCATCTCTTTCTCTAGCTTTGGCTGGAACTTGGTGTCAATTCTCCACTTCACCATGTGGATCCTTACTAAAAAAAATTCTTTATGTAATAATTATCCTACTTCATAAAATTTTGTATAATAAACCAAAATTTTGAGATAATTATATAATAACACAAACTTACGTTAGTTGTATTTGGTGTTCATACTTAATTAGTAAAAATATTTTCATTTATAAATGGAATTTTTACTCTATATATATATATATATATATATATATATATAAAAGAAGATGGCTTATTTATGCCAAAAAAAAAAAAAAAAAAAATCCTTTACAACTATCCAACATATATGTAATATGTGTGTGTTTCAATATGCATGCATAGTGTATATAAATTTTGCCCCCCCTCGAGTCAAATCCTGACTTCGCCACTGGTAGTGCCCTTTGGGTTATGACATATCTATGTTTCTTGGATATTGCAGATGCTTCTTGACTTCAGTGCGAGGATATTCTTTAGTTATGATGCAGAAAAACTATTACAGTTAAAACTGAGTGAAAAGTTCGCTAATACCTTAGGATGTCTCATGTCATTTCCCTTGAATATCCCTGGTACAACATACCATAAATGTTTAAAGGTAATCAAAATAACAAGAAAAGTTAACTTTCCCAAATATTATTAATTTGAAAAAATTACTCATACATTAATTTTACATTTTACTTTTCATTTGCTAGTCACAAAAAGAAGCAATGAGCATGTTGAGGAAAATAGTAAAAGAGAAGATCACTTCACCTGAAAAAAGATCTGAAAATTTGCTTGATCAAGCTATAGATGACATGGAAAAGGAGAAGTTCTTGTCAGAAGACTTTATCGTCCAACTGCTTTTTGCGATCTTATTTGCTAGCTTTGAGACTTCAGTATCAGTATTATTAGCGTTGAAGTTTCTTGCAGAGTATCCTGCAGCTTTACAAGAGTTGACGGTATGTAAATGTACAAAAAACATTGTTTTTTTGCCCACAATCTATATATATGTTGTGTTGTACAGTAGTGATGTAACCTAACACTAATCATGTATCATTTATTAGGATGAGCATGAGGCAATTCTTAAGAATAGAGAGAATCCAAATTCCATACTCACATGGGATGAATATAAGTCGATGACTTTTACATTTCAAGTGGGTTCTACAATCTCTACACGGTCTGGTATCTCTTGGAGTTGTTTGATGAATTCAATTATCTTATAAAAACAAAAATTTTGTTATGTTGAATTATAGGTAATCAATGAAGTTCTAAGGATGGGAAATGTTTCTCCTGGGTTATTACGAAAAGCATTGAAGGATATTGAATTTAAGGGTATGTTCTCACACGCATATATTTGATTCAAAGTCTTCGTGTGTGTATATATATATATATATATATATATATATCCAGTTACTAAGTGTACATGTTTGGCCTAGCGCATACAGGATATACAATTCCAGCTGGTTGGGCCATTATGCTGGTAAATTCTGCTCTTCAGGTAGACCCAAACACATTCAAGGATCCACTTGCCTTCAATCCATGGCGTTGGAAGGTATGTAGTTGCGCATTATGGTACCAGTTATTAGAAACCTTTTTCCCTAATATTATTGTTGTTCATTATGGGCACTCTCCTTGACAACATTTTTTATGAATGGTACCAGGATCTAGACCCATTGGTTGTATCTAAGAATTTCATGCCTTTTGGAGGAGGAATTAGACTATGTGCAGGGGCGGAGTATATTAAATCATTCATGGCTACATTCCTCCATGTTTTGGTCACCAAATATAGGTAATTTTCTCACTTTTATTATCTAACTTGTGCAATTGTTGCAACAAAATTTTGCACGTTTTGTCGTGGGATAAAAGAAACCACTCAATTGAAATTGATCTATTTAAAATTCAAATTAAATACAATAAATTTAAATATTTTTTGGAAAAAAAAATTATTTGATAGTTGGAGGAAGGATGATTTGAACCCTAAATACATCTGTTGAAAAACCAGGAGGTACCAATTAAGTTACAAGGTTTTTGACAAATATAAAGATATATTTAGTTTTACATCTTTCAAAACAGTTTTATACAATCTTAATTGTAATATGGATCTATAAATTTAACATGCGACTAATATGTAATATCCCACCACACTGAACATGATCCTCTGTGTATATTTGTTAAATTTTTTTATAGGTGGACAAATGTCAAGGGTGGAACCATTGCTCGAACTCCTGCTCTAGAATTTATAGATGGCCTCGAAACTAAATCCTTTGTGAAGAATAATTAAAAGAAAATCCAATTTCATGCAAAATAATGGATATTTATATATTGAAATAAGATGTTCTAATTTCACGAAAAATAATTGGACACGTCCAAATGCAAGTACATTTTGCTTCTCTTATTGTATATGTATTTCAGGGTTTTGATTAGATCACTTCCAACAATACATCATTTACAAAATGTGGACATGGTACGAAATATTATATATTTGAATGTGAAATAATAATTCTCCTGTACTTTATGTAACCTCTTTCTCTCTCTCCCTCCTAGAATGCGAAACAAAATCTACTGTTAGCAATTAATGTTTCTTATGTGTGAGGAATATGTGCTAGTTTTAAGCCATATCATTTTGCAAAAAAAAAAAAAAAAAAAAGTAAAGTAAGTGAGATTATATATATATATATATATATATATATATATATTTTTAGAGAGTTTCAACCTATGGCGTCCGCTTCTGATGATAGCTCTTTATTATCAGACCAAGACATTAACCAATTTTTGGTGTAGGCGGAAATTGAACCCCAGATCTCTTATACAACCATCAGAAACTTTATCAGTTGAGCTAACTGGAACCCACTTTTTTTTATATTTATTAACTTGTATAGGTAATTTAGTATAGTTGGTAAAATATCTAATCTAATGGTAAAAAACAATTATAATAGAATGGATGCTATAGGCTCTAATCCCATCATGTATATAAAGAAAGTGAGGTGCATTTTAATCTTTGGTGAACATGGAAAAACACACGTCGTAAGTCGTAACATATTGTCTATCATATTACGGATGAATAATGTGAGGGGATACTACAGGCCAACTATACTTATGCTTCATACGATAAAAAAATAAATAAATAAATAAGTTGTTGGTTGGTTTAGGATTGTCTTTTAGAATTTTCAGTAATCTAGAGCATTCAATATTTGGTTGAAAATAGCTTAAAGAGTGACAGCTTAGCTAAGCGACCTAAAGCAAGACCACTAAACTAAATGATGAGTATATTACATAAAGCCCATGTGTGAGCACACCATCTCGCATTGCACACGTGGTTCATGCCACCCATGTGAAGTTTAGGTTAAATTCTTCCTAAGTTTTTTACCTTGAAATTGTTGGTTTTATTGGTTTTCTTGGATCATCATATTGCTTTGTCTTCTTTACTTTTCTGCATTAAGTGACAAGATTGTATGTGTTTAACCTAGATCTAAATAATAAACTTAAGTAACAACTTGGTTAATTTATTAGGTTAAACAATCTAAGTGTACATGGGCTTAAACAAAAAAATAAGTGGTATCAGAGTAGGTTCACTTTGATTGGATTAACGTTCTAAGTGAGATCCTTGATCCCTGCTGTAATGGATAATTTTAAGTGTCTTAATGCTTTTAGCTTTGAAGATTTGAATAAAGAAGATGCTAAAATCTATGAAAATTGCTTAGATATTCAAGAAAGAGTTAAAATTGGCTAATCTTGAAAAAGATGAATTGATTGTGAGATTGGTTGAATCTAATGAAAAGTATGAATTTTGGAGAAATCAATTTTCCTCTCAAGATAAAAAGAAGAAAATTTTGGAACAAAAGTTAGCTGAGTCTGAAGCTAAACTTGAAAATTTGTCTAATACCAAATTTGTTGTTGATAACAAATTTGTTTCTGTTTCTATTCCTCTTAAGACTAAAGACAAAAAAGTTTATATTCCTCATTTCAAGAGGAATCATAAAAAAATGCTTATTTTGCTAGGTTAGGCAAAGGTAAAAGTTCTAGTGTAGAAGCTAAAGTCTCTAAACCTGTGTCTAAATCTACGACTAGATTACAAAAGAAATCTTTTTTTGTGCCTACCTATCACCTCTGTGGTGTTGTTGATCACATTAGACTAAATTGTTCTTTGTTGAGGCAAAAACCATAATTTGAGACTAGATCTGATGTTAGGAATACTGATGTTCCTAAATCTGTTTGTCCTAATTGTCACAAATTGAAATTGAAGAATTCTATGTTTCAGTCTAAGACATGTGATGATTTTTCTCTTGTCATAAGTCTTGATAAATTGTTTCATATGCTTTTGAAAAACTTAAGCTTGTTGGCTTGTGAAAAGAAATTGCAGGATCTCAGTCTCTCTCAGAAGGTATGTAATCCCTCAAATACACTTTGTTTCTCATGATTACTCACCTACAAAGCCAAAGATGCATGTTGTATGGGTGAGAAAAGATTTTCTCAAGTGAGTGTTGTTTACTTGTTCTTGATTTAATTCTTTCAATTATTTGTGGACATGTTTACTTTTTGTGTTTTGCTATCTAGTTTTTAGTTTTTTTTTTTTTTTTAATTATAAAAAACCAAAAAATAAACTTTAAAAAATTTCATAAAGACAAAAATATTTTATTTTGTGTCTAGTTTTGTGTTTCTTGAGGATTACATGATTTATGATATCACTCTTTTGATTTAGAATATGCTTGACACTATGGAGAAACATAGAAAGTGTGTGTTGCATAACAAAGTGCATGAGCTATTTCTGATTTTATATGAGTATGTACTAGTTTGTACATGTACTCATGGGTTAATTAAAAAATTGATATTTCTTGTTTGAGTACCCTCCATAGCTTAGTTGAGCATTGTCATGCATTGTTGTTGCATTTTATTCATTTAGCATAAAGTGTGCTTTTTGTTTTTGGTCATAAAATTTGAAAATACAAAAATATTTTTTTTTGTATTACACATCACCAAGTGTGTAATTGAGGTTGGCCTATGAAATTTGCATTTCATGATTCTATAACTTGTTTAGCTTTAAAGAGCTATTTTTCTGCACTTTGCTAGTTTGTGCTATGGGGTGCTTAAATTGTGTGAGTTGTTTATGGTTTTTAAACACATACTCTTGATTTTGATGTCAAATTCTTTTGATTGTAATGACTAAAAGAATCCTAAGAGAAAGGCATAAATAACCATCTCATCATTGTTACTCGCCAATCATGAACACCTGTGTGCAATTCATAAAAGTCGTGCTCGGTAAGGTGTAGCACTTGCGTAGCAAGATAATATGAGGTTTTGATTTCAAAAAGAATAAGAAAATCAAAAGAAAAAAAAAAGAAAAAGAAAAGCAAAAAGAAAAATAAAATGCTTTTACATAATTACAAGTGTGTTTTCTAGGAAATGTGGGAGTTATATGATGTAACTCTTTAGGTGATAGTTACTTTCGAACCAATGTGATTAATGACGTAGAAAATTTGTTTAATTACTATCTACATATCACATTTTTTGTACTTTGTACACTTGCTAGTTGCACACACTACACGCAAATCTTTGCTAAATTCTGTATATATAATAGTGTGTCGACTATTCTGGCCATCTTTAATTGCATATGAATTGATGTGAAAATGCAAAAATTTTATTTGGTTGGAAATTTGAAGAAATTTTTTTTTAGAAGTTTAGATTTTGTGATTTTAACTTCTTGATTGGCTTTGATGTTTGCATTTAAGAGGCATCATGTTTTTAAAACTTTTCTGGATTATGTTCATATACATCGAGTCAAAAAAACTGCTTTCAAATTGTTTTTCTGTATAAAATTTCTAGATTTTTAAGTTTTAAAATTTTTACTGTTTCAACCGATCGAAGATGTTCTTAACCGATCAAAAGTGTGAGTTTTTGTGTTCAAAACTCTCTGCCTCTCTCGATCGATACTTAATCAATGTTTGACCGATCGAAACTGGAACATTTTCAGTTTTTAGTTTCTTGACTGATCAGTCTTTTCATGCATCATTTGTGATAGGATTCACATGTATTGCATTGTTTTCTTTATCCATGCATTTTTGTAGTCATATCTCTTATTGTTTTTCACACATAACACCCATATACTTTGCTAAATTGGGTACTCAACTTGATTTAAAAATTGATTAATTAAATTTTTGAGTTCTGTACATTTTAGTATATGCTAATTTTTATATGTGAATTGTAGAAAATATTTTTTTAAGATATGTTGGATAATAAATGTGCAAATATTTTCTCTAGTATTAAGGTTGATTTGTGTTTGTTTGTTTAGACCCCTTAAAACAGATTGTTTAACTTAATTAATTAACCAAGTTGATTATAAGTTTATTATTAAGATCTAGGTTAAACAAGCATATATCATATCATGCACAAATGCAGAAAAGTTAATAACACCACGATATGATGACTTAAAAAAACCAATGAAATGAACTATTTCAAGGTAAAAACCTGGGGATGATTTGACCTAGCTATCCTTAAGGTAAAAAAAATCTACTATATGAGAATTGAAGTTTTTACGATCAAATTTAACCCTAAATCTATTTCTACCTCATGTAGAAACTTATTGACATGACCACGTGTAAGCTCCAAATCCACAAACTCCTTCTCTTCTTGGATTTACAACACACAAGCTCCCACACTTATAACTTTAAGATCCCACTCAAAGGTTTTGCAACAAAAACTCTACAGTTTATGACTCCAAGACCACCCTTGAAGGTTTAAATCATCAACAGCTGTTGATCTTGTTGCAGCAACTTCAGATCTACTGGATCTAATGATATGAGAATGATTTGTGGAAGTGACTTTGAAAGAGGAAGGCACAATACCTTTTAGATCTCACAAGAGCACCTCCAAAAAATCTTCAAAACATGCCTTAGGGTTTCCTTTAAATACTATGTGAAATAGATCTAAAACTCTAATCACTTAATGGGCCAATGGGCTATTGGGCTTAATTAAAATTCTGCAAAATCTGATTTTCTACAATTTTCAATCGATCAGATCTAATTTTCAATCGGTCAGGATTCATAGAATTTGAACCCTCCTTTCTGCAACTTGAATGTTCTTGTATTCTGACTTGTAGTACCTTGAGCATTATCTAATAAACTCTATAGACTCTAAGATCTATACCTAGACAAGTTTGTGCTCATAGCTTGCCAATTGTTCTAAACTTTTAGAACCTAACAATTTGAGTTCAAAATACCTTGACACATAAAACAAATTGCATGCTGAATTTTTATATCATTGATATCTATATTATATAGTCTTAATTGATTGTGCCTGGAGTGTTTTCATGCATTTGTTTATGGGTCACATAGTGTCAAGTTTGCATATATTGAAAGAAAGAATATTTTTCTTCATGTGTATCCTCAGCTTAGTTTTTTTTAGGTTGGTTTATGTCTTCTTAGTTTTTCCCACCTCCTAAATTTTCCCCAAAACTTGTTTTGATTTTCCTCTTTTTGTAGGGGGAGAAAGATGTTTTTAAAACCTATTTTAGACACTCAATTTTGCACCCATGATTTAATCGAGGAGAATGACTTGAATGACCATCCACGTACCCTAAAAATCATGATTGCATTACATGCATCAGTTTGTTCTTATATTACATGCGTCAATTTGCTCTTGCATTACATGCATTAATTCATTCATTGCATATCATAAAAATGATTGTGAGATTCAAACAGTCGCAACAGTGTTTCCGATTTCCAAATTGGATCATCGGATTGAAAGATATCACATGATCAAGTTTGCACGATCAACATGGATTGTGTCTAGGTAGAGTTGACCACATGTGATTTATTTAAATTAATTTTTATTGGTTAAAAACTAAATTTAATTAAATAATTTTGTGATTGGTTAATAATTAGTGTTTAAAATTGGGATGCATGCATAGGAATAAAATGGGTGATTGGATAACATTAAAATTGTGGATAGTCTGAACTTTATCAAGATTTATTTTAGGGTATTTATTTACAAGATAATTGTTCTTAAAAAGCTTGAATTATCCATAAAAGAGATTAAAAAAAAAAAAATCAAAGATGGAGCATGAAAACACGTCTAGGTGCAAGGACCAAGCAAAAAACCCTAAAAGGAGAGTCCAAAACGCACCTAAACACGGAAGAGCGTTTGGTGTCCAAGAGCCCATTCGGCACTTTTGGAGTGCTGAACAGCACTTTAAAAGGGCCGAATTGGCATCTTTTGGGCTTTGGCCCAACAGCCTTCAGGTGACAATAAGGCACACCCTTTTCAATCTTTTTGCAAAAGGATGAGTCCTGATTCGCGTTCTACACTTCAGGGCTATTTTTTAGAGTTTTCCAGCCCTTATAAATAGAGGCTGGGTCTCATGATTCAACATCTTTTTTCTACGCTTTGGGAGGCACATGTTTTGAGGCTCTCAAATTGCTGATACTTGCTAATCCTCTTTGAGATTTGCAGCTTAAATTAGCTAGGTTTTTTAGGTTTCAAAGATAACTGAATAAGCTTCTTTGAACCCTAAAACATCCTCTCAAGAACAAGGAGTACTCATGCAAGAGGTTGTTTTCAATCACCTTTTTCTTTTTATGCTTCTTGTTTATGATGATGAATGCTTTCCTTTATCCATAACATGAATTGTTAATCATTGTCTTGTTAAAGCATGATCTTGATTTTATTTATGTAATTGTTATGATCTCTTTCTTAGTTCCAATAATTTGCATATGATCAATGTTTTTTCTTGAAACAAAAACAGATCTACATCTTTCTTAGGTTTAGATTTGAATTTTTCTTAATTAAAAAACAAATCTACATATTCATGAGATGCAGATCTGAATTTTATTCAATTAAAAACTGATTTGTATCTTTCTTAGAAACAGATCTGATTTTTCTTTAACATATGCAGATTTTTGAAATAAAGAAAAAGATTAAACATGATTGGGTTTGTTTTATTTTAGGTGAAAAACCCATTTTAGTCCCTACATTTTCTCGCGATTCCCACTTTGGTCCCTAACTTTTTTTTCCACCAATTTTAGTCCCTCTCCTAGAAAACACGTCTTGTTTTAGTCCCTGACGTTACATCAGAGACGGAAATTGCACAATTGGCAAATGGAAAAAATTAAAAATATTAAAATAATGCCCACTGTGTCCATGTGGCTTTCCACATCAGCCTCTAAATTAAAAAAATTAATTTATTAATTCTAACTAAATAAAAAAATTAAAAAAAAGAAATAAAAACCAAACCCAGCAAGAACAACAAATTTAAAACCCAGAAAGAACAAGATCAACAAAACACAAACCCAAAAAATTAAATTCAAACCCCCACACCACCAAAACATCAAACACAAAAATCAAATCTAGATTTTCAACCCCCAAGCTCAAAACTCAAAACCCAAATTTTCTTATACTTTCTGAGAAACCAAACACAAACCTCAGATCCAAACCTTAGAGTTGAAACCAAACCACCTCCAACCTCAAATTCAAAACTATCAAACCCAAACAAAATCAACCTCACCTGACAACAAAACCATCTCCTCTCTTAGCCGACGCTGCTTTCTTCTTGCTCCTGTTTGCCTGGGATGTGGGTTTGCATGGAGGTGCTTTCATGGTGGAGATCGTGGGTCTTGAGTTTTAGGTCTTTGGTCATGGAAATCATTTTGTAGATCAATGGGTTTGGGTTTCTTGCTCATTCTTTGTATGAAACTCATCGAAGAAGAAGAATTGTAGTGTTGTTATTGTTGTTGTTCATCTTTGTCTTCGTGAAGCTCTCTCCGGCTCTGCGTTCTTCGCCGCCTCTCGCACCATATCGCTTCAAGACCATGAGGAAGAACCAGTCTTCACTAGTGGTGACTTGCGTCGTCTCCTCCCACTTCACCTGTACTGATGTTGAGGTAGACCGAGAACTGGTGAGACGATATTCCGATCTTCCGGCTCAAAATCGATTGGAAGCCCTTGAATAGCAACGACGGGTAAACGAACACACTTTCGATCTTCTGATGCTAATGTGGGTGTGATGTAGCTGTGGGTATGGTGGATTCCGGAGTTTTTTGTGGTGCGGGGGTTTGAAATATGGGTTTGAATTTAATTTTTTGGGTTTTAAATTTGCTGGGTTTGTGTTTTGTTGATCTTATTCTTGCTGGGTTTTAAATTTGTTCTTTTTGCTGGGTTTGGTTTTTATTTTTGTTTTTAATTTTTTTATTTAGTTAAAATTAATAAATATATATTTTTTTAATTTAGAGGCTGACGTGGAAAGCCATGTGGACACAGTGGGCATTATTTTAATATTTTTAATTTTTTCCGTTTACCAACTGTGCAACTTCCATCTCTAATGTAACATCAAGGACTAAAACGAGATATGTTTTCTAGGATAGGGACTAAAATCAGTGGAAAAAAAAAGTTAGGGACCAAAGTGGGAATCGCGTGAAAATGTAGGGACTAAAATGAGTTTCTCACCTTTATTTAATTCATGTTGCATAAATTTATGTTATGAGTGAAACTCTCTTCTTAAATAATCTTTTCCATATTTTTTTAACATATAAAAAACAGATCTGATTTTTCTGTTATAAAAAAAAAAACCCTTTTTTATCATTATCACAAAAACATATCTAATCTTTTACAAACCAAAAAAAAACCCTTTTTTATCATTATCATAAAATGATCTGATATTTTTCAAATCAAAAGACTTTATTTCATGTGATAAACACAGATCTGAATTTTCTATCTACAAAAACTACCTTTTTTCTACATCTTACAAAATAGATCTGGTATTTTGACAAATAAAAATCAATTTTTTTTTTTTTTTTTTTTACCAATCAAAACAGATCTAAATTTTTTTAAAACAAAAGAAGAGACTTTATTCATAAATAAATTTATGAGGTTTAATATTTATTTAACTTGTTCAACATATCATTCATGACATGCATAAACAGGTACATTGGTCACAAGAGTCTAGAAGACCTGACTTTGTCTGGGCGAAATGGGTGCCTAACACCTTCCCATTCCGTAACCTAGCCTCCGAATTTAGGTTTTTGGCTAAGTAGATCTAGCCTTATCTTTATTTATTTTGGGTAGAATGTAACTAGGACAAAAAGTCATGTAATTATTTGGTAGTTTGTAACTAGGACCCAAAGCCATGTAATTTTTCAATTTTCCAAATATGTATTTTTTTTATTCAATCAATGAAGAGAATAATTCAGTCATGTATTTATTTTTTCTTATTTTTTATAAAAAAATAAGTGGTGACTTCATACCACTTACCCAAAAAGAGAGATGGCCTAAAAAGCATTCCAAAAATCTCTCTTTCTTGAGAGGCACTTTTTTCGAGGTCTCTCACACCTATGTTGTTTATAGGGGGAGTTGTCTCTATTTTCTATAGAGTTGAATTCTTTTGTGTGTCTTTAATTCTCTACATTCTCTTGCCTTCTGTTGTGTATGTTTACTGTCTACCTTCTGATTGGGTTGTGTTTGTCAATACGTGACAAAAAGGGGGAGAAAAAGATGAAATTTGAAGAGTTTTTAACTGTCTTTATTTAGGGGGAGAAAATAAAATTTTTTGATGTAGGGGCAGATGATGAAATTGTTTTTGAAAATGGGAGAAAATAAAATTTTTTGATGTATCTAACTTAGGGGGAGAGTTAGTTTGCATATTCGTTATTTTTTGTTTATTTGTTCTTATTTCCACACATGCGTTGATGTGCTCTAGTGAGTGTTTCAGGAAAGAGAGGTACATTTTGATCAAGATCTTTTGTCTCTTCTAGCAACTTTTAGGTTTGAAGTCTTAGATTGGGATTTGTGATGTAATTGGACATATTATTGTAATAGGGCTGTTCTTGTATTTGAGCATTTCATATTGTATGTAAGTTTCGTCACGGATTGCCAAAGGGGGAGATTGTTAGGTTCTAAAAGTTTAGAGCAATTGGCAAACCGTGAGCACAAACTTGTCTAGATATAGATTCCTATATCTATAGGTTTGATTAGACAATGCTCAAAGTGTTACAAGTTAGAACACAAGAACATACAAGCTGCAGAAAGAAGAATTCAAAACATGCCAAGTTCGACTAATTGAAAGATAGCTTTGACCGATCGAAACACGGGTTTGCAGAATTTTAATTAAGCTCAACTGCTCATTAAGCCTAGTAAGTGATTAGGGTTTCAGATCTATTTCACATAGTATTTAAAGGAAACCCTAATGCACATTTTCAGAAGACTTTGGAGGTGCTCTTGTGAGATCTAAAAGGTATTGTGCCTTCCTATTTCAAAGTCACTATTAGAAATCATTCTCATACCATTAGAACTAATAGATCTGAATTTGCTGCAACAAGATCAACAACTGAAGGTGATCTGAAACCTATGAGTGGGATCTCAAAGTCACAAGTATGGGTGCTTGTATTGCAGTAAGTCCAAGAAGAGAAAGAGTCCGTGGATTTGGAACTTGAATATAGTCGTGTCAGTAAGTTACTACTAGAGGTAGCAATAGATTTAGGGCTAAATCTGATTGTGAAAACTTCGATTATCTTATAGTGGGTTTGCTTTACCTTGAGGATAGCTAGATTAAATCCTCCCCAGGTTTTTACCTTGAGACGGTTTGTTCCATTGGTTTTCCTAGGTCATCATATCGCAGTGTTATTTACTTTCCACTGCTTTGCATGATATAATTTATTATTGTTGTTAGGTTCTAAAGTCTTAGGATTTTATGTATTTAGAACTCTAATTTGT
This sequence comes from Quercus lobata, assembly GCF_001633185.2. Taxonomy (NCBI): domain Eukaryota; kingdom Viridiplantae; phylum Streptophyta; class Magnoliopsida; order Fagales; family Fagaceae; genus Quercus; species Quercus lobata. The sequence continues at coordinate 54,104,265 of NC_044914.1, forward strand.
ATTGTTGGCAAACCATAATCAAAACAATGTGTTTAGAAGTGTTTAAGTCTAGCTCAAAGTTGTGCGTCTATGTAAAGTTGGAATCGAGTTAAATCAGGAAAGGATTGTGCCTTTCGTCCTGGCTTGATCGATCGAAAGACAGGCTCGATCGATCGAAGCTCGGGCAGAATGTTTTTCTGCGGATTCGTCCAACTCAGCCCTAAGTGTTTTAAAACGTTTTTAGGGTTTCTTATTTGTCCTAAGTATAAAAGGCAAACCCTAGCCACGTTTTAGTGTTGCTCATATTTGCGGTTTGTGTAAATCTCTTGTGAGATCTAGAGGAGCTTTCCTTTACACAAACTTAGGGTTTTCAAGGAGAAGATTTATCTACACCTTGATGATCAATTCAGTTGCTGCCATTGAAGTTTAAAGAAAACACAAGTGGGTGTGCTTGTAGCTGGTGGTGAATCCAAGAAAGAAGGAGTTTGTGGATTCGGAGCTTGCATGTGGTCGTGTCAGTAAGTTCTACTGGTTGGTAGCAATAAGAAGTCGAGCGTAGGGGTTTATAAGTCTTATTGTATGAACTTCGATTCTTTCAAGATACTGGATTCAAGTTTACCTTGAGGATAGGTAGGTCAAATCCTCCCCAGGTTTTTACCAGTTTGGTTTCCTAGGTGATCATATCTTGTGTTATTTATTTTCCGTTGCTTTGCATGATTTGATCTTTTATATTGTGATAACCTAGACTTGTTTAATTGGACTAAGTAACAACTTGGCTAATTACCTAGGTTTAATCAATTATTTAAGGGGCCTAAAAACCATCAATTGTTTAACCTAGATCTGAATAATTAACCTAAGTAATCACTTGGCTAATAGATTAAATTAAACAATCTGCTTTAAGGGGTTTAAACAAACAAACAAAAGATATTGAATTTAAAGGTATGTTCTCTCACGCATATATTTGGTTCTTCTGGATATATATATATATATATATATATCCAGAATGATAAATAGGATGTTTAGAAGGAGTGACTCTTCCACTTCCATTAGATCTAGCAGTACTAACCCTCATGAGATTCCACAAGAAGATGGAACAATCAACTCAGAGTCGTACCAGCTTTCAAATCTAGATCAGAAGTTAGGAGATTGGAACATACCCAAAGTTCCCACAACTCAGGTCTATAAGTCTTCGTCATGGTCCTTGAAAAAGTCTTTCAGAACAGACTACCATGTTAGGACTATAGAACAAGTTTACAGCATCAACAAGGAGTATGAAACATGCTACTTGTTATCCCCTGCAGCAGTGAAAGCTCACAGGGAGAAAGATCATAAATTCCTCCATATAGGACTTGTCCAAGTTGGAGTAAAACCATTGATCAGAGAAGGTTTGAACAACTCGATCCTTATGGCCCTTAGAGATACTCGTCTTATCAGATTTAATGACAGTCTCCTAGGAACCATAGAATCCAGTTTAAGTAACGGTCCAGTTCACTTCGACTGTTTCCCAAACCTCACAGTTGCACTTGATGACCCTCATATTCTGAAGGTCCTCACCCTCAACATTAAAACCCATGGAACCCTTGTGTTACATGGCACCAGACAGCTTGCTCTTATATACAGAGTGTATTATAAGTGCATGAGGACAAACATGTCCATCCAGGCTTTAGATAAGAGAAAGGCAGGTGAAACCACTCTTATCCAAACCTCAAATGTGAGATCCACCGTTCAGGTACCAAGAACCCTGAAATGGTCTGAGATCACATTTCCAGCACAATGGTCTTTAGAGAATGAAAATTACCCTTTACAGATCCAGAATCCTGTTAGCAACCCAGATCTAGAAGTTGTCCAGCAGTTAGCCGATGGAACGGTTAGACTTAGCTTTGACCAGTCTAGGTTCAGGCTACCCTTAGAATATGATGAACCCATGCCCAGATCTTCGTTAGATCTGTACCAAGGACATCAAGAACCAAGGTCTAGATCCGTAGATCTACGCCAACCCTTTAGGCAGCCAACTATCCTTTTGAAAGATAGACCTGCATCCCAGTATAGTTCGTCTAAAACACGAGCTCCTTTTCCTACATCTAGAAGAGACTTAGGCGCACAGTTTCAAGGTGTTAAAGACCACTCCCAGGTTAGTACCCCTTGTTACACGGCCAAGCAAGACTCAGTTGCTGATCAAGAAGAAGACAGCAACAGTCAGGACAATCTTAAACCTCCATCACCATCAGGATCTGATTTTAAAAATCATATTCAGCAAGAACCTGAATATGACCATCAGCTCCTAATGTTGACAAAAGAGTTCATCCCTGATATGGATATGCTCGAAAAGGAATTTAATTCTGAAGAGAACAGAGTTAAAAGAGAAGCCTATAGAGCCAACCATACCAAGGAACAAAAGGTTGAAGTCTTGGAGAAATGGAAGTTATTCATGAAAGAGGTAAAAGCTGATTATCCTTTCTTTGAATACTTTGAGAAACATTTCAAATGGCATAAGAAAAACTGTGTCAAAACCAAACTTCATGAAAAACTCGCTAGACATTCAAAAGTAGAGAAACCAATCTCTCCTTCACCAGAAGTAAATGTCTTAGAAACCCACATATCTTCTAGCAGTTCCAATGAACTCTCCTCAGAAAATGAAAAGGAGAATGAACTACTAGATGACCAGCTTGGAGATACACCCCCACTTCCTCCTAAGAAATGGATATCCAAATTTAGAGGGAACCCAGCCTTTAAGGATTTCCATAGGAAGAAGATAGTTTCCAAGGAATATAGAAAACATAAGTTGATGAACAATGGCTTCTATAAGAAAGGAAACCCCAACACCATTGAATGCCTCAAACCTAAAGCAAAAGGAAAATGCTTTAAGTGTGGAAAGAAAGGACATTTCAAGAAAGAATGTCCAAGCAAATCCCCCACCCATTCTTTAGTATCTGAAGATATCTCCAAGATCCTAGAACTAGACCATTCTGAAAATAAGTCTCCCAATAATTCTATTGACCGAGAAATCTGTCAGATTTACCAAGACTCATCCTCTCCTAGAGTCTCAACCAGCACCTCTAGTAGTCCAGATGAAACCATACCATGCACAGATAGTTGTTGCAAGAACAACACTATCAAAGTTCTTTCTAAGCAAGAAGAGCTTCTCCTAGATCTCATAGAACAGATCAAGGACCCAGAGGAGAAATCTCGAAGACTTAGTGAGTTCCACAAAACCCTAGTAAAGGAAGACAGTACATCCCAACCTAGGATACAGGAACCCAAAGTTGATTTGGATAAAATCTACAATAGATTTACCAAGTCCAAAAAAGAGATAACCATCCACGATCTCCAGAAAGAGATTAAGGATACCAAGTCTGAGGTAATAACTCTTAGGCAAGAATTAGTCATCCTTAGGGTTGATCATGGTCTCATGGACCAAAGAGTAAAAAATTTGGAATTTACTTCTCAAGGCAATGAGGACATAATCTCATTACAGAACCCTTCTGATAATGAAGTAGATGGTACAGTTAACCCTACTGCAGATATGGAGCCCGAACCATCCGAGGGATCGTTCTTGCAAACCATCAGTAAAATTAATTTCCAGAAATGGCATTCCAAAGTCAGGATTGTCATAAGTAAGGATTTTCAATTCGAGGTAGTTGCCTTAATAGATTCAGGCACTGATCTCAACTGCATCCAAGAAGGAATCATTCCCTCTAAATACTTTCGGAAAACCAAAGAAAGGTTAACTTCCGCAAGCGGTGGGAAAATGCAGATTGAATTCAAAATCCCAAAAGCACATGTATGCCAAGATAATGCGTGTTTTAAGACCACCTTTGTTCTTGTTAAGAATATGACAGATAGGGTCATCTTAGGTAACCCATTTATGTGTCTGTTGTATCCTTTCACCACGGATAGTGAAGGAATCACTACCCATCCTTTTGGCCAACCAGTCAAGTTTAAGTTTCTTAGGAGCCCCGAACCCAAAGATATCAATAGTCTCCAAGAGGATTCTATCTCCAAGACCCTTAACCTTATCAAAGCCAAAACCCAACACCTTAAGTACCTTGGTAATGAACTAAGTTACAAAAGGGTTGATGAGCAATTGAATTGCAAGAGTTACCAATCAGACATCAGAAATTTTGAAGAAAAACTCAAGCATGAGGTCTGCTCTGATCTCCCCACAGCCTTTTGGCATAGGAAAAGGCACGAAGTTGCACTACCTTATCTCAAAGATTTCCATGAAAAGAACATCCCTACCAAAGCCAGACCTATCCAGATGAGTCAAGAACTTATGGATACTTGCAAGGCAGAAATAGAGGATCTTCTAAAAAAGGGAATCATCAGAAACTCTAGGTCACCATGGTCTTGTCCAGCCTTTTATGTCCAGAAAAACGCTGAGATTGAGAGAGGTGTCCCTAGACTTGTCATCAATTACAAGCCCCTTAACAAAGTCTTAGAATGGATTAGGTACCCTATTCCCAACAAAAGAGACTTAGTTAACAGGCTTAGTAAAGCAGTGGTTTTCAGTAAGTTTGACATGAAGAGTGGTTTTTGGCAGATACAAATCGGAGAGTCTGATAGGTACAAGACAGCCTTCACCACACCCTTTGGCCATTACGAATGGAATGTAATGCCCTTTGGTCTTAAAAATGTACCTTCTGAATTCCAGAACATCATGAATGAGATTTTCAATCCATTCTCCAGTCATACCATTGTGTACATCGACGATGTACTCATCTTCTCAAAATCCCTAGACAAACATTGGAAGCATCTTAGAACATTCTTCCACACCATCAAAAGAAATGGTCTTGTTGTCTCGGCCCCGAAGATTAAGCTTTTCCAAACAAGTGTCAGGTTCTTAGGTTTTGATATAAGGCATGGAGTCATCAAACCCATAGATAGAGCCATTCAGTTTGCAGAAAAGTTTCCAGATGAGATCCTAGAAAAGACCCAACTCCAAAGGTTCTTAGGATCCCTCAACTACATTTCTGATTTCTATCAAAACCTTAGGCAGCAATGCAAGCCTCTTTTTGATAGACTCCGAACCAATCCTCCTCCTTGGACACCTACTCATACATCGGTTGTCCAACAGATTAAAAAATATGTCAAGACACTCCCTTGCCTTGGAATCCCCTCAGAAAATTCCTTCAAGGTAGTCCAGACAGATGCCTCTAACATTGGTTATGGTGGCATTCTCCTTCAGCGTGCTGGTCTCACTTCCCCAGAACAGATTGTCTGTTTTCATTCAGGAATTTGGACTCCCACTCAACTTAATTATAGTACTATTAAAAAAGAGATTTTATCTGTAGTACTATGTATTTCAAAATTTCAAAGTGATCTTTTGAATCAAAAGTTTTTATTAAGAATTGATTGTAAATCTGCAAAACATGTTTTAGAAAAAGATGTTCAAAACATTGCATCAAAACAGATTTTTGCAAGATGGCAAGCCATTCTTTCAGTTTTTGATTTTGACATAGAATTCATAGCCGGAACTCAAAACAATATCCCTGACTTCCTAACCCGTGAATTTTTGCAGAATCTAGATCAAAATGTCCGGGAAGAAACCCGTACAACCCCAACCTCCTAAACTGCCCAAACAGCAAACCACTAGGAGTACCAGTCAGGCACAGAACCCTGGCACTTTAGTACCCTTTTCCAGTTCACCAAAGATTTCACCTGTGTCACCATCCATTGTTGCCAATCGTTATTTGGTCTCCACAATCCCGAAACCAAATTACCAAAGGCCCCAAGGACAACACAGTTATAGTTCTGCTTTAGCCACACTACCTTCCAAAGCACCTTCTCCATATGCTATTGAAGAACCCTTTGGCCCGATTGTGACTAAGCAACCTTCTTTTGCTCTTCCTCTCAGAACAGGTAGAGCCTCTTACATCAAGAAACCTTTTGTTTAGCATATCTCTTATGTAGAGCCACACTTGGCCCACATAACGGATCCGCTAGCATTAGCAATGGAAGTATTGCCCCATGAATGGCATTTCCTTCCCAAAAGCCCAGAGAAGAACATCAAATTCTATAAAGGCATTCTCATCCAAGAAAAGTCTGCCAGAATAGAAGACATCAGAGATAGGAATAATCCCTCAATTGTCCTATACCATAAATTCATAATTCAGAGTTTTGTAAGCTGCAAAGATTGGGGACACCCCTCCACTCTCAGAACACTTACAGTGCTCAAGGGCTCAGAACCCCTGTACAATTATTATGACTACATGGATGCATTTGAAAATGTATTATTCTTTCAAAATGAGACCTATGATCATTCATGGTTCATTCAGTTTGACAGGAATTTCAAGGGACAGATACCTTCGTGGTTCCTCAAGTGGTGGGAAATGTTTGGTTCAACTCCACAAAACTTCCCAGAGCCTCTACAGGATGCACTAAGATATTTCAGTTCTAGATTTCAGACGAATAAGCATTCTTCGCAGTTTCCAGCCATCTTGCATATGACAATTCAATACAAGATCCACTGGATTAGCATGTGGAATTATGCTATCAACCAAAATCTGCTCGATAGGGAATTCTTTACAAAATGGTGGGATAAATTCAGACCTACTGATGCTATCTCCAAACTATATAAAGACTTTCCTCTTCCAGTCCAGAGACCTATAGCTCATTGTACAAGATCACAGTCAAGTCTAGATTCCGTCCAGATCTCCGGAAAATCTAGTAAAGAACTCAAGGATCTTGCCCAACAGCTACTCCTCCAGTCAGAACAACTAGAGTCAGCAGAAAAGAACTCTCCTGCCTCTTCAGAAGCCTCGTGCAATCGTGTTCCAATAGACCCATTCCAGGATTCCCAAGATCCCTATGATGGTTATAACTTGGACAGCGATTAAGGCATTGCCAGAACGGCTCCCGGATGCTCCAGAACAGCTCCAGGACCCCAAGATTAGCTCAAGAACCACCTTTGCATATACGGTTACTATTCAAAACAGTACCCACACCAGCAAAGCTGCAGACAAGCTACTGCACAGTCCAGAACACTATGCAGAGTCACTATTCCAAGAAAAGCAAGGGGACAATACACTGTTCATAAACAGTGACCAGTTACTGTTCACTCAACAGTGCCCCAGCAGAATCATTGAAGTTACTATTGTTTTCGGTTGAAAAGATATTCACCTGGAAGTAAAAGCATTTCACCTTCGGTGATTCCCACAGTCTCCTGAATGGATCCAAGGCTCCCTCTATCTATATAAGGCATCCTTGGCCTCAGTCTAGAGCAGGCTTAATACTCCTCACGAGGCTTAATTTTCGAATTACCTCAGAGGCTTTCTAGACCTCACTTCTCTCTTCCTCCAGAGCTTCTTACTTTGTACTTAGAAATACTTTTTAACCAGAATGGCTCTTCTTCCCTCCTCTCCCAGTTTACACTTGTACTAGAACTACACTTGTAACCTATTTAAGCTTCCGCTCCCAGTGCCCTTTGAACGGCACCCTTTGTATGTAGCTTACCCCCATTTGGTATATATATATATATATATATATATATCCAATTACTAAGTGTAAATGTTTGGCCAAGTGCATATAGGATATTCAGTTCCAGCTTGGAGGGCCATTATGCTTATTAGAAGAAACAAATGATCCAACCAGTTATTAGAAACCTTTTTCCCTAATATTATTGTTTTTTATTATGGGCACTCTCCTTGACAACATTTTTTTATAAATGGAACCAGGATCTTGACCCATTGGTTGTATCTAAGAATTTCATGCCTTTTGGAGGAGGAATTAGACTATGTTCAGGGGCGGAGTATATTAAAGAATTCATGGCTACATTCCTCCATGTTTTGGTCACCAAATATAGGTAATTTGCTCACTTTAATTATCTAACTTGTGCAATTGTTGCAACAAAATTTTCCACATTTTGTCGTGGGATAAAAGAAACCTCTCAATTGAAATTGATCTATTTAAAATTCAAATTAAATACAATAAATTTAAATATTTTTGTTAGGTTCTAAATATTTAGGATTAAATGTTTATGTTTTGGAAATCCGAGAACAAAACATGTCTAGTCTATGTGTTAGACAATGCACAAAGGTGTATGTTTCAAGCTTCAAGTTCGAGCTGACTGCAGAAAAGAGGAGTCGGAATCTGCCAAGCTCAATCGATCAAGAATTAGGCCCGATCGATTAAGAATCACAAAAAAAGAATTTCTGCAAAATTTTAATCTGGCCCAAGCCCACGAAAATGTTTAGGGTTTCAATCTAACTTGTCCACATATAAAAGGGAAACCCTAATTACGTTTTTCAAGACTTTTGGAAGACTTGTGTGTTACTCTTTGTGAAATCTAAGAGGTTTTGTATCTTCTAACTACACAAGTATCTATCGGAGTAAGATCTACAATCAAGCGATGGTAGAACCTAGTTGCTGCTACAAAGATCAACGACTGAGGGTGATTTGTAACCTTTGAGTGGGATCTCAAAGTCACAAGTGTGAGTGCTTGTGTTGTAGTAAATCCAAGGAGAGAAGGAGTTTGTGGATTTGGAGCTTGCACATGGTTGTGTCAGTAAGTTACTACTGGAGGTAGCAATAGATTTTGGGTTAAATCTGATTGTAAAAACTTCAATTCTCTTATAGTAGATTTTTTTTACCTTGAGGATAGTTAGGTCAAATCCTCCCCAGGTTTTTACCTTGAAACGGTTTGTTTCATTGGTTTTCCTAGGTCATCATATCGTGGTGTTATTTATTATTCCACTGCTTTGCATGATATGATTTATTATTGTTTGATCTAGATATGAATAATTAACCTAAGTAATTACTTGGCTAATATATATTATATTAAATAATTTGGTTTAAAGGGTCTAAACAGAACAAACAAGTGGTATCAGAGCTGGTTAGCTTTTTTTTTTTTTTTTGGTATCTATACCTAGAGTTGATCCTTGACCCTTGCTGTCATGGAACACGGTCACTCTCTTGTGATCCTTCCTTACTTTAACGGAAATAACTATGCTTATTGGAAGGTTAGGATGAAGGCCTTCTTGAAATCTTTTGATGAGAGAGTATGGTTCTCTGTTGAAAACGATTGGAAAAGACTAACTATTGCTATTAGTGAATGGACTACTGCCCAAAAGGAAGCAGTAACCTTTAACAGTAAGACTATGAATGCAATATTCAATGTTGTCTCTATGAAAGAATTTATGAGGATCTCTAATGTGGAGATTGCTCACACTGCATGGAACATCTTGCAAACAGTGCATGAAGGCACTAAGGCAGTAAAAAGTAATAAATTGTAGCAATTGACCTCTAGATCTGGAAGTATTAGAATGTTTGATGATGAGTCTTTTGATGAATTCTATGTTAAGTTGAATGATATTGTCAATTTTGCTTTTAATTTGGGTGAAGTTTATGATCAAACTAAAATTGTTAGGAAAATTCTTAGATCATTAACTGAGTACTTTAGACCACAAGTGATTGTCATAATTGAAAGTAAAGATATTGATTCCATTCTTGTAGATGAATTTGTAGGATCTCTTCAGTCCTATGAATCTAACTGACCAAAAACTAACAAATCCAAATCTATGGCTTTGAAATCTGTTGATGATTGTGGATTTGATGATGAACTCTCATCTACTAAGATTGCTTATCTTGCCAAGAACTTTAGAAATTTTTTGAGAAATAATAATAGAAGGGCAAGAAATGGAAACAATGTTGACCTTAAGAATGTGAAAAAGAATGAGACAAATAAAAATAACAATTATGAAAAATCAAAAGATAAAGTTGCTCAATCTTATAATAATTATTTAGGATAACAGTGTTTTGATTGTTAGGGGTATGGTCATCTAAAATATGAATGTCCAACATTTTTGAGATCTAAAGGAAAAGCTATGGTTGTCACTCTAAGTGATGACGAAGTTTCTGATCATGAGTCTAAAAGTGATCAAGAAGGAAACTTTATGGCTTTCACTGCTACTACTATAGTAAGTGAAACTGAGACCGCTGATGAGAACCCTTTTAATGAGGAACTTTCTAAGAATGTTGACTTGCAAGAGGCTTATAACAAGCTTTGCAAGATTGCAACAAAAGATGTCATGAGTGTTGATCTAGGGTTGAAAAAGACAAACACCCTTGAGCAAGAAAAGAAAAATTTATTGTTGAAATTGTTTGATGCCAATGAACTCTTAAATTCTGTTAAGATTGATAACATGTCTTTACTTGAAAAGGTTAAAAGTTTAGAATTAGAATTATCTATTGCTAGAGAACAACTAGATTGGTCTTCTACTTGTAAACTGGATGATATGTTAAATGTTCAAAAAAAAATATTTATAAGAAAGGTTTAGGGTTTGTTGAGAGTGGTTCTTCTTTTATTGTTCATCCTTCTAAGTTTGTACCTGCTACATCTACTTCTGTTGTTCATCCATCTTTGTTTGAAGTTAAGGTACATAAGGAAGAAGTTCTAGCTTCTAGAAGAACTAGGGTAGATCTAAGTGAGTCAAAACCTAAGAATTCCAATCAATCTGGAAGCAAGAAACAACACAGGCCTCAATGGTTTTGTCATTTCTATGGTGGAGCTAGGCATACTTGCCCAAATTGCTTTAAACTGCATGCATCACATCAAAGCAAGCATCCAAAAAAAAAGTGCCTGTGCCAAAAGCACAAGATCCTATAGCACTTATCCATGAATTGGTAAAGGTTCTTAACCTTTATGCCAATACTAGAGCTGAGATTAGGGCTAATTCTAATAGAAACCCCAACTTCAAGTATGCATCTAAAAAAGTCTGGATGCAAAAGACTTAGTCTTAGTGAGTTTGTCTGATATGGTCCTTGTGTTAATTCTTTCAATCTCTCGTGACCAAAACTATTTTTCATTAGGGTTTGCACTTGCATTACATTCATGCATTTCATTCTAGATTTGTTTTTGATGGTTTTTAGTTTTTATTAAAAATAAAAATAAAAAAGTCAGGAAAAAAAAAAAAAGGAAGATTTTTGTATTATACATCTTCAAGATGTGTAGTACAGGTTGGCCTATGAAACTTGCATTTCATGACTGCGTACCTTCTTTAACTTTGATGAGCTTTATTTTTCTGCATTTTGCTAGTTTGTGCTACTGATTATATTGTGTGAGTTGTTTATGGTTTTTAAACACATGCTTTTGATTTCGAAGTCACATTCTTTTGATTATAAGGAATAAAAAATCCTAGGAGAAAGGCGTAAATAACCATCTCACCACTGTTACTCACTAATCATGAACACCTATGTGCAAATCATAAAAGCTATGCTCAGTAAGGTGTAGCATCTGCATAGCAAGATATTTAAGATGTTGCTATCAAAATAAATAAAAGAAGCAAAAAGCAAAAATAAAAACAAAGAAAAATATGCTTCAAAAGAAAAAGAAAAGGAAAAAAAAAAATTGCATGGTTGCAAGCGAGTTTTCTAAGAGATGTGAGAGTTATATAATGTAACTCTTTAGGTGATAGTCACTTTCAAACTTATGTGATTGATAATGTAAAAATTGTGCTTATTTAACATCTACATATCACCTTTTGGGTAAGTCATACACTTACTAGTTGCACACACCACAAGCAAGTCTTTGTTAAACTCTGTACATGTGATTGTGTGTTAATTTTTGTGACCATCCAAGATTTAACTTCTTGATATGTTTAATACATTTTGGGGGTGTGAGGAAAGAAATGTTTGATGAAATTTGCTTAGGATTGAATTTTTTTTTTTTTTTTGGAAAGATTGCTTTTGTAAAACATTTGAAATCATGAACATGCATCTCATATCATAAAAACTGGTTTACAAATGTTTCTGCAGAAAATTTTCCAGGTTTTTCAAAATTTCTGATTCTTCAAGATTCGATTGATCGAACTTGTTTTTTGACCAATCGAAAAGAGAAAAATAAATCAGTTTTAACGTTAAAAATTTTGGGTTTTCTCGATTCCTCTCGATCAGTCAGATCTGTTTTTAAATGATTTTTGATTCCTATCTCGATTCCTCCCTACAGATCGAAACTCGTTTATTTATTTATTTTTTTTGAAAAATAGGAATCAGATCACATGTTCTTCAGTGTTTTTGTCTTCCTCCTCGATCCCTCTCTCGATCCCTTCTTACTCAATTTTATTTTATTTTATTTTATTTTTTGTCTTTTTCTGAGTCAAAGTTTCAAAGGTTTTCTTCCCCAACATAGGGTAAGACTCTTTTACCCCTTCTTTTTTATTAAATTACATGCATTCATGCTTTTTTCATAAAATTTTTCAAAATTTTCGAATCAAAGAGATTTAGGATTTTTGGTGATTTTGAGTATTTTGATCCAATTTGTTTGGATGGGTTTTTGTTCATGCATCAATCATCATATATACATGATTCTCACCCTTTAATTTCAAAAATTTCATGATTTCTTCAAAATCTCGAAATTAGGGTTTATGTGTTCTTGAGGGAATTAGGGATTTTGTTCAGTTGGGCTAAATTGATTAAAATTGACTCTTGATATTGCTTGACTGAATGATTCTAACATGTTTTATACTTGTTGTGTTGTTCAATTGCTAAATATAATATTTTTTGAAAATTAGGTTTTTGAAAATTGGGCTTTTTGATAAATTTCTAATTTTCTTGGTCAATTTTCAAAATAGATATGAAAATGAACTGTTTTAGAGCATTACATCATGCATCATTTGTGTACTAATGTCATACATCATATAGTTTTTCAAAAATTTCATGTTATCTTGTCTCTAACTCAATCTGATGTAGTCTGCCCTTAGTTTCTATTTGTCCTTCATTTAATCTTTAGACATGGCTCCTAAGGTTGGTAGGAAATTCAAAACCAAAGCAAATAGAAACATTGCTTCATCTTCTTCTGCCTTTCCCTTAGTTGATAGGGTTAGGTTTCTTTGTGACAAGACTGAGGAAGTCTATGAGACCTTAACCAAGTATAGGTATATCTGGGGGAGAGAGAGAGATTGTTCTAGATGAATTAGATCCTTCCATACGTAGGAATCTAGTGTCTAGGAATTGGGTGTCTTTGTGTGATACTACTTTGATTAGAGAGTTTTACTCAAATCTCTAGGAATTGGGTGTCTTTCTAATCCTCCTCATACTGCTTTGATTAGAGAGTTTTACTCAAATCTCTCTGTCTATTCTGAGGTTACAGGTGGTCACTATTTGACTACTTGGATTAAAGGTAAAGAGTTTAAAATTACTAAACTTACAGTTTCCGAAGCTCTAGGTGTACCTTTAGTTCGTAAACCCACATTTCCATATACTGAGTTTCCTCCTGCAGATGATATCATGTCTTTGCTCTGTGGTAGGTCAATTTTTTAGGGATCTGAACCAAGAAAAAACTCGTGTGAGTTTACTGAGCTTAACTATCTTTATTTAAGGATATCCTGGCATAACATCTATCCTATCTCTTATGTTCGTAATGTTCCTATAGATAGGTGTGCATTCCTTTATGCTTTCATCACTGATGGATCTATGTGTTTTCCTTCTCTTTTCATTCAAACTATTATTGATATTTATAGGGGTAAGTGTAAAGCACAAAAGCTATTCTTTCCTCTGTGTGTGTGTGTGTGTGTATATATATAGGGTCTTGAAATTTCTAGGATTATCAAGTTTTCCTCCTCTAGAGTTAGTTCATATCATTGCACCTATAGGAGCCACATTTCTTAGACAGCGACAAGCTCAGATGAAGAGTGCTGAACCAAGCACTGGGACTTCAAAGAGATCAAGAGGTGAAGCTTCTACTACTGCTCCTACCTCTAGTGCTATGCCTACTACTAAGGAGATACATATGGATCCTACAACTACTGTGGACCTTCTGGTGATGATGATGTTGTTAACCCTACAATCACCCCTCCTCTCTCACTCCATGCCATGATGGAGTCCTTTATGACTACTTAGGTAGCTCATGGACAGCTTCTTAATGAGTTACTTATTAAGGTGGCTGCCTTGAAAGCTGATTTTGCTGAGTATAGGAGTGTTTTTCCACCTCCTTTGCCCTCTGATACTTGATGGTTGCCTTTGGCAATTCATAACAAAAAGGGGGAGTAGGTTTTAGGGTTTTAAGAGTTCTTGTATTTAGGGGGAGTAGAGAATTTTTGTACTTAGGGGGAGTTGTTTTGAGCTGATGATAGTTTTTGATGTATTTTCTTTATTTTCATGTATATTTATTTTATATTTGTTTAGTGTTATTGTTCTTGTTTCATAAACATTAATGGTTCATTGACAATGATAGTATACTTGATGTTTATTCATTTGATATTCTGTCTATCTTTTAAGCTTTTTGAATTCAAGTTTAGTTTTTATTTATTGGATTTCTACTATATTTTCCACACATGCATTTATCGTTTGTTTCAATGTTTCAAGAATTTACAGGTTAATTCTTTCAACAGCTGCTATCTATACTAGCAACTAATAGTTAGTAGTTGTGTTAGAATTGTATTAGGGCAATACTTTGTATTTGAGCTGGTGTTTGATTTGAGCAATTCATTTTGTATGTGTGTTTTGTCACGGATTGCCAAAGGGGGAGATTGTTAGATTCTAAAGATTTAGGATTAAATATTTAGAATCATATTTTGTATGTGTTGGCAAACCGAGAACAAAACATGTCTAGTCTATGTGTTAGACAATGCTCAAAGGTGTATGTTTCAAGCTTTAATTTCGAGCTGACTACAGAAAGAGGAGTCAGAATCTGCCAAGCTCAATCGATCAAGAATTAGGTCGGATCGATCAAGAATCGCGGAAAAATAATTTCTGCAGAATTTTAAATCAAGCCTAAGCCCGCGAAAACGTTTAGGGTTTCAATCTAACTTTTCCACATATAAAAGGGAAACCCTAGCTACTTTTTTCAAGACTTTAGGAAGACTTGTGTGTTACTTTTTATGAGATCTGAGAGTTTTTGTACCTTCTAACTACACAAGTGTCTATCAGAGCAAGATCTACAATCAAGCAGTAGTAGAACCTAGTTGTTACTACAAAGATCAACAGTTGAGGGTGATCTGATACCTTTGAGTGGGATCTCAAAGTCACAAGCGTGGGTGCTTGTGTTGTAGTAAATCTAAGGAGAGAAGGAATCTGTGGATTCGGAGCTTGCACGTGGTCGTGTCAATGAGTTATTACTGGAGGTAGCAATAGATTTAGGATTAAATCTAATTGTAAAAAATTCAATTCTCTTATAGTGAATTTGCTTTACCTTGAGGATAGTTAGGTCAAATCCTCCCCAGGTTTTTACCTAAAAACGATTCGTTTCATTAGTTTTCTTAGGTCATCATATCGTGATGTTATTTATTTTTCTGCTACATTGCATGATATGATTTAATATTGTAACCTAGATCTATATAATTAACCTAATTAATCACTTGGCTAATATATATTAGGTTAAACAATCTAGTTTAAGGGGTCTAAACAGAACAAACAATTTTTTGAAAAAAAAATTATTTGATAGTTGGAGGAAGGGGGGTTTGAACCCTAGATATCTCTGTTGGAAAGACCAAAAGGTACCAATTGAGTTATAAGGTTCTTGACAAATATAAAGATGTATTTAGTTTCACATCATTCAAAACAGTTTTATACAATCTTAATTGTGATATGGGTATATAAATTTAACATGTGACTAATATGTAATATCCCATCACACTGAACATGATCCTCTCTGTATATTTATTAAATTTTTTTATAGGTGGAAAAATGTCAAGGAAGGAACCATTGCTCGAACTCCTGTTCTAGAATCTATAGATGGCCTCCAAACTGAATTCTTTGTGAAGAATAATTAAAAGGCAATCCAATTTCTTGCAAAATAATGGATATTTATGTTCTAATTTCACGAAAATTAATTGGACGCTTATCCAAATGCGTGTACATTTTGCTTCTCTTATTGTATATGTATTTCAGGGTTTTGATTAGATCACTTATCTAGCAATACACCATTTATAAAATTTGGACATGGTATGAAATATTATATATTTGAATGTGAAATAATAATTCCCTTGTACTTTATGTAACCTCTCTCTCTCTCCCTCCCTCCTAGAATGTGAAACAAAATCTACTGTTAGCCATTAATGTTTCTCATGTGTGAGGAATATTTGCTAGTTTTAAGCCAATCATTTTGCAAAAATATATATATATATATATTGCAAAGGAAGTGAGATTTTTTATAGTCGTAAATGCACTTTTAGTCCTTATATTTTGGCTTTTTTTCATTTTGGTCCTTACATTTTCATTTCACCACTTTTAGTCCCTAAACCAATTAACACGTGTTATTTTAGTTCTTTCCGTCAGTCAACAGACGGAAATAACTGAGGTGACTAACGGAATGAATAAAATATTATTAAAAATTTACCGTAGCACTCATCAGATAAAATAATTAAAAAAAAAATCTAACATTTTTAAGTTTTTAACAGATTTAAAATTGAAAAAAACAAAATTAAAATCCAAAAATATATCAAGATCTATGTTCATCTTCAATAAGAACACAAACCCAGATTTTAAACATAAGAACAGATGCCCAGATTTTCTTGCATTTTCTTGTCAACCAAACACAAACACAAATCGATCTCCAGCAAGAACACAAACACAAACCTAGCAACACAGTAGCGACTCCAAGAATTTTTCCCAGAGTGTTCCTAAAAATTTTTCCCATGAATTTTTTTTTTTTTTTTTGGCACGTGGTTTTCTTATCAAATATTTGTCCATAATTCTAGCAAAAGAATAAACAATAAACTATAAGTTCATTTGAAATATTAATAAAATTATCAATTATTGTTGTTTGGTTGTTTCATTAATTTGTTTGTCTTTTATAAACTATAATTTGT
Source organism: Quercus lobata (assembly GCF_001633185.2). Taxonomy (NCBI): domain Eukaryota; kingdom Viridiplantae; phylum Streptophyta; class Magnoliopsida; order Fagales; family Fagaceae; genus Quercus; species Quercus lobata. The sequence goes on from NC_044914.1 coordinate 54,120,986, forward strand.
TATATTGTTGTTTCATTAATTATAAAATTATTAATTATTGTTTAGCTTAACATAATTTAATTTGTTTATCTTTTATAATGTATTGGTTAATTATACTGCTTTAATTATTGTTGTTTAGCCTAACAAGAAACTATATTGCTTTAATTTATTTGTCATTAATTATATTGCTTTAATTTGTTATATTGTTTAGCCCCATGTGGACATTACACTAAAAGAGCCACTGATGTGCACATTACACATGTAACACATCCCATGTGCAGCACAAATGCACAATAATTAAAGCACTAAAGCAGTGTAATGTGCAGCCCGGTCCCCCATGTGCCCATCTACCCCCACCCCACTCAATAAACAAGCACGCCTCATGCCTGATGAGTGATGCCCCCTATCGATCAAAAAATTTCACAATCACACATTACACTAAAAGACAATTAATATCTCACCAACACCAACACACTACACACACTAACACCAACGGATAAGATAAACTGATAAAAGCCATATTCAAAAAGTCAAAAATAGACAAAATGAAAAAGTATTAATAAAGCTAAAGTTCGGCCAATCAAGAGAGAGAGAGAGAGTTAGTCTTATTAAAGAATAAAGAGAGAGAGAGAGAGACTTTAATTTATTTCATATTTTTCATTTCAATTCAAAGAGAGAGAGAGAGAGAGAGAGAGAGAATGAAATACCTTGAGGGAGGGAGCATTGGAGCAGCCGAGCAGGGAGGCCTGAAGGCTGAGGCCACTGAGGCAGTGATGAAGTGACGTTGCGATGAGTGATCTGCCGATCTTTGTCCTCTGATGAGGGTTAGCAACAAGCAACGACGATACGGAGGGGCGAGTGAGTGACAATGACGATCTGGATTGGGCTGATCTCCGACAAGCGAGTTGTGATTGATCCAATCTTCGATGAGCGAGTTATGACTGATCCGATCTCCGTCTGTTGGCTTGAAGGCTCAAGCAACGTTGCTCTGAGGGACTAAGTTTAGATTTGCTTTAGGCCTTTAGTGGTTTCCTTGTTTTTTTTTTTTTGATAAAGCCTTTAGTGATTTTTGATTTAGACCTTTAGGGACTGAGGCGTTGCTCTGCTTTTTTTTTTTTTTTTTTTTTTGCTTAAAAGTATAACAAATAATTTTTTTTTTTTTAATTTTTAATTTGAGGGGTGTTCCTAATACAGAGCAAGTATAAAAAATTAAAAAAAAAATTCAGTTTTTTTTTTTTTTTTTTTTTTTTTTTTTTCAGGTCAGGGTGTTCTTAGGAACACCTTGAGTTGCATGTGGCGTCGCCACTGTAGCAGTAGATTTTCTCAGATTTTCTCAAAACACAAAACCCAAATATACAAAATCTCAACTTAAACCCAGATTTTCTCATCTTTCAATCAACAACGAAACCTCTATCAAATAAAATTCATAAACCCAGAAAATTTAGCATAAAAACACCATTAAAAAAAATCATAAATTTCAAAGACCCCATCCTCAAATCCAAGCAAAATCATTTCTCAATTCTTTTTCAATCTTTGTTTGATTGCCAAGAAAATGAAAGAATAAAAATTTGGATAGCACCATCAAAGTCCATTCAATCTCCCTACTCTTTCGTCTCCATAGTCTCTCTCGCACCCAAATCTGTCACAGACAAAAACACAAACACCTAAACTACAAAAAAATCTCACAATCGAAAAACCCACAACAAGCTCAACATGTCAACAAGTCCCAAATCTTCTTTCCTCTTTCGTCGATTTCTCTGTTAGTGGCGGCCTCTTCTTACCAAATTACCAAAACACCCCTGACTCTGATACCCCTAGAAAGTTCGAAACTCGGTATCCTTCTCCACTGGGTCGATTAGTTGCGATCGGCAATCTCCACGGTGATTTGGAGAAGTTGAAGCAAGCATTACAATTCGTTGAGTTGATAAACGACTCTGGCGGGTCAACAACCGTGGTTCAAGTCGGCGATGTACTCGATTGCGGCAGTGATGAGATTAAAATACTCTATTTTCTCAAGAGACTTTGACGGCAAGTGATGAAAGCCGGCGGCAGAGTCATCACCATGAACGGTAACCACGAGACCTTGAACGTGGAAAGAGACTTCCGGTACCTGTCGGAATCGGGTTGTGAAGAGTTTAGGGTTTGGGCGCACAACAACATGATGTGCCGAGAGCCATTGAAATCCTCCGTTGACATCCAACCTAAATGGAACATGCTCAACCAGATCCCCTTCTCCACCTTTTGTTCTTGTTCTTATGTTTCTACTGTGTTCTTATTCAAAAAAAAAAATTTAACTCATATTTTTTTCTTTTGTTAAAATTGAAAAATAAATATTTTAAATTATAATTTGATATGGCATGAGTGATGAGTGTTACAGTAGATTTTTAATAATATTTTAATTCCTCCGTTAGTCAACTCAGTTATTTTCGTATATTGACTAACAGAAATTACTAAAATAACACGCGTTAATTGGTTTAGGGACTAAAAGTGGTGAAATGAAAATGTAGGGACTAAAATGGAAAAAAGCCAAAATATAGGGACTAAAAGTCCATTTATGCCTTTTTTATATTTAGTAACTTGTATAGCTAATTTAGTATAGTCGGTAAAATATATGATCTAACGGTAAAGAAAAATCATAATAGAATGGATGCTATAGGTTCTAATCCCATAATGTATACAAATATTGTGAGGTGCATTTTAATCTTTGGTGAATATGGAAAAGCACTTGTCGTAAGTCGTAACATACCGTCTATCATATTACGGATGAATAATGTGAGGGGATATTACAGGCCAACTATACTTATGCTTCATGCGAAAAAAAAAAAAAATTAAGTTGTTTGGTTTAGGTTAGTCTTTTAGAATTTTCAGGAGTCTAGAGCATTCAATATTTGGTTGCAAATAGCTTAAAGAATGATTGCTTAGCTAAGTGACCTAAAGCAAGACCACTAAACTAAATGATGAGTAGATTTTAAAATTCCACAGAACCCATGTGTGAGCGCACCGCCTCGCACTACACACGTGGTTCATGCCGCCCATGTGAAGTATGCCTCAGCCAATGAACTGGAGGAGCAGATTTGGAAGTAGCCACCTGAGTTTAGGGTGAAAGCAAATAAATTAAATAAAAAAAGAAATTGAAAACAAATAAGCATGTTAGGAAACCTAAACTCTAAACTAACATAAAGCAAATAAAACTCTGGCCACCCTAGCCTTTTTTATTTTCTCTTGCAAGAAAAAGGAAAATATTAATGAACATGATCCTTTCTCTGTGTGTGTATATATATATATATATATAATTTTTTTAATATATGGACAAAGGTCAAGGGCGGAACCATTGCTCAAAGTCTTGTTCTTGTATTTAGAGATGGCCTCCACATTAAATTCTCTATGATGAGTAATTAAAATACATTTCTATTTCATGCAAAATAATGGATAATTCTAAACTGAAATAAGATGTTTCAATTTCACCAAAAATAATTGGACCCTTATCCAAATGTAAGTATATTTTTCTTGCCTCATTGTATATGTATTTTAGGGCTTTGATTATGTCATATCCAACAGTACATCTATAAAATGTGGCCACTTGATGTGAAAGTGTGATAATTATGTGAAACATTATATAATTGTGAAATAATAATTTCCCTTTAATCTATGTATACTCCCTCTCTCAAAGTATACATGTGCTAGTTTTAAGCCATTTCAATTTCTCAATGTGAATAAATTGTTAAAGTTTGTTTAAATTATGTTTCACTAACAATTCATTTAAATGGAATTTTTTATTTCTTATTTTTTACAAATACAATAGAATTTCAGTTGATGATGTTCACTAACTAGTTTGAAGAAAAGAGACTTTACTAGTATAGCTAATTGGCTTTTGTTCAATTTATGTTTCACTGATAATCGATTTAAATGAAATGAGAATTATTAAGACAAAGATTTTTTTTTAAAAAAAAATCATTTAAATAAGTCAAAAGAATACCAAATACTTTTTCCAAAAATAAAAAAAAAGAATACAAAATAATTGGACGACTTATTGAAATGCACCAATATATTTTTTTTTCTTCTGATTTTACATTTATTTCATTTTCTCTCTCTAAAACTTTCATGTTTGCACTATTTTTTATGTGAGCATCGCATGTTGTGCTATGACGTACATGTATATTTTAAGTTGGAAGCAGCTTAGGTCTAATGCTCCTATGCACTGGACCTATTGAGATGTAGACATATGTCAACATCCCAACAGATTTAGTGCTCACGTGTACTAGGCCCAATCCTTACCCATTTTAAGCCATATCTAAACTTCTCAATTTAAATAAATTATTAAAGTTTGCTGAATTCACATTTCATTGAGAATTCATTTGGATTGAATGGAATTAGAGGTTAATGGATGGGATTGTCATTGGGATTTAATGGGTTTGGTGAAAGTAATTACTTTTGGGTGGGCTTCTATTTGAGAGAGAGAGAGAGAGAGGCATCAATGGCTTCAACAAGGTGATGAGGAAATCATGTCTTGTTGAGGTTTAATGAGAGATTTTTCTAATAAAAAAAATAGTTTTAAGTGAGACTTTATACTTAATAACTTGTATTCCAGCTAACTAATTACAATTGGTAAAATTTCTGATATAATGTTAAAAAGTAATCATAATATAATGGATGTTGTAGGCTCCAACCCATCATATCTATAAAAAAACAAATAAAGAAACAAACAAAAAAGTCCTAAATTAAAATTGATTAAAATATATAGAATATGAGGTGCATTTTTTTAGGGAGAAAATGCACTTTTGGTTCCTATGTTTTAGGCTGATTCTCATTTTGGTCCCTAACTTTTATTCGTGTCTGCCTCAATCCCTGAAAACGAAAAATTATATCTATTTTGGTCCTTGCCATTAACCTGCTAACAGAAAACTCATATGTGACAGATGGAGAATACTTTTTGCATGATAAATACTGACGTGACTAATAAAATAATAAAAAAATTATTTAACATTTCAAAAATTCCACGCCAACATATAAATTTAAAAAAAAATTAATTTCTTAATTTTAATTTAAACTGAAAATAAAAATTTGATTTAAAATAAAATTTTAATTTCTCAATTATCAGATTTTCTTGCATTTTTTTTTTTTTTACCAAACACAAAATTACGAATGGTTTGGTCTTAAGCCGGATCTTCCCCAAATCTCATATCAATTTCTCTGCTCCTCTTATCCAAAAAAATCTCTTTTCTACTTCTCGATCTCACTCTCTCTAATTCTTCGATACACATGAATCAGCAAGGCCTCTATGGCTAAACCTTGAGCTTCTTCACGACAACCAACACCTCAGACAGTGGCTCAAGCTCATCCACCTTCTTCGATCCTGGCTTAGGAAGACTCTAAAGGGCGAGTTCAGATGGTGTTTGAGAAACGAGATCTGGGAAAGAGCGATGACATCTCGAGTTTGGTCAAAGCCAAACCCCGGCCCATGTCCGTTTCTCTCTTCGATCTATCCCCAGATCTCCCTCACATCTCGAGTTTAGTCAAAGCCAAACCCCATGACATCTTGGTCTCTCCCTCTCTTCGATCTAGACGATTGGATTGGATTTTTACTATTTGATTTTCATTTTGGGTTTGCATTGTTGCTATTTGTGTTTTGAATCTTTGAAGGTCCATTGTGTTTATACTGAGAAAGTGAAAAATCGGCTGAGTAATTGTTGAAATCTTTGTGGGATCGGTGGCTTGTGTTGCCATTTAATTTTGCATATCTAAGATTAAGGTTGAAGAGGAAATTAAGGAATATCAATTTGATTATTATTATTTTTTTTTTTTTTTGGAGCTGAAAGGATAATAGATTTTATTAATTAAGAAATATAAAATACTATGGGGAAGAGAAAGAGCGACATATGACCTCATTTTTTCTCTTTTGCAATATGCTAGAGTAGCACGATTACATGTAAAACAAAGAAAGAAAACAAAGAAACAAAGAAAAAATTCAAAAACCAAACTACTGTAAGAAAAGCTAATCTTATCTTAGATGCTCAGGAAACTTGAAAAAACTGTCAAACAACATCTTCCTGAAATACATGAACATCAAAATGAAGAGTTTTTTTTTTTTTTTTTGGGTTAAATTTTTTTTTTTCATCTTAGAACTGTGTTCATACCCAGCATGACTGCCCTGCAACCTCCATCGATCCCATAGTTGGCACAACACCTTGCTCATTCTCCACAATTCTATGTTTCTTTTTTCTTATAACACCCGTAGCCTCCTTAATCAAATTTTCTGCTTGCTTCCTTTTATTCCCAGGTTCCACGTCAACAATTGATCCATTAATAAGAATCTGAGATCTTGTGGTAAGCCTCTTCCAATTCCTCATTGTTTTCGGGCTTCCAATTGTAGAGCCCTCCATGGACTCAACTTTGATAATTTGAATGTGAAATTTCTAAGTTTATGGGTTTGCTGAAGATTGGATTGGTTACTATGTTTATGGGGTTATTTATTGGGCTTATTTATGGTTTGGTTTGGTTTCTTGGATTTATTTCTTGTTTTCCGGGATTTGATAGAGATTGGATTTGGATTTGAGGTTTGCTAGAGATTGGTTTGATTGTTGGGTTTGTTTCTTGAAATAAGTTGTAACGTTCTTATGAAAAAATTAAAAAAAAAAAAAAAAAAAAAATTAAAACTAAAAATTCTAATTAAACTAGAGTTAAGGGTTTTTTTTTTTTTTTTTTAAATCTAATTAATTTTTTTGTTTAAATTTTATGAATTGGCCTTTTTAAAATTAAAATGCTGACATGAAATTTAAAAAATGTCAAATAAAATTTATAATTATTATTTTATTAGTTATGTCAGCAATTGCTGTGCAAACAATGCACTCCATCTACCAGGGATGAATTTTTTGTTAGTGGACTGACGACAATGACCAAAATGAATGTGATATTCCATTTTTAGGAATTGAGGTAGGAGTGAATAAAAGTAAAGGACCAAAACGAGAATGGATCCAAAATGTAAGGATCAAAAGTGTATTTTCACATTTTTCTTTTATCGTAGGTGAACATGTAAGTCATAAATTGATTTTAAAATTAAATATAAAAGTTTAACATTTTAAAAGATGGTTTTATTTTTTTATTTTTTTATTTTTTTTATTTTTAATGAACCTTTTAAAAGATGATGAATTTAATCATTTAACTATATTTCTAACATAACCCATGTTTTGACTTTAACAACTAATAAAATTCCATACAAAATCTTAATCTTTTAAGAAATGATGAATTTAATCATTTAACCATAGTTCTAATTGAACACATACAAAAATGGAAAAAAAAATGATTTAAAGGTAAAGAATGTGAGATGCATTTTTTATCCTAGCTAAACATCTATAACTTTTAAGAGCCCATGTTGTAAGTCATAAGTAAATTTTAAAATTCCATAAAAATTTTAGCCTTTTAAGAAATGATTAATTTAATCATTTAACTATAGTTCTAAAACAACTCATGCTTTGACTTTAATAACTAGTAAAATTCCATATAAAAGCTTAATTTTAAAAAAAAATTATGAATTTAATCATTTAACTATAGTTGTAGCAAAACCCACAAACAATGAAACAAACAAAAAAAAATACCAAAATTAAAATTGATTTAAATGTAAAGAATGTGAGATGCATTTTTTATACACCATATTTCAATTTGATCCCTAACCTTTCAATTATGTCAATTTGGTCCTTAACCTTTTAGTACCATGTCAATTTAATCTCTATTGTTATCTTTTGGATGAAAATTGATGACATGTCTAATGGCCAAAATAAAAAATTAGCTTCCGTTGATGTGAGAATAAACTAAAATTTTATTTTGGCCGTTTTTCATGTTATCAATTTTCATATAAGATATAACAGTAGGGACTAAATTGACATGAGATTGAAAAGTTAGGGACCAAATTGACACAATTGAAAGGTTAGGGACCAAATTAAAATATGGTGTAAAGGATAGGAATCAAATATGTAGTTTACCCTATAACTTTTAAGAGCATATGTTGCAAGTCGTAAGTAAAATTTAAAAATCAAAATAAAAGTTTAACTTTTTAATAAACGATTAATTTAATGATTTAACTATAGTTCTAACAGAACTCATGTTTTGACTTTCCCAACTAATAACATTCCATATAAAAGCTTAACATTTTAAGAAATTATGAATTTAATCATTTAACTATAGTTCTAACAAAACTCATACTTTAACTTTAAAAACTAATAAAATTCATATAAAAGTTTAAATTTTTAAAAAATGATGAATTTAACCATTTAACTATAGTTCTAATTGAACCCATGGTTTGACTTTAACAACCAACGCCTATGTTTTATGCCTTTATTGAACCTAACTAATGGTAGTGCCTTTATTGGACTTACATATGCTTCATGCCTTTACTGAAGCTAACTAATAGCAGTGGTGTTGGGCAAATAAATATCTTGGGTAAGACTATGCTTACAGTAATGGATTTGGGGAGATAAATACTATGCTTCATGCCTTTATTGAAGCTAACTAATATTTATTGAACCTATGCTTCATGCCTTTATTGAAGCTAACTAATAGTTCTAACAAAATACATGTGAGGTTCACCTCTATGTGAGAAGGAGGAAACATGCATCCAATGCATGGTGTATTCTCCTAGCTAGTCACCAGAAGAGGCTAGCAAGTAACAACAAAGCTTAACAGGTTGTAGTAACAGTTGAAAGTCATGGAGGAAATTGATATTTTTTATGAATTATTTGAAAATAAAGATGATGTAATGGCTTACAAATCAAAATGAAAATATAATCTTAATATAGTTGACCAATGCATCATTAATTAATCAAGTACTCTATATTGATGTACGTCTCAAAATACAAGTACTCTATATTAAAAGAGTTTATTAATTATGACCGGGTTGATTAAGTAGAATTGGTATTGTTCCAGAGTTCTCACAAGACTTCTTCACTTACATATATAGATCCACCAACCAAACCATTACTTGCTTTTAAGTGTTCTACACAATAATTTTAACCAAATTTACAAAAAATGTGGATAATTGGATTATGTGTTGTAGCAGTACTGGTCGTATATTTGACTTACTGGCTAAACAAATGGAGCAATCCAAAGTGCAACGGAATCCTTCCTCCAGGTTCTATGGGTCTACCTCTTATTGGAGAAACCCTTCAGTTGATTGTTCGAAGTGACTCTCTAGACCTCCATGCATTTATCAAAAAGAGAGTTCAAAGGTTGCATGCTAATAATTGTCTGTTTATATTGTTTTTATTTTTATTTTTGATAACTACAAATGTGTGTGTTTTTATAGTATATATTATTATCTACAAGTTTATATTTATGTATTTAACTATATGTATGCGTCTCGTATCAACTTAATACAAGCCTAGCTAATACGGGTAGCAGTGAACTCTTCTTTCTTTTTCTGGTCACAAGCATTAAGTCATCTCATTGTGATACCAACTACTCCAAAAATTCAGTAATTGAAGGCTTAAAGGGTGTTTAGATTGATGAAAACTAAGTTATATTACTCAGTTTTCATCATCCAAAACTCAAAAAATGTGGGGCCCACTGAGTTATAGTTTGTTTAGATAAATTTTTGAGTTAAGTTCTCATCACTCAAAATTCAAAATTTTGAGTTTGAGTGATAAAAACTGAAAACAAATTTTTGGTGTTTTCAGATTATGGAATATAAGTTATAGGGGCAAAGTTGTAAAAAAACCAAACTTGTGGGACCCATTTTCTTGACTTGTCCCTGTCAAATCAACAGTGCCACACCAACTTTTTTTTTTCCTTCTTTCTTTCTTCTTCACAATTTCACCGGCTTCTTTTCTCTCTCTCTTTTTTCACTTTTTCTCTTCTTCTTCCTTTTTTTTTCCTCTTCTTCCTCTTCCTAGTTTTTTCTTTCTTTCTCTTCTTCTTCTTTCTTTTTCTTTCTTTCTTCTTTAGACCCACTCCACCATCTTCTTCAAACCCAAGCTATCTCAAGCCCAAAAACACATGGGTACTAATCAAACACACAAACACAAATCCAAAAGCACAAACCCACAACCATGGCTCAGAATCTTTTTGTTACCTTTGAAACTCGATTCGTCTCAACAATCAGGCTGATTCTTGACAACTCAGCCAAGTTCGAGGATTGGTTTTTGAATGCGTTGAATGGGCCAAGTTCGCTTAATAGAGGGTTTTCAGACCCGCTTTTGGTGAATTGCTTGCTAGGTTTGGACGATGATGGTGTTGTTGGCAGCATAGGAAGGGATTTTTGGCTTACGGGCTTAGTCTCTTTTTGGGTTTTGTGATGGGCATGGCACAACAGAAAAATGTGATGGCATGTTACCCATTTTGCCAAAAATTGGAGTTAAAGAGTGAAAAATATAACTCAATTTTGGAACCAAACACAAATTTTAGAGAGATTTGAGTTATTGTAGGAACAGAGAAATGACTTATGGATAATGAGTTTGAGTTATGGGTTTTGAGATATAAGTTTTAAGATATGAGTTATGTGCAATCTAAACAAGCCCTTAGTCACTTAGATATATACACAATAGCCTTGTATATTGTGGGTGGCAATTTAAAAAAGAGATGGAACAATAGGGTGGTTGTCTAGCTTGATCGAACAAAATTGATTCCTGCTGAGAAATTATCATCTTGTAAGATAAACAAGAACCTTTAGTGCGACCTAGAACAAAGGTACTTCGATGGTTAGGTCAACACTAAAAGTATTCTTAGTTCAAAATCAGTAGAGTAACAATAGTTAGAAATCACATATCTTCTTTTTTCTTTTTTAGCGAGTTTCAATATATATCATCCACTTCTGATAATAGCTCTTTATCATCAGACTAAGACACCAATCGATATTTGGTGTAGGCGGAGATTGAACCCCAAATCTGTTATTCAATCATCGGAGATTTTATCAATTGAGCTAATTGGAATCCACTGAAATCACATATCTTGGTTAGTGAAATAAATAAGTCTTTACAGGGCCGGTTCAGCCAAATGAGGTTGACTTTGGTGGGAATGATCCCCTCGAAGCCCCTGTGAAGTAAAGAATTCATATTTGAAAAAAGTTTTAACTCCAAGTATGTTTGAAGTATTTTTTTTTTCTAACTTATTACGTGGTGGTTTATAAGATTATCTAAGTGTATTATTTAAATAAGTCACATAATTTATTAAAAATTCATGTAACTAAAATTATATATGTATAGTCTCTTTAATCATCACATCATATAGAACTAAATTAAAATAATTTAATTTATATATATATATATATATATATGTGGGGCCCGGCCCAAAATAATGGGCTAGTCTAAACCACATGCCCGTCCGAGAAGCATCCTGTCCGAGGAGAAGTCACAGATAAAGCATTATTCAAGCCCAATTGCGGTAAAAGAAAGATGTTCGAGGAGTAACTCCTCCTCGGACATTACGAAGTCCGGTCAAAGATCCTGCCCCAACCATTGCAGTTCATCCTCCCAGCATATAAAAAGAATTAAACCCAAAATATCTCATGAAAAGTTGCCACCACCACATTAAATGTGCCACAACCACCCTCTTGGCCGCATCTATGAGGAAAAGACTCCTGAACAGTACTACCTTGGCCACTGCAACTCACAAGGGAGTGATAGGGGTGTCTGATGGGACAGGTGCTCAAGTGGAGGCTTAGATGATCAACAAGTGTAAGGTTCAGATAAGAATGAGAGAGCTATATAATGTAGTGGAGTCCCTTAAAGAGAGGACGGAAAAATGTATTCGGAACTGAAGAAATAGAATCTTCTATTAGATATCCATCCTTGTGTTCTTGTTCCTGCAACAATATTGTCCATGCATTAGACCGAGTAAGCTCACTGAGACTAAGTTCTTTGACCCATCCTCTACAAATATTTATTGTGGGTTGCGCCTTGGGCCAAGGCCTGATCAATAGGGTTTGGGCCAGGAAAATCGTGCAACTACAATTGGCTCCGTCTGTGGGAAGAACTAGGCCATCAGCTAGCCCAACGGTCGAGCATGGCAGAACTAGGTCCACACCAGGAGAATCCCCACCAGGCTAACTCCCAACAGAATCAACCCGCCGAGTCCTAGAGGCAAAATAACCCCACCAACCCAGGCGGCAGGGAAAATCGTGAAGGAAGTGTGCATACTATCCGGACGAGCCAGAGTCACACTCAGATAGGTAGTCACGTGTCCCAGAGGCGAAATAGTCACCAGGCCATGTAGCGAGAGATAGATGACCTGAAAAGGAAGTTACGACATGTGCAGCGAAAACGATCTCCCTCTGACTCAGGTGAGTCTTCTAATGCGGAGGATGCGAGCTACCGACGGAGGTCAAGGACCCCCCCAAGTGAAACCTTTTCCTATGAAAGGGAACCACACCTTGTACGGAAGTATGAGAGCCCATCCAGCAAGGGTTTGGGGAACGATGCTATGAAGAAGGCGCTGGACCAGGTTTCAAGGTCACCCTTCACGTATAAAATCGAAGGGGCTAAGCTGCCTAGACACTTCAACCAACCGGTGTTAGCCATCTATAACGGCCGAACAGACCCGGAAGAGCATGTGAGTCAGTTTAACCAAAAAATGGCGATCTACTCACAAAATGAAGCCCTAATGTGCAAAATCTTCCCATCCAGCTTGGGATCAATGGCGATGAGGTGGTTCAATAGCCTAAAGACAAATTCCATAGGCTCCTACAAGCAGCTCACTCAGGCTTTCTGCTCCTGCTTTATCACAAACACCAGAGTTCCTCGACCCCTCAGTTCGCTGTTGTCCTTTTCCATGCATGAAGGAGAAACCCTAAAAGCCTACTCGGATAGATATTGGGAGGTGTATAACGACTTAGATGACAACCATGATGATGTTGCTATCAGCACGTTCAAAAGCGGTCTTCCCACCGAGCATGGCTTAAGGAAATCCCTCACTGGTAAACCAGTTGCCGACGTTCATCAGTTGATGGATAGGATCGACAAGTACAAAAGGGTGGAGGAAGATCAGCTGCAAGGAAGGGGAAAGGAGAAGGTCATCCCCCCCCAAAGTAAGTGATTTTAGGTCGAAACGGTATAACCCTAGCCAGCCGAGGAGGGATTTTTCGAGACAGGCTGGACAGAGCAACCCGCAGATAGTGAATGCCGTATTCAGGGAGCCAGTACAACAGGTGCTAGAGAAAGTAAGGAACGAGCCCTATTTCAGGTGGCCGAGAAAGATGGCTGGAGACCCTTCCAAACGTAACCAGAACCTGTACTGCCACTATCATCAGGACCATGCGCATACCACTGAGGATTGTAGGAATTTATGGAATCACCTGGATCAGTTGGTCCGAGAAGGGAAATTACGTCACCTTCTGCACCCCTCGAGCGGCCATCCCGGTCAAGCAATACAAAAGTCTCGAAAGGATGTGTCCTTAAGACCCCCCGCGGGAACGATACATGTCATCCTCGCCGCACCAGGAAGAACTGGGCCACCCATCCCCAGGGTACTGGCTGTTGATCGGCTCCCCTCCGAGAACAGGCAAAGGGAACCCAAAAGGTCAAAAAATGGAAGCTCTTTGATACTGGGATTCTCGGACGAGGATAAGAGAGGAACTATTCAACCTCACGACAACGCTTTGGTTGTTACGTTAAGAATTGGGGCCTTCGATGTAAAAAGGGTGTTAGTAGACTCGGGAAGTGCGGTAGAGATAATGTACCCTGATCTATACATGGGGCTGAACTTGAAGCCGGAAGATTTGGCAGCTTATGATTGCCTCCTTCTCAACTTCAAAGGGAGGATTGTTATGCCAAAGAGGCAGATCCGACTGCCCATACAGACTGGGTCGGAGGTGGTGGAGGTGAATTTTATCGTGGTTGACGCTTACTCACCCTACACCGCAATAGTTGCCAGGCCATGGATCCACGCCCTAGAAGCCGTATCCTTCACACTTCACCAAAAAGTAAAATTCCCATCCAGAGGACAAGTAGAAGAGATCCGAGGAGATCAGGCCATGGCCAGGAAGTGTATGGTGGCCGCCATTTTACATCGGCCCCGTGCCGAGTCCTCGGCCCCAGAGAGCTTATAGCAACCGGCCACCTCGGCAAGGCAAGGCGATGGGCTAGTCGAGGAGATAAGGTGTGAAAGTTTAGATAAGATCGCTGTCAACAACGACCTGGAGAAGTTCTTTCAGGTCGGCTCTGAGTTGCCTTCCCAAGAAAAAGAGGAACTGGTCAGATTTCTCAGAGGAAATGTCGATGTGTTTGCATGGGACGCCTACGACGCCCCGGGAGTTGATCCTAGCCTTATTTATCACCACCTGAATGTCAACCCCTCTTCCACTCCGAAAAAGCAGCCACCCCGATGCCCTTCAAAGGAACATGCTAGTGCCGTAAGAGACGAAGTGGCAAAACTGAAAAGAGTAGGAGTTATTAAAGAGGTCTTTTACCCAGAATGGTTGGCAAATACGGTGGTGGTAAAGAAGAAGACAGGGAAATGGAGGGTCTGCGTGGACTTCACAGACCTGAACAAGGCGTGCCCAAAGGACCCATTCCCCTTGCCCCGAATCGACAGGTTGGTGGATGCAACCGTGGGTCACCCTCGAATGAGTTTCCTGGACGCCTTCCAGGGCTATCATCAGATACCCCTTGCGCTAGAAGACCAAGACAACACGGCTTTCATGACGCCCATCGGAAATTATCACTATAAGGTGATGCCGTTTGGGCTAAAGAACGCAGGCTCAACCTACCAAAGGATGATGACCAGGATGTTCGAGCCACAGTTGGGCAAAATCATTGAGGTTTACATAGACGATATGGTTGTGAAGAGTAAAAGGGTGTCCGAACACGTGAAAGACCTTGAAAAAATCTTCGCTATCTTAAGGGAACACCGGTTGCGGCTGAATGCTTCCAAATATTCATTCGGGGTCAGGTCGGGGAAATTTTTAGGGTACATGGTAACCCACAGGGGAATAGAAGTAAGCCCCGATCAAATCAAAGCAATTAACGGCCTACAGGCTCCTCGGAACCCGAAGGAAGTGCAGAAGCTCACTGGTATGATTGCAGCATTAAACCGGTTCATATCGCGATCAGCGGATCGATGTCGACCTTTTTACCTCCTAATAAACAAGTGGAAAGGGTTTAAATGGTCGGAGGATTGTGTTCAGGCTTTCCAGCAGCTTAAGGAATACCTGTCACGACCACCCATCATGTCCAGCCCTGAGGCAGACGAGGTGCTGTTTGCGTACATCGCTGTAGCTCCCCATACTGTAAGCCTGGTACTGATACGGGATGATAATGGGGTGCAGCGACCGGTTTACTATGTGAGCAAATCATTACATGAGGCCGAGGTGCGATACCTACCTCTAGAAAAGGCAATTCTGGCGATAGTACATGCCACCCGGAAGCTCCCTCATTACTTTCAGGCGCATACGATCATCGTTCTAACTCAGGTTCCCCTTCGAGCAGTGCTTCGAAGCGCTGACTACACAGGAAGGATCGCCATGTGGAATGCGCTGTTGGGGGCCTTTGATATTAAATATATGCCAAGATCCTCCATAAAAGGTCAGGTCCTCGCAGACTTGGTAGCGGAGTTTGCTGAACCCTCTATCGAAACAATAACCGAGAAGAAAGACATGGATGGAAAATCGGTTGGTGCAATTTCAGCGGGGGGGACCTTGCATTGGAAGGCCTACGTGGATAGTGTGGCCAACCAGAGAGGATCTGGAGTTGGGATAGTTTTAATATCACTGGACGGTGCTGCCATTGAAAAATCACTGAGGCTCGGATTCTCGGCTACGAACAATGAGGCCGAGTACTAGGCCTTACTTCAAGGGATGACGATGGTTCAAAGATTGGGTGGAAAAGTAATAGAAGCATTCTCGGACTCCAGGTTGGTCGTCGGACAAGTGATGGGTGAGTTGAAAGCCAGAGATGCTAGGATGCAAGAGTATCTAGGACAAGTCAAACGCCTACAATGAGGCCGAGTACGAGGCCTTACTTCAAGGGATGACGATGGTTCAAAGATTGGGCGGAAAAGTAATAGAAGCATTCTCAGACTCCAGGTTGGTCGTCGGACAAGTGATGGGTGAGTTGGAAGCCAGAGATGCTAGGATGCAAGAGTATCTAGGACAAGTCAAACGCCTACAGACGAGTTTTGAGTCCTTCAATCTGACGCACATTTCCAGGAGTGTAAACACCCATGCAGACTCGCTGGCCACTCTCGCCACGTCCTCGGCGCATAATCTGCCGCGAATGATCCTTGTTGAAGATCTAGTCCAGGCAAGTCCCATCAGCAGAAACCCGGCCCAAGTCCATCAGATTAGAAAGAGTCCCAGCTGGATGGACCCCATAAAGAACTTCCTCCAAAACGACATCTTACCGGAGGAAAAACTAGAGGCCGAGAAGATACGTAGGAATGCTCCTCGGTTCTGGCTGTCAGAGGACCACAAACTATATCGGCGCTCCTACTCCAGACCGTACCTACTCTGCGTACATCCAGAAGAGTCCGAGTCTCTACTTGAAGAGTTACACGAGGGAATTTGTGGAAGTCACACCGGAGGAAGGTCGCTAGCGCACAGGGCACTCACCCAAGGATACTGGTGGCCGAACATGCAAAGAGAGGCCCAAGAATACGCTAAAAAGTGCGATCAGTGCCAAAGATTTTCCCCGAATATCCACCAACCCGGAGGGGTTCTCAACCCCCTCTCTAGCCCATGGCCGTTCGCACAATGGGGTCTTGATATTGTCGGACCCTTCCCCAAAGCTGCGGGGAACAAGCGATACATAATTGTCAGAACCGATTACTTCACTAAATGGGTGGAGGCTGAACCTTTGGCCAACATAAGGGACGTGGATGCCCAGAAATTCATCTGGAAGAACATTATCACCCGCTTCGGAACTCCACGAACACTCGTTTCCGACAATGGTCTTCAATTCGACAGTAAGAGCTTTAGGGAATATTGCCGCGAGTTTAGGATCATTAACCGATATTCCATTCCCGCCTACCCCCAAGGAAATGGGAAAGTCCAGGCCGTGAACAAGGTCATAGTGAACGGACTGAAGAAAAGACTGGATGAGGCAAAGGGGAGATGGGTAGAAGAGCTCCCGCACGTCTTATGGACCTATCGGACAACGCCGCGACGTTCAACAGGTGAGACCCCCTTTTCAATGACTTATGGGGTTGAGGCCGTGCTCCCAATCGAGAACAACTTTCCCACACTAAGGTCAAGCTCGTTTACCCCAAACTGTAACGACGAGTTATTGGGAAGAAGTCTAGACCTAGCCGAGGAAAGAAGAGAAAAAGCAACGATTCATATGGCCTATTATCACCAGAAGCTGAGACAAGGGTATGATGCCAATGTTAAACTGCGACCTCTAGGTCCAGGTGATCTCGTGATGAGGAAGATTCTCGGCAGCGCAAAAAACGCCTCTTGGGGCAAGTTGGGGCCCAATTGGGAAGGACCATACCGTGTCACATCCGTGGCCGGGATAGGCGCTTACTACCTAGAAGATTTGGATGAAAAAACTATACCTCGACCGTGGAATGTAAATAACCTCAGAAGATATTGTTATTAATGAAAATGGCTTAGCCCATGTTTTGTTTCGTGATTATCCTCTGCCTACTGATCTATTTACGATTATTCATAGTTTTAAACAAAATCTAAGTCTTGCATGGCTCCTCGGACCACAGACTTAGGGGAAATTATTACTCATGACAATTTCTACAAGTTTTAAACAGAACCTAAGTGACTCCTCGAACTACAGACTTAGGGGAAATTATTACTCATGACAATTTATACAAGTTTTAAACAGAACTTAAGTCCTGCATGGCTCTTCGGACCACAGACTTAGGGGAAATTATTACTTATGGCAACTATTCATAGTTTTAAACAGAACCTAAGTCCTGCATGGCTCCTCGGACCACAGACTTAGGGGAAATTATTACTCATGACAATTTCTACAAGTTTTAAACAAAACCTAAGTCCTGCATGGCTCCTCGGACCACAGACTTAGGGGAAATTATTACTCATGACAATTTATACAAGTTTTAAACAGAACCTAAGTCCTGCATGGATCCTCGGACCACAGACTTAGGGGAAATTATTACTTATGACAGATTGGGAAATTATTACTTAAGGGAAATCATTTTAAGGCGTGCGCGCAATCTAGCACCATTGCAACTCTCATTCAAATTCGCTGCCCAGCATCCTTTTTATCTTGACCGTGTACATTTATTTATGTCGCAAATGTTTAAAAAAAAAAGGGAAGCGGTACTAGCATACATCCATAGAAAGCAAAGCAAACATTCTATATTAATATTTCGAGGACAATACAAAGAGAGGTCCTTACAAAAGAGCGCAAAAACAGGACGACTCTCATTCAAAAAAAAAAAAAAAGAACGGAATACAAAAATTAAAAGCCTAAAAGCTAAGCCTTGGCAGGAGGATCTTCTTTCTGCTCTGGCTGAGGAGGAGGAGCCTCGATGGTAGGGTCCGTGGCAGGATCCTTCGCTTTATCAGGCACAGGGACAGCATCAGGCACCACTAGATCCTGCTCCGAAGCTGCTTGGGTACCCTCAGGATTCTCTCGGATCTCCTGAGGATAGAAGACGTTCTCGAGCAGTCTCAGCGCCGAATCCGCAGGAATTCCTGCAGCATCAAGGGCATGAGCCCATGAGATGCTGCAGTAGTCCCTACATACCTCAGGGATCTCCTCGGATAGCCTGGCCTCCGTTTCTTGGACCCCAAGCTGGTGAGCAACACTTTTTTTAGCCTCTGCAGCCTCTCGGATCAGCTGAGCCTCCTCTTTGACCTGCCGCAGCTCATCCTCGACTTTTTGCGGGGCAATCTTGAGATCCAGCACTGCCTGCCTCTCAGTGGCAAGGTTGATCTGGGTCGAGTACAACTCTTTGCGCTGATC
Source organism: Quercus lobata (assembly GCF_001633185.2). Classification (NCBI taxonomy): domain Eukaryota; kingdom Viridiplantae; phylum Streptophyta; class Magnoliopsida; order Fagales; family Fagaceae; genus Quercus; species Quercus lobata. Next base: position 54,139,825 of record NC_044914.1, read on the forward strand.
CTCTGCCTGGGTCTCAGCACATTTAAAACCGGCTTCTGCACTCTTGCACCGTTTCTCCGACTCCTTGAACTTCTCCGTGAGCTCAAGATGATCGTGCTTAAGGGACCCTAAAGTCTTCTCCATCTCCGTCCGAGACTGGGTCTCAGCCTCAGCTCGACTTCGATTATCACGACAAAATTCCTCAGCCACAAATACCTGCTAAGTAATCTGCGAACGAAACAAGATTGGTTTAAAATTTAACAGGGTAAATAAATTAATAAAATAGTAAAAGGACTACTTACCATCGCGAGATCCCTTTTGAGGGATAGGAAAATCTCAGGCTGAGAAAATCACTTATAGGCCTCCATATCCCGAGGAAGGAGTAGGGGTTGCTCCAAGGCATCAGCCACGTACCCTGCTCGGCCCCGGTTATACTCTCGGACCGACGAATTGTAGGGGATGGCAACTCCATCTAGCTCCAACTTGGGGCTCCATGTACGCGGGGTAGTGCGCACCTCAGTAAGGTTCTCCTCATCCCGGCTTTCTGCGGAGTTACCCCTTCTGCTCCTTGGTGCCCGGGTGGTTTTTTGCTGCTTGGTCGGCTGGGCAACCACCTCACCCTCCTCAGGAGTGTCAACCGACCTTTTCTTCTTCAGGTCCGGATTAACCTTAAGGCCGAGGTCCGAGGGGTCCTGAGGGACCACAGGAGGAAGGGTCTGGGCCTGTGACTGAGCTGGTCCCTTTGATGACTGACCTTTTGATGACTGACCTTTCCCTCGGGACGCCATCAACTCCCTTAAAGTTTTTCCCTTCCCGGCCATGGGCTCTATCCCTTCGTCCGAGGTGTCGTCCGAGTAGGTGATGATTAAGGGAACACCAACTGCGGAGTGTTGGTCCTGCTCTCCTTCAGGATCAAAAAGCTCAACCAAGGGGGTTTGCTGAACCTCCTCCTCAAAATAAAACTCGTCTATCTCTTCCTCAAGGGAAAGACGAGATGATTCAGTTTCCCCTTCAACCGGAACAGCAACGCCAGGCTCGTTTGGCGGAGGTAGTTGCTCTGCTAGGTAGGGATCTCGAACGCTGGGTAGCATGACTGGTGGTAGATCACGTTGAGCTAGGAACCCGGTCTTAGACACGTCAATCCTAGCCAACCTCGGACTGCCAGCCCTTATGGCGTGACCGATAGCTTGAAAAGAACGGCTCAGAGGTTGATAGCCCAGAACCAGATGGGCCGCACGCAACTGTCCGTCCTCAGTAACGTAGATCTCCGACCTTAGAAGGTAGTTCAACGTCGGCACATTCACGAGGTTTATCCGAGGAGTGACGTGAACTTTATCTGCAAATGCCCAAGAAAAGTGGGATTAATTCATGAAATTTTCCAATTGTAAAGAAAGCGAGAAAAACAACCCCCCAATACTAAACCCTTTCCCGAAAAGGATTGGCCCTAAAGACGCCGCACCTGGGGTTCCTGCCCGAGTTGGATAATGGATACCATCGAACCACTCCCCCGAAGCAATAAGGAAATCGTTCTTCATGGTCTTATTGGATATTGGGAGACAAGAGATCAACCTAACGTCGTCGGATCGGGATTTAAGATAATACCCTCCGTTCTCAATGTGGTGACACTCGTACAGATAAGCCACATCGTGCCAGGTAAGGCCCAGATTCATCCGCTCGTCTAGGACATCTACGCAGCCTAGTATCTTGAACATGTTCAGGGCACATTGATGCGGCGTCAACCTATGGTTGAACAGATATTCCCTAGTAATCCTACACATGGGAAGTGTCATCCCTCCCTCTATGAAAGCAATCATGGGGATAACAACTTCTCCCTCGCCTCTATCTGTCAATACTCCTTCGAGAGGACAGTACTGCAGTCCCACCCCTGGGGGAATGCGGTATTTTGCCCTAAAGGCCTCCATAGCGGCCGGAGTTTTTACTAATTTTTCGAATCTACCCATCTGAGCTGAACTGGAGGAATGAAAATAAAGACCGAGAAGAAAAGTAAAGTCCGAGGAGGGAATCGAAATGGCGAAATGAACGAAATTTACTGATACCTTCACAAAACGCTCAATGGGATGCCTGGAAATCTCTCTTGGAGGAGACGCCTCACGAAAAACGGCTACGGTGGCTTAGCGGACGCAAGTATTCGTAGATCTCTGGAGTTCAATGGAGTTCTCTGGAATCCTCTGGGGTTTATAAGATGCAGATAAAAAGAAAAACTGAACCCCTCTGACGCCTTATATAGCCGGGAGGAGAGAGAAAAGATCGCTCCTGCCTAAAAATTCGAGAAAAAACGATGGCCGTTCGATCCACGCCGCACCGTTGGATGAGGGGGACATAAAGCCTCCAGAAGTAAATGGCCGCGCCTCGTAAATTGTAGCGCGTCCAAAGTAACTATCCGCACGCGCGCCCCAAGCCCTCCTTACTTCTATCCTCTCACTAACATCAAAACCCCGCTTTTCTCCTCGGAAGGAGATAAAAACCAGAGTTTTAAGGGGCTATTGTGGGGCCCGGCCCAAAATAATGGGCTAGTCTAAACCACAGGCCCGTCCGAGAAGCATCCTGTCCGAGGAGAAGTCACAGATAAAGCATTATTCAAGCCCAATTGCGGTAAAAGAAAGATGTCCGAGGAGTAACTCCTCCTTGGACATTACGAAGTCCGGTCAAAGATCCCGCCCCAACCATTGCAGTTCATCCTCCCAGCATATAAAAAGAATAAAACCCAAAATTTCTCATGGAAAGCTGCCACCACCACATTAAATGTGCCACAACCACCCTCTTGGCCGCATTAATGAGGAAAAGACCCCTGAACAGTACTACATTGGCCACTGTAACTCACAAGGGAGTGATAAGGGTGTCTGATAGGACAGGTGCTCAAGTGGAGGCTTAGATGATCAACAAGTGTAAGGTTCAGATAAGAATGAGAGAGCTATATAATGTAGTGGAGTCCCTCAAAGAGAGGACGGAAAAATGTATTCGGAACTGAAGAAATAGAATCTTCTGTTAGATATCCATCCTTGTGTTCTTGTTCCTGCAACAATATTGTCCATGCATTAGACCGAGTAAGCTCACTGAGGCTAAGTTTTTTGACCCATCCTCTACAAATATTTATTGTGGGTTGCGCCTTGGGCCAAGGCGTGATCAATAGGGTTTGGGCCAGGAAAATCGTGCAACTACAATAAATATATATATATATATATATATATATATATTAAGACCAATGAGAAATTAAAATATCATGCATGTATATATTGAGTTCCATTTTAATGTAAGAGAATTCACAAAAACGAAGATATATTCGCAAAAACTATTTATTTGTTAAGGGTTTTTTTGTGTGGCTTAAATAAGACTTTTTACAAATTTTTGTTCAAAGTTAAAATTACTGGTATAAATTTAAAAAAAAATTAACAGTTAGATAGAAAATAAATAAATCTTACCTAAATTTATGTTGCTATGGAATCATCTCAAATGTTTTTTTGGTTATTAAAAAATATTTTATGAAGGAGAAAAAAATATTACATAAATTATTTGAGGTCTTATTAGCTTTTATTTAGTATCACAACTTTTGAATGATAATAATATTTTTCTTCTTTTTCTCCATTGTCAAAACTCTAGCTTTGCTATTTTCACTTTTTCCGCCTACCTTCATTTATTTTTTTATAGGTCTTGAACCTTAAAAACGTTGTAAGAATTGGAAAATTTTTATTTTATTTTTGAATTTTGACATATGAAAAAGATAATAGTGTATTTATTAAGCATTATAGAAAAAAAATTAGAATAAGTCGAGTGACACAACTTGGTAAACTAGCAAATTGTGGGTGGTGAAATTTAAAAGAAGTAATATTAGTAATAAGTTCATGTCAAAGTAATTGTTTACCAGTCTACATACCGTTGATATCTTGCTATCTCAACAAGTTGTGAAATAAGTTGTATCTATAAAAATATTTAAAAAAAAATTAATATATCAATAAGAAATGTATGAAAAAAATATTCACAAAAAATCAAATTATAATTCTTCATTTTTTTTCCCTCTCTTAGATATGGACCAATATTTCGAACTAGTTTGGTTGGTCGGCCTGTAGTACTGTCAACAGATCTTGAATTCAACCGCTACATCGTTAAACAGGAAGGGAGTTTAGTAGAAAAGTGGTACTTGGATACATTTGCCAAGTTTTTAGGGATGGAAGGCGAAAATAGGATGAGTGCACTTGGTAATGTCCACAAGTACATAAGAAGCATCACATTGAATCACCTTGGTGCTGACGCCGTTAAGGAAAAGCTGCTTCCTCAAATGGAAGAAATTGTTAACAAAGCCCTACAGACATGGTCAAGTCAGCCTTCAGTTGATATGAGAGATGCTGCTTCTAAAGTAATTTTCAACTTTCCCTTGATATAGACACATTTCCTTCACAGTGTGCTGCCCTTTGGGTTATGACACATCTATGTTTCTTGGATATTGCAGATGCTTCTTGATTTCAGTGCGAGGATATTCTTTAGTTATGATGCAGAAAAACTATTACAGCTAAAACTGAGTGAAAAGTTCGCTAATACCTTAGGATGTTTCATGTCATTTCCCTTGAATATCCCTGGTACAACATACCATAAATGTTTAAAGGTAATCAAAATAACGAGAAATGTTAAACTTTCCCAAATATTTACTCAGATATGTAAATATTAAATTTTACTTTTCATTTTCTAGTCACAAAAAAAAGCAATGAGCATGTTGAGGAAAATAGTAAAAGAGAAGATCACTTCACCTGAAAAAAGATCTGAAAATTTGCTTGATCAAGCTATAGATGACATGGAAAAGGAGGAGTTCTTGTCAGAAGACTTTATCGTAAAACTGCTTTTTGCGATCTTATTTGCTAGCTTTGAGACTTCAGTATCAGTATTATTAGCTTTGAAGCTTCTGGCAGAGCATCCTGCAGCTTTACAAGAGTTGACGGTATGTAAATTTACAAGAACATTTTTTTTTTTGCCCACAATCTATATATATGTTATGTTGTACAGTAATGATGTAACCTAACACTAATCATGTATCATTTATTAGGATGAGCATGAGGCAATTCTCAAGAATAGAGAGAATCCAAATTCCGTACTCACATGGGATGAATATAAGTCGATGACTTTTACATTTCAAGTGGGTTCTACAATCTCTACATGTTCTGGTCTCTCTTGGAGTTGTTTGATGAATTCAATTATCTTATAAAAACAAAAAATTTGTTATGTTGAATTATAGGTAATCAATGAAGTTCTAAGGATGGGAAATGTTTCTCCTGGGTTATTGCGAAAAGCATTGAAAGATATTGAATTTAAAGGTATGTTCTCACACGCATATGTTTGATTCAAAGTCTTCATATATATATGGTTACTAAGAGTAAATGTTTGGCCAAGTGTATACAGGATATACAGTTCCGGCTGGTTGGGCCATTATGCTGGTAAATTCTGCTCTTCAGGTAAACCCAAACACATTCAAAGATCCACTTGCCTTCAATCCATGGCGTTGGAAGGTATGTAGTTACAACCTTATTAGAAGAAACAAATGATCCAACCAGTTATTAGAAGCTTTTTTCCCTAATATTATTGCTGTTTATTATGGACACTCTCCTTGACAACATATTTTATAAATGGAACCAGGATCTTGACCCATTGGTTGTATCTAAGAATTTCATGCCTTTTGGAGGAGGAATTAGACTATGTTCAGGGGCGGAGTATATTAAAGCATTCATGGCTACATTCCTCCATGTTTTGGTCACCAAATATAGGTAATTTGTTCACTTATATTATCTAACTTGTGCAATTGTTGCAAAAAAAATTTCCACGTTTTGTCTTGGGATATTGAAACTGATCTATTCAAAATTCAAATTAAATACAATAAATTTAAATATTTTTTTTAAAAAAAAATTATTTGATAGTTGGAGGAAGGGGAATTTGAATCCTACATATCTTCGTTAGAAAGACTAAAGTACCAATTGAGTTAAAAGGTTTTTTGACAAATATAAAAATGTATTTAGTTTCACATCATTCAAAACAGTTTTATACAATCTTAATTGTGATATGGATCTATAAATTTAACATGCAACTAATACTTAATATCCCACCACATTGAACATAATCCTCTCTGTATATTTATTAAATTTTTTTATAGGTGGACAAATGTCAAGGGAGGAACCATTGCTCGAACTCCTGCTCTGGAATTTATAGATGGCCTCCAAACTAAATTCTTTGCAAAGAATAATTAAAAGGCAATCCAATTTTAGGCAAAATAATGGATATTTCTATATTGAAATAAGATTTTTTTTTTTTTTTAGAGAGCTTCAACCTATAGCGTCTGCTCTCGATGATTTATCATAAGACCAAGACTTGTTGAAATTCTCTCCAAAAAAAAAAAAAAAAGATGTTTTAATTTCATGAAAAAGTTCATTTTGCTTCTCTTATTGTATTTGTATTTCAGGGTTTTGATTAGATCACTTCCAACAATTCATCATTTATAAAATGTGGACATGGTGTGAAATATTATATAGTTGAATGTGAAATAATAATTCTCCTGTGCTTAATGTAACCTCCCTCTCTCTCTCTCTCTCTCTCTCTCTCTCTCCCCTAGAATGTGAAACAAAATCTACTGTTAGCAATTAATGTTTTTCATGTGTGAGGAATATGTGCTAGTTTTAAGCCACATCATTTTGCAAAAAAAAAAAAAATGCAAAGGAAGTGAGATTTTTTATATTTATTAACTTGAATAGCTAATTTAGTACAGTTGATAAAATATCTGATGTAAGGGTAAAGAAGAATTATAATAGAATGGATGCTATAGGTTCTAATCCCATCATGTATATAAACAATGTGAGGTGCATTTTAATCTTTGGTGAACATGGAAAAGCACATGTCGTAAGTCGTAACATACCGTCTATCATATTATAGATGAATAATGTGAGGCGATACTACAGGCCAACTGTACTTATGCTTCATGCGAAAATAAATAAATAAATAAAATAAGTTGTTGGTTGGTTTAGGGTAGTCTTTTAGAATTTTCAGGAGTCTAGAGCATTCAATATTTGGTTGCAAATAGCTTAAAGAATGACTGCTTAGCTGTTGGGAAATTTAAACCACAGTTGATAGAATTAACAAGTATTAAACCCAAGTTGTTAATTAGATTTATTATGAATAAAACTTGTTAAAACAAACAAACATTGGTATCATGTCAAAATCATGCAGCGGAAAAATAAATAAGACAAGATATGATAACCTAAGAAAACCAATGAAATAAACTAGTTTCACAGTAAAAAACCTGGGGGGAAACCTTCCCGAAAAGCAATTCACTATAGTAAAGAGAAGTTTCAGATCTAGTACAAAATTTTTGTCCCTAAACTCTACAATCCCTGTAGATGAATTTACAGCAGAAACCTTCTACCGCTTCAGAACTTCTGAACTCTTCAATATATGAACGCTACCCTTTTTGTTGCATGGATCCCAGTACGTGACTAACCAAAGATGCACGGCTCCCAGTACGTGACTAACCAAAGATGCACGACTCCCAGTACGTAACTAACACACCAACTTAAAGAAGAAGTTGGCTGCAAAGTTCTTCACTTCATCAACAATAAAAATCAAAAAGCACTTGATTACAAAACCCTAAGGCACAAAGGTACAATAACTCCTTTTAAAGAGAATAAGGCATCGGTCACCTTTTGCATTTGTTCTCCTTGTATTCTCTTATGTGACGGCCTCTAAAATAAACCTTATATATGTCTAGGGTTGTGAGAAAAGAAACCCTACACAAATACATAAGCATGGGTTGAAAATCAGATCTGAAAATTTGAATTCTCGTAACCTCGATAGATATCTCGATAGATAGTATCTGTCAAGCCTCATTAAACCTCGATAGATAGCTATCTGTCAAGTAGCTGTCAAGCTATTTGTTCAACTTTAGTGAATAGCTTTTCTTCACTTATTTCTTGGTCTAATCTTCATGGCTTTAATACTAGACTTGAACAACATGTTTTTTGAAGTATTAAACTCATCCTAGATCTAACCAAATACAAGTAAAGTACGTTTTGTCAAAGGATTAGCCAATTACACAATATATGTCCTTAACATTAACTAAGAGACCTAAAGCAAGACCACTAAACTAAATGATGAGTAGATTTTAAAATTCCATAGAACCCATGTGTGAGCGCATCATCTCACACTGCATAGGTGGTTCATGCCGCCCATGTGAAGTACACCTTAGCCAAATGAACTAGAGGAGGAGATTTGGAAGTAGCCACCTAGGTTTGGGGTGAAACATTTTTTTTTTAATAAAAGTCAGAAATTTGCCAAATATGGGTTTGGGATGCGTACGCATATTCAACCATGCGTGTCGAAAACCTACATGTGCATCCCCAACCATGCATGTGCATCCCCAACCATGCGTACGCATCCTTAGCACAAAAACTTGGAAATTAAACCAAAATTTTACATATTTATGTAATCAGAGAAATTTTAATAGAAAATGAATAAGCATGTTAGAAAACCTAGATTCTAAACTAACATAAAGCAAATAAAACTCTGGTCACCCAACCTTTTTTATTTTCTCTTGCAAGAAAAAGGAAAATATTAATTTCATAAAGACGTTAAGTTGGAGAAAGTCATGGGGATAACGATACAAAATATCAGACTTTAGAACTCCCATAAAAACTCCAACAACTGAACATGAAACAAAAAAAAGGGGGACACCCATCTTAAATGAAAATGACTTCCCAATCTTCTTGATGTCTACAACTCCAAAATTCAACAGTAACATTCAATATAGGATACCCATTAATCGGTTATGTGGATTTTTCCCAATTATTTTATTTTATTTTATTTTTGAGTAACTAGTTATAGTAAACTCAATTGTGATTTGACCGAGATTTATATTATCTACCCATGATTTGTAAAGTGTCACTTTGTTCACATGAGGTTTGCTCTGTTTGTTGAGTACTTTGAAAAGTTTCACTTTGTCCACATGAGGTTTGCTTCGTTTGTTGTGTACTTTAAAATGTGCCACTTTACCCATCTGAAATTGACTCTGTTTGTCTCTCATAACCAACCTATGTTAATACCTGGAGTTTGAAGTTAAACTATATGGGTTCAGGCTAGTGAAGAAGCTCCTAATCATTTCAAGCCCGAACCCAGCGCTGCATACATGAAATCTGAATCATCTTAGTCAGTATAATTGCAAAAACTAATCATTGACTAAAAGCAAAATTAATTAATTTTTTGTGCCACTAATCTTAAGCTATATATAATTGGTGGTTAGAGATTTCGTGTAGTGTAGCTGCAGTCAAAGCTTCCATTTGAATCGTTGACTGATAGTGGATAATTGTGATTTGCATTAATAGTAATTCTCTATTTTACCATTTTGTTGGAAGAGAGAGAGAGAGAGAGAGAGAGTCAAGTTTTTTTATTGATTTTTACAAAACCCTAATCTTTTTTATCTTGTTTTCTCTTTTTTTTTTTTTTTTTTTTTTGTGAAGGAGAGACATAAAAGGGGAGTAAAAATACATATATACTCTCGTTTTTTACAGATGTGGGTTACGAGAGACAAACGGAGCGAATCTCAAATTAACAAAGTAACACTTTTCAAATCGTGAGTAGACAATTTGCATTTGGGCTAAATCATAAGTGAGTTTACTATAAGTAAACCATTTTAAGAAGATTTTAAAAGAAAAGAAAAAATATATATTTTTTTTGACAATTTTTTCTATTTCCCATAAAAGTCATGTCAAAACTTCTCTAAAATGGTTGGTTAACAATTGCCTTAAGGATACTTATTACAGGGGAAAAAAAATACAGAAGTAGTTAATTAATGTTATATTCATAATGAATTATTAAAACATATAAAAATTTTAGCATTTTCTAACAACCCCATTCCCTATGCATCATTATTAGATCTAGATCATCAATAAAAATGTCAAATCTGCACATTCAATACCAAAGTCAATTATGGTTTCCAAAAAAAAAAAAAAAATACCAAAGTCAATTATTAATTGGCGTATTTCCAGAGATGAAATAGAAAGTACGCCAAGGATTTTTTTTTTTTTTTTTCTTCAATAAAATAAATCAAGTTCTCTATATTAAAATAGAGTAATTTTTAGTTACTCTTAGAACATAAAGAATGATGCTCACTTTTCTTTCATTTATGATGGGGTTTACTCATTAAATTCATGATATTCCCTATTATAAAAGTGAGAAGATGAAATGCCATTTCTCCGCTCTACGAAAGTCCTTAAGAATTTTCAATTTGAATGAGTTCGTGGATGAAGATTGGTTGATTAAATAGATTAAAAACCGGTCATAGTCTATCCCCACTTCTATATATACCATGCATCAATATAGCATTCCACGTAAGACTTCTTCATTTCCTATATTAAATCCATTTTCTAGAGAAGGGGAGCAAGAGTACCAACAAAATACTAGAAGAATGGAGTTAGAAATGTGGACAGTTGGATTGTGGATTGATGCAGTGGTTGTCATTTATTTTACTTGCTAAACAAAGGGAGCAATCCAAAGTGAGTTAGAAATGTGGACAGTTGGATTGTGTATTGTTGCAGTGGTTATCATTTATTTTACTTGCTAAACAAATGGGGCAATCCAAAGTACAATGGTATCCTCCCTCCAGGTTCTATGGCTCCACCCCTTATTGGAGAGTCCCTTCAGTTGATTATTCCAAGTTACTCTCTAGACCTCCACCCATTTATCAAAAAGAGAGCTCAAAGGTAACATGCTACTGATTGTGTGTATCTTTATTATTATTAATATATATATATATATATATATATATATTTGATAATTAGTGTGTGTGTTTTTAACTTTTTATAGTATATATCATTGATCTATGTACAAGTATGTATTTATGTATTTCCGTATGTATGTGTCTCTTGTTGTGGGAAAGGGGATGAAACAAAAGATAAGAGTATAATGCATAATCACTAATTAATCCTAGTCTAGAATAGGATAACATAAACATTGAGGACCTGTTTGATTAGTTATCTCTAACCAACATTTTCACATTTTAAACAATCTTACACAATTTTCAACATATTTTTCCATTTATACATATATCAAAAACACTCAAACAACATTATTCAAACTAACTTACCAAATAGGCTCTGATTCCTCCTAATTGATTAGATAAGCCAACTATCACTGATGTAATTTTTTTCCTTTCTTTTAGATATGGGTCAATATTTTAAACTAGTGTAATGGGTTGGCCGGTTGTACTATCAATAGATCCTGAATTCAACTATCACATCGTTAAACACGAAGGAAAATTAGTTGAATTATGGTACTTGGATTCATTTTCCAAGCTTTTCACTATGCAAGGAGAAAATAGAACAAATGCAGCTGGTGTTATTCACAAATACACAAGAAGCCTCTTATTGGATCACTTTGTTAGTAAAACCCTAGAAACATGGTCAACTCACTCTTCCATTGTAAGTTACAATTTTCGCAGTAGACACATTTCTTTTAGAATGTACAATTTTTTGTCATTCATGTTACAAGTAACGTACCTTAAAAAATTCTTTTTTGACCCTTAGCGTTCTAACCATCAAACTTGAATAACTCTTAGATACAGGATCAATCTGCACGTACAGTCCAAGTTCTCAATAAAAATGTTAATAAATATGCATCACCATAAACTCCAAAGCAGTAGAGACAAATCATAAAGTTCACAAGAATTTGGTGACGAAGTAGAAAACTTTTGAAGAACTTCTTCAAAAGATAAACTACTCCAATTGAAAATACACTATAAGAGAAGTAGTTACAAGATTAAACTACAAAACCTTTGTGATGATGCACAAAAAATCGTCAATGAGTTGATTGTTCACACATGTGTCAATGGGTGTACCTGAAGAACAAAAAAGAACCCATCAAAGGGCATCGGTGGGGTACCGGCCAAAGAACGTCCAAAGGTTAAGTCAGAAGAGAGCTCCAACAATGCTAGAGAGTATGAGCTTTAGAGAAATTGTGCATACCTTGATATGTGAGGGTTTTGGGACTTTTATAATAGCATAGGGTTGACATCTGTTCCTTGGCTTAGAAGTCTTTTCCTTATAGGATCCTCTTTAATTTGCGTATCTTACAGAAATCCTTTCCTTGTAGGTCTCTCCTTGATTAGGGTTAGCCGTGGAGCACAAGTTATTTCCTTTTAGGATTCTTTGGAGACCACGTAAGCCATGTGAGTGCCACGTGGCCTTGAGGCCCGTCCACCTCTTTTCCTTGTAACTCAGATCTATCCATGTAGAGAGAATATCCGTCTACTAGTATTGTACTATTAGTTCCATTTAAATGGATCCGTCAGCCTAAATTTTGTACTCTACAACCCTCAATTATGGTTGGGTGTAGGGTGCAAGGCTTTTCCACATCAGGATTCTTGATGAGCACTTCCAGCCACGTGGGAGCCACATGAGTACCATACGTCCCCCTCTATTGGGTTCGTTCGCCGGGGGTCCGTCCCTTTTGAGGTTCGCCTAACCGAGGTTTGCTTCCTCTGGATCCATCTACCCACCAAAATGTATTCGTCAGTCTTGCCATGTCATCAGCTTTGTAGGTCTAAAAATACCCTCATCACTTTGTAATCCTATGTAACCAAGAAAACGGCGAGCTTACTTTACCGTAATATCTCCATAAGGACCATAACCTTTGGACTTCTTCTGTACGATCTACAAATGGCACGTCCGCTCCAAGCCAAAACTCTGGGAAGTCAGTGTACACACTGACACAAGGTAAGAATCTATGCTTTCAATAAGGTCAGGTCAAACAGATGATTACTTAGTTTCTAAGCTCAAAGGAAGGCTCTTGGGTTTTAAAGTCTTGCATTAAGGTTTATTTATGTATAGGTTCAAAGTCAGCAAAAATCCCTCTTCACGTTGAAATAGAATTCAATGTTCCGCAATCATGCTCGAGTGAACGTTGAGTCAGAGTCAGCTGATATAAACGTTGTCTGACTTATTGTTTCGCTCAACTGAATCCAATTTCGCTTAAGCAAAATTTCAGGTTTTCAAATCTTTCTTCAATGCTGGACTTAACCTAATTTTATATATAAATAAATAAATAAATATATATATATATATATTTATATATATTTTTATAGAAAATGTCAGGAAATTTATTACGATAATAAATTTAATAAACTTTGACTTAACCTAACTTCAACAAATGTGTTACAACCATATTTGATACATACATTGTGATATGGATTTGCCAACATTGAATTCTAACATCTTTATGGGCACTGCAGATGGTGTTTAATTTCAGTGCAAAGAGTATAATGTTTAGTTATGATGCTGAAAAATCACCTGTGAAATTGAGTGAGAAGTTAATCAATGTCACAGGAAGTTTTATGTCATTCCCCTTTAACATTCCTGGCTTCGCATGCCATAAATCTTTGCAGGTAACCGAAATAATTAATGAGAAAAAGATAAATTCTCGCAGGATAAATTATCCCAAGATGTATATGTTTAAAATGACTCAGATAGAGTAATATAAAAATCTTCATTTTCATTCAGGATAAAAAGGAGGAAATGACCATATTCAGGAAAATAGTAAAAGAGAAAATGAATTCACCTGAAAGACGTGAGGATATGCTTGATCAAGCCATAGATAACATAGATAAGGCCGTTTTATTTTTGGGGTCTCATTTGCTTCCTTTGAAACAATTTCAACAACATTATCATTTATGTGATAAAGGCCTTGTAACTGAATTAACACCTCTCCATGCACAAAGTGCTTGGGGGTCTAGGGGGTAAAGGGTTCGAGCTACGAAATTAGCAGCATGTTGTAATTATCTCTCTAAAAAAAAAATATAATCTTTATCATTTACTATCAAGTTAATTGGAGACCATCCAACAGTTTTACAAGAGTTGACGGTATGTGCATATGTAGAATTGAAAGTTCACTTGATGTGTAAAACACTAGTGAATGTTTAGACCCCAATTTCAAAAATACCATCACAACCTTATATTCAAACAATGTATGTGTGGAATGATAAATATAATCTATACCCAAGCAATCAAACTACTCTAAGCCATAATTTAATCGCAACACAGCAGTAATTAGCAAAGAATGAGGATTAGAGAGATACAAATACAAGATAACACCGGCACGTGTTATCGAAGAGGAAACCAAAGAACTTGGTGAAAAACCTCTCTGCCTCCCTTTAAGCGGTAAAATAATCCACTAGAAAATTAGTTGGAATACATGAATAGTAATAGACCCTCCAAACCTAATCTATCCGATGCACCTTAGCCTTCCAAGCTTTTTGCTCTAACAGGGTTAAGCCTAACCTTGTCTTCTCTAGCTTATCGGATCCTGCAATAAGTCCATTGCATCAACTAAATGAATTGGTCATCTTTAAACTGCTTCTCAAGCACCAAATAACCTTATCACTGATATGAATGTGGTGAGGTAGGGATTTGGTTAAAACTCCTTTCAAGGGTATGTCAATGGAGAGGGAGAAAGTAGAGGAATTTGAAGAGTCAAATGTATAAGATTGTGGATAAATCAGTCTTGTTATTTTCTGGGGTTTCTCTCTCAAAAATCTCTCTAGAAGCTCTCTACATTTCATGGGTATAAGGGTATTTATAATTGCGTATGTGAGGAATGTGAAAAGTCATTTTTTTTTTCAAAACATGGGGTTTTGGCGACTCACTCTCGCGATTGGGACAAGTTGCGAGTTTTAGTCGTGAAATAACGAACTAGCCAGACGATTCTTTTTTGTCCTGTAGTGCTCTAGCTGTCATGACCCTTCAACTTCCTCCATGCTTCACACGTGTGGCACTTTGGTGAGTCATCAGTCACAAGCCACTCGCGAGTTCCAATCGCGAGAATGCTCTTGATTGCACACACACTTGAATTCTTCACAATCTCTCACACACAACCCTTACATGATTCCCACCTAAAAACAAGGTATCTAATTGCTAAATTACAAACAAATTTGGCATTTGAATAAAGCCAAGCACAATGCAATCAAGCAAGTATGGATATGAGAATTAAACATGGCTTGACCAAACAAGAATGGCTACAAAAGCAAAGGTACAAAACAAAATATAGTCAAGTACACAACATAAGCCATGAAATGTGAACATAGACTAGAAGAATCATTAATATAAGAAAATGTAAAGCCTTGTTGTAGGATGCTTTTCTTGAACTAGCTTTTTCTCCCCCTATTATTGCTCTCCCCCTATCATGAACCATCTCCCCCTTTTTGTCATGGAATAGCTAGTCATCTTCTTCTTCTTGCTTCCATTGGATTTAACCCAATTGAGTTTGGAGAGAGGTGAACTTTATATCAAATCGGTTGTGTTGAGAGTGCATGATAGATGCGAGGCTGGACAACTTGGTGCTGATGTCTTGCATGGATGCCATTATGTTGTCTAACTTCTCATCATAGGGATGTGAGCTAAAGCTTGAACCACCATGAGGAGCATTACTCTCTTGCTTGACATTCTTTCGACTGTGGCCTATGATAGCATTGATAGTGCGAATGTTGATTGGGCTTTGGATAGGATGAGGGTACTCATCTTCCAATGTGTGTACTCCTTTGAGTTTCAATATCTTCAAAATAAGGCAACAAAAAGGAAGGCAGTTAGCACTTAATTTTCTGTATGGTAATGGTGAAACACTAATGATGTATCATATATTAGGCTAAGCACAAGGAAATTCTTAAAGCTAGAGAGAATCCAAATTCCATTCTTACATGGGATGAATATAAGTCAAGGACTTTTACCCTTCTAGTTAGTTCCACAATCTCAAAATATTCCCTGTTTGTACTTTGTAGTGTTAGATGATTCCGATTATCTCATAAACATAAATATTTGGGGAAATTGCACTTTACCCACTTGTGGTTTGGCCCGTTTTAACAGTGCCCACCCGTGATTTAAAAGTTGTCACTTAACCCACATGAGGTGGCCTTCGTTAGACCCCCCGTTACTCACCTCTGTCATTTCCGTTAAAAAATCCCCTTTATTATATAAGCCAAAATTAGAACCAAATTAGAACCCTAAAAAAAAAAGGAATGAGCTCTCTGTCCCTCTCTCTACCTTAGAACTCCCAAAAATCCCCAAAGCCATAATCCCTTTCTCTCTTTACTTTGATTGCTATTTTTTTGTGTTTTCTAGTAGGAGGTTGTGAAAATTTGGAATAAAGCCATTGAGTCTGCCTTGAAGGCAAGTTGTTGTAGTTATTGTATAATTTTGGATACTAAGGTAGAGAGATTTAAACCTCGAAAAATCAAACAAAGGGAAATGGATATGAACATCAATTCGACCTGGTCTAAGAACAGCCAGGTCTATGAGCAAATGTTCTTTACTATTCATTGTGAACACCATCAATCTCTCTTCAGTGATGCACGAGTTCAATATCCCATCCATAAACTTCATTATCACTGATAAATTCTTAATCCTTGGTTTCTTCATTAGAAACCGATCAAAATCTTCTATCACAATAATAGAACGACTCGTTGTTCCTAATAATAACGAGTTCAGATCCGAATCTTTTGAGACCTTGGAGACATCGATGTTGTTAAGGACATATTTTGTGTAATTGGCTAGTCCTTTGACAAAATGCACTTTATTTGTAATTGGATAGATCTAAGATGTGTTTAATACTTCAAGAAACATGTTGTTCAAGTCTAGTATTAAAGCCATAAAGATTGGACTGAGAAACAAGTGAAGAAAAGCTGTTCATTAAAGCTGGACAGATTACTCGACACATGCTATCTATCGAGGTTACGGAAATCAGAATTTTCAGACCTGATTTTTGGGCCAGGATTTTGTATTTGTGTAGGATTTCTTTTCTCACAACCCTAGACCTATATAAGGCTTATTTTAGAAGCCGTCACATAAGAGAATACAAGGAGAACATATGCAAAAGGTAACCGATGCCTTATTCTCTTTGAAAGAAACTACTGCGTCTTTGCGCCTTAGGGTTTTGTAACCAAGTGCTTCTTGATCTTCATTGTTGATGAAGTGAAGAACTTTGCAGCCAACAATCTTCTTCAAGTTGGTGAGTTAGTCATGTACTGGGAGTCGTGCATCAAAAGGGTAGCGTTCATATATTGAAGAGTTCAGAGGTTCTGAAGCGATAGAAGGTTTCTGCTATGAGTTCATCTACGGGAATTGTAGAGTCTAGGGACAAAGGTTTTGTACTAGATCTGAAACTTCTCTTTTCTATAGTGGATTGATTTTCAGAAAGGTTTCCCCCCAGGTTTTTTACTATGAAACTGGTTAGTTTCATTGGTTTTTCTGGGTTATCATATCTTGTCTTATTTATTTTTTCGCTGCATGATTTTGACATGATATTGATGTTTATTTGATTTAACAAGTTTTATTGATAATAAATCTAATTAACAACTTTGATTTAAAACTTGTTAATTCTATCAACCGAGGTCTAAATTTCCCAACAAATGGTATCAGAGCGGGTACACTCTGATTGGATTAATTTCCTAAGTGTGATCCTTGACCCCTGTTGTCATGGATCATGGACAATTATGCATACTGGAAAGTTCATATGAAATTTTTTTTGCAGCCTCTAGGTGAATAGGTATGGCAAGCTGTTGAAGTTGGCTGGATTAAGCCAAAGGATACGCCGGTGGATTGGGATGATGCAACAATCATAGCTACAAATTTCAGCTACAAATTTCAATAGTAGGGCCTTGAATGCTTTGTTTTGTGGGGTGACCAATGAAGAATTCAAGAAAATATCATCCATGGAAGTTGCTAAGGACGCATGGACCATTCTTGAGACCACCTATGAAGGTACCAAGGCAGTAAAGACTGTGAAGCTTCAAAGACTAACTAGTAGTTTTTAAAAAATAAGGATGGAGGAGGATGAGACCGTTGATGAGTTCTATGCTAAACTCATGGATATTGTGAATTCTGCCTTCAATCTTGGAGAATCTATTGCGGAATCCAAAATTGTTAGGAAAATCCTTAGGTCCCTTCCTGAGAGATTCCATGCCAAGATTACTGTCATTGAAGAAGTAAAGGACATTGATCAAATTCCTTTGATTGAGCTTGTAGTGAACCTTCAAACCTATGAGATGGGATTAGGTTTAATGGGAAAAGATGGAAAGAGTAAAAACTTGGCTCTTAAGGGTATAGAGGAAGAGATTAAGGACTCTGAAATGAAGATGAAGATGATGATGCAGATGAGGATCTAACCTTCATAACTGATGAGATTATCAAGCTTCTTCAGTTTAGGAAAAAGGATAAAGCCAAACCTCCTAAGAAACCTAAATCCTCAAGGAAGGGAAAAAATGAGAAACCCCCCATCCAATGCCATGAGTGCAAAGGTTTTGGTCATATGAGGATAGAGTGCCTAAACTATCCCATGAAGGAAACGACCAAGGAATCCAAAGATAAAGGGTTGGTTGCTACTTAGAGTGATACTGAGAATGATTCTTCTTATAAGTATATGGATGAATGTCGTCATGTTATGACCTTTGCTGCCTCAACCGATAAGGTGATTGTGGAGAGTGCTTGTGACAGTAAGGATTCTTCTTCTGATGAGGCACACAAAAAGTTGACCCTTCAGGAAGCCTATGATAAGCTATGCATTGAATTTATAAAATCTGAAAAGACTTCTCATTTTTGTAGAAAAGAGCTTAATGAGGTAAAAACTGAAAAAAAAAAAAAAAAAAAAAAAAAAAAAAAAAAAAAACTGATCTGTTAGTCAAACTAGATGAGACTACAAGGTTAGTTAAGACTCTTGTTGTAGAGAACACCTCATTAGAAGAGAAGGTCAAGAATCTTAAGGTTGAGCTTAGTCAAGCTAGAACTCAAATAGAGAGGATGTCTAGTGCAAAGCTTGATGAGGTCTTGCATGCTCAAAAGTCTAGTTTTGATAAAACTGGCTTAGGATATGCTGTTTCCTCCAACCCCTCCTCTTCCATGGCTTCTGGATCAAAGACTAACTTTGTGCCCCAATCTAAGAAAGGTGATAAAGGTATGAAATTCAAAACTGATTTGTCTAATTCTAAATCCTTTATTAGACCTCATGTTTATCACCATTGTGATGTTGCTGGACGCATTCGTCCTAATTGCTTTAAGTAGTATCCTCATAAGCAATTGTTCAAACGGTCACAGGTTTCCTCTCAAGGACCTACACCTTTGTTTGGAGAGTTATTAAAAGTTTTAAGCTTTTTAACTCAATTTCGGGAAAATTCTAATTCTTCTATGTTCTTTAGTAGACATACTAGGACACGTGCCTTTTCATCTTCACCGCCAAAGACTCATGCTGTGTGGGTAAGAAAGGAGCCTAAGACTTAATTGTCTTTTCTATTTGTCCTCTGCCTTAATTCTTTATATCTAAAGTAGGACTTTCTTGCTGACTTTCTTATCCGCTTATGGAATCATGCTTTCATGCATCTGCATCTTTCTATCATGCTTTCATGCATATGCATATTTCTTTCATGTTTTCATATTGTTTATCTTTTTTTGTTTGGTTGTATAGTTTTTATTTTGTTTTGTTTTCAAAATAAAAATAAAAAGAGAAAAATCCGAAAAATACAAAAACGATGTATGTTTTGTGTACATTAGTACTTGTGTACCTTGGATGGCCATTGAAACAAAGTCTTTTAAACTTTGTATCTTTTGTAGCTTAGATAAGCATCTCCATGCACAACTAAGTAAGTGAGTTTTGTGGTTGGTGTTTATGATGAGTAAGATTAAGTTGTCTCTTATACTTAACACTCATATCACTCTTTTTGACAGGAATAACTTAAAAAACCTGAGAGAAAGGCATTAATAACCATCTCACCACTGTTGTCCGCCGATCATAATATGACACCTGTATGCTTCGGCATAGCAAAAATGCAGTGTCAATGACATTTGTATGCTTAGGCATAGCAAAATTAGAATGTCAAATATCATTGGGTATTTCTATTTTCTCTCTAATATGCACATGCATGATATCCTTAAAAGAAAAATATGTAAAGAAAATTAAAAGCAAAAAGATCAAAAATGCTTTAAATATGATTGCAAGCGTATATTCTAGGAGATGTGAGAGTTATAGGATGTACATCAAAGGTGATCGTCCCCATCAAGTATTTATGATTATGTGTGAGTTAAAGTAATTTTCTCATATCTTAAATTGTCATAACATGTATACACTTATGCAATCTTGCGATATTTTTCACACATAACACGCAATATTCTTTGCTACTCTTGATACATGTGCAGGTACAATGTGATTTAGCCATCACAAGGTTTTACATGTGTTAATGTATGCTCACTAAACTGTCTTGACTTTTTTTGAAATATAAAATTGGTTAGACTTGTTTAGTGTGTGTGTGTATGTTTTGCATCTTTCTATTATCTTGTCATCCATAACATCTTGTTTCATTACATTCATACATTTTTATGGATTCTTTGTGCCCCCTTGATCATCTTTGATCATATTTATGTTTCTCGGGTGAAGTTTTATAGCTTCTTATACCCTTTGTCAATCCTGACAAAAAGGGGGAGAAATTGTGATGTGGTTTCTTTTTTAAGATTCTACATGTTAGGGGGACAAATACATGTCTCTGTAAGGGGGAGTTGTGTTTCATCTTGTTAGGGGCAGTGCTTACTTCCTTGTTCTTGTACACCGGTCTTGTGACCATGTTTACATACATTGTGCTTATCTTTGATGATGTATGTCTTCTTCACCTATCCTTACATGTGTTGTTTCGTTTCTATCTTTATACATATGTTTCTACTTATATGCAATCTATTATTTCTATTTTACACAAAGATGCTTTGATGAGTTTTGTTTAAAGTGTTTCAGAAATACAAGTTGTTAAAGTCTACTTGCCATAAAGTCTCTTCTTGCAAAGTTTTTCAAGAGTTTGTGTTAGGACAGATTTTATTGTATTCAACAAGTGAATATGAGTTGAGTGATATGTTAATTTGTTTGTTGTGATTTTGTCACGGATTGCCAAAGGGGGAGATGGTGTCAAGCTTTAAACTTCGACAGATACAACTATCGAGAAGCTATCGAGGAGTTGTCGAGGAGACAGAAGCTTTCTCGATCGATCCACCAACTATCAAGAGGTGTTGAGGTATTAGAGCAAATTGTGAGGTATTTCACAATTTTCTCCAATACCAATGGGCTTGGTTTGCGATCGAATGCTATAAAAGATTTGTGCCCCCTCATCCTTCACCAATTGGTCATTGGATGGATTGGTAAGGCACACAGTCCGACAAGTGGTATCAGAGCCCGGTCATAGGTTCGAGTCGTTGAAGCCGCATTGTAAGGGAGGGATTGTGAGGGATTTCACAATTTGCTTCAATGCCAATGGACTTGGTCTGCAATCGAATGCTATAAAAGATTTGTGCCCCCTCATCCTTCACCAATTGGTCGTTGGATGGATTGGTAAGGCACACGGTCCGACAAATGTCTTAAACATCGTAGGAAAAGAAGTTAGCCATGGCTGCCGCAAAGCTCAATTTCCCTATCCCCAAAGGACTGTACAAGAGAAAGCTACACCTCCAAACACGGCCTAAACGATGGTAATACTGTTTACCTTTGAGGAAAGATTCAAGGTGAGACTTTACCTTGTTTTTGAGATCTTCTTCCATGGAGATGGTTTCGAAAGTCGAAGGATGCATGAAAGAAATAAATCTCCACCATCCGTTGCCTTGCTGGTCTTTGCTGGGTTTTTTTTTTTTTGCAGAATTTTTTTTTTTACTTGCAAATCTGGGTTTTTTTTTTAGAGAACCCAGCAAAAGAGAAGGGGTTAGAGTTTTAGAGAGAGAAAGCCTAGGGTAAAGATAGAATCCAGCAAACTGGTGGATACCATTTATTCTTAATTTTTGTATTTTATTTTGTGATTGTTTTATGAAGAATTAAGTAGTCAATTTTTGGATTTAGTAGTGGAAGGCTAGTGAATCTGTGGGTGTATGTTCACATGGATTTGTGGCTTTGTTTGTGACTGTAGGTGTATTGGTTTTCTTGTCATTGTAAAAGTATGTTTGGCAATTGCAGTGGGCATTGGGTAAGAATGTTAAATGCGTCATTCCATATACATTTCTGGGTTTTGATTGTGAAGAAGAAGAAGAAGGAGAGGAAAGAGGAGAGAGACATAAAATATAATGAAAAAGACACAATTACCCTTATTTTTAACGGTGAAAATGGAGAGGTGGTAACGGGGGTCTAATGATGGTCACCTCAGGTGGGTTAAGTAATAACTTTTAAACCACAGGTTGGCACTATTAAAACGGATCAAACCACAGGTAGGTAAAGTGTAATTTCCCCTAAATATTTTATTGTGTGAAAATTACAGGTAATCAATGAAGTTCTTAGGGTCACAAATCTTTCTCTTGGCTTGCTACGAAAAGCATTAAAAGATATTAAATTTAAAGGTATGCTCTCAAATGCAAGTATTTGGTTCATTGTCTTTATATTCAGTAACAGAGTGTAAATGATGGGCTAAGTGCTTGCCAGGATATACAATTCCAGCAATGGCAGCTCCAGGAATTTTGTCCAGGGTGTTTCTTAAGAAGCATAAATTACACAATCTTATTTACTTTTAGCCTTTAGGTAATTAGGTTTGATTCAATGTTATTAATTTCGTTCCGTTCTAGCCAGAACGGCTCGAAAATACCGTGTCGATAAACGAGCCGGAACAGTAACCCACCCTATTCCACTTTGAAAAAATTTCAGGTCATTTCGGTCTATTTCAAGTGTTTTGGGACGTTTCAGTAAATATCGGCCGAAATTCAAGATTTTGCCAGCATGAAGTTTGTGCTTAAAAAAAAAAAAAAATGTTCTTAAAACCAAAACAAATTTGCATTCTGTACACCAAAAAACCTCAAAAGGAAAAAAAGAAAAGAAAAGAAAAGAAATGAACAAAGATACCTAGACAACAAACTATAAGTTCATTTGAAATATTAATAAAATTATTAATTATTGTTGTTTAGTTGTTTCATTAATTTGTTTCTCTTTTATAAACTATAATTTGTTATATTGTTATTTCATTAATTATAAAATTATTAATTGTTGTTTAGCCTAACATAATTTAATTTGTTTGTCTTTTATAATGTATTAGTTAATTAAATTATTAATTATTTGTGTTTAGTTGCTTCATTAATTTTTTTTTACTAACTACTAGCAGTCTAGCACACATCCCACTGTGCATTAGCACACACTAGCACACACCCCATGTGCACACACACCCCTGCCTTTGCATGCCTTTACTTCCCCAATTCAAATATTCCACCCCACACCACATGGCCCCATGGCCCCATCTACCCCCCACTCAGTAGACAAGATTCACACAAGAGAAGCCAATCAGATAAATTCACAAATCACGATACATTAAAAGACAAACTCACCAACACTAACGGACCAACATAGTGGCACACCAACGGATAATGTCAAAAAAAAAAAAAATAGGGGCAAATAAGTTGAATAATTATAAGGACTTAAAGAGAGAGAATCAGTTCAAAAAGAAAGAGAGAGAATCAGATAAAGACTTAAAGAAAGAGAGAGAGTCTCATTTCAGACTTTCCATAACTTAGTTCAAGAGAATTAAGAGCTCTCTCTCTCTCAGACCACAGTCCACACTCCACAGCAAAACCCAAAGATTAAGAGAGAAAAAGAGAGAGAAGTAAAATGTAAAATACCTTGAGGGAGGCTTGAGGGGCGACACTGCGGGCCGCGGTAGCATGTTGAGGCATCGGAGGCGAGGAAGAATTCGAGGCCAAGCGTCGGCGTCGTAAGCTATAATCCGATCGAACCGATCTTTTGTCTCCGATGCCCAATCCAAGCTCTGTTGCTTGAGTTTCAAGTGGAGGCGCTGTCACCATGTCATGCCGATGTGCTTGATGATAAGGTTTCAGGAGGAGGTGTAAGGCATTGTCGTTGATAATGTTTTTTTCTTTAGGTTAGGTAAGGTTTCTGATTTTAGGTTTTGCTTTAGCTTTACCATTTGATGATTGATGAATCGGTGGACGCATATTTGTATTGGTTTTTTTTTTTTTTTTTTTTGAGAATATGTTTGGTTGGGCCTGTTGGGTATTTAGTTAATAATTCTCTGTTACAATTTTTCTTTTTCTTTTTCTTTTTCTTTTTTTTTTTTAGATTTTAGTTCTGTGAGTACATGACTCGCACCAATTGGTATTTGTCCGCTTTGGGGAGCCAGTCCCTCACGGTTTTGTCATGAAGGGGTGGGAGCCCAAGGATTTTTGCCCTTGAGGTGATTGACACCTAGGCTCACCCGAGTCCCACATCGCCTAAGTAACCCTCCCACTCATGGTCGCTCCAGAAGCTTATAAACCATGAGTGGGAGGCGATGTGGGACTCGGGTGAGCCTAGGTGTCAATCACCTCAAGGGCAAAAATCCTTGGGCTCCCACCCCTTCGTGACAAAACCGTGAGGGATTGGCTCTCCAAAGTGGACAAATACCGATTGGTGCGAGTCATGTATTCCCAAGTTCAATATTTGTTTGGCATAAAAAAAATTTTGAGGGTGTTACTAATTTTTTTTGAGGGTTCCTAATTTTTTTTAAGGGTAGATAAATAAATAAAAAAATTAATTATTATATGTTTTTTTTTTTTTTTTTAAGGTTAGGGTGGTCGTGGGACCACCTTGGGTTGAACGTGGCACCGCCACTGAATTCCAGCTGGTTGGACCCTTATGCTTGTAAATTTTGCACTTCAATTAAACCCAAACTCTTACAAGGAACCACTTGCTTCAATCCATGGCGCTGGAAGGTATGTAATAAGTAACCTTACTAGAGACAACCAGATATTACACACATTTTTTAATTCCCCATATTATTGCTTTTGATTGATATGAAAATCAATGGAACTAGGATCTTGACCCATCCGTTGTATCTAAGAATTTCATGCCTTTTGGAGGAGGAATTAGACAATGTGCAGGGGCATGGTAAAACTTTCATGGCTATCTTCCTCCATGTTTTGGTCACAAAATATAGGTAATTTGTTCCCCTAGGCCTTCATAGTGTCACTTACATTGGGGATTAGGCTATTGCCACAACAAGATGACCACAGCGACTTTTGTGGTAGGATATTACTATCTATTAGTGACCTCTTAAATTTTTATTTATATTTAGATAGACAAAGGTCAAGGGAGGAAACATTGCTCGAAGTTCTCTTCTGGTATTTACAAAAGGGCTCCACATTAATTTTTCTAAAAAGAGAAATTAAAGGAAAATTATCATGGAATGGACGCTATATGATGAAATTTGATAGTGTTTATATATAAATAGATAAATATATATATATATATATATATATGTATGTATATATATATATATATAAATAAAGACATTCTTATTTCATGCAAAACAATAGGATGTTCTATATTGAGATAAGAAGTTCCGATTTCGTTCAAAATAATTGGTACTCTATATTTTTTTTTTTAGTATTAATGTACCCTCTCCCTCTCTCTCTCTCTCTCTCTCTCTCTCTCTCAATGTATTTGATGTATGTGTGAGGAAACATGTTTTGTGTTTCAACCTATGGGTTTGTTTTAAGCAATATGTGAACTTCTCGATTTGAATAAAATATTCTTAAAGTTTGTTGAATTTACATTTCGTTGGCAATTATTTTCGATGGAATTATCCGGAAAGAAGGATAAGATATAATCTTTTAGTTTAGAATTTGGACAAAATGGGCTTCTGCCCTTTTCAGCCAAATTAATTAGCCTTTTGCCATTCTTTCCAAACTAAATAAGGAAATGCCCCTCTTTTAAAACTCAACTTTCTCAAAATCGAGTTAAAAAAAAAAAAAAATTTTCTAGAACTCTATAGTGACGTTTTTAAGGATCTATAGTGACGTTTTTAAGGATCTATAGTGACGTTTTAAGAACCTATAGTGACGTTTTGTAACTTGATATCTAGGAAATCGAGTTATAGGCAATAAAATTGCCTATAACTCGATTTCCTGGATATCAAGTTACAAAACGCCAGTATAGGTCCTTAAAAACGTCACTATAATATTGCCTATAACTCGATTTCTTGGATATCAAGTTACAAAACGCCACTATAGGTCCTTAAAAACGTCACTATAAGTCCTTGAAAACGTCACTATAGGGCTTAACTCGATTTTGAAAAAATCGAGTTTCAAAAGAGGGGCATTTCCCTATTTAGTTTGGGAAGAAGGGCAAAAAGCTAATTAATTTGGCTGAAAAGGGCAGAAGCCCATTTTGTCCTTAGAATTTAGATTACTTGAATAAGGAATTGAAATATAAATTTTTTTAATTGATGAATTAGGGTTCTATTTCAAGTGATAGATGAGTTCTATTTTAGCTAAAAGCTAGTTTATTACCAAAAACTTAAAACTAATCACAATCATTGATTCTTAATAAATAAATAAATAAAAACCCTAATCATAATCCTTAAACATATTTAATATAGAGTATTTTTTTTATTTTTTTTATGGTACTTTGGTCAATTAAAGAAATATTTACATTTTTATATGTACACCATTATATTATATCTAATCTTTGCTTTAGTTACTACAACATCTTGAGCCTACTTGTTAACCTCCTTCATTGACCGGAAAGGTAGATATATATTTATATAGAACTATGTATCCTTTTTTTTCTTTTGGGTGGTAGCTCCGCGTGCACATTGCCAAGGCCATGGCAACCTAGCATGGGCACACAACCAAGGCCATAGTAGCCCAGCATAGGCACACAGCCAAGGCCATGGCAAGCCTACGTGTGGGTGGAGCATAGTTATTAGTATCGTAAAATACGTATCATATCGTGTATAAAAAGTTCCATATTGTAAGAGCGTGTTAGAAGTATTCACGAATTATATATATCGTATTGTAAAATTGTATGTATCATATGATATATGGACATATACTTTAAAATGAGTTTTGTTTTGTTAAAATTTTTACTTTTATTTGAATTTTACATGTTTTTAGACATGTTTTTTATACAAAATTATTAGGTTTCTTAATTTAGCTTAATAAAATAACATGTCCATAAGTTATTTATTTTTGTTTTCTCTTTCTTCTACAAAATTTAGATTACAAACTTACACTTCACTTTATTTACAAATTATACTATGAATCAGGTATTAATTGAGATTTTTTGTTTGTTTGTCATTATTGTTATAAGTTTAAAAAAACTAGAATGCCAAGAACAAATATTTTTTTTTAAACTATTAAAATAAAACAACAAGAAGAGATAGTAAATAATGATGATGAAGAAGAAAGTTTCAATGAAGATATAGGTTTGCAAAATGATGAATATGATGATAAGAAATTATTATTATGTGTCATTTGTAATTTATAATCACTTTTAAGTGTAATTAATTTAATTGTGTATGTTATAAACACATGCTAGTTTGATTTATTTAATTAGTTAGCTTATTAAATATTATTATATAATATAAATGATAAATAAATTAATTATTAGTTGAATATATTCAAAATTTGAAATGATTATACTTTTTTTTTTTTTTTTTAATGAAGAAGAGCAAATAGCTTACAGAACGATTGCTAGCTTAGCTATACTACCTAAAGCATTGTCACTTGACTAAACGATGAGTAGATTTTAAAATTCTACAGAACCCATCCTTTGAATTTAACAACTAATTAAAGACAATGCCTTGTGCCCTTATTGAACCTAACGAATAGTGGCAAAGTCAGTTTTTTTTTTTTTTTTTTTTTTTTCAAGGGATACTAACTAGCCAAGTTTATATAAGGATATAAAAAATGTTAAGAGTTAGTAACTTATCAAAATAATAAATTAATTATAATAATCTATTTTGACAATTCAAGCATATACATGCCATCTTATTTTATGCAATATATTCGCAAATACCCAAAAAAGAGAAGAGACTCAAGAGAGTACTCTATATATATATATATATATATAATTGAGCTACATTAATTCTACACCTACTGAAGGGCTCGTACTCGGCAAAAGAAACAAGCGCTTCTTTATTTGTATCATGCAAGTCCAACAGATTATATAAGTAATTTTGAATAAATGTGGTTTTGTTCTCAATAAATTTACTCGATCATGTGTATTCTACTTGACAGTCTCTAGAGGACTCAAACTATTAGGCAGAGATAGTTTCATCCTTGAGATGATTTCAATTCCAGTTCTTCTTACCTATGTTGTAACTTTCTATACATCAAGTATTTTGTCTGGACTCTGGACTGATATTTTTGTTGATAAGGATGAAATTTTTTTTACTGGCCTATAATCATTATATATCTTCCTAGTTCAGGCGTCGGCTTTCCTTGGTTTATTGGTTACTTTCTTTGATGTGAGGTGCATTTTCTTGATATCTTTTTGTCTTTTTGCTAAATACTTTGTTGAGGGTCCAAACAAAAATAATAATAGACTTGGAGAGAAAAAGCTTTTCTAATTACTGTTGCTCTTTATAAATTAAAGTAAGTACCCTTATATCTGGCTTCACAAATTCTATAATTTTTTTGGTAAATTATATGTAAACGCCAGATTTTTAAGGTGTTTACATATTGAACCTCACACTTTCAAAAGTTTTTAAGAAAACCCTCCGCTTAAAAAAGAAAAAAAAAAAAAAATCTATTCAAATCATACAACCATTATACATGAAGTCAAAAATGAAAATTAGAATGCGACTTGAAGTGAAAAATGTAAGATGGAACAGATCAAGCAAGGCGGTGGGGGCATTTTTGCCGTCTAGACTTTCCTTATTACTCATTTCTTCTCTCCTTTCCAAAAGAGAGACATTTGCATCTCTCTCTCTCTCTCTCTCTCTCTCTCATACTTTTAAAAAAAGAAACTCTTTGTCTCTCTCTCCCTTCAACCCCATCTCCTCTCTCCCCAAATTGATAAGCTATGGAGAGAAAGGTAGCCATTATCGGAGCCGGTATCAGTGGCCTCCTGGCTTGCAAGTACACACTGTCAAAGGGTTTCCATCCTTTCGTTTTTGAAGCCAAAAGCAACATTGGAGGAGTATGGACCAAAACCATAGAGACCACTAGACTCCAAACTCCAAAAGTACTATATCAGTTCTCAGATTTTCCATGGCCTTCTTCAGTGACAGAAGACTTTCCTAACCAACATCAAGTTTTCGACTATATTCAATCATATGCTCATCATTTTGACCTGCTTAGGCATATCAAATTTAACACCAAAGTTGTCAGCATTGAGTATGAAGGCCTATCTGAGGAAGAGATACAATCTTGGACCATGTGGAGTGGTACGGATGCGTTTCTCAGTTCCAAAGGGAAATGGAAGCTTATGGTAGAAGATACAAGTAGCCTTTCGACTGAGGTATGTATATACTCTCATATACTCATAGATACACCAAGAATTGTTGTCATTTATTTATTTTTATTTTTATTTTTTTCCTCTGCTTGGAGATAAGGTAGAGCAAGATAAATGTGAAGGACATATAATACACATACTGACATACATCCACTCATTTTTGAGGTTCTCAACTTCTCATTAATAGTCATTATTCATGGTGAGGGACAGGACTTTGAAGTTTTGGACAATCGATATGATTAGATGGATTGGGCCAACGCTCCATTTCGATATGTTTTTTTTTTTTTTGAGACAGTAGATAATAAGGGAGGTGGGGTGAATTTTCAACCACATATGTGAAGTATCACAAAAAATACCCCATTATCACTAAGTTATCACTTTGAATATAACCCAATTAACATTGAATTATGTTAGAAAATAGGAAACCAAACCTAAATCTATGGCACGTAGATAAAAAAAAAAATCAGTGCACACAAACGCTCATATTTATGTGATTCACTCAAAACTGGGGCTGCTCAAATATCAGAATTTTGGCCCCCCAATAATTAATTTTACAAGACCATCGGTCCCTATTCCCCGACGTAGCCAACATAGTTAAGTAGGTTCCACATACATCCCATCAGATCACTCAAAAGTCAAAACTAACGCTATGTTTATATTACAGGGTTGTTAGAGCTTTATTATGACCGCTGTAACAAAAGTTATAAGGATAGTTAGCTATATATAATCCATCCTATTACTTGTGCTACACATAGAAAAGTACAAATAAAGGGCATAAGGCTTCTAAAGTATGGTCAAATACTGGAATTACCCCCAATAATTGTATGGGATTGCTGGCCCTAAACCTTGATAGAGCCAACATAGTTGATTAGGCTCCGCATACATCCCATCAGAATGCCATATTGAACATATAAAACCAGTTTCTGGGGGATTATTGAAATGAAATGTTCATACTGTAGAATAACAGTAGTAATAAACTAATAATAATAATGTTTTTCGAAATGAATCTGCAAATCATTTGTTTTGAATCTGTCACGTATTTCTATTTTTATTTTCACTAGTTCTCATTTTATGCGACCCATGCGTACCTGAGAATCTACTCTTTCAGGCCAATCAAAATTGTGACAAAGATATTTAAGTTATATTTGGAATTGACTTAAAAAGTCTTTTTTTTTTTTTTACTATTTAACTTATTTTTGCTACTATTCAGCTTATTTTTAGTACTATTCATAGGTCTTATCACACTTTTTGATACTATTTATGGGTCTCACTGTACTATTTTAGCTACCTTTTAACTTAATCTACAGTATTTTCAACAAAAAGTTTTCAGTTTCAGCTAAATAAGTTGTTTCCAAACTAACTCTTAGTCAAAGTGGATTGGACTTGTGTCTTAAACTCCTACTAAACTAAATGGAAATGCAGGAGTACCTAGTGGACTTTGTGATCCTCTGCATTGGGCGATTCAGTGACATTCCAAACATTCCAGGTTTCCCTCCAAACCAAGGCCCAGAAGTCTTTCATGGCAAGGTGATACACTCCATGGAATATGCAGCCATGGATTATGAAAGTGCAGCTAAGCTTATCAAAGGGAAGCAAGTCACCGTTGTGGGATTCCAAAAATCTGCTTTGGACATTGCTATGGAATGCTCAATGGCAAATGGTATCAAACATAAATTTCACTTATATTACAATGTAGAACTTGTAGGCTTTTATAAACTACAAAGCAACTTTAATAAGGTTATTTTCTAGGGAGAACTTACTAAATTTTTTAGGCTTATGCATGAAAAGTACTTTTAATTATCTGCTCCATTACTCAGATTTGTACATATTGTTTTCATTGATTTACACTTAATTTGCAGGCATTGAGCATCCATGTACTGTATTATACAAGACTGAACATTGGATTGTTCCTGATTTCTTTCCTTGGGGTGTGCCTTTACCATTGTTATACCTTAATCGCTTCGCGGAGCTATTGATTCACAAGCCTGGTGAAGGTTTTCTTCTAAGTCTCCTGGCAACAATTCTTTCACCAGTGGTAAATTTTCTTTGCTTTTTTTTTTTTTTTTTTTTTAATATTTTTATATAGCCTTAATATTATCTTTATACCTTGAAGAAGGCTCTCCTAAGAGTAGAAGCTTAAAACCTTTTATCATATAAACAGAGGTGGGCATTCTCCAAATTTGTTGAAAGCTATATAAAAAAGAAGCTTCGGTTGGCAAAGTTAGGAATGGTACCAAAGCATAGTTTCCTTCAACAACTCAGTTCTTGTTTAATCTGCATAATGCCAGAAAAATTCTATGACAAAGTTGAAGAGGGAAGCATCATTTTGAAGAAAGGTACAAACTTCAGCTTCTGCAAAGGAGGTGTTATGATTAATGGTGAGGAGCAACTTCTGAAGACTGATTTGGTCATATTGGCTACTGGGTTCAGGGGTGATAGAAAGCTCAAAGACATTTTTGTGTCCCCCACATTTAAGGACCATATGGCTGGGTCCCCTAATACTACAGTTCCCCTCTACAGGTTAGTTAATTTCTTTAAGTTTTAAGGGGTGGGGGTCATAACATTAGAGTTCAATACCAAGGAAAACATGAAAAGAACATTAAAAAAAATAATAATAATAATCTATGTTACAGAAAATTAGAAATGTTGGAAATTTTATGTATTATTTCATCAAGATTAGCTTAGAAATGTGAGCAATTTAGTACAATTTGGTTTCTTGGACAATCTAGATTTTCCTTGGGGGGCCATATATAACATGTGTCAAACTAAGAGTTGAGCCACTTCACCTAAAAACCAATGGTGATAAGAGAAATACACTCAAGTCTTTTATAGCATTTGACATTGCCCAATCGAGCCTATTTTAGGAGCAATAACAGGGAACCAAATTCTGTGTCCCCACCCACCCGCCCCCACCCCAACAACTTAATATATACACACACACTTACACGTGTAAATAGATGCATTTGTATTAATAACATACTAGCTAATAGCAATAAACTAACATCATATGAAGATTCTTGATTCAATTTATTTTGAACATTGTAACTTCTTAACATTGAAAATTTAAAAGACTTAATATTTATACTAAATTGATGAATGAAATTAGACATTTGTATTTTCTCTATAATATAATATGGTACACTTAGTTTCAACACTATCTATAATCAATTCCAAAATTTTGGGACTAAGTCTTAATTTCTGTTGTTTGATTCCTTGAACAATTTAAAACCTTCATGCATTTTGAAGGTACGTAGTAATGAAAATGAGGAAATGACATTTCCAATTTATCAGGGAATGCATTCATCCACGAATTCCACAATTAGCAGTAATTGGTTTCTCAGAGAGTGTTTCAAATTTGTACACCTCTGAGATAAGATGCCGATGGCTAGCAGAGCTTCTTGATGGCACATTCAAATTGCCCAGCATTAAAGACATGGAAAAAAATGTGGAAATATGGGATAAATACATGAAGACATACTCTGGCCGATACTACAGGAGATCCTGCATTGGTGCTATTCAAATATGGTACAATGACCAACTGTGCAAAGACATGGGATGGAACCCCAAAAGAAAGAAGGGATTAATTGCTGAATTGCTTGAGCCTTATGGCCCATTAGATTATGTTTCCTCATAAAGTGGTCACATTACATCTTCTAGTTCTGATTCATGGCCTTGTGGATGCATCAACTACGCTTTGTATCACTCCCATTTCACACTATCATGTCCAAACTTTCCAAAGAATGTCCACAATTTGTGTGCAGTGTGTACAACTGGTGTAAAATGAGGAATGTGAAACAAAAATTTTCCTTGTTTTTGTGTGCTATGAATCCTTATGTAGGAATAATGAATCCATTGAAGGATAGGAGAGGAAGGTGGCATATGAAGTACTATACTCGTGCATAGCATCAGGTCATCAACTAACATCTAGCAACACTATATTTAAGACAAGCAATGATGGTTTTGAGCTTAGCTCTCTAGCGAAATTTATTTTTATGTACTTAAAGTAATTTGCAATATTTTTCAAAATTAGAGCTGATTTTATTAAGAAAAAGATAAAATAAAAAATTTTGATTGATGCTGATTTTATGTGCCATGATATTTTTGGTACAATGCATTTCCAGATACTTTTGGCTGTGCTAGGATTTTTAATGAAGCCAACGGGCAAGAGACCAGGAAAAACTTTTAGCAATATCTAAAAGTTGCAGCCTTAGTTTGGATCAAACTCTATGGGCCTGTGGTCCATAATGTTCCTGGATTTCTCTAGAGTTTGGACCACACTCTAGGTACCCCTAGCTCCCTTCAAAGGAAAGAAAAGAGAAGTATTGAAAAGATGCTTTCGACCCCTTGGAATGATTTTACTTAGAATAAATGAAATTTGCAAATTAACTAATTAAAATTTTTTATTGATTTTCACTTAATTAACCACAAAATACAATTCAAAAATCACAAACAAAGTGTAGTAAAATAAATAACTCAGTCAATTGGTGATGAAGTGAAAAACCTATGAACACATTCATAGAAAATACCACTACAAGGGTTGATCATAACCCACAAGAGGAATTTCACCATTTAGAATTAAAATTTACAACTGATATATACTTATATCACCAGTCTCTAGTTACGGGTCTCACGGTTCAGGCCTAAGCTCTTTCCAAAAAAAAAAAAAAAAAGAAGAAGAAGAAAGATGACGTCGAGAACAAGGATTAAAAGGAAGGACCCAGTCGTTTTGTTGCGGAGTAGACTCTTTGCTGGCTGTTGATGGCTACCATTGACTAGCAAAAGCTGAAAGGCTACCGTGCGACTGGCAAAAACTGAAAAACTGAGATTTGAACTAGCCTAACTTTGGGTGTTTCAAGAGAGAAAAGAAGGATTTGAGAAGAGGATGTTAACAAGAGAAGAGATAAAAGTGAGATTTGAAAGCTCTGGGTACCAGACAGTGGACTTGTGGTTGTGAATTTTTGAGATTTTTTTTTTTACTTAAAGCTTGCACGCCACACGAGATTGAAAAATAGGTTCTGGACCTCCTCACCTCCGACGTGTTATTGACTTGTTTCTTAGTTAATTTATTTTTTTAGTTATTAGTCTAATTCTTAAATCTACAGAGTACAAATCCACCAATTCGTACATTAATTTATTAAATTTATTTATTGCTTTACATTATAAGATTGTTTGATAAATGTAAGATTTACGCTATAAGATTAAACAAATATACACAATATTATATACATCTACAACAAAAAAGATATATAACATTATACACGCTATTGTCCCCTACCATTCAAGTTACTGCTTTCTAAAAAAATAATAATAATTTCAGGGGAAAATGTCTATTAAACTTTTTACTGGGTTTCATAAATTAATTTAATGGGAAATTTTTATTAAATCTCTATATTTATTTGGATTTTTTATGTAATTTTTCAATTTTTACGAATTTAATATATTTATTTATATTTTAAATAATTATTAAATTAATTATGAAGTCATCACGGTTCGACTTTGGTTCGACCTCGGTCCAACCTTAAAAACTTTGAACCTCACCCTTTTATGGTTCATTGAACGGTCCGGGTTTCTAAACCTTGATCTCTACACGATCTAGTCATAATTAAGGAGAAGGTTAGTGAAAGAGATTCATGTATGAAAAATTCAAAAGTTTTCGAACTAGTATAAGATGTCATTAGTAAGTTAAACTAGTAGTGTTAATGGTCAAGCTTTTGAATTAGATTGTAAAACTTCTTTTCTTATTGAATTGCATTATTTAGGGTAGATGTACCCCATTAATGGTTTTCCTTTAGAGTGTTCTCCATCAATTTCTAGTTCATCACCAAAATTGCATTTTTTTTTTTTTTAAATAATTTGATATCTACCATGGAAGGAATTTAAACCTTGAACATCTCTATAAAAATCTCCAAAATATGCTAATTGAGCTACAAGGTGTTTGACTCATGTTTCTTGTATTTGGTTCTTTGATTTTCAAATATGGTACTTATTATAGCTATGATTAATTAATCTAAGTTGCAATAACCTAATCGACTTAAGTTAATTAATTGTCAGTTAATCCACATGCAGATTGTCCCTCTGTCTTTCTAGTTAATTAATAAAGTTTGCAGTTTAATTACCCAAAAAAAAAAAAAAAAAGCAAGGGTCTAAAAGAAGCTTTCAAGAATGTTAAATCACATGCTTAAAACTTCGCAAACCATGTGGAAAATCTCTAGAAAAAATCTTCAAGATGCCAAAATGGCAAGATTGAAGTAAAGAGAAATCTATATATATATATATATATATATATATATATCTAAAAACTGAAGCATAGCATTTATTATTGCTACACTACAGTTGAACAACATCAATGTCCACATCATTATCTTTTTTCATTCCAATTTCCTATAATTGTTTTTAACATTTACATTTTTGTTAAAATATTTACACTTTCTCTAACTTTTCTCCCTTCCTTACCTTTTCATCTCCCCACTACCCTCTACATTAATATCATTATTTCTCATTCCCTTATGTTAGGTTCTAAAAGTTTAGAACAATTGGCAAATTGTCAACACAAACTTGTTTAGATATAGATCATAGAGTCTATAGGTATTATTAGACAATGTTCAAGGTAATTCAAGTCAAGATTCAAGAACAAGTAAGCTGTAGAAGATTTTAGGATTTTCCTAGTTTAACCGATCGAGAGACAGGCTCGATCGATCAAAACACGTATCTGCAAAATTTTAAGTTCGGCCCAACAGTAGTTCAAGCCCAAAAAGGATTAGGGTATCAGATCTACTTCTTCTAGTATATAAAGGAAATATTAAACACGTTTTTAAAAGGCTTTTTAGAGAGAAAAGAGTGTGCCTCCTTTGTATCTAGGGTTTTGTACCAAAAAAACTCTCTCATATCTTCTACCAGTGTTATTCCTTGAAGAATCTTAGAATCCGATGTTGTAGAAGTTGCTGCCTTCTCTAGTCATCAAAGGTGCTGATGATCTAAACCTTCAAAGGTGGTATTGGAGTCACAAATAGGAGAGTTTGTGTTTTTTATCAAAAGTGTGAGTGCTTGTGTTGCAAAGGCCTAATAGAGAAGGAATTCGTGGATTCGAAATTTGCATGTACTCATGTTAGTAAGTTCTACATGGTAGCAATAGGATGTTAATAGTCTAAGTCTTATTATAAACTTTGATTCTCTATAGTGGATTTGCTTTTTACCTTGAGGATAGCTAGATTAAATCCTCCCCAGGTTTTTTACCCGTTTGGTTTTCCTGGGTGATCATATCATTGTGTTTTTTATTTTCCACTGCTTTACATGATATGACTTTATTGTTTTAACCTAAATCTGAATAATAAATCTAAGTATTCAATTGGTTAATTAATTAAATTAAACAATCTAGTTTACAAGGATCTAAAACCTAACAAGTGGTATTAGAGCGGGTTAGCTCTTGTTTTTAGGTTTCTTGACCTAGAATTAATCTTTGATCCCTATTATCATGGATAATTTTAAGTGTCTTACTATTTTTTATTGTGATGATTTGAATAAAAAGGACACTATTATTTTAGTTGATCTTTTTTAGGCTTGTGAAATGAATTTGCAAGATTTCAGTCTTTCTCAGAAGATTGGTGTAATCCCTCAAATACACTCTACTTCACATGGATTTTCACCTACAAAGACGATGACTCGTGTTATATGGGTGAGAAAAGACTTGCTAAGGTAAGTGTTGTTTAATTGTCCCTGATTTAACTCTTTCAATTATTTGTAGACATGTTTTCTTTTAATTTTTGGTCGTTTTATTTTCTTAGGTTGTTTTGATTATTCAAAAATCCAAAAACATTGAAAATTTTCAAAAATACAAAAATATTTTATTTTGTGTCTAGTTTTATTTTTCTTGAGGATTACATGAATTATGATATCTCTCTTTTGATTTAGAACATGCTTGACATTGTGGAGAAACTTGAATAGTATGTGTTATATAAGTGCTAAGCTATTTCTAATTTTGTGTGAGTATGTACTAGTTTGTACATGTACTCAAGGGTTAATTAAGAAATTGATATTTCTTATTTGTGTACCCTCTATAGCTTAGTTTATCACTGTCATGCATTACTTTTGCATTTTATTTGTTAAGCATAATGTGTGCCTTTTATTTTTGGTCATAAATTATTTTTTGAAAATCTAAAAAGATTTTGTTTTTGTTTTGTATTACACATCATAAATGTGTGTAGTTGAGGTTGGCCTATGAAATTTGCATTTCATGATTGTGTACCTTGTTTAGCTTGAATGAGCTTTTTCTATGCACTTTGCTAGTTTGTGCTATGTAGTGCCTCTTTGTGTGAGTGTTTATAGTGGTTGTTCAAATGATCTTGATTTTGAAGTCACATTCTTTTGATTGTAAGGATTAAAAAATTATAAGAGAAAGGCATAAATAACCATCTCACCACTGTTTACTAACCAATCATGAGCACCTTAATGCATATCATAAGATTTTGTACTCGAGAAAGTGTAGCAGATGCACAAAAAGAAAATAAGGTGTAGCCTTAGAAAAATAAAAAAATAAAAAAATTATGCATTCAATAAGGCAAAAAATAATAATAATAATAATAATAATAATAATATGCATGATTGCAAGCTTGTTTTCTAGAATGTGTGGGAGTAATATGATGTAACTCTTTAGGTAATAGTCACTTTCAAATTTATGTGATGAATAATGTAGAACTTTTGATTGATTACTATCTACATATCACCTTATATATATATCTCATGCTCTTACTAGTTGTACACACTTCACAAGTTATTATTTGCTAAGCTTTGTACATGGAATTGTGAGTGAATCTAGTTTGGCCACCCAAGATTATGTTTTCTATGGTGTTTGATGCAAAATATGGTTAAGGGTTGGCAAAAATTGTGTTTTTGATGATTAAAAAGCTTGTTTTGAAGTTCTAGGTTAAAAGGTCATGTTTTTGAAAAACATTTAAACTCATTCTCA
The DNA here is from genome assembly GCF_001633185.2 of Quercus lobata. Taxonomy (NCBI): domain Eukaryota; kingdom Viridiplantae; phylum Streptophyta; class Magnoliopsida; order Fagales; family Fagaceae; genus Quercus; species Quercus lobata. The sequence goes on from NC_044914.1 coordinate 54,178,016, forward strand.
TGCATTTCATTCATGAAATTACTTGGGTTGAGTTATTTCTACACAATCTTCTGTAGTTTTTCAAAAAATTCAAATTTCCAGAATTTTGAACGATCGAATGTGTTTTTCGACTGATAAAAAATTCCTTGATTTTTAATCATTGCTTCTACCTGACTCGATTGGTATTCGATCGATGCTTGACCGATCGAAACTAAAAAAATTTCAGTTTTTAAGTATTTGGCCAATTTTTTTCTTTCATGCATCATTTATGTTTAGGATTCACAGGCATTCCATTGTTTTCTATATCCATCTTGCAGTTTTACAATCATATCTCTCATTGTTTTCACACATAATATGCATACACTTTGCTGAATTGGGTACTCAACTTGATTTAAAAATTCATTGATTGATTTTTGAATTATGTACTTTTTAGTATATGCTATTTTTATGTGTGAACTACAAAAAATATTTTTCTTAAGGGATATGATGGATAATCAATGTGCAAATATTTTCTATTAAACACATTGCATGCATATATTAATGGGCCACATAGTGTCAAGTTTGCATTTATTGAAAGAAAGAATATTTTTATGGTGAAAATGTACTTTTGGTCCCTACATTTTAGGTCAATTCCCATTTTGGTCCAAAAATTAATTTCGTTACTAATGTTATTCCTAAAAAAAGAAAATCGTTTTTAAAATAGTCCTTGCCGTTAGCCAACCAATGGAAAAATCTTACATGTCTAACAAAATGTCATACTTGCTGACATGGCACTGATGTGACCATTAAAATATTATTAAAAAAGTTTATTTGGTATTTTTAAATGTCATGCTAGCTTTTAAATTAATTTAAAAAAAGCTAGATCGGAGTATTTAAACTAAATTAAAAAATAAATTAAAAAAAAAACCTTAAATCTAATTAAAAAAACAAACCTTTAATTTCTTATTTTTAATTTAAACTAAAAATACAAATTTGATTTAAACTGAAATTTTAGTTTCTCAATTCTCAGTTTTAAAATTTTTTATTACAATCCTCTACACCAAACCCCAATCCCAACCCCACGAACCCAAGTTACCCAACCCAACATCAAATTTTCTTAGTCACCAACATCAAAACATCAATTTAATCCCTCTCTCTACCCATTGTTCTCTCACTCTCTGTCTCTTTGATTTCTCTTTAATCTGCTCCATACCCAAACACCTATGGCCAAAGACACCAAGCTCTAAACCCAGAAACCCATGGCCAAAGACTCCAAGCTCTACCTCTCACGATTTCTTTTTAATTTCTCTTTAATTTAAACGATTTCTTTTCATTAGACCATTTTTTTCATTAGGCCATTTTGAACCTGTGATTTGGGTTTAAAGAGAGAGAGAATCTGTGATCTAGGTTGAGAGAGAGAGAGAGAGAGAGAGATGAGGTCAACAGTGGTCTGGAGTAGATCAGGGGGGATGGTACCTCTAAACCCCTCTTTGACTTTGGCTTCTCTACTTCTCCGTGTGCTAGGTAAGCCACCATGAATGGCGAAATCTCTCTCTACCTCACCCTCTCTTTTCCTCTCTCAAGCTTGATCCCAGCCATGACCAAAAACCTTACCTCCACCCCTACCGTTCACCAATGCCACCACCCTAAGTAGTGGCTCTCAAACCCATATGATTGGGTTAACGAGGGAGATGGTAGGTTTTGAGTGATGCAGAGCTTTTGATTGGCAGTTGTTTGGGTGATTTGGGTTGTGGATCTTGGATGATGATACTGTCAGCTCCACTGCAACACTACCACCATGAGAAATATTGTATTAGGATAATAATTTTTGGTTGAATGTATAATTGATTTTTGTGGAAGAATTTGCAAATTTCGAAATATTTTGTGTTTCTATTCTTTTGTTTTTGGGATTGAATATTCTGGGTTTGTTGTTCTTGTGTGTTCATGATCAATATGAATTTGGAATAGGAATTTGATAATTTGAATGTGAAATTCATGAGTTTATGGGTTTGCTGGAGATTGGTTGGTTTGTTGGATTTATTTCTAGTTTCTTGGCATTGATGGAGACTGGATTTAGTTGCTGGAGATTGGATTTGGTTACTGGGTTTGTTTCTTGGATTTGGGAAGAACATGAAGAACAAACTGTTATGTTCTTATGAAAAAATAATAAAAATAAAAAAAAATAATTAAATTAGATTTAAGGCTTTTTAAAAAAATTTAATTTATTTTTTGTTTAAATTTTCTGACATGGCTTTTTTTAAAAAAAATTAAAATTAAAATGCTGACATGGCACTTAAAAAATGCCAAATAATTTTTTTAAAATAATATTTTAATGGCTACGTCAGCGCCACATCAACAAGCAGGGTATTCCGTTAGACACATAAGATTTTTCCCTTGGTTGGCTGACAACAAGGACCATTTTAAAAACAATTTTCTTTTTTCAGGGATGACATTAGTAACGAAATCAATTTTGGGACCAAAATGGGAATTGACCCAAAATGTAGGGACCAAAAGTGCATTTTCGCCTATTTTTTTAAGTGTATCCTCAACTTATGTTTTCTTTTAGTTTTCCCCCACCTCCTAAATTTTTCCCAAAACATGTTTTGTTTTTCCTATTTTTATAGGGGGAGAAATTTTATTTTAACCTTTGTTGTTCTTAAAGGGAGTTATTGCTCTTCATAGGGGGAGTTGCCTCTATTCTCTATAGAGCTAGATTCATTTGTTTCCTTGTTCTTAGAGGGAGTTTATTTTTTTCTATTTACTCTTTGTTTGAGTCGTCTTTGTCAATACGTGACAAAAAGGGGGAAGATGTTAGGACATATATGATTCACTTGTTAGGAACATATATCACTATTTTATGTAATTGGCTTATTCTTTGACAAAATGCACTTTACTTGTATTTGGGTAGATCGAGGATGTGTTTGATACTTCAAGAAACTGTGTTTCAAGATCAAGTGTTGAAGACATGCAAGTCTGTCCAAGATTCAAGCTGAAAAAGTGTTGTTCATTAAAACTCGACAACACCTCGACAGACAACTATCTGTCGAGCTTTATGAAAAATAGAATTCCAGTTCTATTTTAACTTTAATCCGGTTTTATGTGTTTGGGCTTTCTTTTCTTCTAACCCTAGACATATAAAAGGATTATTTTAAGGGCCGTCAAAGTGTTCACAAGCTTTGAGAATAGTTTGTACAAGCAAATTGTGATCGGAGACAAAGTTTCGCCCTTGTTCATCTCTTCATCCAATATTTTATCAATCAATTTGCATGTTGAATTTAAAGTGTATACATGTGATAAACCCTAATTCAATTTATTAAGCATTTCATTTGGATTGAAAGATAAATTCTAGTGAATGTATGTGGATGGTGATATCCTAGATTCAAGAATTTAAAAAAATTATTAAACAAACATATTTTTCATACTTTTCATGTGGATTTAAGATCGAAACTAGTGTTATGCATAAACATGTGATGTGTTAGGTTCTAAAGACTTAGGATTTTATGTATTTAGAACTCTAATTTGTATTGTTAGCAAACCATGATCAAAACAATGTGTTTAGAAATATTTTAGTCTAGCTCAAAGTTGTGCTTTTATGTAAAGTTGGAATCGAGTTAAAGTAGGAAAGCATTGTGCCTTTCGCCCTGGCTCGATCAATCGAAGCTTAAGCTCGATCAATCAAAGCTCGGGCAGAATGATTTTCTGTAGATTTTTCTAACTCAGCCCTAGGTGTTTTAAAACGTTTTTAGCGTTTCTTATTTGTCCTAAGTATAAAAGGCAAACCCTAGCTACGTTTTAGTGTTGCTCATATTGCGGTTTGTGTAAATCTCTTGTGAGACCTAGAGGAGCTTTGCTTTACACAAACTTAGGGTTTTCAAGGAGAAGATTTATCTACACTTTGATGATCAACTCAGTTGCTGCCATTGAAACTTAAAGAAAACAAAAGCGGGTGTGCTTGTATCTGGTGGTGAATCCAAGAAAGGAGTCCGTGGATTCGGAGCTTGCACGTGATCGTGTCAGTAAGTTCTACTGGTTGGTAGCAATAAGAAGTCGAGCGTGGAGGCTTGTAAGTCTTATTGTATGAACTTCAATTCTTTCAAGATAGTGGATTCAAGTTTACCTTGAGGATAGCTAGGTCAAATCCTCCCCAGGTTTTTACCAGTTTGGTTTCCTGGGTGATCATATCTTGTGTTATTTATTTTCCGCTCCTTTGCTTGATTTAATCACTATTATTGTGATAACCTAGACTTGTTAAATTGGATTAAGTAACAACTTGGCTAATTACCTAGATTAAATCAATTGGTTTTAAGGGGTCTAAAAACTATCAAGTGGTATCAGAGCAGGTTGCTCTTTTGTTGTTGATCCTTTGATTACTGAGCTGATCTTTGACCCCTATTGTCATGGAACACGGACAGTCTCTAGTTATTCCTCCTCACTTTGATGGGAATAATTATACTTATTGGAAAGTAAAGATGAAAGCATTCCTAAAATCTATTGATGAGAGAGTGTGGAACTCCGTTGAATACGGATGGGAGAAGCTCACTACTCCTGTTAGTGAGTGGGAAACTTCTCAAGCGTTTAATAGCAAGGCTATGAATGTGATCTTTAACGCTGTTTTTATGGAGGAATTTAAGAGAATCTCTAATATTGAGATTTCTCATACTGCTTGGAATACCCCCCAGACTATGCATGAAGGTACAAAGGCTATCAAAATTAATAAATTGCAGCAATTGACTTCTAAATTTGAAAGCATTAGGATGTCTGATGATGAATCTTTTGATGAATTCTATGCTAAATTAAATGATATTTTTAATTCTGCTTTTAACTTGGGTGAAATCTATGATCAACCTAAAATTGTTAGGAAGATTCTTAGATCTTTAACTGAAGACTTTAGACCAAAGGTGACTGCCATTACTAAAAGCAAGGATGTAGACTCCATTCCTGTTGATGAACTTGTAGGGTCTCTTCAATCTTATAAGTTGGATCTACCTAAAACTACCAAATCCAAATCAATGGCTCTTAAGTCAGTTGATGATGTTGAAGGTGGTGGATTTAATGATGAGCTCTCTACTACAGAGATTGCTTACCTTACCAAGAACTTTAGAAACTTTCTCAAGAATAGTAATAGAAAGGCAAGAGGCACAAACACTGTTGAACCTAGAAACTTTAGGAAGCATGAGCCCACTAAGGTTAACAATAATGATAAACCTAGAGAAAAAGTAGGTCAATCTTCCAATAATTCTCTGGGCTCTCAGTGTTTTGGATGTCAAGGGTATGGACACATGAAATCTAAATGTCCTACCTATTTGAAGTCTAAGGGTAAGGCTATGGTTGTAACCTTTAGTGATGGTGAAGTTTCTGATAATGAGTCTGATTGTGATGAGGATGGAAACTTCATTACTTTCATCGCTACTGTTGTAGTCGATGAGAGCATATCTGTTGAAGAGAACCCTTTTGATGGGGAACTCTCTGAAGATGCAGATCTTCAAGAGGCATATAATAAACTTTGCAAAGCTGCTACAAAGGATACTATGAATGTTGAACATGGCCTAAAGAAAATTAAATCTCTTGAGCTTGAAAAGAAGAATTTGCTTGTTAGACTGTCTGATGCTAATGAACTTTTGAACAATGTGAAAATTGAGAATATGTTTTTGCTTGATAAATTTAAATCTTTGGAACTTGATTTATCTATTGCTAGATCTGCTAGTTCTAAACTTGATCAAATCCTGAGTGTTCAAAAGTCTTCTTCTAACAAAACTAGATTAGGTTATGTTGAAAGCATCTTTGTGTCTGCTCCCCATTCCACAAAGTTTGTTTCTTCATCTTCTTCTTCTGAACCTTCTGTAAGTGAGATAATGAGTGAAACTATCAAACCCCCTGTGAGTGAGGTTGTTAAACCCATAAAAGTGTCATCATCTAGGAAGATTAGGGTTGATCTAAAAGAGTCTAAGTCTAAGAAGCCTATCCTATCTAAGGACAAGACACATGATAAGTCTGCATGGGTTTGTCACTTTTGTGGAAAGTCTGGACACATTCGTCCAAATCGTTACAAGCTACAAGCTGCAAAGAGAGCAAACAAACCAAAAGTACCTGTGCCTCAAGCACAAGATCCTATGGTACTTATTGGTGAATTGGTAAAGGCTTTAAACCTTTATTCCAATCCTGGAGTTGGTAATCATTCCCATGTGAATAAGAACTCCAATGCTCATACTGCATCTAAAAGGTTTTCGATGCAAAAGACTCGAACTAACTGAGTCTTTCTAACATGGTCCTTGTGCTTCATTGCTCTACCTTTTGTGACCATTGTTCTTTGGTTTTGTTGTGTTTTTTATTTTCTAGGATTTGCATTTCATAACATTCATGCATTTCATTCTAGGTGTTTTTTTTATTAAAATAAAAAAATAAAAAAAAGGAAGCAAATTTTGTTTTCTACTATTCTTCTTGGTTTTTGAGAACAAGGTTAGTCAATTTATTTTCACATAACATGTCTTTTGTACCTTGTTTAGCTTTGATAAGCTTACTCAATGCACTTTACTAGTTGAAGCTTTGTAATGCATGTTGTGTGGAAAAGATGTTTATGGTTCTTGATTACTCTGTCTTAATCTTGAAGTCACATGTTTTTGAATGTTGGACTTGAACTTTTAGAGAAAGGTATAAATAACCATCTCACCACTGTTCACTGGCCAATCATGAACACCTTAGTGCATATCATAAAATTTTGTACTCGAGAAAGTATAGCACATGCACAAAGAGAACATAAGGTGAAGCTTCGATTTAAATTGCTTAATTCTTAAAATAAAAATTGGTGTGTACTATTAGGCTTGATGCCAAACTCATATGACTTAAAATTGATATGTATATTATGAGGCATAAATTCAAGAAACTTACATGATTGCAAGCTTATGATCTAGGAGATGTGGAAGTTATATGATGTAACTCTTTAGGTGATAGTCTCTTTTAAATTCTTTGAGATGAATTTTATAGACTTTGTAATTGATTGCTATTCACATATCACCTCACATGTATATCAAGCTTTTGCTAGTTGCACATACTATACGAGTTACTCTTTGCTAAACTTTGTACATGTTATTGTGTGTGTTTATGGTCTGGCCAACCAAGTTTTGCAAATACTTTGAATTTTGTGCAAAAGTAATTTTTTGCTTGAAAATTTGTGGAGAATGCAAGAAATTTTTTTTTTGGGGAATTTGGGCTTAAAATTCTTGTTTTTGAAAATCACATCATCTCATACTCATGCATTTTGTGCTTAAATTTCAATGTTTTGAGTTGATTCTAAATGTTTTTCAAAATACTGTGTTTTTCCTCAAATTTAGTGAGCCTCTGCCCATTTCGATCGATCCATTCTGTTTTTCGATCGATCGAAAATTTTTAAAAATGTTAGAGAGAGCCTCTGTCTGTTTCGATCGATCGAACTTGTTTCAAATTGTTATGATAAGGTCTCTGTCTGTTTCGATCAATCAAGGTTGGTTTTCGATTGATCGAAACTCGTGAAACATGTTTTTTTAAAAGGTCAGAATGTCTTTTTCAAAAGGTACTTTTTCAAAAATTTTCAACCTTTCCTCTCTCTCCGACTTGGCTAAGGCTCCACCAAATATTTTTTGTCGTTTTCTTCTGAGATTTTTGCAAGGTTTTTGTCTTTCAAGGCCGGTAAGTCCTTTTTGCCCTTCCTTTTGAATTTTATTTCACGTTTTCATGCATTGTATTAGGTATTTTTGGCAGTTTTCATATATTGGGGTTTTTGATTATTCAAACCTTTTTTGATGAAATTGATCAATGGGTTTTTGTTCTAGGATGTTATTGTCATGATTCTTGTAGTTTAATTTGATCAATTTTGTAGTTTTTGAAAAATTGAAAATTCTAGGGTTTGAAATTGTTCCGAATTGGGGATTTGTTCAATTTAGGTTAAATTGATGAAATTGGCTTGTTATATTGATGCATTTGGTCATTAATTTTTAAACTTTATCATGTATGATGATCAATTAGTCAATATCTTTCAAATTGATCAAGTTGTTTTCCAAATTTTGGGGTTTTTTGTTAATACCTCTATGTTCAAGCCAATTTTGTGAATTTGAACTTTTTGGACTTAATTCACTGCATTAGAACGTGCATCATACCATTTAAATTTGTCATGCATCATATAGATTTTAATTCTATATTTTTTTATACTAACTTGCAGTCTGCCCTTGGTTTTGTGTTTTGTTCTTTTGCTCTGTGTTTTGGTCCTTATCCTAGCACCATGCCTAGAGCCCATAGGACCCCTTCCACTTCCTCTGAGTCTCCCTCTAGGAATGAGGTGTTTAAGAATGATAAAAGCAGAGAGGCCTTTGAGACTTTGAACTGTAAGCGTAAGATTTGAGCTGAGCGAGCTGTTGTGTTAGATGAGCTTGATCTGGCCATTAGGGCTAACTTTGAGTCTAGAGGTTGGTTGTCTCTCTTAGAGATAGATCATCCACCCCCGACCGCCCTGATTAGAGAGTTCTTCTAGAACCTTTCTTGCCACGATTATGATTCCAACACCTTTGTTAGGAGTTGGATACGAGGTGTTGAGTTCACCATTACCCCTCGGGTAGTGGCTGAGACTCTTGGGGTTCTGATTGTTCGGGAGCCTGACTATCCCTATGATGAGTCACTATCATTAGATGTTGTCATGTCATACATCACTGGGTCATCTATCCAGTGGGGTTCTGATCCTTGGATCACGTTCGCTAAGCTTACCGAGACTGCCTATCTTTTCTTTAGGATAACGTGTCATTCGTTGTGGCCTATTTCTCACTTCCACACCATCCCTTTAGAGCGATGTGTGTTTTTATAAGCCTTTGTTTCTGGAGCGTCTATCAGTTTTCCTCACTTGTACCTTCGTTCTTTGAACGAAGTTCATAGGAGTTCTGCCGTAGGGCATGCACTTATTCATCCTATTTTCATTCATAGGATTTTGCTCTTTTTAGGTCTAGATGGTTTCCCATCTGGTGAGCCTGTGCATGTTGTTGCTCCCATAGGTGCCACCTTTCTTCGACAGAGGGCTGCTTACTTGAGAGTTACTCCTTAACATCCTAGAGATGTGTCATTTAGTGGTGTTCCCCCTCCTCCCTCTTCTAAAGGTGTTGATGTTACTGAGACATCGGGTGCTGCTGCTGATGATGATGTTCCTCCACTGACTGCTTCAGATGATTCAGACATTCGTCGTACGTTGAATCATGTCTTGACTGTTCAGGCGACTCATAGACAGATTTTGGTGGACATGCTCGATAAGATCCGTGCCTTGTGTGCGGAGTTGGCGCACTTTGGACCACCTCCCTTTTGATGATGGATTTTTGTTTGCCCTTTGGCATTCCGTCACAAAAAGGGGAAGTACTTTGTAGAGTTTTTGCTTTCAGGTTTTGGTTAGAGCTTGTGGAGTTTAGATTGTATCTAGATGCTTCACTTTGTACTTTACCTTTATAGCTCTTGCCATATTTTTGATGGGATATTCATGTTAGGGGGAGTATTATTTTTGTTGGTACTTTATATGTTTCTTGTTTCAAACTGTTTATTGATTTATATTTATGAGTTATTCATTGATATATGTCTTTATTGTGTGTTTTTTGAAATCAAGAATTTAATTTGTTTACTTGTATTGTTTCCACACATGCGGTTATGCATTTTGTTTAGTGTTTTTGGAAATATACAGGTTGATTTAATTGAGCTGCTGTCTACACTTGTAACTGATGGGTAGTAGTTAGGATTGAATTTGTTTTATGAGCATTATTTTTATAAAGGGCTTTTTATTTTGTAGACTTTGAGCTTTTAGTTGTGTTTTGTCACGGATTGCCAAAGGGGGAGTTTGTTAGGTTCTAAAGACTTAGGATTTTATGTATTTAGAACTCTATTTTGTATTGTTAGCAAACCATGATCAAAACAATGTGTTTAGAAGTGTTTTAGTCTAGCTCAAAGTTGTGCTTTTATGTAAAGTTGGAATTGAGTTAAAGTAGGAAAGTATTATGCCTTTCGACCTGGCTCGATCGATCGAAACTCGGGCAGAATGATTTTCTGCAGATTTTTCCAACTCAACCCTAGGTGTTTTAAAACGTTTTTAGGGTTTCTTATTTGTCCTAAGTATAAAAGGCAAACCCTAGTCACGTTTTAGTGTTGCTCATATTGCGGTTTGTGTAAATCTCTTGTGAGATCTAGAGGAGCTTTCCTTTACACAAACTTAGGGTTTTCAAGGAGAAGATTTATTTACACCTTGATGATCAACTCAGTTGCTGCCATTGAAGCTTAAAAAAAACATAAGCGAGTGTGCTTGTATCTGGTGGTGAATCCAAGAAAGAAAGAGTCCGTGGATTCGAAACTTGCACGTGGTCATGTTAGTAAGTTCTACTAGTTGGTAGCAATAAGAAGTCAAGCGTGGGGGCTTGTAAGTCTTATTGTATGAATTTCAATTCTTTCAAGATAGTGGATTCAAGCTTACCTTGGGGATAGTTAGGTCAAATCCTCCCCAGGTTTTTACCGGTTTGGTTTCCTAAGTGATCATATTTTGTGTTATTTATTTTCCGCTGCTTTGCTTGATTTGATCATTGTTATTGTGATAACCTAGACTTGTTAAATTGGACTAAGTAACAACTTGGCTAATTACCTAGATTAAATCAATTCGTTTTAAGGGGTCTAAAAACTATCATGATGAACAACCAAGAACATATAAGAACAATTAAGAACATTCAAACATATTCAAAGGGATTTAAATGATTATTATCATGCTTTAATCTTAAACTCTTATCATGGCAACACAAAAAATAGTTAGGAAAATGGATTATACCTTCATGCAAGATCCATATGGTGGAGAAGGAGATTCTTGAGGGAGGTCCTAAGGGTGGAGAAAAAGAAAAATTAGGAAATGAAGAGTGATTCTCACTCAATACCTTGAGTCTCAAGAAGACCAAGATATGATAAGACTACTTAACTTCCTAAAACTCAAGAGAAGAGAAGAAATGGGGTTTTTCTGTGTCTTGAAATGAAGGAGAGTGGGGTTTATATAATAGTGATGGAGGAAATATAAATGGAATACCATTTAATGAGGGTTGACAAAGAATCATAAACCTAGACCTCATTTTAGCCTTGGGGGAAATCTAGTGTATTAAATGTAGAGATTGGTGGGAGTGAAGAGCAAGCCAAATTTCGGTTTTCCCGTAGCTGTTGTAACAGCATGTAGAGCCAACTTTGAATAATCATATCTGACTCAATTACGATCGAAATTGTCTCATTCTTGTGCTTAAATTGAAGCCCTGGATGTCTAGTTTCAGGAAAAATTAACCTCATTCAATGATTCAAAATATTCTGAGAGATATCGATAAAATGATGAGCAGAGGTCATTTGTTAGAAAATGATTTCAGCACAATTAACATTAATAGGTCTCAAATTAGCTCCCAATTAACATTAAATGGCTTCAGTCACTCTCATTTCAGACTTAATTGGTTCCAAATTTACCCTAATTAAAAGATAATTGAACAAATTACTCATTGAATAATTAATGTTTAATTATCTAGTTAATTAGGTGTGTGCAACCCTACCATAAAATATAGTCCTAACCAATCAAATTATGACACATCGTCGTTCTCAAATTGATTATACTTATAATCAATTAAAATTAATTGTTCATAATCACATATAGTCGGACTCAATTTGTGATAGTGCATCTCAACCATTAGAATTTGATTTGATGATAACTTTCAATCTAATGATCCGATTAGGGCTTATGACCAGTCGATTTGATCGTTACAACATCAAGATCATTTTGGTGAGATAAGATTAAGGATCTAATGACCAAAATCAATATACATATTTTCAATGTGAAATTACCCTTTTACCCTCCATGTGAGGTTAAATGCGGGTTGTAAAATGGGGTGTCAACATTGGGAAACACTAAATTTTAAATAATAATAATAATAATATCAAACCAAACATAACATAAAGAAACTAATAGATATGGATACACTAACTTAAGGGTAGCAAAATTAAATGAAAAGAAAAGGGTACAATGCATATTTAATGCAATAAAATCATCATCAAATTTGGGAAAACAATAGGTTGCCAATGGTGAGAGAGAGAGAGAGAGAGAGAGAACAATACAAAGTAATAAAGAGTAGTTAAAGAAAAATAAATAAATGTTAGTTAGTAACTGTTAATTGAAAAATAAAGAGATTGTAAGGAGAAGTAAAAAAATAAAATAGATATGATATAACCATATAGAGAACATTAAAATTTTTACAGTGTAATAAAATCAACCGTTACATTCACTTAAAAAATTAAATCAATAATCAACAATTAAACATAATCATAGTGGTACATTTAAACTTAAAACTAATCAAACTCTAATCATAGAAACATATTTTCATTCATAACTAAAAGGAAATCTTCTCTTGTAATAATAGAAATTACATAAGAAATAAAGTTAGAAAAATTTAAAATCCATTTTTTTACATTTCATTTAACCTTTTATATATATATATATATATATATATATATAAATAATCTTCATACATCATTACTTTTAAAAATCTAATGAACAATGCTACATCTCATTTAACACCCCTGTTATGCAAATCATTAATCATTATGAAGTCATAGTCTATGATTTTACACATTTAAAAAAGTGGAATATATAGAGTTTACTTAAGGTATATGTAAAAATTCACATTTAAAAAAAAAAAATTATATGTAAAGGTTTTTAAAAAATGTATATGTAAGGTTTTTACTAACAAGAAGAAATGAAAAATCAATTATTAAAGCTAAAACAACAATAATAATAATAAATATATAGGGGTAATTATATTCCTCTTTCATGAGATTTGGAAAAATGATACTTCACCCCAAACTTGAAGGGAAAAAATATTTTCCCCTTTACATTTTGTTTGACCAAATTTTATTAAATTAATATTAAAATATTGTGTACTATCCTACCCTTAAGGGTAGATTTCCAAAATTATCCTCAATTTCAAAATTAAAATCTCTTATTTTAAAATTTTAAATTAAAGTGTATTTTAAAATATTAAGTAATGACTTTTGCCCCTTTTTTTTCTTTATCTCTTTTCTTTTCTCAATGAGTTATGGAAAGATCTATCGTTTCAAATGTATTGTTACTTGATAAATTTTGTATTTTTATTCTAAATTTATGAGTAATGTTTTTACTAACCATGGTTAAACATTTATAAAAAGATTCTTAAATAAATTTAAAATATTTTGTTATTAATATAAACAGAATGAGAGAGTATTAATTTCTTCAAATCTCAAGGAAGGGGAGAATGTTGTGTGTGTGTATATATATATATATATATATATATATATATTTCTCTAAAAAAATTATCCTACGCAACACGTGAATCACTCAGAATAATTTTTCTTTAGGGCAAAAATGGCCAAATACCACCCTTTCCTAAATTTTTTAGCAAAAAAACATTGTTTCGGAACTAAATGGGGATCTACCACTTTTTATAGTACTCGAGTTCACTAAACTCGAGTTCCTTATTTTCTATTCCACTGTGGCACGACTGACATGGCATTTGGGTATTTAAAGTTACCACTTAGTACTCAAGTTTCCTGGGCTCGAGTACCGTTTAGTAGTGTACCCGAGTCCACTAAACTCGAGTATGGCTCGGGTTACACGGCACTAAAAACACACAAGATTCAACTTTATTTGTCACTCTCACTTCTCACTCTCACTTACCAAAACACACTCTCACTCTCCTTCACACCTAAACATACAAACCCCAACCCCTTACACCATCGGTGGCAGAAAACCCGTCGGCGGCAGAAGACTCTTATCGGCGACCTCTCACTCTGCTCTCTTACTGTGAACACACTCTCACTCTCCTTCACACCTAAACATACAAACTCCAAACCCTCACTCCATCGGCGGCAGAAGACTCTTGTCGACAACCTCTCACTCAGCTCTCTCACTGTCTCGCACTAAGGTCAGTTTTTTAGTTTTAGGGTTACGTCTTTCATTTGAAATTTTAATGGATTCATAATTAGAAATGTTGGGAAAAAAAAAAAAACAACAACAACAACAACAACAACACAGAGCTGATATTGTGTTTCTATAGTGCAAAGAAGTAAGACTCAAAAGTACTTTTCCTTTTTTCTTATTTTTAATTATTTTGGGGCCTGAGAAACAAGATTCTTCTATATCTTAGCTTAATATATTTGGGTTATTTCAAATTTGGAAGAAAGATAAATGATTAATGTAAGACTCAAAAGTACTTTTCCTACAAATAGAGCTGGAATTGATATGGTTGCTTGGAGTTTAAATAAACTTATCTGTTTTGATTTTATATTTTTTGGGAGAGTTGAATTTGTTTTTGATTTTGCCTTTTATTTTATTTTTGGGTGGAAAATGTAATTGGGCTATTGCTGAATCATGCTTATAAGTTTGTGTACGCTATTGCTGATGATAACAAACATTATGGCATGCGCAACAACATATTATTTGCTCACCGTGTAGAAATTACTATAATAAGTGTTGCTTATTGCAATGAAAAATGTCCTAAAATGCTAATCTGAGGCTATCATAGAAACTTTGTTTGTTTCTTAAAAGCAATTACAACTGTTTCTCCAAAAAAAAAAAAATAAATAAAATACAACTCCCCATTTTTTTTTTCTTCTATATCAGATAAGAATTACTCATTGTTTTGAAATTCATCAATGAAAGTGAAACTCTCTATCTTTCTCTCTCTCCTATTGTTTTCTTTTGAAAATAAATTGCATAGAATACATAGTGATTGAAACATCCACTAACATTAAAAATTCGAAACTTTATTGATGCTGAAGTGAGTATAGTTGTTCTTGTGGTTGATGGGATCCTTGTTGAACCAAACTGGTAGGGCTGGTTTTAATGGTGGTGGTGGGGTTGTGAAGGGGGTGTTCAAATATGTTTCTTTATTTGTTAAATTGGTAGTTGTGTGGTAGACTTGTTGAATTGGGAATTGGTCTTTATTTAAATTGGTAAACTTGTTAAATTGGTAGTTGAATTGTTAATGGTGGTGGTGGGGTTGATGGGATTCTTTATTTATATATATTGCGAATTGGGATTGATTAGGGGAGGTTAGCTCTACTTACACTGGCTTTGCTAGTTTTGAGGGATTAATTACTTGAGAAAAGAATATATAGTAGGATCTTTTTGTCTTCTTGCACTTCATTTGGAGTTTCATGCTTCCAATCCAATAATTTTTTTTTTTTCATTTTTAGATTTTTGTGCACCAATGCATCTTTTGGTGATTTATTCTTGATTAAGCTTGAAACTTATCTATTTGAGGCATCAGTTATAGCATAATAGATAATTATATAACGAATGTGATTGGTGAATATTAATTTGGCATTTTACTTATCAAAATTTTATATAGTATTTTAAAATGTTTTGTGTTATATTTCAGAATCTAGAACTCAGCTTGAAGCTCTTTGTCATGTGAGAGTTTAATGCTTTTATTGAAATGAGTCCTTTTACTCCATGCAATGTTTTATTTGTTAGCTTTTCTAACAATTTAATACTCATTATATTAATTTCGATTCAAGTGTATATGCTCCAATCACCACAGATATATATCCCTTTAGGTTCATGAATTGGCTTCTTTTCTTTCCTTTTTGTTTGTTGTTGTTGTTGATTTATTTGTGGGTATATATCGGTAATGCCATGACTCTGTTTACCTACCGGGTATAACGTACACAAACTTTTTTGTCAAATGACCTTTCTGAAAGTGAATATTGATGATCTAAGAAAAATCTGATAACATGGTATGGAGGTTTGAAGTGGGATGGTATAGTTTCATTGGCCTAGAAGAGAAAATTTGTATCTTTAATCAGTGCTAGTTGTCAGATGGTACTGCACATTTTTATGATTTTGCCAATCCTATAATACATATAAGTTGTTTTTTTTTTTTTTTTTTTTTTTTTTTTTTCGTGTTTGAAATTCATATTTTATGTTTTATTCATTTCTTGTAGTTGATATAGGTAGTACAGAGGAGTACTTGGAAAAGGCAGGATGCAGCTCAAGTTATTGCACTAGTTGAGTGAAGCATCAGCTACTGATAGACAATAATTTCCCTGCTTTGTTTTGGCTCTTATTTTATTATCTGAGACTTGCACTTCTAATCACTATTAGTCATTATCAAAGTTCATGTGTTAATTTAACCACCCAATTTTGCAAATATGAGACACTAAAATTTTTATGACGAGACGTATTTCCTTATACTTCTGCCTTACTTATTCCTAACCACGTATTTCTCAATTTTTTTTTGGTTTCTCTTGTATACTTTTTTAAAGGGGTTTCTCTTGTACACTTATCATATACTAGCTATGTGCCATTTTCTTCTCTATGAATTTAATTTGCTTCTTCAGAAAAATAAAAATGAAAACATAATATATTACTGTGGACAGTTAATTATTTTCGTAGATTATTTTGGTAGGTTGTATACTTATCAAATACTAGCTGAGTTTTGTAAAATAAGGAAAAATGGATGCTGGATTCAGGACAATGGCTGCTAAATATTTCAAGACACAACACTAGTGAGTAGTGACTGAGAATTAAGAGTGTAGCACAGGTGCTAAGAAGGCCCTAAAATTGACTGCAAATTGATAATGTTGTTCACAAATAATTGTATCATGCCAAGTTCAATAGATGGATTATAGAATTTTGCTACAAATGACTTTTATATTCTTTAGTATTAATTTGAAGTTAGTTGTACCAACTTTGAAATTGTTTGTTGCAAATCTGCAATTGTTTAAAATAGTGGTCGCTTTGATTGTTTCTTGAGGAAACCTTTAATGTTGTTTAATGGGTTTTGGCAGTGTCTTATGACTCTTGTCCATCGAGTAGATTGAACCCATTTGCATGAAGTTCTGGCTTCATTCACCAAAATTAACTTACCAAACAAAAAAAAAAAAAAAACGTTCACAAAAAAATAAAATGGACATAAAGATTTTAAGAGTATAGCAATAAGCGAGAACTTCATGCAAATGGACGTAATTTGGACATAAAGAGTGCATGATTTCACTCCAAAAATTGGGGTACAGATTGATACTCGAGTTTAATGCACTCGGGTACTTCTAACACAGTACTTGAGTTTCGTGGACTCGAGTATCAACGGGCATATTCTCTCCTAGGGCCAATACAATACCTGAGTTTAATGGACTCAAGTACTGCTAACATATTACTCGACTGTCATGGACACGAGTATCAACAGGCATTTTGCACTCAACGAATTGGAGCCAATACAGATTGATACCCGAGTTCAATGGACTCGGGTACACTACTAAACGGTACTTGAGCCCAAGAAACTCGAGTACTAAGTGGTAATTTCAAATACCCAAATGCCATGTCAGCCGTGCCATGGTGGAATAGAAAATAGGGAACTCGAGTTTAGTGAACTCCAATATTATAAAAAGTGATAGATCCCCATTTAGTTATGAAACAGTGTTTTTTTGCTAAATGCCTTTGTTTAGCCCCTTACTATGGCCCAGCGAAAGTAATAAATTTTTTTTTTTTTTTGTAGGGCTTTACCCAATTGGGAGCCTTCCAGAAATTCTCAAAGGCCTAGGTCAAGAGGGGGTTTGGAAATAGTTTTCAACCAGCAATAGACGCGCCTTGGTTAGAACCTTACTAGCCGCGTCATTGCCCCAAGCGCAAAGATAAGAAGTAATAAAATATAAGAATAGAAAATAAGGAAGTAAACGTCAACTTGCCAGAGATTTCTCAAAGGCCTGGGTGGGGTTTGGAAATAGTTTTCAACCAGCAATAGACGCGCCTCGGTTAGAACCTCACTAGCTGCGTCATTGCCCCAAACGCAAAGATAAAAGTAATAAAATATAAGAATAGAAAATAAGGAAGTAAACGTCAACTTGCCAGAGATTCCGGAGGACAGCTCGTTCAAGTATTTTTTATACAGAATAAGTTAATCAATTATTGTTATTCATAAAATAAAATCTCTATGCATCTTCCTAGACCTTATAGGTTGCTTCTCAATAAAACTGTGGCAAATACATGCCGGTCTGGACGTTTCTATAGAAAAAAATGAAGGAAAATGCTAATGAGTGCCCTTAGGGCACTCATTAATAATTTATTTAAAAAAATTTTTTATAGAAAATAAAAAAAAAGTAATTAATAGTTTGACAGCTTTTTTCATTTCTCATAAAAGTAGTATTAAATCTTTCTTAAAATGAATTATTAACGAGTGCCCTAGCATGACCCAAAAATGAATATGACATTAAATAAATAAATAAAAAAACTTTTCTATAAAAATATCACTTAGATAAAGTGTTCGGTGCCAACCTTTCACATTAAATATGAAGAGAATTAGTTGGCAAATCTCCACCAATGAAATAAAAAAAGCCAAGGATCACCTTATCCAATTTTCAAATAGATACACCACTCAAGCCACCAACTCTAAACAAAAAGTATAATAATGTAATATCATGATTATTATTGACTTTTCAATCCATTATTTCTTAAGATTCAATCTTACCAATTTGCAGCCAAATTTATAGAGTTTAAGGAAATGTTTTATTTTCACTTGAAATTACATCAACTTCATTTTGGGACCTCTTACAAAAAAGGAACTATCTCATTTGGTTACTGTGGGGAAATTTAGATCCTGATTCATAGAATTAATAAGTTTTAAACCCAAATTGTTAATTAGATATATTATGAATAAAACTTGTTAAAACAAACAAACATTAATATCATATCAAAATAATGCAGCTGAAAAATAAATAAGAAAAGATATGATGACTTAAGAAAACTAATGAAACAAACTAGTTTTACAGTCCAAAAAAAAAAAAAAAAAAAAACCTAGGGGGAAACCTTCCCAAAAAGCAACCCACTATAGTAAAGAGAAGTTTCAGATTTAGTACAAAACCTTTATCCTTAGACTCTACAATCCCCGTAGATGAACTTACAGCAGAAAGCTTCTACTGCTTCAGAACCTCTAAACTCTTCAATATATGAACGCCACCCTTTTTGCACGGATCCCAGTACGTGACTAATCAATGATGCACGGCTCCCAGTATGTGACTAACACACCAACTTGAAGAAGATGTTAGCTACAAAGTTCTTCACTTCATCAACAATGAAGATCAAGAAGCACTTGATTACAAAACCCTAAGGCACAAAGACGCAATAGCTTCTTTCAGAGAGAATAAGGCATCAGTCAGCTTTTGCATATATTCTCCTCGTATTCTCTTATATGACGGTCTCTAAAATAAGCCTTATATATGTCTAAGGTTATGAGAAAAGAAACCCTACACAAATACATAAGCATGGGCCAAAAATCAGATCTGAAAATATGAATTTCCGTAACCTCGATAGATACCTTGATAGATAGTATTTGTCGAGCCTCATTAAACCTCGATAGATAGTAACTGTCAAGCTATCTGTCCAGCTTTAGTAAACAGCTTTTCTTCACTTGTTTCTTGGTCCAATTTTCATGACTTTAATACTAGACTTGAACGTTTCTTGAAGTATTAAACACATCCTAGATCTACCAAAATACAAGTAAAGTACATTTTGTCAAAAAATTAGTCAATTACATAAAATAGTGACATATGTTCCTAACAAGTGAATCACATATGTCTTAGTAGTTACTTTACCTTTTTTTTTCCTTACAACAAGTGGGGGTGAAGAGATCTAAAGATTATGAACCCAAATTCTTCCAAATTTTGCAGAACTTTACATAGAGAATAAAACACTAATAAACTATATTATGATCAATATTAAGCTAGAATGGTTGAGTTTCAATTCATTTGATTGTAACTAATAAACTATCTATTATTCCAAAAATTTAAGCTGCTAGAAAATAATAAATTTGATTATTTAACTAATATTATACCACTTCTCCTTCACATCTGAGCTCAAACTCACACTTAATAAGTGAGGGCCATATCATTACATGAATGCATTTGGATTAGGTTTTTGCTTAATGCTTATTTGCTTATTTTCTGGTAATTGATAAAAATACATTATACATGTGAAAAAAAAAAAAAAAAAATGAGGCTTTTAAAAGTAATTCATATACAAATAAGCTAAAATGTTACCAAAATAAAAAAGGAAGAAGAAGAAGATAATCCAAGCTCAAACAGTGGTGTTATATTAGTGTCAAAATCGATATAAGAAAATGGATATAATTTCAACAATCCCATATTGTACAAGCCATACTAATGTACAGATTAATTGCTTTAGGTTTTGATTGATTTGCATAATCTTAGATTTTGTTGGAATGTTATATTCTTAGAATTTTTTATCCATTAGTCACTTCTCTAAGATATAGGAGCTAGGTGACCATTTCAACTCGGCACTAGAAACCCACGCTCATCGTTAGAAGGGCTCAATAGAGGGTTCCATGACTCCGGTGAACAGCACAAGGGTCTAAAAATTTGGGACAAATGGAGAATTATTTAAAGAAAATACATTGAGTCAAGATTCTAATTGGGAGTTCAAATATGTAATTGAATTTAAATAAAAATATCTTAAAATATTAACGTATAAATTTGTAGGACCTCAAAATCTAACATGACAATGTATCATAAGCAAGGATGTTAATTTCGTACCGTACCGGCCGGTATGGCCGGTATATACCGTACCGACCAGTGCACCGGTACAAGTACACCCATTGTTTCGTACCGGAAAAAATACCGGTCGTATCTGCCTCGTACCGGCCTTACCGGCGAAATCCGGCTGTTTCGGCCGGTAAATATGTTTCGGACCGGTACAAACAAGAAGAAAAAAGAAAAAGAAAAGGAAGAAGAAAGGGAGAGAAAGAGGTAGAGCAAGTGAAGGCCAAAGCTGTGAGAGAGAAATAATTTGTTGCTTTACTGTGTGTTTGAAAAACTGGGGAAGACATCCAGCCGCTTCTTCTTCTTCTTATTTTTCTTCTTCTTCTTCAATTTTGACCGAGACTAAACTCTCTTCTTGTGCTTTCTGTTTTAGCTGTGTGTGTGGCTCTTGTTTAATTGTTTTGTGTGAGTTTTAGTTTTGTGTGTGTGGCTCTTATTTAGTTGTTTTGTGTGAGTTCTGACACACCCACGTGAACTCTAATGAGTTCAAATTTCCAACATGCTTTGACTTTTAGGCTGGCTGCCACTCATATTTGGTAAGCAATTTTATGTTTTTTTTTTTCTAATAATTAATATCATCTTTTTATCTTTCATTATTATTACAATCTAGTATGTCAATTTACATTATTGGGTTGATATTTGAGCAAAAATTAATCATATTAAAAATAAGCAATTAATTTAGAGAAATATGCTATTATAAATTTAAGGATTCTTATATAGATTTATAAATAATTCTAAATAAATAATCAAGTATGTATATATATAATAATAATAATAGCGATAAACCCGAAACGGTACATCGGTATTGACCGGTATTTGAAATATATCATACCACTAGCCAAACTAGTATAGCCTCCGGTACGGTATTGACTTCCTTGATCATAAGATCAACCAAAAGTTAGATGCCTTCGATTTTATATAAATTATTATTATATTTATGTGTACTAAACATGGTAAGTAAGAAATGCTAATATTTCACATCTTTGACTGAAATAACACTTAACTTTGGATAGAGCAGGTTTTCCCACCTAATTCAAGAATTTTTCCTTTAGTGACCCAAAATTGCGAGAAACTATGTTATATATATATATATATATATATATATATATATATATATATATATATCTCACCACATTTCACAGCCACACTATAAGTAAGGGCAAGTTAACCCTTCTTTGTACCCTACCAGTTATACTTTACAGACAAACAATATGAGTGTTTCCAATAAAAAAGTATCACTATTAAAAAAGTAACACCCTTACCTTGATCTGTTTATTAATATATTTATTTTGAATTGACAATATAAATTCTTCAAATTTAAAGGTTTAAACTTCTGAGAGTTTAAAATAACCTTTCAAATCCTCTCAAGTTGTTCCTCTCTTTTCTTAAGAACACCTCTAATCTAATGTATATACTCCCTTCGTCCCACTTTGTTTGTCCTTTATTCCATTTTGGGATGTCCCAAAATATTGTCCTGTTTCTAAAAATAAAAGTCATTAATTTACTAATATTCCTATTATACCCCTATTAATTTACTAATTCAATTTTTTGATAAATTTATTTAAGGGTAGTTTTTGAAACTTATACATTTTTAAAAGGTAGACAAGACAATAAATGATGTTCCCTTAAAAAATTTGACTTTTCAAACAGGACAAACAAAGTGGGACGGAGGGAGTATATGTTTAAATCACTAAATTAATAATTGAACTTTCGCTATTCTATGCAAATATTAAATGGTAATTGAACTTTCGCTATTCTATGAGCAGCCGACCAGGACAATTTGCACCTACCTTTCATTGTCTGCCATGTTCCACGGTTAGTACTAGCAAGATCAAGAATAGATAAACCATACAATTCAGTATTCACCAGAGAGAGAAAGAGGATCTAGCTTAGAATTGACAGTCTCAGTTAATCTAGTTTTGAGTGTTTTGACAGTACAGTCTCAATTTATCTATAAAGGCAGAATCATACAAATTAAGTTTGATACTCAAAACACAAAGCAATGGAGAGGCAGGTGGCTATAATTGGAGCAGGTATCAGTGGCCTTTTGGCTTGCAAGTACACTTTGTCAAAGGGTTTTCATCCAATCGTTTTTGAAGCCAAAAGCAGCATCGGAGGAGTGTGGACCAAAACCGTAGAGACCACAAAGCTCCAAACTCCAAAACCAGTATATCAGTTCTCAGATTTTCCATGGCCTTCTACAGTGGAAGAAGACTTTCCTAACCAACACCAAGTCTTTGATTATATTCAATCCTATGCTAACCATTTTGACTTGCTTAGGCACATCAAATTTAATACCAAAGTTCTGAGCATCGAGTATGAAGGCCCATCTGAGGAAGAGATGCAATCTTGGAGTATGTGGGGTGGTATTGGTGACCCTTTTGGCTCTAAAGGGAAATGGAAGGTTATGGTAGAGGATGCTCAAAGCTTTTCAACTGAGGTATGTATGTTGTATAATATGCAAACACACATAACCTATTCGAATTGTTCATTTTCTTGTCATGATTTTTTGTGCACTTGATATATATGAAGTTTATTTGCTTTGGGTTAGGACCTAGGAAGCACCGACGCGGCTAGGAGGGTGCTGCACCGGAGTCTGACGTGGCCTGACGCGGGGGTGCAGCCACCAACGCAACTCCCCGTGCATCGGTGCCACGTCTGAGGGTTTTTTTTTTTTTTTTTTTTTTAATGGATTCGCGTCGACTCAGCTCCAATTCGCGCTGACTCAGCTTCAATTTTCTCTGATTCGAGCCTAACAAGGAAAATTCAACCAAAATTGGGTCGTATTGGCCGGTGGCCGAAACTGACTGAAACAACCGAAACAAGTCGAAATTGAACTTGAATAATGTCGGAACAGCCAAAATCAGCTTTGAATGAGGCCCAAACATCCTAAATCTATCCTTCCTCAATTTTATTCTGAATATTTGTTGCTTCTTTTGTGCTTTCTTTTTTGTTTTGTGTTTCTTGCCTTTGAAAATATATTTGAAATGAAAAGGATAACATATAGAAAATATATAGAAAATGATGTTGTTTGCATGCTTTCCCAGCAGTGAAATATATTTGTGATCATTTGCTGTTTGCATGCTTTCCCAAAATGTTGTTTTGCATGCTTTCAAAGGATGTTGTTTGGCATGCTTTCAAAGGATGTTGTTTGCATGCTTTCCCAGAATAAAAATATATTTTTGCCTTCAAAATATATAGAAAATATAAATAAAAATATTTTTAATTGCCGCACCCGCACCTTATTTTTTCAAAAATTGTCGAGTCCCGCACCCGCATCCGCACTCACACCCAAATCTGGAAACGCATCCGTATTTCATAGGTTAGGACTAGGTGGAATGGGGGATTGTGCCAATTCTTAAATTTTATCTGATTTTTAGCTAATTAAGTTTGGATTGCTTAACTAACTATATCAGATCAGTTAAAGAATTTATCTTTTACATTAGGATTTTCACGAAATCACTGTAAGGGAATCCTTGTACTGTAGAATAGTAGTGAAAATAATATTTTTTTAGAATCTTGATCTTATTCCTTCTTATGTGAATGGAAATGCAGGTACACTTAGTGGACTTTGTGATCCTCTGCATTGGGCGATTCAGTGACTTTCCAAATATTCCTGAATTCCCTCCAAACCAAGGCCCAGAAGTATTTCATGGAAAGGTGATGCACTCCATGGATTACGCTGCCATGGACTACAAAAATGCTGCTGACTTTGTTAAAGGGAAGCAAGTCACTGTTGTAGGATTCCAAAAATATGCCTTGGACATTGCTATGGAATGCTCAGTGGCCAATGGTAAGAAACACAAATTTCACTTACATTTTATATTTATATAAATAATATCTTGTAGACCAAAGTACACTTTTAACTTTTGATGTTTGAAATTGTTTTCATTTTGACATTTTACTTTTCAAAATTTTCACTTTGACTCTTCATGTATGATTCTTTTTTCATATTGGAGAAAATGAAAACTTAATCAAATATGAAAGACTAAAATGAAAATTTTAAAACATAAATGACCAAAATGAAAATGACTCCAAACTTTTAGGTCCAGAAGTGTATTTTAGTCAATAGAGTAGTTTTTGTAAATGATAAAATGCTCCTGAACAGAATTTATTTACTATGTATCCCTATGCTTAGATTTATTGTATTTGATAGCTTTTTTACCCATAAATTTGCAGGCACTGAACATCCATGTACTGTATTATACAAGATGGAACATTGGAACGTTCCTGATTACCTTCCATGGGGCGTGCCTCTTACTTATTTATACTTTAGTCGCTTCTCCGAGCTACTGGTTCACAAACCTGGTGAAGGCTTCCTACTAAGTCTCCTAGCAACACTTCTTTTCCCCGTGGTAAAATTTCTCCCTTTTTTTGAGTTTTTCTTTTTGGTGGCAGTCCTTAAGGTATGGGGTCACTATCAAACAAACTAGAAGGACATCAAACCCTTCAATTTGATTTGATTTTGGTCATTATGGTATGGATCATCATCAAACAAAGTACTTATGGTAAAACATCAAACCCTTCAATTTGATTTGATTTTGGTCATCATTTAGATTTCCTGTAATCTCTATTTGTTGGACCCTTTGCAGTAGGATTTAAAACAACACAAGTTGACCCTTAAGTAGATTTCCATCACTTTTATTTAACAGAAAATGATCATATTGATATCATGTGAAGCATAATGCATGCAAATATAATTGATTCCTATATAACACATTGCTTACTTGATCATTATCTGTCCAATAAAAATAAATTGTAGCACAGCGTTAGACAATGACTCATGAGGGGGTCTCTTTGCATTAACCCCCTCCCTCCACTATTTTCTTTTTCCTTTTTTTCTTTTTTCTGTTTGGAATCCGCTTATTTTGCTGAAACTGAAAATTTTTTGCTGAAAATACTATAGATAAAGATAAAAGTTAGTTAAAATAGTACAGTAAGACTCATGAATAGTACTAAAAAGTGCAATAGGACTCATGAATAGTAACAAAAATAAGCTGAATAGTAAAATAAGTTGGCAAAAATAATTTTTGCTGAACACTTAATCATAAGGTTGAAGCTTACAAAGTTTTGATCATGTAACAGAGATGGGCATTTTCTAAATTTGTTGAAAGCCATATAGAAAATAAGCTGAGGCTGGCA
The DNA here is from genome assembly GCF_001633185.2 of Quercus lobata. Lineage (NCBI taxonomy): Eukaryota > Viridiplantae > Streptophyta > Magnoliopsida > Fagales > Fagaceae > Quercus > Quercus lobata. The sequence goes on from NC_044914.1 coordinate 54,203,702, forward strand.
AAGTTTGGAATGGTACCAAAACATAGTTTCCATAAAGAAATCAATTCTTGTTTGATTGCCACGGTACCAGAAAAATTCTATGACAAAGTTGAAGAGGGAAGCATCAATTTGAAAAAGAGTAAGAGCTTCAGCTTTTGTAAAGAAGGTATTTTGGTTAATGGTGAGGCACAACCCCTAAAGACAGATTTGGTCATATTGGCTACTGGGTTCCAGGGTGACAAAAAACTCAAAGGCATTTTTGTCTCCCCCACCTTCAAAGACTACATTGCTGGTTCGCTTGATGCAACAGTTCCCCTCTACAGGTTAGATTTTTTTTTTTTTTTTGGTTATAATTTTCTTTGAGAGGAGAAAATTAAGGAAAATTGTCCTTTTCATTAAAAAAGGAGAAACGAGAATCATAACATTAGATTTTTTTTTTTTAAGAACATAACATTAGATTTAATAACTATAAATGTATGAATTAACATATTATATGATAAGCAATATAAAGATAAAATTTAATTTTCTCCAACCCATTAAGCAACAATTCATAAGTCATCTACATGAATTAAATCACATGACTCATTAAATTATTCAAACAACTCACATTACTCATGTGATTCAAATAAATAAATAAAAAGTCAAATGACTAAGATTATATGTGAATATTTATACCAATAGTTATGTAATTTGTTAAAGAAATTTTTTTTTCTAAACCAGATTAGAGGTAAATTTTGTCAAATAAGAAAGATGGAATTTTTATTTATCATTTCATCTAGGTTGACAAACAACTTCAGTTTATTTTTGGGGAAAAAGTGTTAGGATAATAACTAAATTATTAAATTTATCATTCCATAATAACTTAAACTTTTAGAATGTGGACTAGTACTAGCTAGGACTAGTTTATTATAGTGCCAAGGCATGTGCTTCTAAACTCAAACCATGTTTGCACTTAACCTCTTATTTAAATTCACCATTTTAGAAAATATGATTAATTTATTAATAATATTACTTTGAATGACAAAATTAGATTTTGACTTCAACAGGGAATGTATTCATCCTAGAATTCCACAACTAGCAGTAATTGGATTTTCAGAAAGTATTTCAAACTTGTACACCTCAGAGATGAGATGCAGATGGCTAGCAGAGCTTCTGGACAGCACATTCAAATTGCCTAGCATCAAAGAGATGGAAAAAGATGTGGCAAAATGGGATGAGTACATGAAGAGATACTCAGGGCAATACTACAGGAGATCATGCATTGGGGCTCTTCATATATGGTACAATGATCAACTGTGCAAAGACATGGGGTGGAACCCCAAAAGAAAGAAGGGATTCATTGCTGAATTGTTTGAGCCTTATGGACCATTAGATTATGCTTCCCAATAAAAGAGGATATTGACAAAGTAAAAGTTGTCGCATATGACAACCAGTTGTGACTTACATGATTCATATTCAGAACCTTTGTGCATGAATGAATGACTACAGTTGTCATTCATGACCACATTTGTGTGACCTTATTATGTAAGAATAATGAACACGGAAATAATAAAAAAGCTGCTACAATATTTGCTAAATATGGAGCATCTTTGTTTTTTCTTCAAAGAATATGGAGCATACTTGTTCATGGCATACATTGCTGAATTGTTTGAGCCTTATGGACCATTAGATTATGCTTCCCAATAAAAGAGGATATTGACAAAGTAAAAGTTGTCGCATATGACAACCAGTTGTGAAAGTTCAAATATGTGTATCAAACATCCTTGAACGTTTAGACCCCCAATTACAAAACAACCAATTCAAGCTTTATAACAAACAACAAGTGTGTGAAAAATGAACACAAGTTATAAACAGAATTGGTAAACAATCTAAGCCAATTAAAATCACATTCAAGCAAAAAATAAAAGGCAAAGATTAAGGGAAGAGAGATGCAAACACAAGGACAACACACGATGTGTTATCGAAGAGGAAATTGAAGCCCTCAGCGTAAAACCTTTCCGCCGCCTTCCAAGCGGTCAATAATCCACTAGAAAATGTAGTTCGGATACATGAACAGCAATAGACTCTCCAAGCCTAATCTAACCGATGTACCTAAGCCCTCCAAGCTTCTTGCTCCAACGAGGTTGCGCCGAACCTTTTTCTTTTCTATGGAACATCTTTGTTTTTTCTTCAAATAATATGGAGCATACTTGTTCATGGCATCGTTTGCCAAACGGCACGTAATTCCATGACATTATCTTTTTAAGGAGAATTAGCATTTGAATTCTCCCTCCTCTAGCCGACAAATTATTGAAAATAAAATAAAATAAATCTTCCCTTCAATTATTACGTGTTTGTTTTTTTTTTTAATGGAGTTGGAGTCCAACTTTATCTTTATCAAAAACAGAAAAGATATCTCTTGTATGACGTTTTGAATGTATATTCTTTCTAAGTCTTATAAAGTCATAGAACCTAAACGTTATGAGAATGAGGTTGATACATAAGATAATTATTACTAAAAACAAGAATTTCCCGTACTGACTATTTAGTGGTGAAATTTGTTTCTTTCTTGATGTTTGCTGGTTATTCTTACAAATGAGACGAGTAAATTTAGCACTGTACCAATATTTACAATTTTATCACTTGTGGTGGAATCATAGACTCACATAGATTCACCATTTTATTTCTACCACTTATAATTTGCTACGGGTAAAGTTGTGGAAATTAGTGTGGTGCCATGCTAAACTTACTCGAGACAAATCTTTTAACCTTTAGTCCCAAGTACTGTACAAGGGTAGTAACTAACCTCCCCGAGTCTTATGGAAAATGTTATTTAAATATCTTATCCTATCGACATCAAACTTAAGGAGCCTCAAGAGATAATAATTGAGTAGCGAAAGGAACCACGAGGGAGAATTATTGAATAAAATAAAGGGGAGATTTTTTTTTTTTTTTTTTTAAACAAATAAAGGTGAGATATTTTGATGATTTTGAATGCCTTTCAATCTGGCTTGCAGCTTTTCATGAACAAAGTTAAACTCCCACCTCACTCATTCTAGGTAATCATACGAGAATTTAAAAAGCCAAATTCCAATTTATATATATATATATATATATATATATATTGTGTCAAATGAGATCTAATTAGATTAGATTTTATAATTGAAGTTCAATTTTATGTCATATGTCTTAAATTATTTATTTTTAAATAGTTTTATTTCTTAATTTTGGAGTCAAATGTAAAACCACATCATAAATATTCATTCAAGTGAGTTATTGAGTAATTTCTCAAAAAAAAAAGTGAGTTATTGAATACAAAAATCAATGAGTCTAGAATTAATGAACTGTAATATATATATATATATATATATATATATAATTAAGAATTAATAAAAAAATTAAAAATATATATAGAAAATTTACATTTTCTACCTAATAATATTCTTACAAGATTATTTTGAGTTAACAAAATATAATAATGACTATTTATTAGTAGTATTTAAATTATATATGTAGGAATTATATTATATGTCTTAATGTATATCTTTTAAGTATATTCATACATATGCATAAAGTTACAAGCTAATTGAAATAAATAAATGAGCTTCAATTCAAATCTTGGATTTCAAATTTAGAGAGGTGAGAGATCAAAGAATTCTCAGCATTTCAATTCAATTCAATTCAGTGGGATCATTTTTTTTTTTTTTTTTAATTTATCCAGAACATGTTATAGAACTCTTGGACTCCTGAATTTTGAGTAAATGACCCAAGGTGCTGCCAAGCTAGGAGACTTGAACCCAAAGCCTCATGTGATATATGAGGCCTAGAAACAACCAGACCATACCCTTGGGTTGGTCTAATCTTCCTTCTTTTTTTTTTTTTTTTTTTTTTTTTTTTTTTTTTTTTTTTTTGATAACTAATCTTCCTTCTTTTTTTTCTTTTTTTTTTCTTTTTTTCTTTTTTTTAATATATTTTTTTATCAGCTGATAACAAGGAAGATTAGTGATAACTAATCTTCCTTGTTATATAGAGGTTGTTGTTTATTTTGATAAACTAGAGGTTGTTGTTATTTCATTAGCAAGATAGCTCCTTCATTTTTCGGACTTATAGTTAATATATCATATATATGTACTTTCATTATGGTCAAATAAAACATCTCTTGCCAAGAGCCATATAATTCAATGAATGATCTACTCATTTTCATAAGGAAAATCATGGTTCAAACCCCCTTCTCCCACTTTCCAATTATCAAAAAAATAATAATAAAGCATCTCTTCGTCTATTTTCTTTCTTGTTTTTTATTCAGAAGTAATAAAAAGGAAGGCGTATAAACAAGAACTTCCTAGAAGAATAACCATCATAGTACCTACTCTCACCGAGGTTGTCCCAATTTAACACTTATTATGGAGCACTATTGCTCTCCCGGGAAAGAAAAACCTAGACTTTGCCAGAGAATAACATGCATGATAACTAAAAAGTTGAATGATGATCTAACAAGCACAAACGACAATTTAGCAAGGACCATTTACAATTAAAAAAAATAACTGATTCATTAACAAAATTTCTAATTGATAACACATTGCTTTAATTTGTTTACCTTATACCAGATTATGCCAATTGAAAACCAAAAACTTTCTATCAACTTGAAAAGAACGTGTAACCAAAAGCCGCAAGTTACAACTGAAACACCTTTAAGAGCATTCGCATCCCATATCTTCAAACTATTCTATTTTACTTTCTCAAAAAGTCAATTAATCAATTATACAATACCATTTTACAATATACTCAGCATCCCAACTTTTATTTTACCGTACTACACATTAAAATAATATAAAAATATTTCTCACTTCTCTCTCTGATCTCTATTTCTCTTACTCTCTCAACCACCCACCCACCACCACCACCACCACCGTCCAGTTTCTTAGTCACACCACCCACCTCCGCTGAGCAAAATCCATAGCAAAATCAAAATCCAAATCCAAAATCAAAAATCAAAACCAGATTCCCACTACTGCTAGAAACCCACGCCGTCGCTGCCACCATTGCACCACTTGACCCACGCCCACATCAGTCACAAACCCACTTGCCAATCCCCACTTGACCCACGCCCACTTGCCAATCTCCACCGCCAAAAACCACAAAAAAATACGTTAAAGACTGTCACGCTGATCTCGCGCCAAAATCCACCTAAATCACGCCGATCTTGCCACCAAAAAAAAAAAAAAAAAAACCCAAAAAACAATAAATTGAGAACACCAATCACGCCGATCTACCTAAAGATTATCTCAAACCATGCTTTGGCCAACAGTGAGTCAGAGAGTGAGAGAGGGTAAATGAGAAAACGATGAAGAAAGAGAGAGTTGAGAAAGATAGAGAGTATCTTAGCCCAGAGAAAGAGAAGACAAAGGAGAGAGAGAATAAAAGTGATTAAAAAAGAAATACAATAGTGCTACAGTGCTGTCCTACATTTAGGATGGTACTGTAGCAACATTGTAAATTTTTTTACAATTGGCATCATTTAGCAATCTGAATGAAGCATCATTTTAAGGGGTGTATGGTAAATCAAACCTACATTTCCCATTTCGCAATCCCAATTGGAATGCCCTAAAAGAATGTATGTCATGTCTTTTAAACACCTCTAAAAGAAGACATGACTCTGAGAAGTCTGTTGATAGCAGGAGCTTGGAGGGCTCAAGTACATTGGGCAGTCTAGGCTTGGAGGGTCTTTTGTTATTCATGTACTCCAACTTTATTCTCTAGTAAATCGATTTCAACTTGGATGATCGTAAAGAGATTTTTCGCCAAGTTCTTTGGTTTCCTCTTCGATAACACGTCTTAGTGTTATCTTTCTTTCCTTTCTCTTGTGCTTTACTTTTATTGTTTGTTGTTCATGTTTATGCACAATAGTAGTTATCAGTTCTTTGCGCACATTTACTCTTGTTCCGCACTTTGATTGAGTAAGAGTAAAAGCAATCTAGCCGTAATTTTAATTTGGAGGTCTATACAAGCTTTTTTGTTTTAGCACAAATCTGAGCCATTTCAATTGGTATCAAAGCTGGTACACTTGTATTGATTTAATAACCTAAGTGTGATCCTTGACCCTTTATGTATATTGTCATGGATAATGCTTTGTATGCTTCTATGGATGTTGTTGATTGTAACATGCCATGTGTTTATGAAAATGTCTCTATGAGTGTTTACCCTCATGATTGTAATGACATGTTTCATGAATCTATAGGTGTTGTTAATATTCCAAATGTCAAACTCTTGAAGAAAAAGGCTAGGAAGTTTCATGAGAATTTCAACAAGTTCATTCATGAAAATGATGATTTGATTGTTAAGCTCAATAAATCCAATAAATTGGTTAAAAAGTATAAGAAAATCGCTGAACATTCTCTTGAAAAACTAAAGGAGCTTGAATGTTTGAATATGGACTTGGATGCTAAACTTTTTTTGTCTAACAAACTTATTGATGATCTTAAATGTGAAAATGAATATCTTAAGATGCATGTCAAGTGTTTGATTGCTGAACTTGTTGTTAAAAAGGAAATAAATCTTTGTTGCAATCACGTTGTGGTGCCTAATTTTGTGCCTACTCTGAGTTCTACCTCTAAAGACAAATCGGCGTACATTCCTCCACACAAAAAAAACCAAAAAGTGGAAAGAAAGGCTCTTAAGCCTAAGCCTTCATTTAGGTCTCATCCTAGGGATTTGAATGGATCTAAATTTGTTCCCACTTGTCACCATTGTGGTGTGATCAGTCACATAAGACGTCAATGCTCCATGTTGAAGAGAAAACAAAACCATGTTGCTAGAACCCTCTCTAAAAAGCCTAGTGGACCTAAATACATTGTTTGTCACCATTGTGGTGCTTTTGGTCATCTAAGACTTCATTGCTTTAAGTTTCAAGCTCTTAAAAGAATCAAAAGAAAAGAGAAATTTGAGATTCTTGGAAGTTGCGCTTTGCAAGCTAAACCAAATTTGATTGAAAGTGGTAAGTTGTTGAAGCATGTGGTTAATGCTCTTACCTCCTTGTCTATGTGCAACTCTGGTTCTCATTCTTCCAACCCTTATCTCACTTCTTATGAGATATCATTCCAAAAAATCGTTCCGTTTGGATGAGGAAGGGTTGCTATGATTGAGTTTATGCTCTTTTAGTCCTTGATCTAATTCTTTCAATCTTTGTAGGACTCTTCATGCATTAAATGCTTCATACTCATGCATTTGTGCAACATGCAAATCTTTATATGCATTGTTTTGTTTTTGTTTTTTATCTTACTTTTATGTCTTTGTTTTGTGTGTGAAAAACCCAAAACCACATAAAAAGTGAAAAATTCAAAAAGTTTGATCGTATATATTTAAGCACATTTCACATGTGAGTTTGGCCTAGTACCCCTGTACTAATGACATAGTGCATTTACAAGTTTAACTTGTTATGTATGCACATTTTCTAAGTGTGAGCAACATCTATAAATCTACGTTTTGATTGTTGTAAATAGATTTTCAAGCTTGTCATAAATGATTGGTCAATAGATTTATTTGATCTTGATATATGCGTAGACTTGTGTCTATATATCTCCTCACTTTTTTTTTCTTTTTCAAAGAGCTCTATAAATTTGAAAGCTTGAATATGTGTTAAAAACACAAGAGCTATTTATACCCCCAAATTAAATATTACGGCTCAATTGATTTTACTCTAACTTATACTAAGTGCGGAATAAAGCAAATGCAAGCAAATAAACAATATAACTACTCTAAACCATATTCAATAAAATACAGCAGTAATATGAAAGTTAAAAGAGTAGGGAAGAAGAATGCAAATACAAGATAACACGCCGATGTGTTATCGAAGAGAAAACCGAAGTACTTAGCGTAAAACCTCTCTGCCACCCTCCAAGCGGTAAATCGATCTACTAGACAATCAGTTAGGATACACAAGTGGCAAGAGACCCTCCAAGTCTAATCTACCCAATGCACCTAAGCCCCCCAAGCTCCTACTCCAACAAGGCTTCTTAGAAACGTATCTTGTCTAACTCTCCGAATCCCGTAATATGCCCAATTGCATCCCCCAAAGTTTGGCTTCTTCTAATGCTTCCCAGCAGCACCAAAACTTCACTTAAAACTCAAAATAGGTGTGGTAAGTGTTTGGGCTATCAACCTCTCAAGGTTATATAAATGGAAATGTAGAAGTTGAGGAAAAACCATAACGGATTGTATAGAGAAATGTGAGTATAATAATTTCTAACTCTCAAGGATAGTGGCTAGGGTTTTCTCTCAGAAGCACTCCTCAACATTTGTGGGTAATGGGGGTATATATAGTGTGGGTACAGATAGTGTGTATCAGATATGACAGTTCAGTAAAACAGAATGTTTCGCGGGTATCTCGCAAAAGGCCTTACCCGCAAGACATTCACGAAAACCAGTTGTCTCCATCCTGTCCTGACTCTTTGCATTTCAGTTATGTGTAGGGCATATGCTTCACTTCATGGGAAGCCTACTCGTGAGCTACCCGCGAAAACTGCTTTAGTCTTCAATTGCCTTGAGTCTTCACAAACACTCTCTCTCTGACACACAACCTTTACAAATAAATCCCACATAAAATACAGGGTACAAAAGATTGAACAAAATACAATCAAATTTGGCATGAAATTAAAGCCAATATAAACTAGTTGTAAATTATAACTTTACAATCTTCCCCATTTACTATTCCGTGACAAAACCCCTAAAACAGACTCTAGACTTAAACGTGAGTTTGGAAACAGTGACAAAACTCACTCACACCTAATCTAGAAGCTGTGAAGTGCTTACATGTATATACTTGTAACCTGAAACACTCGCACACAAACAAAACTTTCATTAAACTTATGATAAGTTGAATACACGGTACGTATATAAGCAAGTGAAATTTGATTAAGTTTGTAAACACTATATAAATAGTTAAGTATATCTTGATCATACAAGAACAGTCATTAAAGAATGACTATAATGATCATTTAGCTAGTAAGTGATCATCCGAACATGCAATGCAATTAAGAACAATACGAGGGTCAATTGCATGTCCAACACACAATCAATGCAAAATACACAAAGTATTTGCATCATATGTTCATGCATTATTTAACTTACATGTGTAGTATGTGCACTCTAAGTGTTTGATAAAATGCTCAAATGACATTTTTCTTGCTATTTTGGACTCCGATGAGTACTAATTTTTGGGTATTAATATGATTATGCATGTTTATCATGTATTGATTATTGGTTGTGTGTTTTACACACTTTGCCCCATGAGTGCTTGCTCATGCATTAGTCATGCATCTCACATGCACACTAGATGCACCTTTGCTACACACACTCTAACACTTGACATGTTTTGCATTCACTCTTGCTAAGTTTTTTTATACCTTTTAGCACATATAACATGTTCTTGTGTCCTTGTCATGCTTTGGTCTACACTTTGTTCCATCATCCTTAACATTTCATGTATACTTTATGCTTTATAGCATTGTGTCTTTAAGATGTTTTACCTTTCGTTTGAGCTTCATTTTCTCATTCATCTTACACCCCTCATGCATCATTACCCTTGTTCATATCTTCTTTTCTTTCCCTCCTTCCTCTTAATTCATTTGTCTATTTGTAACAAAAAGGGGGAGAGTATACTAGAGAGTATACTGGAGTGTTTCGTCGTATCTATATGACTCATGTGCACATTCTCAGGAGGAGAAATTCTATCTCGTGCACATTCAGAGGGGGAGAAAGCCATAAGGGGCATGCATATACAAAGAGGGAGAAGACATTTCTTTTATGAGAAAACTTTGTTTTGTCTTGTTTTACCTTATGCTTGTTTTCTCGTTACTTTATGGTACTTTGAGTTACATTTAGTATCTATGCTTTGTTACTCTCATCGCATCGTGTTTATGTGTTGGACATGCATACATCCTTATATTGTTATGCTTTATTGGTTGCAAGTTCGAATGATCATTTGTTTTGTTATACAATCATTGTAGTCATTTCCATATGACTATCATGTGTTTGATCAAGTTGCTCATATGTTTCGCATCTTGTTTACTTGATCGATCTTTACTTGTTACATTATACTTGTCCTTTTATTACTTGCTTTACCTTGAGGGTCTAATGTATTTTGTGCAAGTGTTTCAGGTTACAGGTATATATGTTCCAAATTTATCACAGGTTTTAGATTTAAGTTTGAGTGAGTTTTGCCACTGTTCCCAAACTCACGTTTAAGTCTAGAGTCTGTAATAGGGTGTTTTGTCACGAAATAGCCAAAAAAGAAGATTGTAAAGTTGTGATTTACAACTATGTTTTATGTTGGCTTTATTCCTTAACAAAAAGTATTGTAATTGCATTAATTTATTTCCTTGTATTTTGTGGGATTTTATTGTATTGGGTTTAATATTAAGTTAGTGAAGATTCGAGAATGAAATAAAGAATCTGTGCAATTTCGTGACTACCTCGCGAGAAGTTCACGAGAAGAGTAACCCGCAAAAAAAGCATGTGAGAAACACATGACTGGAAACTGAAAAGTCATGCCAGATTGTCAGTTTCGTGAGTGTCTCGTGGGTAAGGCATTCTCGCTAAGTACTTACAAAACATTCTACTTAGAGGATTTTAAGTGTGACTTTCTTACCCTTCACTCATACTATATATACCCTCATTACCCACAAAAGTGTAAGAGGCCAATTCAGAGAGAAAACCCCTAAATAGGTTTTCTACAATTCACACATCCATCTTTTAGAGAAAGAGCTACTCATCCTTAGAGAGAAATCATTATAGCCTCTTCTCCTTCACATACCTTTGGAGCTTGGGAAGTTTTAGGGATTTGTCCAAAGAAGCCAATGAGACTTGGTGGATGCAATCGAGTATATTGCGGGATCCAAAAAGCTAGAGGAGACATGACTCTGAAAAGTCCGTCGGTAGCAGGAGCATGAAGGGCTCAAGTATATTGGGTAAACTAAACTTGGAGGGTCTTTTATTATTCATGTACTCCAAATTTATTCTCTAGTAGATCAATTTCGACTTGAAGGGTCGTGGAGAGGTTTTTTGCAAAGTTCTTCGTTTTCCTCTTCAATAACACGTCTTGGTGTTATTTTGTGTTTGCATCTTTCTTCCGTTTCTCTTGTGCTTTACTTTTATGGTTTGTTGTTCATGTTTATGCACTAGAGTAGTTATCGATTCTTTGCGCATATTTACTCTTGTTCCGTACTATGATTAAGTAAGAGTAAAATCAATCTAGCCGTAATTTTAATTTAGGGCCTAAACAACCTCTTGTGTTTTAGCACAAATCCAAGCCCTTTCACCAATTTATCAAGGAATGCATTCATCCATGAATTTCACAATTAGCAGTAATTGGTTTCTCAGAGAGTGTTTCAAACTTGTACACCTTTGAGATGTGAATGTTCAAATAGTTTGTAAAACCCCCAAATTACAAATTACCAATTCAAGCTTATTATCAAACAATGTATGTGCGGAATATGAAAATAAGCTAAACCAGAATTAATAAAACAATCTAAACCAAATAAAATCACAACCATTGTAGAAATTAAATGATAAAGATTAAGGGAAGAGAGATGCAAACACAAAGACAACACAGTGATGTTTTATCGAAGAGGAAATCGAAGTCCTCAGTGTAAAACCTCTCTGCCGCCCTCCAAGCGGTTAATAATTCACTAGAGAATAAAGTTAGGATACATGAATAGCAAAAGACCCTCTAAGCCTAATCTACCAAATGTACCTAAGCCCTCCAAGCTTCCTGCTCAAACGAGATTACTTCGAACCTTTGTCTTTTCTAACTTACCGAATCCCGCTATAGCCCATAGCATCAACCAATATCAATTGGTCCCTTCCTAACTGTTTCCCATGCACCAAATAGCCTCCTCACAGATATGGGTATGGTGAGAAAAGGTTTTGGCTAATGTACCTTTCAAAAATGTATCAATGGAGAGTGTGAGAGTAAAGAAATTTAGAAAATCAAAAGATGAAGATTGTGAATAAGTCAATCTTGTTTTTCTCTAGGGTTTCTCTCTCAAAATTCTCTCTGAAAGCTCTCTACAATACGTAAGTATAAGGAGTATTTATACTGGTGTGTGTTTGGAATGCGAAATATCCGTTTTTCGCAAACAGAGTGGTCTAGAGACTTGACCTCGCGACTTAACTGAGTCGTGAGTTTGAGTTGCGAGCTAACTGTCTAGCCAGACTGGAAGTTTTGTCCTGTAGTGCTCCAGCTGGCGTGACCCTTCAGCTCCTCTGCATGTTTCACACGTGTACCAGCTTTGGCAACTTGCTAGTTGCGAGATCCAGTCGTGAGGCCCTACTGAGTGCACACTCTTGAACTTTTCTTCACACTCTCTCACACACTACCCTTACATGATTCCCACTTAAATACAGGATTTCTAAATGCTAAATTACAAGCAAATTTGACACGAAATAAAGCCAACAAAGTGGTTGATTAAATTCAACCTTACAAGATGAGATGCCGATGGCTGGCAGAGCTTCTTGACAGCACATTCAAATTGTCCAGCATTAAAGACATGGAAAAAAATGTGGAAATATGGGATGAATACATGAAGACATACTCTAGGCAACACTACAGGAGATCCTGCGTTAGTGCTATTCAAATATGGTACAGTGAGCAACTGTGCAAAGACAAGGGATGGAACCCCAAAAGAAAGAAGGGATTCATTGCTGAATTGCTTGAGCCTTATGGACCATTAGATTATGTTTCCTTATAAATTGATCACATTACATCTTCTAGTTCTGATTCATGGCCTTGTGGATGCATCAACTACGCTTTGTATCACTCCCATTTCACACTATCATGTCCAAACTTTCCATAGAATGTCCACAATTTGTGTGCAGTGTGTACAACTGGTGTAAAATGAGGAATGCGAAACAATAATTTTCCTTGGTTTTATGTGCTATGAATCCTTATGTAGGAATAATGAATCCATCGAAGGATAGGAGAAGAAGGTGGCATATGAAGTACTATACTCGTGCATAGCATCAGGTCATCAACTAACATCTAGCAACACAATATTTAAGACAAGCAATGATGGTTTTGAGCTTAGCTCTCTAGCGAAATTTGTTTTTATCTACGTTAAGTAATTTGCAATATTTGTCCAAATTAAAGCTGATTTTATTAAGTAAAAAATAAAATAAATTTTCTTTTTGATTGAAGCTGATTTTATGTGCCATGATATTTCTGGTACAATCCATTTCCAGATACTTTTGGCTGTGCTAGGATTTTTATTGAAGCCAACGGACAAGAGACCAGAAAAAGGCCGATAGCCATATCTAAAAGTTGCTGCCTTAGTTTGGACCAATATGGGCCAGTGGTACGTAATGGTCCTGGATTTCTCTAGTCTTGGACCACCCTCTAGATACCCCTAGTTCTCTTCAAAGGAAAGAAAAAGATAAGTATTGAAAAGATGCTTTAGACCCCTTGGGATGATTTTACTTAGAATTAAACAACTTTGCAAATTAACTAATTAAAACTATTAATTGATTTTCACTTAATTAACCACAAAGTACAAGTCAACAATTATAATCAAAGTGTTGTAAAATAAATAACTTATTCAATTGGTGATGAAGTGAAAAACCTATGAACGCATTCATAGAAAAAACCCTATGGGGGTTAAAATCCTAACCCCACAAAAAGAATTCAGTATTCAGAATTAAAATTTACAACTGACATATACTCATATCCCTAGTCTTTACACGAGCTGATCATAATTACAGATAGGTTAGTGAAAGAGATTCATATATGAAAAGTTCAAAATTTTGGAACTAGTGTAAGATCTCATTAATAAGTTAAATGACCGAATAGTGTTAATGGTCAAGCTTTTGAACTAGATTGTAAAACTTCTTTTCTTATAGTGAATTGCATTACTTAGGATAGAGGTGCCCCTTAATGGTTTTTCCTTTAGAATGTTCTCCATCAATTTTTACTTCATCACCAATATTGTGTTTTTTTGTGTTTTTATTTATTTAAATTTATAGTTTGATTTATACAACAGGAAAAAGGGGACTAGAACCTTAAACATTTCTATTAGAAACTCTTTTTTTTTTTTTTTTTTTTTGAGTAAACTATTAGAAACTCTAAGATCTGCCAATTGAGCTATAAGGCATTTGGCTCGTGTTTCTTATGTTTGGTTCTTTGATTTTCAAATGTGGTATTTATTAAGGCTAGATTAATTATTCAAAGTTGTAATCACCCAATAGGCTTAGGTTAATTAATTGTCAATTAATCCACATAATTAACCAGGGGTCTAAAAGAAGTTTTCAGAAATTTAAATTACATGCTTAAAACTTCCCAAACCATGTGGAAAATCTCTAGAAACCATCTTCAAGATGCCAAAATGGCAAGATTGAAGTACAGAGAAATTTCAAATAAAAATGTGTAAACTCAGAATTATTTTCCTTTTGTCCTTACCTAATTATGGCCAAGCCAAAGCAATAAAATATATGAATAGAAAATTATGGTGTCAACGTGCCACAGAGGTTCAGGAGGACATGTCATTTAAGGTTTTTTTTTTTTTTTTTTTTTTAAAGTACAGAATGAGTTAATTAATGTTAATCATAAAAAAAAAATTAAAATATATTAATTAATGTTTCAACTCCATCAACCATCATTGATGGAAAATAGTAGCATCTTCTAATCCCAATCTCAATAAATTTATGGCAAACACATTCCGATGATCTGCATGTTTATATAGACATAAAAGAATATGGCATTAATAAATAAAAGTTTTTTAAAAGAAAAAAAAAATTGTATTAAAATATCACAGGATTTAGCGGTTGGTTTCAACCTTTCACATTAAATATGAAGAGAATTAGTTGGCATATCTCCAGCAATGAAATAAAAAATGCCAAGGATCACCTTATCCAATTTTCAAATAGATACACTACACTGCAGGCCAAAAAAAAAAAAAAAAGACACACCACACAAGCAGCCAACTCTAAAAAAAGTCTAACATATTGATGTAATATCATGATTACTTTACACAATTATTATTGACTTTTCAGTCCATTATTTCTTAAGATTCAAACTTACCAATTTGCAGCCAAATTAATAGAGTTTAAGGAAGTGTTTTATTTTCACTTGAATATTGAAATTACATCAATTTTAATTGTTACCTTGTCCAAATTACATGCTCCAATTTTGGGACCTCATACAAAAACGGAACTATCTCATTTGGTTACTTTACCTTCTTTTTTTTTCTTTTTTTTTTGGTTATAACAAGTGGGAGTGAAGAGATTTAAAGATTATGAACCCAAATAATGCCCAAACTCTCACTTACTAAGTGAGGGCCATATCATTACGTGAATACGAAGCTTTTTACTTAATGCTTATTTGCCTATTTTATGGTAATTAACAAAAATACATTATACATATGGAAAAAAATGAGTCTTTTTACAGGTATACATATACAAATAAGCTAAAATGTTATAATAAATAAATAAATAAGAGAGGAAGAGAAGATAATCCAGGCTCAAACAGTGGGGTATTATATTAGTGTCAAAATCGATATAAGAAAATGGATATAATTTCAACAATACCATATTTTACAAGCCATATTGGAATGTTATATTCTTAGAATATTTTTTATCCATTAGTCATCTCTAATATAGGAGCTAGGTAACCATTTCAACTCCGCACTAGAGACCCACGTTCACCGTTAGAAGGGCTCAATAGAGGGTTTCATGACTCCGGTGAACTCTGGTAACAGCACAAGAACCAAGAGCAGCCTAGACAACCATAGATCCCACTTGCAGAGAAAGAGATAGAAAAAGAGAAATGTTATTTTAGGGTCCATTTAGTTTGAGGGGTGCAAAAGTGAGAGATTAGAAAATAGGAAATGAATAGAAAAGTAGGAAAACAAAAAAGATTTAGGACCCATTTGGTTTCCCCATCACTCAATTTTCCTAACTCAGTTTCCAAACTCATAACTAAAACTCAAAACTCATCACTCAGTTCTCAAATCTCAATTTCACTGAAAAATCCCAAAACTCCTATTTGGTTTAAAAACCCAATCACATAACTCATCTTTTTAAGTCAACTTTTTGCTAAAATTGTGGACCCTACCCACTGACACTACACAATGGTGAAACCGTTTCCTACCCCCGCGTCCAGGTTCTTTTCTTCTTTTCTTTTTTTCCTCTCCTTCATTTCATCCCATCAGAAAACCACTTCTTTTCTTTTTTTCCCTCGCCTCCCACATCAACACAAAAGCACAACATAACAAGTCCTCTTTCGGTTTCCAATCTTCCTTCATTTTTCAATTTCAGTTTCCTACCCACAAGACCCACTTAACACACCTCTTTCTAGCACTGAAATTGTACGCCTCACCCTTCGCTGAACCAAGATCGTGGACAGGGGCAGTGAGCACGTGATGGTGACGATCTAGTCTTGCTCTCTCTCTAATGCCACACAAAAAAGTCCAAAAGAATGCATAGCAAACCCAAACCACAAACATAGCAAACCCAAACTCAAAATCCTTAGATTAGATACCCAAATCACGAAATTAGACACATAGATGAACTGATCTAGACTGAGCTTGAACTGATCTCACGGTGGCTCATGGTGGTTGCTCTTGATGGTGACGGTGGTTGCTCGTGGTGGTTTCTTTGTATCTCCCCTCTTCAATCTATATTTGATTTTTTTTTTCTCTCTTCTCTGTTTCTTTCTCAACTATTTTTGGTTGGTTTGAATCTGTGGTTATTGGGTTTAAAGTGGTGGGTTGTTTCAGTGGTTGCTAGCTTTAGATTGGTGATGGTGGGTTTCGGTGGTGGTCATTTGGGTGTTGGCTGGGTTTCACGGTGGAGATCTAGTTTAAGTCACGATGGAGATCGAGTTATGTGTCACGGTGGAGAATGGGTTTGAGATTGGGTTTTTGGGTTTTAGTTGTTTCTCGGTCTCAGTTCTTGTGGTAGAGGCGTGGCTTGAATCTATTGGGGCTAGGTTAAATCGGTTAGGGCTAGTTTTGTGTTTCGGTGGTGTGGATCGACAATTGGTTTTTTGGGTTGATTTTGTTGTTTTGGCGGTGGCTGAGTTTCAATTTCACGGTGGTTGTTGGCGGCACTGGGTTTGTTATGGTGGTGCTTGCAACTATAATCTCAAACAACCCCTAAACGGACATGACAACACACAAGCTACAGGCCCCACAGAGTCCGAAAATTTACGTTGGTGCCATTGAGTTATGTATCTTAGTTTTTGAAAACACCCATTTCTTGTTTTCTATTTCCATCACTCCAACTCAAATTTTTGAGTTTTGAGTGATGGAAACACAATGTGAAAATCAAGCCAAAAAAAAAAATTGTGTGGGTCCCAGGTGTTTTGAGAACTCAATTATGAGTTTTGAGTGATATGATCCAAAACTGCTCTAAACCAATCAGACCCTTAGTTTTCTTTTGTATATGTTTGATTGGGAGGATAGAAAAGTAGAGATATGAAAAACTCATTTGTTTGGTTGTGATGAAAAATGAAAGGGTAGAAAATAAAAAAATGTATAAATTTATTTATATGTCCCTATTATATAATATAACAAATATTTTTTTTAATCATTAAATAAAAAAATATTTTCCACTATATCATATTATTTTATTTTATATATATTAGAGGTGAAAGCCACCAGTTAATTCAAAAAATAAAAAATAAAAAACCCACTTTTTTTATTTGAACACCACGTTGACAGAAACAAATCAAAAAATAAAATATTTAAAAAAAAGTTTCTGTTTGATTCAACGAACAAACAAAAGAAGAAGAAAAAAAAAAAACAATAGTAGCAAAAACAAACAAACCGAAACAAATGACCATATGACAAAAAGTGAAATATCAAATGAAAAAAAAAAAAAAAAAAAAAAAATTCACCGTTTATGCATGTAGGTTTTTGATGGATTTTAGTATTTTCTTCTATTTGGAGAAAAAACATTTTGATAGGTTTGGGAAAAAAACACCCGATTCTCACCAGTTTTCTACCCATATATATATATATATATATATATATATATATATATGAGTTCAAGTTACATTTGATGTACTTTTAAAGAGTTACAACTTTTTTAAACCATTGGATTTAATAAGTAGATCCAATGATTAAAAAAAAAAAACACTTATTGATACTGATATTTTGATTAGGGTTTCATTTATTATCCCTTACTTAGGACATTCTATACCTATCTCTATATCCAAAATAAGTTTCTCTCTCTTTCTATATAGAATAGCACTATTTTTTTTTTTTTTTGAAGTGCGAATAGGACTAAATTGATGGATACCAAAATGATCGTCCCGAAAGTGGATAGTCATGGTAATCATGTGAATGAGTTTTAATTTTCCTATGTTGACAAAAAAGAAAAAACAAGATAGGAAAATTCATTGTAGTCCAACAATGCTTGGGATTTATGTATATATATGTTCCATATATACAAGTTTTATGTCAAAAGTCAAAACAAAAAAATTATGGTCTATATTTAAATAATTCAAAATAAACAATAATTTATTGTTGTAATTCAATCAAAGTAGTAATTTAATTTTATTGAAATCTAGGTAATAGAGTTTCACTTAAATAAAATGTCATAAATAAGATTTTAATCAGAATATCAACATTAATGAGTGTCTTTTTTTTTAACCGTTAAATCTACTTAAATCTAATGATTTATAAAATGTATAATTCTTTCAAGTTACACTAGGTATAACTCATTTCTCAACTACTCTACAAGGGCAAGTTAACCCTACTTTGCGCCCAACCAGTTATACTTTACAGACAAACAATATGAGTGTTTTCAATAAAAAAGTATCACTATTGTTTTTGCTTGATCTGTTTATAATTACTACTACTTTCTCTATGAATGCAGAAGCAGCAAAAATTGATATCTATAATTACGTGGGTAGTGGCTTGAATTTTATAGCCCGTTGTCAACCTGAGGATATGCTTGGTCTTCTCGTCCAGAGAATTCCCTTTAAATTTGGCTTTTTCGAGGTCATAGATGAGCCTGTAGTCTCCTGCACTTTTGAATGGTTCAAGGAACGCCACTCGTTCGATATTACATTCCTGATAGGGACAAACGACTGAATTGTGTTTGGGCTCTTGGACCTGGAGGTCCATGTTTGCAACTTTATACTGGTCAAAAGTGTTATCCTTGGAAGGATTAAACTTCTGCTTTTCCATCAATGGTGCATTGGTGTGTACGTAATAAAGAACACTCCTAATCTCTTATAGTCCTTATAACTTCCTATTAGTGTTCTCTCTCTCATATATATATATATATATATATATTTGGGATGTTATGAATGTATCATCTTATCAAACAACAATTTTAATCAACTCTCTATAAATGGATTTTACTAACGTGTGTATTAAAGACACACGGCAGCATACTATTTTCGAAAAAAATTTTATTAAAAATTGAAAAAATTGAAAAAATTTTTGATAATTTTTTCAATTTTCAATAAAAACTTTTCAAAAACAAATTTGTTAAATTATGAACTATGACCCATTATTGAATTATAAACTTTTAGCTCTAAAGACTAACACAATCGGTTGAGGATCACCCCTCATAAAATAATTGTCAGACTTGCGTAATATATTTAATGCATTTCAGTTGTTGTCAGGAGTCTTATCTCCCTTATTCAACCACCGCTAAACATGGTTTTTTTTTTTTTTTTTTTTTTTTTTTTTTAAGAACCGCTAATCATGGTTCAAATGCATACTCTTCCCCACTTGTTGTAATTATTATATAAAAAAATAAATAAAATATAAAAAAAAAAAAAAAAAAACTCTTCTTCTTTATTGACATACCGTGTAGGTATTATTTAAATCCTATAAGTTCAAATGTTTGTGTGTACTTGTTAGTTTTTTTTTTTTTTTAATATGGGAATTTGGAGGAAGAAAAGAAAAAAGAGATCGGTTGTCATTTCTTTTGTTAAGACATTTAAAATAAATAATAGAAGTAGAGAGAAGAATAAATTTTTTTTACCTTGGATTAAAAAAAAAAAAAAAAAAAAACCCTTACCTTGTCTAGTTGAAAGATGAAAACAGAGAAAATGTTAAAGAATTATTTTGAATTGACAATATAAATAGATATATAAGTTTTATTTATTTTTTAGAAAAATATATATAAATAGATAAGTTAAAAGGGTATTTTAGATAGTGTTCAAATTGTAACAGATTAATAAGCCTGAAGGAAAAATACATAAAAGGAAAAAGGGGACAAAATTAGAAGCTTACACCCTCTCCCATTAAATTCTTCCAATTTAAAGGTTTAGACTTCTGAGAGTTTAAAACAACCTTTCAAATCCTCTCAAATGGTTCCTCTCTTTTCTTAAGAACACCTATAATAATCTTCTTCTTCTTCTTCTTTTTTTTTTTTTTTTTGAGAATGAACACCTCTAATCTAATGTATATAATATAAATATATATATATATATATATGTTTAAATCACTAAATTAATAATTGAACCTTCTCTATTCTATGCAAATATTAAATGGTAATTACTTAATATATATATATATATATATATATATATATAATGGTAATTGTCTTAATTGCAAAAGTGTTAATGATATAGACAAGACAACGTTCTTAAATTACAAAACCACGCAACTGTATCTTGCAATTAACGAGATGAAACTTTTTTCTATGGGCAGCCGACACGACAATTTGCACCTACCTTTCATTGTCTGCCATATTCCACAGTTAGTACTAGCAACGTCAAGAATTGATAAACTATACAATTAATTCAGTATTCACCAGAGAGAGAAAGAGGATCCAGCTTAGAATTGACAGTCTCAGTTTATCTAGTTTTGAGTGTTTTGACCCTTTCCCACTTCACACATGTAGAGGCCTCTAAAAGGCAGAATCATACAAAGTTTGATACTCAGAACACAAAGCAATGGAGAGGCAGGTGGCCATAATTGGAGCTGGTATCAGTGGCCTTTTGGCTTGCAAGTACACTTTGTCAAAGGGTTTTCATCCAATCGTTTTTGAAGCCAAAAGCAGCATCGGAGGAGTGTGGACCAAAACCGTAGAGACCACTAAGCTCCAAACTCCAAAACCAGCGTATCAGTTCTCAGATTTTCCATGGCCTTCTACAGTGGAAGAAGACTTTCCTAACCAACACCAAGTCTTTGATTATATTCAATCCTATGCTAACCATTTTGACTTGCTTAAGCACATCAAATTTAATACCAAAGTTTTGAGCATCGAGTATGAAGGCCCATCTGAGGAAGAGATGCAATCTTGGAGTATGTGGGGTGGTATTGGTGACCCTTTTGGCTCTAAAGGGAAATGGAAGGTTATAGTAGAGGATGCTCAAAGCTTTTCAACTGAGGTGTGTATATTTTATAGTATGTAAACACACATATAACCTATTCGAATTTTTCTTTTTCTTGTCATGATTTTTTCTGCACTTGCTATATATGAAGTTTTTTTGCTTTGGGTTAGGACTAGGTGGAATGGTGTATTGTGCTAATTCCCAAATTTTATCTGATTTTTAGATAATTAAGTTTGCATTGCTTAACTAACTATATCAGATCAGTTAAAGAATTTATCTTTTTCATTAGGATTTTCACGAAATCGCTGTAAGGGAATCCTTGTACTGTAGAATAGTAGTGAAAATAATAATTTTTTAGAATCTTGATATTATTCCTTCTTATGTGAATGGAAATGCAGGTACACTTAGTGGACTTTGTGATCCTCTGCATTGGGCGATTCAGTGACATTCCAAATATTCCTGAATTCCCTCCAAACCAAGGCCCAGAAGTATTTCATGGAAAGGTGATGCACTCCATGGATTACGCTGCCATGGACGATAAAAGTGCTGCTGACTTTGTTAAAGGGAAGCAAATCACTGTTGTGGGATTCCAAAAATCTGCCTTGGACATTGCTATGGAATGCTCACTGGCCAATGGTAAGAAACACAAATTTTACTTACATTTTATATCTATATAAATATCTCATGGACTAAAGTGCACTTTGGACTTTTAACGTTTGAGATTATTTTCATTTTGATATTTTACTATCAAAATTTTCACTTTGACTCTTCATATTCGATTCTATTTTCCAATTGGAAAAAATGAAAACTTAATCAAATATGAAAGACTAAAATGAAAATTTTAAAACGTAAATGGTTAAAATGAAAACAACTCCAAAATTTTAGGACCAAAAGTGTATTTTGGTCAATCTCATAGTTTTTGTAAATGATAAAATGCTTATGAGCAGAATTTATTAATTATGTACCCCTATGCTTAGATTAATTGTATTTGATAGGTTTTTTACATTGGTTTAACCATAAATTTGCAGGCACTGAACATGCATGTACTGTATTATACAAGAAGGAACACTGGAACCTTCCTGATTACCTTCCATGGGGCGTGCCTCTTACTTATTTATACCTTAATCGCTTCTCCGAGCTACTGGTTCACAAACCTGGTGAAGGCTTCCTACTAAGTCTCCTTGCAACACTTCTTTCCCCTGTGGTAAAGTTTCTCCCTTTTTAAAACATCATCAAACCCTTCAATTTGATTTGATTTTAGTCGTCATTTAGATTTCCTGTAATTTCTATTTGTTGGACCCTTGGCAGTTGGGTTTAAAACAACACAAATTGAACCTTAAGTAGATTTCCATCACTTTTATTTAACAGAAAATGATCATATTGACATCATGTGAAGCATAACACATGCACATATAATTGATTCCTATATAACACGTGTTCACTTGATCATTATGTCCAATAAAAATATATTTAGCACAGTGTTTGACAATGACTCATGAGGGGGTCTCTTTGCATTAACCCCCACCCACACCCCCCCCCCCCTCTTTTTCATTTTCTTTTTTTCAAATATTTTTAAATTGACATGACAATTAATCATAAGGTTGAAGCTTACAAAGTTTTGATCATGTAACAGAGATGGGCATTTTCTAAATTTGTTGAAAGCCATATAAAAAATAAGCTGAGGCTAGCAAAGTTTGGAATGGTACCAAAACATAGTTTCCATACAGAAATCAATTCTTGTTTGATCCCCACGGTACCAGAAAAATTCTATGACAAAGTTGAAGAGGGAAGCATCAATTTGAAAAAGAGTAAGAGCTTTAGCTTTTGTAAAGAAGGTGTTTTGGTTAACGGTGAGGCACAACCCCTAAAGACAGATTTGGTCATATTGGCTACTGGGTTCCAGGGAGACAAAAAACTCAAAGACATTTTTGTCTCCCCCACCTTCAAAGACTACATTGATGGTTCGCTTGATGCAACAGTTCCCCTCTACAGGTTAGATTTTTTTTTTTTGGTTATAATTTTCTTTGAGAGGAGAAAATTAAGGAAAATTTCCCTTTTCATTAAAAAGGGAGAAAGGAAAATCATAACATTAGATTTTTTTTTTTTTTTTTGGATGAACATAACATTAGATTTAATAACTAGCAATGTATGAATTAACATATTATACAATAAGCAATATAAAGAAAAATTTTAATTTAATTTTCTCCAACCCATTAAGCGAAGATTCATAAAATAATCTACATGAATTAAATTACATGATTCATTAAATTATTCAAACAACTCGCATTACTCATGTGATTCAAATAAATAAATAAAAAGTCAAATGACTAAGATTATATGTGAATGTTTATACCAATAGTTATGAAATGGATTAAAGAAATTTTTTTCTAAACCAGTTTAGAGGTAAATTCGGTCAAATAAGAAAGATGGAATTTTATTTATCATTTCATCTAGGTTTACAAACAACTTCGGTTTATTTTTGGGGAATAAGTGTTAGAATAATAACTATATTATTAAATTTATCATTCCATAATAGCTTAAACTTTTTGAATGTGAACTAGTTCTAATTAGGACTAGTTTATTTTAGTGTCAAGGCATGTGATTCTAAACTTGAACCATGATTGCACTTAAAACTCTTATTCACCATTTTAGAAAATGTGATTAATTTATTAATAATATTACTTTGAATGACAAAATTAGATTTTGACTTCAACAGGGAATGTATTCACCCTAGAATTCCACAAGTAGCAGTAATTGGATATTCAGAAAGTGTTTCAAACTTGTACACCTCAGAGATGAGATGCAGATGGCTAGCAGAGCTTCTAGACAGCACATTCAAATTGCCTAGCATCAAAGAGATGGAAAAAGATGTGGCAAAATGGGATGAGTACATGAAGAGATATTCAGGGCAATACTACAGGAGATCATGCATTGGTGCTCTTCATATATGGTACAATGATCAACTGTGCAAAGACATGGGGTGGAACCCCAAAAGAAAGAAGGGATTCTTTGCTGAATTGTTTGAGCCTTATGGACCATTAGATTATGTTTCCCAATAAAAGAGGATATTGACAAAGTAAAAGTTGTTGCATATGACAAC
This sequence comes from Quercus lobata, assembly GCF_001633185.2. Classification (NCBI taxonomy): domain Eukaryota; kingdom Viridiplantae; phylum Streptophyta; class Magnoliopsida; order Fagales; family Fagaceae; genus Quercus; species Quercus lobata. The sequence goes on from NC_044914.1 coordinate 54,228,046, forward strand.
CAGTTGTGACTTATACGATTCATTTTCAGAACCTTTGTGCATGAATGAATGACTACACTTGTCATTCATGACCACATATGTGTCACCTTTTTATGTAAGAATAATGAACACGGAACTAATAAAAAAAAAAAAAAAGCTACTGCAATCTTTTCCAAATATGGAGCATCTTTGTTTCTTTTTTCAAAGAATATGGAGCATACTTGTTCACGGCATCGTTTGCCAAACGGCACGTAATTCCATGATATCCTAGGAAAATTGGGATTAGAATTCTCCACGGTCAAATTATTAAAAAAATAAAATAAATCGTCCTTTCGATTGTCACGAGTTCTTTTTTTTTTATTAATGGTATTAGAGCCAAACTTCACCCCTATCAAAAACAAAAAAACAAAATATCTCATATATGACGTCTTAAACGTATTATCTTTTTAGGTCTTATAAAGTCTTGAGTCAAAACATTATAAGAAAAAGGTCGACACATAAGATAATTATTATTGAGAAGGAAAATTTATATTATTGACAACTAAGTGGTGAAATTTGTTTCTTTCTTGATATTTGTAAGTCGTTCTAATTAATGAGACAACTAGGAAAAGGATCAGGAGCCCAGACAAATCTTTTAGCCTTTAGTCCCAAGCATTCTTCAAGGGTAGTAATTCACCAACCCAAGTCTTATGGAAAATGTTATTTAAATATCTTATCCTATCTACCTCAAACTTAAGGAGCCTCAAGAGATAATAATTGAGTGGTGAACGGAACTACGAGGGAGAATTAATGAATTATTGAGTAAAAGAAAAGGGGAGAAATTTTGAATGCCTTTCAATCTGGCTTGCAGCTTTTCCTGAACAGTTTACTCTTCTAACTTTTTCTCACATTACAATGGCCCTAACAATAGAACCAGATCCAAGTCCTCTTTTTACATCATGGGTGTCTGATAAGATTCTTAGAAAGTCTTGACTAATCTCATGAACAAATGTAATCTCCCACCTCACTCATTCTAGGTAATCATACGAGAATTTAAAAAGCCAAATTTCAATTGAAATGAATATATCAATGTAATTTAAGAGAACTCAATGAAAGAACATCAATTCAAATCCTGGATTCAAATTTAGAGGTGAGAGATCAAGAATTCTCACAATTTCTTAGATACATGGATCCAATTCAATTCAGTGGAATTTTTCATTCACATAGAACATTTTAATTTTATAGAACTCTAGGAGACTTAAACCCAAAGCCTCATGTGATACATGAGGCCTAGAAACCACCAGACCATACCCGAGGGTTGGCCTAATCTTCCTTCTTTTTTTCTTTTTTCTTTGATAACTGATCTTGTTATATGGAGGTTGTTGCTATTTCATTAGCAAGATAGCTCTTTCATTTTTCGGACTTATAGTTAATATATGTACTTTCATTATGGTCAAATAAACATCTCTTGCCTAGAGCCATGTAAGTCAATGAATGATCTACTAGTTTTTATAAGGAAAATCATGGTTCAAATTCCCCCTCCCATTGTCCAATTATCAAAAAAATAATAACAAAGCATCTCTTCAACTATTTTCTTTTTTCTTTTTTATTCAGAAGTAACTGAAAGGAAGGCATATAAACAAGAACTTCCTAGAAGAATACCCATCACAGTACCTACTCTCAGCGAGGTTGTCTCAATTAAACACTTATTTTGGTGCACCATTGCTCTCCCCGAAAAGAAAAACCTAGACTTTGCCAGAGAATAACATACATAATAACTAAAAAGTTGAATGATCATCTAACAAGCACAAACGACAATTTAGCAAGTACCATTTACAATAACAAAAATAACAAATTCATTAACAAAATTTCTAATGGATAACACATTGCTTTAACTTGTTTACTTTATACAAGATTATGCCAATTGAAAGCCAAAAACTTTCTATCAGCTTAAAAAGAATGTGTAACCAAAAGCCGCAAGTTACAACTGAAACACCTCTAAAAGAATGTATGTCATATCATACTTGAGCATCGTATATGTCCTGCAATCTTTCCAGATGGTTCCCATCTCAAGTGGCCAGCTGAAAAAGAAGGTGGTTAAATAATTCTAAGTCAAGAACCAAACTCTAAAGTCGGAAAAAGGCATAATAATGCAGATTGGACCAATAAGCACTTACCGGTAAATTTTTACAAGCAAATCTACTGGATAGAAGCAGTTTTTCATTTCAATTGAGAAATGAGAAATACATACAATATCAACTAAATTAGAGAGCCATTTAAGGTATTTAGAAAGAAGGGATGTAATTTGCATCATTAGTTTGTGCAAGTATGAAAACATCATCTCAATGTGCATATTAATTCAAAAAAGAAACGTTGACAATATGCCATTTGTTTCCAACACAAATTACTTCAATTGAGATGTAGACTTATACTAAAAGAATGAACAGTTATGTACCACCAAGTTTCCACTATATATTGTTGCTTGTTCTTGCTGTAGGGTACAAGTGGTGGTCAAAATTGAGTCATCAACTCAAATGCAATAAGGATAATAACCTGCACTACATTTGCAGAACTTACCTAAAGAACTTTTCCTGAGGAAGTAAAACTTGGTTTTCATCACAAATAAAAAAAGGTAATCGTTTTCTTTTTTCTTTTTTGGTTATTATATATGGAAAAATAATTTTCTACTAAAAATGCTTTGTTCTATTAAACTATTGTCTTCTTCTATTAAAAAAATATTCATGCAAAAAGCAAGTGAAGTTCAGATAATGTAGGTGAGAGTCACCAACAAACATAGAGAATAGAGAAACTTTTGAGAGGAAGGGGGAAATAAGTACAAAACAAATATGAATTACAGATAACTTTTCAGTCATAATTTAATGGGGTGAAGTAACTGCGTTTGAGTGACGTTCAAAAGAAACCCTCCTTCGGGACTCATTCACCAAATGTCATGCATAAATTTTAAGGTAAATTGAACAGCAAATGAACTGACATTCATATGAAACCTTACCAACAGAATCAGGAAGACTCACTCACCCACTATCATGCATAAATTTGTACGTACAAAGACAAGAACTTTTCATTAAATGAAGACAAGAAAACAACCAAAAATTTCCAGAAATACATGACGTTAATACATATCAGAAAATTAGAACACTAAACCATAATCAGAGTCATGAATATACACTAACCTCAGTTCTCTGGAAGTCCCTGTGCAAGAACCACCATGGACCATTTTTTGATAGTAATCTGAAAAAAAAAAAGATTATAAATAAATACATCTACTAGCACAAGCAAGAAATGGCAACCATCAAATCTACATAAACAGATTGACACTGATAAGCATCCTAAAGTCCTCATGGACATTGACATGACAACAATTTTTTTTTTTTAAATGCAAATTCTGACAATACCTAACTTCTAAAAAATATGGTTATGAATGAAAATTGCAAACATCAGTAATATATGGTACTAGACCAGAGATTAGTAGAACCAAATATGACTTCACATCATTATGTATTATCAAAATGCCAACACCAGGCATGTCAATTGTCAAGTGGACACATACTAAATAAAAAATTTCATCAACAATTGCATATCAGCCCTCACCTGCTACTAGGATAAACAGTCAAAAAGAGAATATAATTCATAATTCACAATATAGAACCATTGTATGAAAGTAATAGTTCAAAATTCACCATACTCTCATAATATTGTAAAGTTTACCTCGCAAATCCTGCCACCGTCCGTAAACCCATAAAGAGAGTTAAGCCCAACCAAACCCCAGGAAGGCCTAAAATTGAAGGAGCATAGAGCAAAAAGGTTGAACATATTGCCCCCGACATCATCTATAAATCCATCAAAAAATGTCAAAAACAAGCAATAAGCACAACCAAGTAAGGACATCTCAAAGAAATTTTTACTTTGCAATGGTAAGGTTTACCATAGAGTAAGCTGCATATGGGAAGTCTGAAACACCATAATGGAGGCCATCAAAAATAAAAGCCAGGGCATTCAAAGGTTGACTAGCACTGACAAACTGCGAAAAAATTTTGAATTCATAAGAAATATGCAAGGGCACCGACATTTGTGTAAACTTGTAAAGCTATACAAAAATCAAACAAATCATCCATTGTAAGTGTGCTACATACCAGTACCCCAGTTCTAACAATTCCCAACACTTCAGCATCCTTCGTAAACACAGTGGCCAACGAACCAAAAGATACACCCAGAATTGCAGACAAGAAAACTCCAGTGAACAATCCTATCTGGAAAAAATATGCACATCAATTTCAAACAGATCAACTCAACTAAAGATGTGCATTAGACACATAGAACACAATGGAGAAGCATACACGATAAGCTTACCTTTAAAACATAATCTGTAACGTCTTTCACAGATTGATAATCACCTTTAGAGAAAGAACTTGCAATCAGGGCCTACAAATAGATGACAATTTGGAAGTCAACAAAAACCCAAACTTTTATGTAGGTTAGTCCTGATAACAAAATGTGGGGGAGCTCTGTGGTAAGCAAACTATATCTTCTCATATAGTTTCTTGGAGGAATTTAAACTCTAAAGGTTAAATGCAGAAATACACTTTTCCTTTTTATAAGAGACGTCTTTCCAAAATGTCATTATTACATATTTTTCATTCTCCAATTAGTTGTTAGACTTTACACCTTGTTTATGTATATTCTACAGCAATCTGTATTTGTTGATTTTAATCACTTCCAATCCATGAAGCTCACACCAAAATTAATTATACCAATCATAATAAAAATAATTATTCCAACCATAATAAAAATAAATACATCTACTAGCACAAGCAAATAAATTATAAATAACTAAAATAAATTATTAAATACCTGACCAGATGCAGCCAGTGCATCCGTAAGGAGGGATACAGCCAACCATACTTGAATACATATCTGATGTGCAGCCATAGCAACTGGACCTTGACGAGCAGCCATTGATGTCCCCAATGTCATGGTAATAAGAACAGCAAGAGTTCTTCCAAGAAGAAAACCACCTACAGCAGCCCGTCATTGATAAGCATTAAAATACATCTGAATTAGAGGAAATGATCTGGCATCTATATCAATCATTATCAAAATAAAAAATAGTCATACATTTAGAAGCAGCATCAAAATAAAATATAGCCAACAAGCTATAACTCAAATGAAAGGATGAGGTAATGGGTTCAAGACCCATTGCATGTGTTGGTAACTAAAAAGCTAAAAATAAAACCAATGTAGCCAACAAGCTATAACTCAAATGAAAGGATGAGGTTCACCCATTCGTTGTGTTGGTAATTAACAAGCTAAAAATAAAAACCAATGTACTGCTCCATCAGCAAAAGCAATAACAAACAAGATTGTCAGATCAGTAAGAAAAGTGGGGAAAACAAAAATAAATATAAAAATCAAGAGAGTTGGCACCGACAAAGTGACAAAATTTAAGAGCTTACCAGATTTTAAATATCCACCAAACTGAAGTGATCCCAGCTTTGGAGGCAGTAATACAGCTCTATTGTTTAGATGCCAGATCAGTAAAAAGGTAACAATATACCTGAAGCGTTAATATTTTATGGCATGAATTATGGTTAAATAAAGCCAAAGAGAAAGGTATAGAGGAAGAAAGTCATCCAAAAAGCACATACTGAGACAAGACAGTGGATATGGCTGCTCCAGTTGCACCCAATTTAAAATAATACATAAGAATGGGAAACAAAAATACTGCTGATAGATTTCCAATGCCTGCATATGGGACAATACATTAGTTTGCAGGAATCAGTGTACAAGATATGGAGAAAAACAGAACCACAGGATGTTGATAAAGTGTAGGCAATAACTAATAAGTAGGAAGCAACATAGGACAACATCAGACAAAGATGAAATACAAATTTTTTTTTTTTTTTAAATATCTCATAGTTACTATAAAATAAGTTTAGAAAAGATCAGTTTCTTCCTTATTCACTACTACAAGTATTGCACTAAAATATGCTTCTGCATTTTTCCCCACGGAAAAAATTACAATTAGGATGAAGGGCATTGATGCAGATGCACACACTCCCAATAATGGGAACGTATAAAATAATGAAAAATAACATAAATGGCAGCAACATAGAAAAATTTACACAATGATTTCTATATTTTTTAACAAATTTTTCATTAGTTTTTACATTGAATAATTTCTTCATATAGATCAGTCGGAACACCTACAAACCTTTCTACACAACCTTCAGATTTTTAATTTGATGAGATGTATCCAAATAAGCATATCCCTTGTATCCTATAAATGATGACCAATATCTTTTGGAAATGCATTGGAAAATATATGGGCTCAAAACTGAGAACTCATAGCCTCCCCCCCACCCCCCCATTTGATGATCAAATGAGCAAGCATTTCAAGATGGTATCAACCACCATACTTATCAAAAAAAAAAAAAAAGATGGTATCAACCACCATGACATGTAATTTATTCCTTCTATTCTTGATACAAAACACATTAGAACCAATTGAAAGAGAAACAATAAAGTAAATTACAAGGCACAAAAGGAATTGGGTTAAAAAAAATTCTCAAGTATTATGACATATGATATCTATATCTGTTTTCTAAGGCAATATTAGTGTCAATAAGTATTACTAAAATAAAGCACTTACCTAGACATAAAACAGGAGTTTTTGTGTCCCTAAAACCACGGAAAACGCCTTGGAGAGCCAAAGATACCACAACTGCAGGAGCACCAAAGGCTCTAAGTGAAAGAAATCGTTGTGCTGGAATACGCATGGATGAACCCTAGAAAGCAAATGATACCCAGAAAAAAAAATTTATAAAAAAAAATTCCTTGTCAATAGGAAGCCATGTACCTGAGAGAATAAAAACATATTCATGCACATATGCATATAGAGTGAGGGAAAGGAGGGAGCGGGGGTTGATAAATAAATATATAACGTAAACCTGAGTACGTGTAATAACTTACTGATGATATGCCCATTAAATCTAGAAACTTTCCTGATCCCAAATACAAGGCCAAAGCCTCAATAATGCCAATCCCAACTGCTAATAGTAAAGCTGTAGATACTGAAGATAGCTGCTTTCTTTCAGCTGGTTTACCATTAGTACTGTCTTCTAGAGAACCCCCACATGTACAACAATCAGACCAAATTAGCAATGAAAGTGAAAATACCGAGCCAGTTATATACTCATAGTCATACCATCAAACCAGAATCAAATACATTCAAAAAAAACACTCAAGGCATCAACCGTTAATTTTACTTCACCTGAAGCAGAGTCTTTGACTGAATTCTTCGAAATGTCTTCAGCAACAAAAGAAGTGGCAACACTAAGGAGAGGAATATTAAATAGCTTTGATATGCAGTTAAAGATGTTTGTGGAAATACCAGCTGAACCCAACTCCACAGGACCTATAAATAATAAAACAAAGGGGGTGAGTTAAAGCTCCAAAGCGAAAAAATAATAATAATGATTGGTAATCCAGTGTGTATTTTAGCTTTTATACCCAGAAATCAGAACCAATGCAAAAGAAAATAACATTTAGGTTGATTAAATTTAAGTTTTCCTAAATCATGAGATGCGTCCATGGTTTTCTATTGCCTTAAATGCCACACTAACTAAATCAGCTGAAAGCACAAACATTCTCACAACTTTAGTTCTAGGACTATGAAACCAACCCAACACTAGCTAAATATTGATTATCAAAGATGCATCAATGGTTTTCTATTGACTCCACACTAACTAAAGCAAGTGAAAGCACCTGCTTCACACAACTTTAGTTTTAGAAGAACAAAACCAGCCAATGACCACTAAACACACATCATGATCATGATTTCCTATACCATAAAGAGGACATTATTATTTTATAATAAAAATTAAACCGATAAAAGGGGCTCAATATATTACCAAGAAAAAGCTGTTAAAATAAAAAATTAACAGAAGGAAGGAATCATATATCAGTAACAGATAGTACCTAATCTACCAATATAGGCAGTCTCCATCAGCTGTGCTAATGGTTCAAGAGCCTGTCCACCAATTGCAGGCAAAGAAAGCATTAAAAGTTCATGCTTTACATCCCGAGACTTTGATTGACTGGCAGGAGTTCCTGTCAATTTACTGTTAACAAATTAAGAAAATTCATATTTGTACAGAAGTTTCATGATCTGAAACCCAACCAAAAAATAGGAAACTTTAAAAAAAAATAGAAAATAATAACATCTTACACAATAAGTAGCAAATCAATTATTTAAAGACATACATACTATCATTACATACAATTGTGTCACTGATAAACATCTTATGAGAAAGTGTTGCCCACATATGCACACACACACATTGAGAAAGCAGAGAGTCCTACCATCTATTTCCTACAAGTTATCATGTCAAACAACTTAAGAATCATGTCAAATAACAATACTTGGGTCTATAGCTCACAAGATGCTATATACCCTATGTATGGAAAAACTGATATGTACACCGAGTGTACTACACCTCCTTTGCACATAATAGTGGACCCTATGTGCATAAACCACAAGTAGGGCCCACCATTATGTGAGAGGAGGGTGTAGTACACGGGGTGCACCGAATAATCTCACCTAAGCATGAAGGACACAATTACCATGCCAAACAACTTATAATTTGTTAAATAACCATACACAGATTTATAGCTCTCAAGAGGCATACTTAAAAGCTCCAGGCAGTGCCCCACCAAGACCAATATGTATATCCCTATCTACCTTAAAAGTCTGCTGCATGAGACCCGAGCTACTTTCTTATAATGCAGACTGATTAGGCTTCCTATAGCATATTGTTACACAGAGTCCAAATAGAAGTAAATAGAAACTCTTCCCATTACAAGCTTCATGTATTCTTTTTTTTGCTGCATACAAGCTTCACATATTCACTTCTGGATCAGGAATTGGAAATAAGTGTCATCTTAGCATTAAGAAGGGAAGAGAGAGAGAGAGAGAGATCACAGAATAAGAGCAATGATCATTGTCTAATGGTTTCAATGAAAATCAGAGCTAAAGAAGAATAATAGCAAAATAAAGGAAGTAAAATGCGGGAGACACAACTTAGTACAATGTTATCAGGACAGAATCAAATATTACATACTTTCAGACCACAAACCAGTATATTTTGAAAAGGCATACTGCATTATTATTTCTATGTCCATATGAAGTAAAGAAATACGGATATTTTACACCTATAATTTGAAATTGAGCATCCAAGTTTTATAATAACATTCCACAATCCAAAAAATGCACACATAAATCCATCATAGAACTTCAAACCAAAAATGCAAAAGAAAATAGTAATACCTCTATAAAACAGATAAACATGTAAACAGTTGATCCTCAAATTAGTATGTACAAACAATACAGCTCAAGGCTTAAGATCTTACAGAGTGTCCTCCCCTGCACTGCTCAGAGTCTCCTCTTCCACATCAGAGGAACTTACATCACAATCAGAGCTCAACTGACCATCACAAACACAAATATCGGGTTTTCTTTTCCGGGTCACTAGTGGAGACAAAAATGCTCTATTCCTCAAAGACAAATGGCAGCTCTCCACAATCTCTGCATTGCTTAACCCTTTCCTATCAATTGGCACAAAGGAATTGCAAACTTCGCTTGACCGTGACAAAGATAACGGCCTCGTTGGTTTCGTTATAATACCCTTACTAACTCGAGTGGCCAACATGGTAATCAATTCTTGTTAAAATCCTTCAACAATCAAAACCCCAACAAAGAAATCACCACCAATATGCAAGCCAGAGGTTAGAATTAGATAAAAACAAGTACATTCTAATATTCAAACTTGTTTTAATTATAATGCTAATCAATCTAATTCGAGTAGCCAACATGGTAATCAATTCTTATTAATCCTTCAACAATTAAAACCCCAAAAAAGAAATGACTATAAATATGCAAACTAGACATTAGAATTCAATCAAAAAATTAAATTATAACATTCAGAATTGTTGTAATTAGAATGTTAATCAATCTAAAACTGTTCTAACAGAGTAACCAAATTAGAAATATAATTTCCAAACAAAGCAAAATGTGAGAATTTAAATTTTTTTTAACTAAATTCTAAATTTCTAACACCCATTTGTGTGCTAATTACACGTTCAAATACGAAGCCAACAAAGCACTTCCAATTTTTACAAAAACGTATAGCAAAGAAACAAAATTGAAAAAGTTACAAACTATTATACAACAAATAAAGAATTTGCAAAATCAAATATACGAAAACACACCCACCCATCCAAACACACACACAAAACAATGAAAAGCACAAAGCTTTACATTCAAAATTCAATTTTGTTCGGCCTCGGAAAAAAAAAAAAAAAAACAAAATTGAAAACAGAGCGTGAAACAGAAAGGGCAGTCAATAACCTCAAATGCAGCGAATTATTAAGAGAAAAAACAACGTAAGGAACCACAAATGGTTCGGTGTTTTGAGCGCGGGAAATGGTTTTGCAGAGGAGGGTGTTTGGTTCTCAAGAAAACAAAACAAATAGAGAGATAATAAAAAAGAGAGAACTTTAATAAGAGCTATAGTACCTTATTGGTTTTCTTCTTTTGAAAGTTGGGGTTTTTAGAAAAAATTTGAGAAATGGATAACACTAGTTGTTGTTGTTCTTCTTCTTCTTCTTCTTGTTGAAAAGACAACAGCAACAACAGAATTCTGTGTTGGACTTGTGTTGTGTTGTGTTGTGTTGTGCTGTGCTGTGTACTGTGTTTGTGTTTAGGGTCCGAGTACTTTCACTAGAAGAGTGTCAAAGGTTGTGTCACGTGTTACGCCACTTGGATTTTTTTTTTGTTCCTTGAAGAAGTGTAAGGATGAAGTTATTTTTTTTTATACAAATTAGAAATTCTACTCTAGTTTAATCTAAGTTTATGTGTATATATATATATATATATAAAACTTTCTCTTAGAGATTTGAACCCCGATCCTTACCCCCCACACCTCCCACAAACATTTATACTTGTAGAATAACCATTACACCAAAGATATACAGTGGTAGGACCAAGGAAGTTTATTAAAAGAAAAAAAAATAGTAAATAAATAGAGATAAAATCTGGCCATTTATTGTTCTTTAATTTTTCTTTTTTTCTTTTTGGAGGAGAAGGAAGAGTTACCCTATAATTATCAAGAAATGAAAATATATATATGAGTTGGGTTCAAGTTATACTTGGTGTAATTCTAAACAATATTGCACCACCCATTAACTTATTATTGAATTCATATTTTAAAAAACCAACCATTAAATTATATGTTCTGTATGTTTTCAACATGCATGTCAATTTCTATGCCAAATGGATATAATTTATCATTTGATCCATAAACTCATCTTTTATACATTATTTTAAACTACAAAAATTTGAAATTAATTAAATAATTTATTGATAACATGACCATTGATCTTTGATCATCTTGAAATTTTGTAAATATAGAGAATATATGAAGATAATATAATTTAGCGGTGGATTTATCAAAATTCACATCCAATTAAAAAATATTGGATGGTGTGACATTACTTAAAATTGCACCAGGAATGGTCATTTGAGATATATATATATATATATATACATATGGCCTTTATGGCTGTATTTGTTAAATTATATGTTACATCATGAATGTAATATTGCTTTTAAACATGTGGTAAAGATACTTAGCTTAATTTCATTAGGTTGAATGAGTTATATATTGATGGTGTCATGGTGCTTTATTATTTAGAACACGTAGTCGAGGGCTGGTCTTTTTCTTAGTCTCGGCTGTATTGCCATTGATATGTTAAGATTTTATAAATGTTTGAAATATTAACAAGTATTTTTGAGTGATAAAAACAATTTGAAGATATTTTTTGCAATCCTTCTAGTTGCCTCGAGGTGTGGCTCTTTCTATAGAGTAAATCCATACCCCAAATTGTATGGATTTAGTTGGATTGAATTGTATGACTACATGTTGTGCAAGGTGTGTGTTAAGCTTCACATTGCTTGTTTATTAGGTGAATCTTAGGTATTCGGATTTATGAGTCCTATGGTAATTACTTGACTAGTCTTTTTAGTAAATAAACGCAAGTGTACACACGAAGTGGATCTTAACAAGGACATATTCTATAATTTTTTTTGTTATTTTTTTTCTTATTGAATATCCTCAAATATATTATAAGATAGCCACGTGATGGGTTTGAAACTTTTATTTTAATAACTTTTCTAAAGAAGGGAGGAACTGGAAATTGAATGTAGAAGGGGCATATCTCTCTCTCTCTCTCTCTCTCTCTCTCTCTCTCTCTCTCTCTCTACATATTTGTGTGTTTATATATGTGTAAACTTTTAATATATTTATGTTTATATTTTCCACACAAATATAATATGGTTTATGTCTATATTTTTCAATGCCACTTGTGATTTTTATATTAATTGATAATTACTCAACAAATACAAGTTCTTGTGGAGTGGGGTGGGGTGGGGTAGAGGCAAAAGTCAGTCTATAGTTTACTAAAAAGATAATAATGTTTATATTATTTGATTATCAATTGATAATCACTCCACAAGTAAAAATTTTATATAATAATGTTTATGTTTACAATTTTTTTGATTTTTTATATTTTAATATCATTTTCAATTTTAGACCAAACAAATAAGAATTGTTTTTGTTGCAATCGCATGTGAACATTTTATTATAGTATATTAACCATATTCGATTACAATCCAATAAACTTTATCTTATATGAAAATTTTATATTTATATTGCAATAAATTCTTTTCATATGCTTGAGATTATTTACCTCTCATAGTAATACTAAAAAAAATGTCATCTTAAGAAAGGATCAACAAAAGGGGCGAATAACAACAAAATATATACATATATATATATATATATATATGAATAAAAATATCTAAGAGTGGATGTTGCCTGAAATCATAGATAGCATGTGATGTGGGTGTCTTATTTATTAGTAAGAATGAAACATAATAGAATTGCTTCTTCCAGAGTGTTATAATAACTTGATAATTTGATAAAATTGTTCTTTGCATAATTAGATAATCATATTTTGAAGGGCTTTAGGAAACACAGAGTGTTCATCATTTTTGGTAAAACTAGAACTTTATCAACTAATTAGAAGAAGAGGTTGTTTAACGGCAATGCCTCTCATAGTAACCACCTATGACCTAACATCATACATCACACGGTTGAAGTTTGCAAGGTTGCCGTGAAATGTGCTAATGCTTAAGCTAGGAAGGGTCTAGAGCTTGACTAGGATCTTTCTATTTTTGATAGTCCTCCCGTGGTCATTTTTATGCTTTTAAGATTATTTGCTAGCAATAGCATGGTAAGATTGTTTTCATTATTTGCATTTCTTTAAGCTTTGGTGAAAACTGAAAAGTTGATAGTAGTAACTAATCACATATAAATATTTTTTATTTATATTTATTAATGTTTTTAATACAATTTTAACACCTCAAAACAAACAACAAAATTTATGTTTATGTTTATGTTTTCCATACCCATATAATGTTTATATCTATGTTTTCCAAGTCCATCTTTACTCATATCAATAAAATTCATGATTTAACTTATAGTTATTTTCTTAGTGTTTAATTTTTAAAATTTCACATAATTGCGGCCGGATACATTTAGTCCAACGAATTACGAACAATTGATGCATATATATTTTAATGACATTTTAAATATTGGACCAAACATATAGATATAATAATTATTTGTCAGAGTAGATCATACTTTTACACTTTGATCTTTCACACATATCACATGAACACCTTGAACTATCGAAATGTAAGATTGATCACCCTAAAATTATAAAAAAAATTCAATGTCCCCTTGCCATCTGTTTTTGTGTTAAGTGTGTAGATTTTATCATTGAAAAACCAATATGCCCCCTTCTCTAAACGAAACAACAAAGGGGTAGTAAGTTGGTCTTTCAATGCTAAATTTTGTTAGTCTTAACAGCAAAACAAATAATAATGGTTAAATGTAACTGGGGCAATAATTTTGAGTGGAAAAGAGTTATTTGCCCTAAAAAAATAATGTACCAAAATTCTAATGGAGGGTTATAAATACACACACACACATTAATCCATAACTGAGTGTAAAATGCACGAGAAAGTTTAACATAATATTTTTTTTTCTCTTTTATTTATTTATTTGGTCAAAATATGATATTTTATAATTATGATAGTTAACATTAGACATTTATTATGATTATGTTTGTATTTGGAATTACTACACTTTTTTAGTATTTAAAGAAAATTAAATATACATAAGATGTATGCAAATGTCTATATGCAATTGTGAAGGCTCAAAATATTAGAACGTTATGTGAAGATATAGTTTAAAGAAGACATTTTGCCAAGTTTTGACTGCCACTCAATCGAAGCTTGATTAATCACAAGGCTGAAGCTTGATCGATCAAAGGGCAGATCTCAATAACTATTCGATCTCAACTTAGTACCCGTTTGGTTCAACTTTTGGAGTCCAAAAGTTGCATTTTGCAAAAAGTTGGCCCAAAAATTGCGTTTGGTTATTACAAAACGCAACTTTGGGTCAAAAGTTGCATTTTAAAAAATGCTCTGAACGCGCATCTCCTATTATGGACCTCATCAGGTCCATTTTCCAAAAGTCCTTGGGCATTTTGGGGTATCCGTTGGGGGTGAGTTTGCAATTACCAAATTGCCCTTCAAATTCTCATGTCTTCAGAGATTGTACAGTGCCTTCATTCCACTTTAGGTCATCTCTCTGCTCTGCGCAAGCTCCTTCATTCCTCTCATCTCCGTGCTGCAACAAGCCTCTCCTTGCGCATAAAGTAAAGATGTGTATATTTATACACTTAGTGTATAACAATATTTTATTATTTTTTCTCTCTCACCATTCATATTCTCTCTTTCACCATTCTCCAACCCAAGCAAAAGAAACACAGAACAAACATAGCATCCCAACGAACACAACAATCCAGCAAAAGAAGAATAAAAGAAGAGGAGGGGCACCACCACTGCAATCCATTTTCAACAATTGATAATCCACCACAAAATTGACCTAAAATCAACAGAAAATCAAACCAAACCATCAGAAAATCCAACTTAAAATCAAGCCAAACCCACCATATCTGCCACCATTGTTGCTGTCAGATCTGCCCCTGTTGTTGCCGCCGCCGATCTGCCTTGCTGCTACTCGGATCTGCTTGCTTCTGCCGCTGGATTTTCTGCCATGTGTGAGTTTTGGGTTTGATATATGAGAGAAGAAGAAAGTTCAGAGAGTACCAAACCTTTTGGTTTGAGACATGAAAGAGGAAGAGAGTTGAGGGAGTCCTAGAGGCAGAGAAGAATTTAGAGAGAGGGAGAAACACGATTGAGACTTGAGATGAGGATAAGATGAATTAGATATTAAAAAGATAGATATTAATAAAATAATAATAATAAATATTATTTAAATAGAAAATATGGTAAAATGTGAAAAATGAGAATTTAACCATAATTTTCCAACTATATAGTTAGTAGTTTCGGTTTCCAAACTATATTATTTACTAGCTCTAGAACTAGACATGGAAAATTTAATCATGCTCACTCATCTCTTCGATGTACAATTGAACACACTTTTGGTGTGTGGAAGAATAAATGGAGAATTATCAGAAACATGCCACCTTTTCCATTCCATATCCAAATACTTATTGTATCTGCTACTATGGCTCTTCATAATTTTGTTAGACTAAATGATAGAGATGATAGTAGCTTCATAAACGCCAATCGAGATTCAATTTCTAGAAGAGAGCATAATAGTGCTGTAGGTAGCAATGATGAGCAAAACTCAGGATCTTTAACAAACCCTGTGATGGTGGTTCTTTGTGATTCCATTGCTAATTCCATTTGGGGGGATAATAATTAGTAGTTGTCTTTTTATTTTTTTAATATCATGTAGTACAATTTAAACTTGGGTTATTGGTATGTATTTTATTATCTTTTTTACATTTATATGTAGTACAATTTAAACTTGGATTATTGGTATATATTTTATCATCTTTTTACATTTTCATTTTATGCTTCATGATGATGAAAATTATTTAGATTTAATTAATATTGAAAAGTAAGTCATTAGTGGTAATAACAAATAATTATGACACTAAAAAATAAAAATTGCCCAAACATTATTAAAATAATACCAATAATATATTATTATTATTATTATTATTATTATTATTATTATTATTATTTAGTAAGTATATGAAGTAGTTGATTTAAGTATGAAATGAATTCCCTTATATATGCATTGTCCTTTTTAGTAATTTATTCCTCAAACTGCAACTTTTATAAATGCTAGTCAAACACTCAGCTTTTTCAAAAAGCACTTTTTAACAGTTTTTACCAAACACTCAGCTTTTTGAAAAAACACTTTTTCGTTATGCACTTTTTAAAAACTCAACTTTTTCAAAAAGCCCAACTTCAAAAAGCTGAACCAAACTTACCCTTAATCAATCGAAAGTCACAAACTCAAATGGCGAGTTTTGATTTTGAAGTCAACTGCCTTGGAGTTTGTACCCTATTTGCATCACATATATAAGGCATGTTATAACTCGACTTCCCAAGGCTATTGGAGAGTACCAACCCATAACAAAATCATAATAATGTTGATGTCCTTTGGCATGATCAAAGCATGAAACCATAGAGCTATGAATCCCAATGAGTCACTACAATAATCAAACCTTCAAGGAGGGTTCTCGGAGTCAAATTAAAGGTCCTGGTCATGAACATGGACTGTCCATGTATGAATATTTCAAAAGTTCTAAAACTAATATAGTAACTTTTTTGTTAAAAAATGTTACCAAAAAAAAAAAAAAAAAAAAACAATATTAAGTGCATCTACTAGTTGTAACGTCTAGACTCTAAAGTCAAGTGCCTTGAACTAGATTATCATAATTTACAACAAAAATATAAATATAAATATAGATATAGAGATTAAAAGATTTATTTTTTTTAGGAAATAAGAATATACTATGATGTGATTGTACGAAGAATGATGACCGGTAAAAGTAAATGGTCGGTTCACATGGTGGCTAAACCACACGGTCTTGCATGGAGCCAACAAATAAAAAAATATATATCATAGAAATTAAATAAAAATCTTTTAAAAAAAAATGCTTAGGTTTTTTTTTTTCTTACTTGTTTATTGTTTAATGTTTTATTTACAAATTCCGTACTTCTTGTAGTTGTGTTTAAATTATCACAATTGTAATTACATAATTGGATAATTAGAACTTAACTGTTTAATTCTCTTCGTATTTAACTAAGGAATCTCTCATAATAAGATTATTCTCATACACCAAATTAATCAAACGATGATACACACTCAAATGGTGGATAAAAACCATAGAAATACACACTCTTTCTCACTGAGAAAGATGAAAACGAAGGAAGATCAACTGAATAGAGAAGACATGGAAGTTCCATCTCAAACCTTGCAAACAATCTTCGAAGCATCAGAAGTTGGTATCCCAAATGGTGGGGCAGCTAGTGAACCACCTATGAAAAACATAGTCTTTACTTGAAGCATCAAGATTTTTATAAATGTTTGAAGCATTAACAAGTACATTTGTGAGCAATAAAAATTGCTTGAAGATGATTTCTTGCAATCCTGCTAGTTGCCTCGAGTTGTGGTTTTTTCTATAGAGTAAATCCATACCCCAAATTGTATGAATTTAGTTGGATTGGATTGAATTGTATGAGTACATGTTGTGTAGGGTGTGTTGAGTCTCACATTACCTGTTTATTAGGTGAATCTCAGGTATAATGATTTATGAATCCTATTGTAATTATTAACTACTTGACTAGTCCTTTTAGTGAATAAGCGTAAATATGCCTAACACTTTCCTCGAAACATTATAGATAGTATCATAATAATTGTACACATACAAAGTGAATCATGACAAGAATGTAATAAATATATACACATATATATATACACACACATATACATACATACATACATACATACATACATACATATATATATATATATATATATTCCTTATTGAATAGCCTCATATTTATTAAAAGATAGCCATATGATGGGTTCGGAAATTTTATTTTAATAACTTTTCTAAGGAAGGGAGGAGCTGGGATTAAACGTAAAAGGGGCATTTCTCTCTCTCTCTCTCTCAATACACATTTGTGTGTATATATATGTGTAAACTTGTTATGTATTTATGTTTATGTTTATATTTTCCACACACACACACATATATATAGCTAAAACTCAGAGAAAATCCAATTAAATTTTAATTAGATTCTCAATTTTGTACCACCTATTTAATTTTTAATTTTGTGCCATGTAAATTATTGAGTGCAAAAATTAAGAGTCCAAATCCAATTAGATTCTAAATTGGATTTCAATTGGAATCCAATTTTCCATTGTGTGTCCATTTATTTTTTATTTTTTAATTTTTGTGTCAAGTGAATTATTGGGTGAAAAAAATCAAAGAGTCTATATTCAATTAAATTATAAATCATATATATATATATAATGAAAAATCATTACATATTTTAGAAATGTGTGAAATTTAAATATTGTGGAATTTAGAATTATCATATTCCAATGAGGTTGACATAAAACGATTGATAACAATATCACTTTTGTGCACTCAAGTACATTAAAGCCATCAATGTCACGTGGGGTGTCAATGTTTATAAGAGATATTGAAGTGAGTGCTATATTATCCGACCAGAACATTCATACTGTTAAAGCTAAAGGAACTGCTAGTCTATATATATATATATATATATATATATATATATATATATCATATCATATTATATATAATAAAAGTTGGGCTTAGACGCCGTGGTTGCGCCAAGTGGCTTCACCAAATTGCAGAAATTTTAATAAATTTTTAGATTTTAAGAATAGATATATACATATTTTTTGGATAAATATGACAAATCAAGTAATGAAAGAAAGTAATATTTGATTTACAACTATAGCAGTTGTGTTTATCTAAAATGTTATCGACAAAGTCTAAAATCAATAGACTCTTCATCTAATCCTTTTTTTTTTTAATTTAAATTATATTATCACGTGTAACAAAAAAACAATATAATACACGTAAAAACAAAATACGTACATAGTACACGTTAAAGTTGAAAAAATAATCTTAATTAAAAAAAAAAAGCCAACAACATAGTACATGTTTCTATGATATAAATAAATAAATAAAACCAGATATAACTACACTTAAAAAGAAAATAGCAAAAAAAAAACATATAATAATAATACTACACGTAAAAAGAACCTTATTTTTTATAAAAACAAAAACCAACAACATAGTACACATTTATATGATTTTAACTTCTCCTATAATTTCTAAGTTGATAAAAATCATAATTTGATTACAATCCAAATTCTATCTTAATTTGATTACAATCCAAATTTTTCATCTAATCCTTTATAAAAAAAATTCTTAATTAAAAAAAAGGTAAAATCTAAGTTGATAAAAATCATAATTTAATTACAATCAAAATTTTATCTTTATTTGATTTCAATCTAAATTCTTTATCTAATCCTTTATAAAAATAAAAATAAAAATTTACTTAAAAAAACCTGCAACATAGCACACGTTTGAGTTGAAAAAAAAAAATCTTATCAAAAAAAAAAAAAGTTTGAAACAAATCTAATTAAAAAAAAGAAAAAAAAAAAAAAAAACAGCAACATAGAGCACGTTTTTATGATTTAAAAAAAAAAATCGATATAGCGACACTTAAAAAGAAAACAGCCAATAAAAAAAACATATAATAATACACGTAAAAAGAAAATAGCTCTACCAATTAAGTTTGAATCCAAGAGAAATTGAGTTGAACTAAAACTCTACTAAACCTACTCCACTCTACTATTTAAGAATGCTAAAATCAATACATAAAAAACCAAAATTAATTAAGTGAAGAACTACTAAATGAAGGATTTGGCTTCTTCTATGAGAATAGCTATCTTCTTTTTACTTTTTACTTTTTGCATTTTTCTATTAATGTAGTTCAATTATTGCTTAAATTCTATGCTTTTTTAAAAATATTTTACATAATGCAATTCATCTTAATTATTGATGTATTTTTTTGATTTAGTGTTCTTAATTGATTGTGCAGATTATTTCCTCACTTATAGCAATATCAAGATGGCTAGATACAAATGACAACATCAAAATAGTTAGACACGGGTAATTTATATGTAAACTTTTACACATTTACATTGCAATACAATTTTTCTTTTTCTTTATGTACTTTCATTTATCTATTTTTTAAATTATTTTGATTGTGATACTCTAGAAGGTTTTTTTTTTTTTTTTTTTTTTTGTAATTTATGGAATATTTGTTTCGGTCAAAATATTATCATTGAATCTATTTGGGATGGAGCTCATCTACAATATGAAATTATGAGATTTATGTGAGAAGAGCTATCTTCATTTTTTTTTTAGTTTCTATTTTTCTATTAAAGTAGTTCAATTATTTCTTAAATTATATGATTTAAAAAAAATTAGATAATGCAATTTATCTTAATTATTGATACTATTTTTTTATTTGGTGTTCTTAATTGATTATACAAATTATCTCCTCCCTTATGGAAACATTAAAGTGGTTATGATTGGTAATTTATAGATAAAATTTTACATTTATATTGTAGTCTAAATACTTACATTTTTTGTAATTTATGGATTTTTTTTTTTTGGTAGTTTATGGATTTTTTTTTGGCCATATATGCAAGAAATTTATCTATAATTAGAATGGAAAGATTTTTAAGTGCCACACACACATACACATAATCAAATTACAATTTTAATACTAAGATCTTTTAAAAATTTTTAACTTGCCATAATTTTTTTAAAATATTTTATAATATCTTTTTTTGCAAAAAAAAAAAAATACTTACATAAAATACATTTTCCATGTACTTAATTTTAAAAATATTTTTACCATTTTATTTGTTATTAAATTTGATTATATTATCAAAAATAATAATAATTTATATATAAGTTTTTTTACTAAGCCGTGCATCGCACGGGCATAATACTAGTATATATATAAAACCGAAACTTTTGAAACTCCCACAATTTTCCACATCAGCACAATATTTAAATACAATATTTAAATTAAATTAAATTTTCCACCTCATCACTGTTTTCTTTTTCCAATGCAAATTAGACTTCTAGCCAAATAAGGACACTCTCCCACCGTCTCTACTCTCTCCGATTTAATAATTGCTTGCGTAGAAAACTTAAGCCCCAAAACACAATTTTCTTCTTAAAACTTGTTTTTCTTCAAGATTTTTTTTGAGAGCGGCTCATGCTTCACAATTCACATATTCCACTTATGTATTGGGCTCCTCTCCTTCTTCGGTCAATGCATCAAGGTTAGGATTATTTGATTTGTTCAATAAAAATTATAGATTTGTTGTTTTTTCTTATAAGTTTGTCAATTGTTGTTTTGTTTATTTAATTGCTGGGCCTGAATCTTTTAATTAAATCTTCAAATTTTTTTAACCTTTTAAAAGTTTTAATATTTTGAATTTTAACATTTAAAAGGTAACTCATATTTCTCTAATATTTCTATGTTGTGTAGACATTTTTTTTTTTGTTTATTATATTTCTCCATTGTGTAGTCACATAATTTTTGTTTTGTTTTAATAAATTATTGGCTCAAAATTTTCTAATTGTTTGGTTTACATATGAATTTTTAAGTTCATTTTTTGCAATATATTTAATTGTCTGGCCAATTTCAATAGTAGAAAAGTTATAATCATGGATTCCCTTCTTTCTATTGTATTTCTCTATTGCATAATTATATATATATATATATATATATATATTGTTTTATTTCAATACTTTTGAAACTTTGAATCTTTTGAATTTTTTTTTGAATTTTTTTTTTTTGGCCTTTTAGAAGTTTTAACATCATAACTTTTGGGTTTTATTTTTTCTATTATCTCTTTTGTTTTTCTTATTTTTACTTTCATAGCGTATGTACATGTTGTGTATGTTCTTTGATTCTTTCTTTAATGATTTTTGTGTGAGTATGTGTCATTGTATCTGGGTACTTAGGCAAAATCTATAAAGACTAAAGATGCTTCTTCTTTTTTTTTTTTTTTTTTTTTTTTTTTCTTTTTTTTTTTTTTGTAATGAATCCTGTATTTTTCATGACTTTAGTGAGTCATATTCTTAATGATCGAAATAGTTTTGTTTGACATGGATTTTGTTCATATTGGTTTCAAAGTTTATTTCTTGGCTTATATTATGGGTGTGTTTGGATAGAACTTATTTTGCTGAAACTGAAAACTGAAAACACTGTAGCAAAATAATTTTTAAATGTGTGAATAGTATTGTGGGACCCATTTTTAGTGAAAAAGTTGATAAAAAGTGGAGTTTGTGGGACCGTGAACAGTGCATAAATACACTGTTCATCGGAGAATGGGTCAACCATTGCGGCTGAAAAGGCAAAAAAAAAAAAAAAACAGAAAGGAAGGAGAAAACGCAACGCAGCAAATAAAAGTGCTATCCAAACTAGCACTATAGATTGTAATATATTTATTCATCAAACTGTTTAGTTGAGTTTGTTTTCGAAATTGTTTTCAGTGTTATACATTTTCTTGAAGCATGTTGGTATCATATATTAAAATACTGTTAAGTTGATAATAATAATAATAATATAGTTTAATAAATGTCTGAAACGTATAGCTGTTAACAAATGTTTTAGCTATATGATTTTATTTTACAAATTCAATTTTGGTGTTGTAGTAAAATAAACAAAGATTAAATTATATATTGTACTCAATACATTTCCCGTGCATCGCACGGGTTAGCGACTAGTTATATATAAAACCGAAACTTTTAAAACTTCCATAATTTTCCACATCATCATTTTAATTTAAAAAATTTTTAATTTTTAAAACTAAATAGTGAGAGAGTCCTAACAGAAGTCTCTTATATATATATATATATATATATATATATATATATATAAGAGACAAAATCTTTGAAAACCTTAAAGCAATCTCCTCTCTCTGTCTCCACTAAAAGAGAAAACCCTAAACTTCAATTTCTTTAGTATGCTTGCTATTGCTTTTTCTCTTTTTTGTGAATAAGGTTTTTTTTTTTTTTGCTTTTGTTTTGTGTCTGGTGGAGGTGATCTTGCAGCTGTCTGTTCTTCCAGGCCCCATGAGATTTTGCATGACTTTCATTGGCGATGGAGTAGTACTTTACAATATATAGTATAACTACAAGTATTGTAGTAAGTTTGCTAACTTTTTGTGTGGTTCAAAGATGCTATATTCTATATTCTTTTAGATTATATAACCTTAAGATTTACCTTATGGAGACGTATGTTAGGTTGTCTCACATCAGAAGTAGCTTATTGCATTTGTTGTACAAGTTTTCAATTCATTTTGTGTGGATATTTTTTCACAGCTATGGAGTAAGGTATATGCACTATATGTTATCTTATGTTTTCTCTTATAGTGTCATGCTTCTTTGTTTTTTAATTAAAGATTATGTTGGAAGCCTATATTATTTGCACCTTCAAAGTGTTTGACAATGTTTGGACCAAATTTTTCATCAATTAGGAAGAATTGGATAAAAAAAAACTTAGAAAAGCTTTCCATCCTTACTAAAATTGTCTCACAATAATGAATTTTTTTTATTTTTTTTTTATAATTTGTAGGTTCTGAATCTTTTGATTTTTAATTTTATTGCCTTTTGAAAGTTTGACCATCTAAATTTTTGGGTTCAATTTTTTATAATATCTGAAACAGTTTAGCAAATTTCAACTGTTATAACTATGGATTATTCTCTTGAAGGTAACATATCTTTCTCTTATATTTCTCTATTTGGTAGTCATATATATTTTGTTTTGTTTCAATAATTTCTAGGCAGTGCCAGTAATTTTTTTTTTTTCTTCCTTTCGGACGTTTTAACATCAGAATTTTTTAGTTATTTTTTTCAATATCTAAATTTGTTAACTAGATTTTTTGCAACCCATTGCATGTTCAAGCAATGGCTTATTCATCAAATTGTAACTCAAAAAGATAGGAGCAATTCACGCAATAGTATAGTTTCATAATCAATTTTAGTCTATTTAAATAAAATTATAAAATTTTATAAAAAATAATTTTTTTTTTAAATAACTTTTTTAAAACAAACTTAATAAGGAGTAAAACTCTATTTCTCTTATAAATCCAACTTAAACTTAAACTCAAACTCAAATGTTGGTAATTCATCTCTAAATTTGCAAGATTTCATTTAAGAATTAATTTATTTTCTTATATATATATATAACCGAAGCCTTTAAAACTCTCATAATTTTCCACGTCAGCACAATATTTAAATAAAATTATAAAATTTTATAAAAAATTATTTTTTTTAAAAATTATTTTTTTAAAACAAACTTAATAAGGAGTAAAACTCTATTTCTCTAACAAGTCCAACTTAAACTCAAACTCAAATGTTGGTAATTTATCTCTAAATTTGCAAGATTTCATTTAAGAATTAATTTATTTTCTTAAAATTTACAAACCAATTTCTTTTTAAAGGAGAAAACACCAAATTGTAATCACTCAATAGTTCTCAAACTATTTGTAGCCGCCTACTTTCTTTTTGAAACCCTATGTTATTTTGTTTTTTCTTTCAAGGAGATTGTCTTTATGTCATAATACCACCATAGGAACCTACAGAGAACATCTCATGGACAGACACAACACCAAAGATGCTAAGAAACCTAAGATGGTTACAACAGGTTTGGGTGATGTAGTTCTCTTCACGTAAAGTGATAAGCTAATATAACAAATAGGTTTGCAACAAACTCTTCTTCTTTTTTTAGAACCGTTAAAATTTAAAATTTATTGCTTCATGGGTTCATGTACTTTTTTCTTTTTCTTATATTTCTCTTTTGAATAGTCTTTTTTTTTTTTTTAATTGTTTCAATAACTTATTCTTTAATTATATTTCAACATGTTTAGCAAATTTCAATAATTATACTATGCATTATTCTTTTGAAGGTGATCAATTTTATTTATTTATTTATTTTTTTTCTATTGTGTAATCATATACATTTTGTTTTGTTTCAAAAATTTATAGAAAGTAAATCTTATGATTCTTTAATATTTTTTTGGTCTTTCATAAGTTTTAATATTTGAATTATTCTTTTGATGGTAACATATCTTTTTCTTATATTTCTCTATTGTGTACACACACGCGCGCGCGCGCGCACACACACACACACACACACACACACACACACACACACACACACATATATATATATATATATATATATTTTCTATAATTTGTAGGTACTGAATCTTTTTATTCCTTTCAATGGTTATAACAATGGATTATTCTTTTGAACATAACCCATCTTTCTATTATATTGGTTTCTTTATCAAATTGTAACACAAATTGAAGTCATACAAGAACAAATCATGTAACGGTGTAGTTTCTTAATCAATTTAAGATTTTATTAAATTATTTTTAGTCTACTTCACAATTAGGTAAGTTCCCGTGCATAGCACGGGTTAGCGACTAGTCTATATATATATATAAAACTGAAGCCTTTGCTGGCACCACAATTTTCCACGTCAGCACAATATTTAAAAAAAAATAAATAAATAAAAATTATAACTCCTCAAAACCCTAGCAACCTCACCCCTCTCTCAAGTTAAGAAATATAAAGCCACAGTTTCTGCAAACTCTCTATTTCTCCAGACGTAGGAAGCCCTAAAGCATTCAAGATCTACAAAACCCTAGCAACCTTACCCCTCTCTCAAGTTAAGAAATATAAAGTCACGGTTTCTGCAAACTCTCTCTCTCCAGACGTAGGAAGCCCTAAAGCATTCAAGATCTACAATGCACGATATAGATTTTAGCTTATAAAGTTCAGCTTTTGTAAGGTTAGTTTTGTTTATATATTAAATTTATAAAACCGAAGCCTTTGCTGGCACCACAATTTTCCACGTCAGCACAATATTTAAAAAATAAATAAATAAATAAAAATTATAACTCCTCAAAACCCTAGCAACCTTACTCCTCTCTCAAGTTAAGAAATATAAAGTCACAGTTTCTGCAAACTCTCTATTTCTCCAGACGTAGGAAGCCCTAAAGCATTCAAGATCTACAAAACCCTAGCAACCTTACCCCTCTCTCAAGTTAAGAAATATAAAGTCACGGTTTCTGCAAAATCTCTCTCTCCAGACGTAGGAAGCCCTAAAGCATTCAAGATCTACAATGCACGGTATAGATTTTAGCTTATAAAGTTCAGCTTTTGTAAGGTTAGTTTTGTTTATATATTAATTAATACATAGTACTTTGTTCACCATTGAATACTCATATAATCAATTTCCAATTCAGTATTCAAGAATTAAACCAAAATTATAACTGCGCTATCATAAAATATTATTATTAGTATGAATTTTATGGAGTTGCAGTGTTCAAGAATTAAACCAAAATTCTTTTAAATTATCTATAATATTTTGTCCTCTGAAAATTTTATCTCTTTGATTTTAGTATATTGTGTTTCTTAAGTTATAGAGAGATTTTCTTTGGTTTCTGCAAACTCTCTCTCTCTCCAGATGTAGGAAGCCCTAAACGCACGGTATAGCATTCAAGATCTACAACTCACGGTATAGATTTAGTCCTTACGTTTAGGTTTAGGTTTTAAGAGATTTATATATTACTACTATGTGGCTGAATTTCCCGTGACATCAGTTTTATGTTTTTTTTTTCTTTTTTTTATAATTTGTTTTATTTAAAGTTAGTTTGTTTACATCAGTTCTTTATCTCAAAGATAAGGCTTTTATTTCTACCGCAAGAACTATTTAGGTATGTATCCCTTGCAAGCACACATGAACTTAAATTGTCTTTTAATATATGCATGCTTTATTATTTTCTAATAGTTTTCCCGTGCATCGCACGGGTTAGCGACTAGTATATATATATATATATATAAAATCGAAACTTTTAAAGCTCCCACAATTTTCCACGTCAGCACAATATTTAAATTAAATTAAATTTTCCACCTCATCACTGTTTTCTTTTTCCAATGCAAATTAGACTTCTAGCCAAATAAGGACACTCTCCCACCGCCTCTACTCTCTCCTATTTAAGAATTGCTTGCGTAGAAAACCTAAGCCCCAAAATTAGAAGAGAAGGTTACGGCCAAACTGAAAGCATCGAAGTTGTCTACCAGTCTCTTCCAAATCAACAAGTCTCCAACACTAACCTACTCCGCAAAGCAAACTTAATTACCAGTAAGTTTCGTAGAAATATTCTAACTATGAACATTGACAATGCTTATTAGTTATGACCATTCCTACTCAAATCATTGACAGTAAAAGTCCCTCCAAAATATGAGCAACTTCATTGCATTGTATTAGTAATTTCATTGTAAATATTCCATGAAGATAGAGAAAAAGAGTACGCCCACCTTAAAGGTTGGTCAATATCTTATATCTATATGTATGGCCGTTGGTCACCACTATTTTATTATTATTTTTATTTTAAATTATTTTTATTTTAGATTTTATGATTAGATCTGCTATTATCTTCTTTTGCCGCAAGACAATTTTCTGCTTAAAACTTATTTTTCTTCAAGAATTTTTTTAAGGGCGGCTCATGCTTCACAATTCACATATTCCACTTATGTATTGGACTCCTCTCCTTCTTCGGTCAATGCATCAAGGTTAGGGTTATTTGATTTGTTCAATAAAAATTATAGATTTGTTGCTTTTTCTTATAAGTTTGTCAATTGTTGTTTTGTTTATTTAATTGCTGGGCTTGAATCTTTTAATTAAATCTTCAAATTTTTTTAACCTTTTAAAAGTTTTAATATTTTGAATTTTAACATTTAAAAGGTAACTCATATTTCTCTAATATTTCTATGTTGTGTAGACATATTTTTTTTGTTTATTATATTTCTCCATTGTGTAGTCACATAATTTTTGTTTTGTTTTAATAAATTCTTGGCTCAAAATCTTCTAATTGTTTGGTTTACATATGAATTTTTAAGTTCATTTTTTGCAATACATTTAATTGTCTGGCCAATTTCAATAGTAGAAAAGCTATAATCATGGATTCCCTTCTTTCTATTGTATTTCTCTATTGCGTAATTATATATATATATATATATTTATATATTGTTTTATTTCAATACTTTTGAAGCTTTGAATCTTCTGATTTTTTTTAAAAATTTTTTTTTGGCCTTTTGGAAGTTTTAACATCATAACTTTTGGGTTTTATTTTTTCTATTATTAGAAATTATCTAGAAGATTTCAAAGAATATCCATGGATTATTCTTTTTGAGGGTAACCCATCTTTATCTTATATTTCTATTCCTAACTTTTTTTTCCTATATTTTTTCTTTAATTGTCCGTGTTTACGTCTCTTTTGTTTTTCTTATTTTTACTTTCATAGCGTATGTACATGTTGTGTATGTTCTTTGATTCTTTCTTTAATGATTTTTGTGAGTATGTGTCATCGTATCTGGGTACTTAGGCAAAATCTATAAAGACTAAAG
Source organism: Quercus lobata (assembly GCF_001633185.2). Lineage (NCBI taxonomy): Eukaryota > Viridiplantae > Streptophyta > Magnoliopsida > Fagales > Fagaceae > Quercus > Quercus lobata. Next base: position 54,256,589 of record NC_044914.1, read on the forward strand.
ATGCTTCATTTTTTTTTTTTCTTTTGTAATGAATCCTGTGTTTTTCATGACTTTAGTGAGTCATATTCTTAATGATCGAAATGGTTTTATTTGACGTGGATTTTGTTCATATTGGTTTCAAAGTTTATTTCTTGGCTTATATTATAGATTGTAATATATTTATTCATCAAACTGTTTAGTTGAGTTTGTTTTCGAAATTGTTTTCAGTGTTGGACATTTTCTTGAAGCATGTTGGTATTATATATTAAAATACTATTAAGTTGATAATAATAATAATAATAATATAGTTTAATAAATGTCTGAAATGTATAGCTGTTAACAAATGTTTTAGCTATATGATTTTATTTTACAAATTCAATTTTGGTGTTGTAGTAAAATAAACAAAGATTAAATTATATATTGTACTCAATACATTTCCCGTGCATCGCACAGGTTAGCGACTAATTCTTTATAATTTAATAGTTGAATGGAAGGATTTGCATCGATGTCTCAGGATGAATGTGAGGAACATTTTTTGATAATTCTAGAAAGTATGTTAATAGTATGGTTTTCATTATTTTTCCCTCTTCTTAATTCTGTAGTTTAGAAATATTACTTGATTCTTCTCTCCCCAATGATTTTAATTAAAAAAATCAATACAAAAAAAAAAAAAAAACCTAAGTCAAGTATGAGGTTCTATTGAACAAGAAAAATTCAACTCAGATTGCTAAGGTTTCCATTTTACTTTTTATTTTAAACTAGTCGTAGACCCGCATGTTTCGCGTGATAATTTTTTAGATAAAATACTATTTTGGTCCCTAGACTTTGCAGAGAGTTTTTTTCTTTTTTTTTTCTTTTTTTTTCTTTAAATAGTTGTATCATATTTTTCATAATCTTGTCTGTAACGTTTTTTACCATTATCATATATTTATTAGTTGATGATTTGCATAACATAGACATTTTTAAATAAGAGGTAGAACTATTCATTAAATTTTTTAAGTCATGGTATATGAAGATTATGATTATCTATCTATCTATCTATATATATATATATATATAATTTCCCTAGTTAGAGTTTGATTAGTTTTAAGTTTAAATTTTGAATTATTATATTTAATTGTTGATTACTTATTTAATTAAGTGAATGTAATGGTTGATTTTATTGCACTATAAAGTTTTCAATGTCCTCTGTATAGCTATCTTTATTTTATTTCTTACTCCTCTTGACCACCTTTTTATTTTCTAAATAATGGTTATTAATTGACATTTGATTTGATTTCTTTTTTTCTTCCTCCATTTATTCTTTATTACTTTGCATGTTCCCTTACTAGTTGTAAATTTTATGGTTATCAATAAGAAATAGATGTCACGGATGGTTTAAATAGTTATAGATGTAGTTACATTAGTGGTATGTCAAAGGGTTTTTTTTTTTTTTTTCCTTTTTTTTTTTTCTTTTGAATTTTCAAAGAAATATGAAAGGCATTTCTCTAGTTTGATCTCAATCAATTAAGATATCCATAATATATTAATGGAAGTAATAATGAGCCTTAAATTTTTTTAATGTATGAAGTGGTTAGATTAGTGGTATGTCAAAGGTTTTATAAAAAAGAAATTTAAAAATGATTCCATGGAAATGTAAAAGGCCTTTTTTTGATAAAAGAAATTGTGACTTTTTGAATTGTAGAAATATGATTGTTTTAATTACCTTATTTATAGATTTCATTATTAAGTTATAAACATCTAAATTAAAGTAGATGAATATATAAATGCAAAATTATATGTAAAGTTACAATCGCACAAGATAAATATGTATAGATAATTTTATTTTTTTTTATTATTCATGAATCATTATTTCATTGTTTACTTATAAATATCTAAATTAAAGTTTTTTTTTTTTTTGAAAAAATATCTAAATTAAAATAGATGAATATGTAAAGGTAAAATTATATGAAAAGTTAAAACTACCCAAGATGAACTTTTAACCACTTGTAGATGTGTGTTTTTTGAAGACTAAAATTATATACAATTGCTTTAACTGGAACTATATAACTATGCAAATATTATTGCGAGTGGTTCCATCATTAGCAAATTATCAAGTTTAGTGGCCTTACAAAACTGATATTTCATTTTGCGGAAAACTTTACATGAACTCATCTTTTGTGACAACTTTTTTTTTTTTTTTTACCTTTTTGCCAAAACAACTTAAGAATATTAAGACTTTAGTTAGCACATGTGGTAGTTGTAAAACATGTCAGTGGTATGAAAAATAGAAATGTTTAAATATTAAAAAAAAAAAAAATTCAGTAGATTGTAATATAAAACATTTCTTTTCTCAATATTTTACGTAGCTTTTCCCATATGATCAATATTGTTGGCATCCTTTAAAGATGATACATAATATCTTTGAGAAGAAGAAGAAAAGGCAGAGACAATGCTAACACATAATATAAAATTATTAAGTTTGTGTGATTTAAATTTGTGGCAAAAAAAAAATTGTTAATGTATCTATGATAAAAGTTTTTATCTAAATGATATAGTGGTTCATATTTTTTTAGACTTGATTCAAAAAGTTCATTCTCAGTAGCCTTTTAAGTCTACAAATTGCTCAATCTATGGGTCTAGACACATTCAAAAGGTACTATCTAAATTATAAATTATATAATATCACACAAATATATTGATTCTCCTAATGTATGGTAAAGGAAGGCAAGTTTGTGTGTAGCCATTTTCTTGATTTGTGTTACATAATTTAATAGTTTAAAGGATGTGACCGGATTTAAATGTTGAATGAAATAAGACGAGATGAAAAAAAAAGTAAAAATAAAATATATAGCAATAAACATCAAATTTTCCAAGTCATTCTATGTAATACAATAAAATTATATTATTATATACTATATGTATTGTGGGGGCAACAGACTAGAGCTAGCCCACACCAATATATATGATGGGCCAAGGGCCCAGTCCAAGGAAGAACCCCTCCTCGGCCAGGTATGGCCAAGGACAAAGGGAACAGCCTATCACTAAAAGTAGCACTCCGGGTCACTCCATGGAATAGGAAAAGTACTAAAACAGAAAAGGATAACGGAAAGAATGGAAATATCTAAGGGAAAGCTGTCATCATTGCATTCAGTGCTCTGTACCTGACATAGCCATACTTTTCTACCTTTACAACTACTCCCAACAACTTTGGGGAAAGACTGATGGGACAAGTATCAGCACTACGAATCTAGATCAGGTGGGAGGAAACTAATATAAAAGGGGGTGAAGGGAGGCAATAAGGGGGGACTCTCGCTGGAACCCCGACCATTGAACACGTACGAGAAAAAGCTCCTCGGATTGTGCCGAGGACCAACTTTCCTAGATAAACTATGTTCATCTTTGTTTGACTGTTATGAACATCATGTTAACTGTTATCCATACACTGAGACCTAGCTCTTCGATCCACTCTCTACAAATTTATTGTATAGGGCTCATAGGTCCAAGATCCCATACATCTTGGGCTTGAGTTGCAAAATGTGTCCCTACAATTAGCGCCGTCTGTTGGAAGAGCTCGTGTGTTAATGAGGGCAACGGTTAATCATGGTAAGATCAAGCTCCCACCAGCAAGAATCCCTCGAGAAGACCATTTTGGCCGTGGTGCATGCTATACGAAAGCTTCCCCATTATTACCAAGAATACACAATTATTGTCATAACTCAACTTCCGCTCAGGGCCATTCTTTGAGGTACTGATTACGTGGGGAGGATCGCTAAATGGGGCACAGTTCTAGGGGCTTCTGACATCAAGTATATGCCCCGTACATTTGTCAAGGGGCTAGTTCTCGCGGGTCTAGTAGCCCAGCCCGATGAATTCCCAATGGAGAAAGAAGCTTAGAACTAAGGTCTTGCATGGTTCTCAGACTCAAACCTATAGGGAAACTAGTTACTTCAAGAAGAATCTAAGTACTAGACAGAACCAAGGTCTTGCATGGTCCTCGGACTCAAACCTATGGGGAAACTAGTTACTTCAAGAAGAATTTAAGTACTAGATAGAACCAAGGTCTTGCATGGTCCTCAGACTCAAACCTATGGGGAAATTAGTTACTTCAAGAAGAATCTCAAGTACTAGACAGAACCAAGGTCTTGCATGGTCCTCGGACTCAAACCTATAAGGAAACTAGTTACTTCAAGAAGAATCTAAATACTAGATAGAACCAAGGTCTTGCATGGTCCTCGGACTCAAACCTATGGGGAAACTAGTTACTTCTAGAAGAATCTAAGTACTAGACAGAACTAAGATCTTGCATGGTCCTCGGACTCAAACCTATGGGGAAACTAGTTACTTCAAGAAGAACCTAAGTACTAGACAGAATCAAGGTCTTGCATGGTCCTCGGACTCAAACCTATGGGGAAACTAGTTACTTCAGGAAGAATTTAAGTACTAGACAAAACCAAGGTCTTGCATGGTCCTCGGACTCAAACCTACGGGGAAACTAGTTACTCGGCATCTTCTGAAGTGGTTAAACAGAACCTTAGCTATGTCGGGTCCTCGAACCTCTTGCTTTGGGGAAATTAACACGCACTAGAATTTTCTGAAGTGGTTAAACAGAACCTTAGCTATGTTGGGTCTTCGGATCTCCTGCTTTGGGGAAATTAACACGCATTAGAATCTTCTGAAGCGGTTAAACAGACCCTTAGCTATGTCGGGTCCTCGGACCTCCTGCTTTGGGGAAATTAACACGCACTAGAATCTTCTGAAGCGGTTAAATAGAACCTTAGCAATGTCGGGTCCTCGGACCTCCTACTTTGGTGAAATTAACACGCACTAGAATCTTTTGAAGTGGTTAAACAGAACCTTAGCTATGTTGGGTCCTCGGACCTCCTGCTTTGTGGAAATTAACACGCACTGGCAACTTTCTAAGTGTTTAAGCTAAATTCAATCATGCCTCGGTCCTTGGACCAGATGCTTAAGGGAAGTTAATGCTATAATATCATCATAAATGTTGAAGAGAACCTTAGTACCCAGTGATCCCCTCGGACCGCTTACTTTAAATACACGTCCCTTGGCGGCAACGCTATTCACAATGTAGAACACACAGTTATTTTCCTGATTGGTCCTATATAGTTAACTTATTTAAAGTTAGCGGTCAGGTGCCTGTTAGTTTTGATAAATTCAGGGTGACAACTCTTTACCATCAACAACATCAATTCTAAATACTATTCGAAAGAAAAAATACCAACACACCCATTCTTAAAACAATTATTGCAGAAAAGGAAAGGTTCGCAAAGTAAAATAAAGTCATATTTTTATTAGATATAGAAGGAGTACATTGTACATAAAAGGGCTTAGGCAAGCCTATTTCAAAAGCTAACTATAAAAAGCATTCCACGTGAACGATAAATCCATAATCTTGTTCTAGCAGCAATCGAGAAAGTATGGATGGTACCGGCGATGAGAAAGAAGAAGAAGCGGAGATGTCAGATCCATAATCTTGCTCTAGCAGCAATCGAGCAAGTATTGCTCTTGTAGCAATAAAACAAGTATGGATGGTACCGGCGATGAGAAAGAAGAAGCGGAGACGCCAGATCCACAATCTTGCTCTAGCAGCAATCGAGCAAGTATGGATGGTACCAGCGATGAGAAATCCAAATCCGCGCACATGTGACACACGGCGCCGGGTGAAATCCAAACTTTGTCGTATCAAAAATCTGATGCGATCTACATCTACTTCAGATTTTGGCTGGAGGAGGAGAGACTTCTTTCTTGCCCGATTGAGAGGAAGAAATGTCTTTGGCCTCTGCTTCCCTTGCCTTAATTGTGTCATCTTGAATCTTGGCAACGCCCTTAGCTTTTGAAGAGGGTTTGGATCCCTCACCCTCACCTTTATCCTTGGCCATTTCATTCCCTAAATCTCAGTCACCACCTTGGTGGGGCCCTTAGGAACATCTAGGGAGTTAAGAACTTAAAAATCCCGTAGAACGCAAGGATCTGTAAATGAGGAAGAACGACCCCCCTATGTGTCTTATATAGGAGGTAAACCCGGTGGCAATTAATTCGCCCGAATCTCAAAGAAAGAATTACAAGCGAGATAAATCTCGCTTAATTTCCAAAGCAGTCTTCAGCCATTGAATTTGCGTCACCTCGTAAAAGACCTTAATGAAAGCGCGCCTCGTGCACCGAAATGGCAGGGACGCGACTTGGATAAACTAAAAGAATATCCTGCAATCAGACATAGTGCAAAATGGGCGCGAAAGGACTATCATCACATCGAGATCCTCCTTTCCTCCCATGGGGAAGAAAAGAAGAATCTCGAGGGGCTATTGTGGGGGCAACAGACCAAAGCTAGCCCACACTAATATATATGATGGGCCAAGGGTCCAATCCGAGGAAGAACCCCTCCTCGACCATGGGAAGAACCCCTTCTCGGCTAGGTATAGCCGAGGATAAAGGGAATAGCCTATCACTGAAAGTAGCACTTCAGGTCACTCCATGGAATAGGAAAAGTACTAAAACAGAAAAGGACAACGGAAAGAATGGAAATATCTAAGGGAAAGCTGCCATCATTGCATTCAATGCTCTGTACCTGACATAGCCATGCTTTTCTGCCTTTACAGCCACTCCCAACAACTTGGGGGAGAGGCTGATGGGACAAGTATCAGCACTTCGAATCTAGATCAGGTGGAAGGAAACTAATATAAAAGGGGGTGAAGGGAGGCAATAATGGGGGACTCTTGCTGGAACCCCGACCATTGAACGCGTACAAGAAAAAGCTCCTCAGATTGTGCCGAGGACCAACTTTCCTAGATTAACTTAGTTCATCTTTGTTTGACTGTTATGAACATCATGTTAACTGTTATCCATGCACTGAGGCCTAGCTCTTTGATCTACTCTCTACAAATTTATTGTACAGGGCTCACAGGTCTAAGATCCCATACATCTTGGGCTTGGGCTGCAAAACATGTCCCTACATGTATAATTCAGTATAATATTTAATCAATGAGAATATAAAAGATAACAACTGAAAACACAAAACTAAATTGCATCAACCCAAAGTAGAATTCTAATTAACACAAAAATTCATCAACCTAAAGAATTGATGCAATAAAAATAAAAAAATCAAACAAAAAATGAAAAACAAATTGAGGGAGAGAGGGAGAGAGAAAGAGGTAACCTTTTTTGTGTGAGAAAACTATACATAGAATGAAAAAGAAAATGTCAAATTTATAGTAAGATTTGAGAATATGAAGAGTCAAAATAAAGGAAGATAAAAAAGTAGAGAAAGAATGATATTAAGGTAGAAAGGAGTGGGGAGATGAAGAGGTAAAAGGGAAGAAGAGTTTTGGAAAATTAATAATAAAAATAATGGTTAAAAGATATTTTAATTTTTAAATAATGGAGTTTTTAAGTCACCTTAAATGAGAAAATGTTTAAAAAATATATAATAAAAAAAAAAATTGGAAACAAAAAATGATAACGTGACTGCTGATGTGGCTCAACGTGAGCGTAACAACATTAAATGCTACGTTTTAGCTTTTAGTAATATATAGATATAGATGATAGCAAAAACATCTTTTCCACCAATTTATTTAGGGGTATTTTACGTTTTGGTCCATTTTCTTTTCATTTTTAGTAATATATAGATATAGATGATGGCAAAAGCATCTTTTCCACCAATATATTTAGGGGTATTTAACGTTTTGGTCCATTTTCTTTTCCTTTTTAAAATGATGGCAAAAACAAGTTCATTTGACATTTATTAATTCATGCCAAATTGTAACTACATGTCTGATATTTTTTGTCTCTGAGAAATTTATTAAAGAAAGAAACATATCAAGAATCAGTACGCAGAATTCACAGCAGACTATCTGCACTCCAGCAGCTAAATTGAAGACACATAAGAATGAGACAAACTAAAACAGAACCAGCTATTTGAAACTGAGTTTCCTAACTTTCTTCCAAAACTATAGTGTTTAGCTTCAAATACTGCCATATTGCTTCTTCAATTTAACGGTGCCTGTGAACTATTGCACATCTATGTAGCCAGATGTAATAAGCCTTGGCAGACAAGGCTATTTTACATGAACTTCTCCCCTTCAAATCTCTTATGCACCATTTCAAGACCTCAAGCCAACAGCCAATATTATTTTCCATTCCAAGCATAGCATAGCCATCAAGGGAGACCAAATCCTTTTGGTAAATACATATCTAACATTTGATAGTTGGATTGGATCAATATTCAATTAAGAAATAACTAGTCATGTAACCAAGCTCTCAATCCGCCTGAGTTCTTTGGTGACATCAACCATTGTTGGCCTTCTCTCTGGATCTTCCTCTGTACATGTCAAGGCAAGGTCCACAACAGATTGTAACTGCTGCTCTAAACTAGCACCTCCTTCCCCAACCAAGATTGCAGGATCCACAATCTCGTTAATGCAACAAACTTGAGCACGGTTATGCATGTATGCTACCAAGCTAGAACCTTCATCATTTGCCAATCGTGTTATATTATCAGAATCCTCTCCAGTTAAAAGTTCTAGAAGAACAACACCAAATTTATATACATCAGTTTTCTCATTTACCTTTCCTGTTGCTTCAAGCTCGGGAGTTCTGAACATTGGATGTCGATTCTGAAAGCCTTCCACATCAGTTTCGCCCTTGGGGATTGACACGGAAAAATAGAAGTTGGACAATTTGGGAACATCATGTTCATCTAATAAGATATTTTTTATATCTATGTACATGTGGATGACAGGTCTAGAGAAGGTAGCATGGAGATAGGAAATTGCATGAGCAATCTGCCTTGCAATCTTTAACCTTCTCTCCCACACCATCGGCTGATTTTGTAGTTGAGTAATATGGTAGACAAAAATTTGATCTGCAAGGAAACCATTGGCAGCAAATTCAAACACTAAAATGGGAGATGTAGTCTCAAGAGAGCACCCTATGGGCTTTAATACATTACTGTGAGCGCTCATCTGTGCAGAAATCACTAAATCATTGATGACAAATTCTGCAAATGATTCATTTTCAGGAAATCTCTTAACGAAAACCATTCGCCCTTCAAGAGAACCTTCGTACCAACGCATTCCATAACGTTTGTTATAGTCGTTGGTGGGTTGTTGGAGCTCTTGAGCAGAGAAGCTACGGATGGGAATAGACTTGCCATTGCAAGAGACAATTAGCTTCTCCAGTAATTTGCTTCCATTCTCAAAAACGCTCTCTCTCTTTTCTCTCTTTCCTCATCTTTCTTACTCATTTTAAAGGAACTATATCTAAACCAACTCCGCATAGCTTGAATGTGGAACCATGCTATCTTCCTAGCCATTTTGCCTTCTCTGCTCTGCTCACAAGGAGTTTTTAGAATACTACTGTATAGCCATAGGGACGCTATGGCCATTTATTGAGGTTACACGCTAAACAAAGTGCAGCTTTTCTCAACAGCCATTCTAGAAGGCTTTTATCAATGTCCATTCCTATATATGGTATAGGCAAACCATCGTGTGCACCTATTACTCCATGGAGAGCCATATGTTTTGACCAAGATTGCCCCTTTTGACTGGTCTGACTCTAAGTCATACGTGTGCTCATGCTTTGACCAAGGGAGAAAACTTAAGTACTCTGGGAGCAATGCTCTCTCCTCTCACATGAGGGGTAGACCCCATAATGGAACTCATTTGTGGGGCCCACCTCTCATATGAGAGGAGGGAGCATTGCTCTCGGCACATGTAAGAATCACCCTTGACCAAGATTGCTTCTTTTCCATCATCATGCATCTCTGGTTCTTCTGACTTCCCTCCTTTTTATTTGTTAAGTATGGTTTTGAAACCTGGACCGTTCACTTAACCATAAAAGGGAGAGGTTCAAGGTTTTTAAGGTCAGACTGAGGTCGAACCGTGATGATGTTATAATTAATTTAATAATTATTTTAAATATAAATAAATACATTAAATTAGTAAAAATAGAAAAATGAACTAAAATAGTCTCTAAATAAATATAAGATTTATCTTTCAAATATATTTTTCATATCATAATTTTCATAAGACAAATAGAAAATATTAAATCTTAAGCAAACTTAATAAATAAACAAACAAATAAGTATATAACCATATTATAGTAGATGATATAACGAGTATAACACCACTGTTGTAGTAACCAACTAGCAAACTACCACTATCAATTTTTTTGTATAAATAAAACCCACTATCAAATTTAAATCTAACATTAAAATATTATTAAAACAGGAGAGCTTAAAAAGCTTAAAGTTGTAGCACTGTAGTAGCAGTGGTGGTACTGTAATACACTAATATAATATCAACAAAGATAAAAAATAAATATAATTATTAATAAATACATCGTATTTTTTACTAGTAACTAGGAAAGAATGGAAGTTGAGTTCTCAACACCAGCCCAGCGTACAAGTGAAGAAGAAGACGAGTTGCATCGTAGCGTCAAGAAATTCAAAGAAAGCAATGGTGCAAGAAGCTTCTTGCCACCTAGGAAATTAGTGAGCTACAAGGATAGTCTTGTGGGAGATATCCCTGGAGCGTATGAGCAGGCTTTTAAGTTTAGCAAAGATTGGGAGGAAAATTATGAGTTAGAAGCTGAGATGGAGCCTTTAATAGAAGGTATGGATGAGGTGAAGCTTTCCAAGGAAACTAAAGCTTGTATCAGAGTAGGGCTGTCCACGGGTCGGGTCGGCTCGGGTTTGGGCCTGACTCGAACTCGACCCGACTGGATCGGGTTACAAAAAATTTGACCCGAAACCGACCCAATAATGGGTCAGATCCGACGGTTCAGGTCAACAGTTGAACGGGTCGGTTTGGTCGGTTAGGCGGGTTTGGGCCGAAATTGGGCTAAAATTGTGAATTTGCATAATTTTTTTTTAATTCAACTTTTGACAGGCCTTTTGGGCCCAAAATTAATGGGCTTACTACTTTTAATATCATTAAATCATATATATAAATCAAATGGGCCTTTTTTCACCTCCTTTATTTCAAATTGGCCCATTACACAACTTTGAAACCTTTGGGCCTCCAGCCCTTCAGTCCAAATTTAATTTTCTAGCTCACATCTAATGACAAAAAAATACAGTAAATATATAACAACACAACCTGGGTAATTGCAATTTGCAAACACATAAAAAACACATGATATTGCTTTCTAACCACCTGTTAAAACTTCACAATACAAAAAAAATTTATCAAAATGCCTATAACATTATAGGACCTGGGCAGCAAAAGCACAAGAGGATGCCCAAAATTTTATAGGCATTAACATGTAAACCCCCTGTTAAAACTTCACAATACAAAGAAAATTTTTCAAAATGCCTATAACACTATAGAACCTGGGCAGCAAAAACACAAGAGGAGGCCCAAAATTTTATAGGCATTAACATGTAAACCCCCTGTTAAAACTTCACAATACAAAGAAAATTTTTCAAAATGCCTATAACACTATACATAACTTGCATGTAAACCCCCTATACATAACACTATACAAAATTTTTCAAAATGCCTATAACACTATACATAACACTATACATTGAAAATTTTTCAACATGCAAACCCCCTGTTAAAACTTCACAATACATAACTTGCATGTAAACCTGGGCAGCCTATTAAACCTACCAAGTTGTGCCAACCACTCATACATGTAAGTTATGTAACACAACTAACACAAGCCAACAAACAAATTCTGACAAATAATTCAATCACAGCCACACCACAAGTATGGCAACAAACCAGCAAACCAGCAAACAAATTTTAACAAATAATTCAATCACAACCACATCACAAGTGTGGTAACAAAAGATAATAAGAGCATCTCTTGCAATATTTCCATAGAGTTAAAGAAGGCAGAAAGTGTGTAAAGCAGTAGCTAGTTATAATTAGTTACAAACTTCCAAAAAATAGCTTTTCTAAAACATTTAAAGAGCAACTACTATATAGAGTTTAGTCCATGACTTATAGAAAAGAAAGCCTATTAAACTTAATAAGTTTTCTTTCCTATAAGCAAGAGTTAATTTATCAATTATCAGTTAGAAAAGCACTGTCCAAAAAAACTTCCAAATTGCATCCAAAAAGCTGCCTCCTATACAAAATGTGTGTCCTTCCTCCTACAAGAAAATGGGCAAAAAGATATTTATCAATAAAAAGTATAAGGACAAGACCAACAAATACAGAATAGTTATAACAAAAAACAATAGAGAAAGCAGAACCAAACTCAATAGAAATAACATAAGGGCAGAAACTTACCCAGTTTTTGATTAGTCATCAATGTTAATTGAGATACCTTTGCTTGAGCTTGAACTTCCACCACCTCTTGCTGCTTGACGTATAACTAGAAAAGAGAAAGAAATGAAGACTATTAGATTAAATTTCATTTGCATTAGACACATTTAATAGCACTTAATAGACAAAGTTTGGAAGTTAACATATTACCTAAATCATGAAATTCATCTTCCAAGACCTCTACCTCATCTTTTGATTTGCGAAAAGAAATTGGAACCAAGGCTTGAAGCCAGTCTTGTGCACAAACCAGATTTTGAACCATAAGTGGGGAGAGTGAACTCCGAAATGGATCAAGTATGCGTCCTCCGGTACTAAACGCCGACTCAGATGCAACAGTAGAAACAGGTACAGCCAGCACATCCCTAGCCAATTTGGACAGCACTTGATATCTATCTGAATTGGCCTTCCACCACCCTAATATCTCAAATTTCACATCCCCTCTTCTACTTTCACAATTTTCAGCCAAATATTTGTCAATCTCATTGCTACACCCTATGGACTGCTCAGCCTCCAAAAACCGTTCAAACCTAGAATTAACCATCACATATGGATCACTACAACCTATTGACTCACCTTCTATGTGTGTCCTCTCCCTCTCACTTGCTACTTGTACATTTGATGAATCAACTCGAGAATAAAAATCATACAACTTGACCAAGGCACCCCTCACCAATTCAACCATCACATCAGCCACTTCATTTCCATAAATTTCAGAAAAACAGAACTTCAAAAACCTCAACTTCTTTCTTGGATCAAGAATCACAGCCACATACAAGAGATGATTCATTTTATCCCCTTTCCCCCAATACTTATCAAACTTAGATTCCATTTTAGTTGCCATGTTTTTCAAGAGGTGGTTTTGTGATTTACTTAAATTGGAAATATTCTCTTGAATGACAAACATCTCATCAAAAAAGGTGTTGGCAGTAACATACAAAGAACCTGAAAACTTTTTTGTGGCATTGTAAAAAAGCTTCAAAAACCCCACAAATATCCTACAATTTTGAAAATCAATACTACTAGGAGATCCCATACCACCACTATTCTCCTTGTTCATAAAGTATGAATAATAACTATCATCCTCAAAGTCCATACGTATGAACACTTTTTCAAATTTTTGTGCGGTTTCTAACATGAGGTAGGTAGAGTTCCACCTAGTTGGTACATCTAGACAAAGAAGAGACTTAGACTCAATACCTAATCTCTCCACAAAACCCACAAAAGTTTGATTCCTATTTGGTGAGGACTTCACATACCTCACAGCTTCACGCACCTTTGCAATGGACGCATCAATTTCTCTCATACCATCCCCCACAATCAAATTTAGGATATGTGCACAACACCTCATGTGTAAGAACTCATGTTCTAAAACAGTTCCCTCCCAATCTTTAGTTACATTCTCCAAAAACTTAATAGTGGCACCATTTGAGCTAGCATTGTCCACTGTTAAAGTGAATATGCCATTAATACCCCACTCATGCAAACACAACTCAATCTTCCTACCTATGGTCTCTCCCTTGTGGTCTTCAACTTGACAAAAATTCAAAATTCTCTTATGTAACTTCCAATCATCATCAATAAAATGACCAGTAAGGGACATATAACACAGATTTTGAATACTCGTCCATGTGTCCGTAGTAAGACACACCCTACGACCCTTCAAAGCCCCCCTTAGTTTCTCTCTCTCAACACCATAAATGCTAATCACATCCCTAGCTATAGTTTGACGAGATGGGATATCCCTAATTCGCAACTTAGGTTGTAAGGTTGTTGCATATCTTTGAAACCCATACCCTTCAACAAACCTAAAAGGCAACTCATCTATTATAACCATTTCAGCAAGTGCCTTTCTAGAAGCCTCAACAGTAAAGGCTGTCGGTACAAGCTGAAACCCTTCCTCCCCATCCATTTTAGGTTCAAACATTAAGGTTTGTTGCCCACTAAGTATCTTTCTATTAGGGTTTTTAACACAGATTGGTGTATGATTCAACAAGTTAGCAGTACCATGCCCCTTACTATCAGCTAGATAAGTTTTTTGACAGTAATTACAAGCAGCCTTAAAATGACCATCACCAATATCTACTTTTTCAAAATGGTTCCAGGCAATAGACTTTTTCCTATTAGTACAGACATTGCCTTTACCTTTAGGTGGAAGTGGGGGAACCTCAGCATGGGCAGTAGGTACAGCTTGGGCAGCTTGGGCAACAGGTTCAGTTGTGGCAGTAGGTGTTGCTTGGGAAGGGGATGCATCACTTGAGTGTTCCATAACCTATAAACATCAAATTTATAGATTAGCAAACAACCATAAAAGTAACACACAAACAATAACAAGAAGTTAAAAGAGAAAGAAAGGATACCTCAAAGAACTCTCAGCTATCAAGGATTTAACCTTGAAAAGGAAGCAAAAAGCCTAGGATTTCAACTCCTGTATAAAATTAACATTTCAAAATTTTAAGTTAAGAAAGCAAAATGAATCAAACGAGTAATAAAATACAATCACATAAGAAAATAAGAATGTGGATTTCATCTTTTTAAAATAGAGGCTCATCTTCTTCTTTTTTATACAGTGAAGATGCAAGTACATTGATCATAGAAAACGAAACAAAACAAAGAATAAAACAGGCAGATAAGAAAATAAAAATGTGTTTGGATTTCATCTTGTTAAAATAGGGGTTCATATTCTTTTTTTACAGTGAAGATACAAGTATATTGATCACTAAAAAAAAAACAAACAAAACAAGGAATAAAATAGGGCAGATACAAATCACACTCAGAGCACTACCATAATGAGTCAATGCAAGAAAATGATAAAACCAGGGAGCACTAACAAATCACACACAGAGCACTAACAAAATGATAAACCCAGATTGGGCAAAAAAAGAGGAAATAACACATATTTGCCGAATGAAAATAACACTCAGTAGCAGATCACAACATTAAAGAACACATATTTGTACAAGGTGAAATGAAAATTAGATTCCTTATAATGCATTTAACAATCTAATTGCAAACAAGAGTTTCAATGCAATTAAGTAGCAGATCACAACATTAACAAATAAAATAAAATAAAGCTTAGCAATTTCTAGCATCAATGAAGAACGGATTATACCATACAAAGGACTGAAAATCATCAAGCTTTCCTCTTTATTTGCCGAATCACAAACACAAAATACAGAAAAAGAGGGATGAAATAGGAAGGAAGAAACTTTACCTGATCTGAGACTAGGAAGCCGAGTCTGAGAGGCTGAGTGTTAAGGAGTAAAGGGATTTGTTTGTTTCAAAATAAAAATAAGAGATTTTGAAATCACTAGAGACTAGAGAGACTAGAGAGCAGAGAGAACGTAGAACACTCGGGAAAAGTCCAATTTATAAGAGAGAGATATGAGGGAAAATCTGATTTTGATTTTGATTTTGAGAAGTGTAGCCAAGTTGACTCTTGAAACCCTAAACTATGATTCATGAACAGAGGCATGGGAAAGATCAAATCTGAGTTTGATTTGAAGGGTAGCCGACTAGCCATTTGGGGCTGGACCGGCTGGTAGAGAGAGATAGAGAGAGAGAGAGAGAGTGAAGCCTGAAGAGAATTAGAGGAAAGTGAAGACGGAAGAGAGTTAGTGAGGCCGAAGATACTTGGAGAGTGAGAGAGAGAAGGCCGGACTTGAAGTGAAGAATGAAGGGAAAGTTTAGGCTTTTGGAAGTTTAGGCTTTTAGATTTTTAGTTCCAGTTTTAGGCTTTTAGTTTTAGGCTTTTGAGACTTACAGAGAGAGAGAGAGAGAAGGCCGGACTGAAGAATGAAGGGAAAGGTTAGATTTTTAGAGTTTTAGTTCCAATTTTAGGCTTTTGAGACTTAGTTTGAATTTTTTAGAGTTTAGTTTGAATTTTTTAGCAATTAGCCGTTCTGAAGACTTTGGGCAGCTGTATGGTGATTTGATGTTTACTTTTTGAGTGGAAAGAAATTTGTGGTGTACAGGAGCCGTGTGGTTCTCAATGAGGCAGAAACAACAGTGCTCAGTCTTGTCAATTAGCAGTCCACTGACTCCACTCCTCTTCAGTCTTCAGTTCACGTGATCTGCCCCTGGATCAGATTTTTTTTTTTTCTTTTAAAACTTCGGTCGGGTCGGTTTGTACGGGTTTTTAAACCCTTAACCCGCAACCCGAACCGAATATTCGGGTTTCCTGAGAGAAGGAACCGAACCCGAACTGCCAAGGGCTTCAGGCCGACCCGTTGGGCTTCGGGTCGGTCGGATTCGGGCGGTTTGAACGGGTCCTGAACCCGTTGGACAGCCCTATATCAGAGCACCTGGTCGAAAGCCTTGATAGTGAAAGTGTATGGTAGATCTATTGGATTCCACTACCTCACTTTCAAGCTCAATGCTTTATGGAAACCAACGGGAAAGATGGATTGCGTTACCTTGGGCAAAGGTTTCTTCCTAATTCGTTTAAGTTGTAGTGATGACTTTGATAAAGTTCTTCAGGGAGGTCCTTGGTTTATAGGGGAGCATTTTCTTGCAATCAAGCCTTGGGAACCTTATTTGACAGCTTCTGAGGCTAAGCTCACGTCAGTGGTAGTTTGGGTTAGATTGTCTGAATTGCCAATTGAGTTCTATGATGCGTCTGTGTTGAAGGAAATTGGAAGTGTCATTGGACCTGTCTTACGTATTGACTCTTATACGACCTCGAGACCAGAGGAGGTTATGCAAGATTATGTGTTCAGTTAGATTTGGATAAACCCTTGATCAATTCTATTCGGGTGGGAAGGTTAGTTCAAAAAGTTTTATATGAAGGCATTTCTTTTCTTTGCTTCTGTTGTGGTAAGCTTGGACATAAGCAGGATAATTGTGGGCTGAAAGTGAGGAAGCCAAGTGGAGAAGATGAAGCTCAAGTCTCATTGAAATCCAACGAGATTAGTGAGGAAGTCCAACCTGAATCCAACTATGGGGCTTGGATGGTAGTCACGAGGAAAAGAGGTTCGGGTAGGATTGGAAAAGCTAGTGGGCCTACCAAGTCTGTTAACCCAACTCAAGTTAAAGCCAGGGGCAATCCGGACCTTTCCCAAGCTTCTGCACATGTGGAAGTAGGTGATGATCTTGGCAAGTCCAATCAAAGAGATTCGGCAGACTCTAGAGAAGGGACTTCACGTGTTATGGCAGCTCAAGACTTGCGAAATGGCTTAACAGACCCTACGGATGAGACCTCACATGCTGTGGTAGCCCAAAAATCAGAGATTAACCTTGAGATGAGGAAAGATTGTGTGATGGAGGAGAGTATTGAGAATCCATATGCTGAGTGTCAGCAGGATATGAAACAAACTTCAAGAAACAAAAGGAAAGCTTTAGCAAAAAATAAGGGCAAAGGAAGTGAAAGTTTGGGGATTAAGAGTTCAAAGAGTCCAAAAAATTCAAAGAGCCAAAAACGGTTATCCCATTACACCTAAGGTAAAAGCAACTTGCTTTTGTCAACAAGAGGTTTAGGGAGTGATAATCAACCTAAGAATGGAGAGGATTTTGATAGGGTTAACCCTTCTGCCACGATCCGGATGGGCCATTTGGTACAAGAACCGAGTGGTGGCTATTCCGAATGAGATAATCTCTCAAATAAGAACGGCGCCGACAGAGACTCAAGGGTGGTTCGAAGAAGAGCTGAGATAGGCTTGGAAGCATCTCTTTCCCATAACACCGGAAAGCATCAGATTGGGGAGTCTTCCATTAGAGCACAATGCATGGTTTCTCACGCCCAATCTGTGGTGGAAGTTCCTCACGAATATTCCAGAGGTCTTGTGGGAAGTGGCGGAGGAGCTGAGCAAGCAAAGGAGGCCATCCTTTGTGCCTCATTGGGATGAATCCGGGTGGATCATTCAAGAGAGGAGACTGGTGGATTTCAAAGGGATGGCCACGGCACACTTGGGAAATCACCCAACTCTGAAATTGATCCAAATTATGGCTCCAGTGAAGAAATGCGATGTAATTCTGAATTGCAGAGAGGATATCTGGGGCATTCTGAAGCACATGATAATTTGGAAGCCGAAATGGGGGGCATTCAAGGATCTTTTGAGGAGGATGGGGTGGAGTATGGTGGAAGAAGCGGCAATGAATACTAATCCACCAGAGATTGAGGTGTCGTTGGGCCAATTTATCAAAATGAATGTGTTACTCTAGAATTGCAGAGGTGCTTTGAATCAGGATTCCAAGAGGAGGATTTTTGAAATGGCAATAAATCATAGGCCAGCTATATTTGTGGTGACAGAAACTAGAGTGGGAGGAGACAGGGCAGCAAAGATTATTGAAGGGCTGCCTTTTGATGGGTCTATTACTACGGACACAAGTGGCTATGCTGGGGATTTGTGGATTCTCTGGAAATCAGAGGAGGTGGAGATTCTTCCTCTATCGTCCACTGAGCAGGAAATTCACGCTACTGTTAAGGTGCGTTCTTCCAACCTTACCTGGCTTTTATCTGCTATTTATGCTAGTCCTAGGTTGGCTGAAAGAAGAATTTTATGGGAAAATTTAAAAACTATGGCCCATCTCCACAATTTGCCTTGGTTGATGCTAGGGGACTTTAATGAGGTTCTTTGTGATGATGATAAATTTGGTGGCAATCATGTTAATTTGAACAGAGCTTTAGAATTCAAGAACTGTTTAGATGAATGTAATATGGTGGATTTGGGTTTTGCAGGTCCTAAGTTCACATGGACAAACCGCAGGCCTATCTCAAGTCTGATTTTAGAAAGGTTAGACAAGTGTTTTGCTAATCCTGTGTGGTGCATTCTTTATCCAGAAGCCTTGGTGACTCACCTCCCTAGGACCTTCTCTGATCACTGTCCAGTCTTGTTTGAGCTGTGTAGAGTTAGTGTGAATCAACAGAATAAGCCCTTTCGCTTCCAAACCATGTGGTTATTCCATCAAAATTTTCCGAGGGTTGTCCAGCAAGCTTGGACTGATAGAGTTCTACAGGAAGCTATTTTGGAGTTTGTTAGTAGAGCAAAAAAATGGAATATTGAGGTGTTCGGGAATCTGTTTGCTAAAAAGAGAAGAATATTAGCTAGGCTTCATGGGGCATAAAAAGCTCTAGCCAATAATCCTAATGAATTCCTTTTGGAGTTGGAGCAGCAGTTGATTTCAGATTACTCTCTAGTCCTTTTGTAGGAAGAGGAGTATTGGGCCCTTAAGTCTAGATTAAATACTGCCACCTTTGGGGACCATAACACGTCCTTCTTTCATGTCTCTACGATTGTTAGGAGACATAGGAATAAAATTAGGTGCTTAAAGATACGGAGGGCAATTGGTTGATTGAGGAGGTTGAAATAAAAGACTACATCAGAAATAGTTATAAGAAATTATATATGACTGAGCTGAATGTGTCTTCCATGACCTCAGATGTCTCAGAATTCTCTTGTTGTTTTCTGGAGGAGGAGGATAGAGCTAGAATTGATGGTGGTGTGATTGAGGAGGAGATTAGAGCTGGTTTATGGGCTCTTAAGCCTTTTAAGGCACCAGGACCGGACGGGTTGCATGCAGGCTTCTACCAATGTTTCTGGTTGGTGGTTAAAAATTCTATATGCAATGAGGTAAAAGGGATTTTTGATAAGGGCTATGTACTGAGTTACCTCAATGAAACCTTGATTTCTTTGATCCCCAAATGTCAAAACCTAGAAGCCTTGAGTAACTATAGACCCATTAGCTTATGTAACTCGATGTATAAGATTGTGACTAAGATCTTGGTGGCTCGGATTAGGCTACTGCTTAACAAATTGATATCACTTGTGCAGACTGCATTTGTTCCTAGCAAAAGAGGCATAAATAATGTTCTGATTGCCCAAGAATTGTTTCATGCCTTGGACAAAAAGAAAGGAAAAATGGGCTTTATGGCTGTAAAATTAGATCTGGAAAAGGCATATGATCGATTAGAGTGGAGTTTTATCTATAGAGTGCTCCAAGCTTTCCATTTTCCCCTTAAAATCACTAAGATCATTATGAGCTGTATTACGTCCGTAAATACCTCTATTTTGGTTAATGGAGGTGCTTTAGAGCGTTTTGAGCCATCTAGGGGCATAAGACAAGGAGACCCTTTATCCCCATACATTTTTATTCTTTGTATGGAGTATTTAGGGCACCTTATTGAGCAAAAATGTGTGAATGGAGATTGGGTACCTCTAAAGGCTTCTAAGGATAATCTGGGCTTTTCCCATCTCCTTTTTGCAGTCGACATAATCCTTTTCAGCAAAGCTGATGAGCGTGGATGTGAAGCAATTTTAGATGTGCTTGGAAAATTTTGTAGAGAATTTGGCCAAAAAATCAGTCTTGATAAGTCCAGAATTTATTTTTCTCCTAATGTGAGAAATGAGGTGAAGGCGGAAATTAGTGAAAGGTTAGGCATCAGGGAGACCAATAATATAGGGAAATATCTTGGTTTTCCTCTTAAGCATCGAGGGGTCCCTAGAAATCCTTATAACTTCATTGTGGAGAGGGTTATGAATAAGCTTGCGGGATGGAAGGCAAAGTACCTCTCCTTTGTGGGGTGGGTTGTGCTTATTAAGTCAGTTATGTCCGCCATTCCAAATCATGTAATGCAAGGGGTTGTGTTACATGTGCATGTTTGTGAAAAATTGGACAAAATCAATCGAGATTTTTTATGGGGGTCCACGAATGAATGAAGGAAGATGCACATGGTGGGTTGGAGTAAAATAGTGAAATCCAAAGATGAAGGGGGGTTTGGGAATTCAAGAAGCTAGAGCTAAAAACATAGCCTTGTTATCCAAGTTGAATTGGAGGATGTATCATGAGCAAGATGCTTTGTGGGCGAAGGTTATGTTGAAAAAATATTGCGCTAACTCAAGAATAAGGTTGAGAGATCCTGAAAAACTTCCATCATCCCCTAATTGGAAAGCCATCAGCTTAGGTTTCCCTGTCTTTAAAAAAGGTATAGTTTGGGGGATTGGTAATGGTGTTGGGGTGAATGTGTGGATGGATAATTGGGTTAATGGTGACTCTTTACGAGCAATGATTGAAGGTCCTCTTAGGCAGGAAGAGCAAAATCTAAAGGTCTTAGACCTATGTTGCTATCAAGAATGGAAATGGGATCTAATTTCTTTCGACTTACCCCAATCCATTAAAGAGAAAATTAAGGCTATTCCAATCCAAATGTATGGGAGTGGGAGGGACACGGTGATGTGGAAGTTCTCCAAAAATGGAGAATTCAATACAAATTCAGCTTATAGACTTGCAATTCAAGGTGGGGAGAATGCTACGCAATTCAGTGGGCAATGGATATGGAAGTTGGATATTTTGCCTAGAATTATAAATTTTATTTGGCTATGTTTACATGGTAGCATACCGGTGAAGGAAGTACTAGCGGACAGGGGCATCAATTGTGTTAGATTGTGCCCGATATGTAGAGAGCAGGATGAGTCCATCCTCCATCTCCTTTGTGATTGTGTGTATGCTTGTGATTTGTGGAAGAAACTAGAGGTACCTCCTGCTCATGTAAGTTCTTTTACTGAGGGTCTTGAGATTTGGTTAAAGACCAATTGTTTAAGTGAAGTGAAACATAAAGGCACTACTCCTTGGTGCACGTTATTTCTTTTTACTATTTGGCTTTTGTGGAAAAATAGAAACCATGTTGTGTTTGAAAACTCTGTCCCAAACCCAAGACTTGAGAAGGTGTGTCTGAGTCAAGCCAAGGAATGTTATTACTGTGTGAGTAAGGCCAATCAAATAGCACCTAAGATTGCTATTCCAGTTAGATGGTCTAAGCCTCTTCTGGGTTGGTTTAAGCTCAACATGGATGGAGCTTCACTAGGAAACCCAGGCAAGGCAAGTGGTGGAGGGCTGATCAGAGATAGTGAAGGGAGATGGATTAGGGAATTCTCGAGGTCTATTGGGCATGCAACAAGTGTAATGGCTGAGTTATGGGCATTGAGGGATGGTTTAAAGCTTGCTGTTCAGTTGGGAATTGGGTGCTTGGAAGTGGAGCTTGATGCCAAGGTTAGTGTAGAGATGTTAAACAATGCTGACAATGTTGACAGTGCTAATATAAAATTTTCTTCATTACTTTCTGATTGCAGATTCCTCATAGCAAGAGTCACATAGGTTCGGGTAACTCATGTATATAGAGAAGTGAACCAGTGTGCTGACTTTTTGGCAAAGAAAGGATGCTGCCTGAAGGAGGAGTTTGTTATTTTTGAAACTTCCCCCTCAGATGAATTAGATAAATTACTTGTATCTGATGTTAATGGATTGTACTATTAAATAAATACATCAATTTATGTGGTCTGTGGTGATACACGAGGTCTGGCATTTTTTACAAAGCATATACTACTTTACATCTTTACCCAACAGCAACAGAGAAAGACTTCAATAAAATTCAAACAAAAGAGAGATCATCTTAGCAAAAAAAGAGAAAGTAACACAGTGAGAGAAAGCGAGTCTTTCACTGGTTTAGAGAGATCCAATCGCTGGTCATCAACTGGAGGCAGCAGCAGGCAACAACACTGACAAGGACAGAAGCTTTGACTGGTATCTGGAGAGTTGTGGAGGATATTATCAGAGATTTAACTAAGCTAAGGAGTGTGGTGGCCGACAAGGGAGAGAGGCGATCTGAGGCGAGGGAGGGTCCGTAGGGAGGCAATTTTTCTTGAGCTTGAGGACTGAATGATGTTGACTTGGTTTGGTTTCTAATTTTGAATCTTTGAGCATCCTAAACGTCGCTGTATAAGGTAAAAAACAAATAGGGATGACGTTTAAGGCTTTTTCTTTTCTTTTTCTTTTCTTTTAAAAAAAGGGTCTGTGATGTTAGAGATATATTAGACATATTAGCCCAATGTAATAGGCCCAAGCTCACTCCTACTTGTACTAGTAGTCTAGGGTTTAGTCGTCTATATATACTCATGTTATGGTTCATTGTAATATAGGTTATTGTACTACATTCTTACATAATAAAGATGTAGCCATTAGCCCTTAGCCCTTAAGGGATTCCTACGTGGATGTAGGCTGACAAGGCCGAACCACGTAACCCTCATGTTCTCAGTGTTCCTAGTCTATGCTTCCCCTTCCACATTCATTCTAGCATATACAACATGGTCTAACACATTGCGTTGCTAATAACATATTTAACATAGTATCAGAGCCAAACTTTGTTCTTGGCATCAAACAAACACTCTAGCAAGCAAAGAAGATTATCACGTGCACACCACCATCTGAAGTCACACATGCTTGCTTGCTGGATCTAGACTCCATGCATCTCGCAGCCACCATGGCTCAATGTTGTGTCCAAGATCCACAAACTCAAGCAGACCCATAACATCAATCTCAAATTTGTGCAAACAAGCCTTCCTTTCGAGAAACCAACTACACATCCATGCTTCTCAACCTCATGTGTGGAAAGCCTAGAACTCTGGTCACCTTAAGCCACTGCATGTGCCCACACGCGCTACCTAAACATCTGGACACAATCCCATGCGCCACCAAAGGTTCTCCACTACTAGATTAGAATTTGGCTACATGCGCCACCATGAAAGCCTTGCAATCCGCCAATCTACAAAGCTCAAGAATTTAGGACTCATACGATGTTACACAAGCCCTCACGCGCAGCCCGGTTTTCTGGTTTCTCCTCCACGCGCCAGAGGACATCTCACGTTCCAGCCACGTGCCAAAAATACTTGCTAATCTCATCTGATGTCATCAATCCACGTCAACAACCACGCAAGCACGCCAACGTCAGCTTGATCCACGTCAACCCTAACTACGTCATCAGCCACGCAGCTCGCCACGTTAGCAGTGTCACCTCGTTAACACCACATCACCTAGCTGACTATTGACCCGGACCGACTTGACCCGAACCACTGGAATCTGACTGTGAGCACTAACCGTTGACGTTGATATTTGGTTGACTTTGCTTTTGCTTTGACCATTGACCAAAGTCAAAATTTTCGAAAGGGCCTATCTTGCTCAGTTTTTTGCGTAAATTCCAATTTTGGACTCCGTTTCTTCTTTCGAAGCTCCAAAATTGGTCAACTGGCATATTCTTTATTGTGGTTTCTTCAAAGGCATTCTTCAAGGCATCTCGAAGGGATTTTCTCATGTTTATCCAACCTCAAGCCTTCATTGAACTTCCGCCTTAAGTTTGAGGGAGGATGTTAAAGATATATGAGACATATTAGCCCAATGTAATAGGCCCAAGCCCACTCCTACTTGTACTAGTAGTTTAGGGTTTAGTCGCCTATATATACTCATGTTATGGTCCATTTTAATATAGGTTATTGTACTATACTCTTACATAATAAAGATGCAGCCCTTAGCCCTTAAGAGATTCCTACGTGGATGTAGGCCGACAAGGCTAAACCACATAACCCTCGTGTTCTCAGTGTTCCTATTCTATACTTCCCCTTTCGCATTCACTCTAACATATACAACATGGTCTAACACATCGCGTTGCTAATAATTTATTTAACATGTGAGAACCGCTGAAACCATTCACGATTCTCAGAACCATACGGTCTAACCACGGTTCGCAGGGGTCCTGCTTTTTTCCCATAGAACGGTTCTTGAAGCTAAAAAAATCGCAAAACTAAGAGGTTCGTGGTTTTCCTAGTCAAACCGTACAATCTGGTCCGGGTTTCAAAACCATGTTGTTAAGTAGAAGCAGGTGTCTCATTCATTCACATTTGTTTATGTTGATTGTTTCACACACACATATTTATAATTAATGCAAAAATTGTCTATATTTTAACGTGATGTGAAAAATGAGATAACGGATGTCTGAGAACCAGAACCCAAAATCATTATATATTATATAAAAGAGAATTATATTATAAAAAATAATTTTAAAGAAAAAAAAAATGATGCGTATGTTTTACCAATAAGTATTAGTATGTAAATCATGCAATGCATGTGATTTTTAATTTTTATATAAGCTAGTCAGTAACCCATGCAAAGCATGAGAAAGTTTAATATATATATATATATATTCTCTCTCCTTTATTTATTTTTTTGTAAATATGAAATTAAATAATTATGATAATTATTAATAAGTATTAATCATGATTGCATTTGTACATAGAATTATATATTCCACTATTTAAAGAAAATATAGTATATTAAAAATCTAATGGAGGGTTTATATCAAAAAAAGACAAACTTGGTTGTAGCATTAAAGTTTGCTAACCTTTTATTACCCTCTTTCTGCTACCTCCCATACAAAAGTAGAGCTTTCCTCATTACCCAATTGCCACAGAGGT
Source organism: Quercus lobata (assembly GCF_001633185.2). NCBI lineage: Eukaryota > Viridiplantae > Streptophyta > Magnoliopsida > Fagales > Fagaceae > Quercus > Quercus lobata. The sequence continues at coordinate 54,282,072 of NC_044914.1, forward strand.
CCAATGATCATATATTGGGGTAAACACGCTTGCAAGTTAAGTTTGCTGTGCAGGCAGAGTCACTGACTTTATGTGACTATGTTTCAGATGACAATCAATATATATATATATAAAAGCAGAGACCTCATGCAGAAATGCATGAGGTCCTGCCATGTGGCACTCTAAGCTTCCATTTAGTCTTTTTAACCTTTTTTACATTAAATTTTTTAACTGTAACCCAATAATTTTTAGTAACTTATTTTTATTGTCACATATATGGCCTAAGGTTGACAATGACCAAACAATTGTAATCACTAATCTTCTAAAAAGAAAATAACTACGTTGTCAAAGTACATGAAAAGCCAAGCCCATAAATGTTGACCCAAATAGGATTTTCCCACAAACATGTAGCTGAAAGGCTACAACACGTTGTCAAAGTAGATGAAAACCCAAGCCCATAAATATTGACCCAAATATAAATTTCCCACAAACATGTAGCTGAAAGGCTACAACGTTTCACCCATCCCAACTTTGAACCCCCACCAACGTGTAGCTCAAAGGCTACAATATGAATTCCCACCAACGTGTACCTCAAAGGCTAACCCATATTGATGTCATTATATGTTTATATAGAAAAAACAATTATAAATAAAAAAATTACTAATAACAAAAAAATCCACAATGATTTTAACTATACCAAGGGAAAAGAAATTAGGCTTTCACTATGGGGAACAAGTGCCTGGCAAATTGATGAAGATGTATATAAGAACAATCCAGGACCTTTTGTCTTAATTGCAACTTCAACTATTGTCAAATCATTTGGAGGTAAGTATAACTAAATAATGTTACCAACTATCAATTTTAATGTACTTAGTACTGCTATCAAGTTAATAAGTATATAGGTTACTAATCTTAGGCCATAAATTTTACAATGAGAAATGTAAACACTAATTATAAATTTTTTATACTCAAACTTATTCATTTTCAAAACAATCTAATGATACTTTTAGAGAATTTCATTCTCATTAAAACATGTCTTCCTTTTTCTCAATTTCAATTCAATACGATTTGGTTTATTATAATGTATTCTCCAATTTTTGCAGGCAAATTCTCTTTGTCATCAACCAGTGCAACAAAAGTATATCTAAATCTTGAGATTCCCGAGGTTGCTGAAATAATTGATAGGTGCATATTTTAAAAATTATTAATAACAAAAAATATGATAAATAACATTTTTTATCTCACAAAATACCATTTACATTCTTTTCCTTTTTAAAAATTCAATGATAGGAATGGTAAAAAACATGATCCTATACAAGAAATACCAAAAATACATGCAAAACAGTTTTCAAAGGAGGATTTTTCTTCAAACAATATGAAGACAATACCAGAGCTCAAATGCATTGAATGGGATCCTACGAAACAGGTTTGTTAATCATTTCAAAGTAGACTCATCATTTACATGAAAATATAATAACACATCATTTACTTAAAAAAAAAAAAACATATTAACTTCAAAATTCATTGCAGGATGTTAACTGCTATTGTGTTGCAACAATAAGCAACATTGATACAACAATGGGTTGGTATTATATTTCATGCGTGTTATGTGGAAAGAAGGTCAAACCACAATCAGGATCATTTTGGTGTGCAAAATGTGAAACAAAAACAAATCTGCCTACTCCAAGGTTAGAGGCACACACATTAACTACAAAGTTTTAAATTTTTTTTATAAACATATTCCTCTTACTATAATTACTATACAATTGCAAAATGCTTCAGATACAGGATTCAAATTGAAGTTTTTGATTCAACTGACAAGACAACTTTTGTCATATTTGATCGAGATGCTAAGAAAATCCTAAATAAATCTGCAAAAGATCTTGCTGAAAAACAAATCGAGGTACAACTTATTTAAATTATTAAATTTATTGTAAAACTATAGATTATAATATAAATTAAAATTCCTAATATGCAGATTGAAATTGAAGAAGGAATCCCACGTGATCTTAAAAAAATTTTAGGAAGACAATACATTTTTCTACTTCGCTTGAATGAATTCAATTTGAAGGATGGTTTTGAAAATTACACAGTTGCAAAGATTTTTGATGCACCTTCAAATGAGAAAAAGGTATGGAACCAAAAAAAAAAAAAGCCAGTATGCTATATTATTTCTTTCTCTACGCTATACTGATGTAAATAATGTGCTCAAATTTAATATGAATGCAGATACCTATGCAAAATCTTAGCGACAACAAATCTACCAGCACAAACTTTGTAAGATCCAACCAAGAATCTTCCAGTGCCATTTCATCAATGATCAACACAAATGATGCAACAAAAGGAGAAAATGATAAAAGCACACAAATTGAACAAATAAGGATAGAGCAAACTTCAAACGCTGAAGATGAAGAAACAGATGATGATAACATATCCCTCAACATGCTTTACAAGTGTCGACATACTTCAAAAACCAAGGCATTCAAGAAACAAAAAAAACAAAATTTCGCCATAAAGCTCTTTATTACATCACAAAATAAATATCAATAATATGGAATGTTACCATGCTTTTATCAACTTTTATTATACAATATTACTCTAAAGTTGATTCTTTTTTACTGATTACTTCAACAAAATAATTATAATGAATATTTGTTTGCAATTTATAATTGTTACTATGTTATAATATATATACAGTATTCTTCATAAAAAAATTGCATAAACTAATACAACATTATCCGTGCATCGCACAGGCAACTTACTAGTAAGTCTTAAAAAAAGTACTTTATGGCCTGTTAGGTAGCATATTTCAAATAACAATTTTCAGTGTTTAAAAACTGAAAATTATGATTAAAAAAATGTGTTTGGTAAGGATTTTTTATTGAGAGTGTTTAAGTTATAATTCTTAAATTAAGGTATTTGAAAAAATGTATTTTGAGAACTCATTCATATCAGTTTTTAGTTTTCAAATAACTTTGCTGAATGTCTTTTTTGTAAATAAATTGAAAATTATGGGACCCATTGACAAAATCAAACTCTCTCTCACAAGTTTCAACTTTTTTTTTTTTTCTCTCTTCTTAAACAAAATAGTATCCTTTTACCATACAAACAATCATCACTTTTTATATAAAAAAAAAAAACACATACACATCCCAAACATACAATTATATTTTTTAACATTTTAAAATATATTATTTGAAATATGGTATCAAACACATTTTTTGAATTATAAGTATTTTTAACACATATTTTCATAACACTTTTTAAACCATAATTTTTGTATCATTTTAAATATGAAACCACGCTTAACCTTGCAAAAATAAGGGCTTTATTTTTTTATTTTTTTTTTTTTTTTTTGGAGGGAAAGGACTTATACTTTGTTAGTGCTCATGCATTCAAATTGTATCTTGTACTCATTTCGTTCTGCTTAGTTAAGTGGCACACTTTTTTCTCATATATATATATATATATATATATATAAAATAAAACAAAAAAAAAAATGAGGCACACTTTCAACGACAACTTTTTTGCTAAATAAAGCATGACTTGTTTCTCCTTATATAGTTTTTTATTGGAAAGGAGTCCTTATATAGTTTTTCAAAGGATTGCCTTTTCTGCCTGAGGCTGGGTGGGGTGTACCTGGACTCTGGCATAGCTATGCGACATTTTTTTCAAATTGACATTACAATAAAGGTCCAACATTCAAAAGCTTAGTCTAAACATGCGCTAGCAAAAACTGATTCAATAATTGAGATATATTGACCAAGACCTTAATAATTGAATAATTGGCCTGTACCTGTACTATCATTTTTAGCTTTCTCCCCAAGCCATTAAAGATTGTTGAAATGTGATAAAATAAGGAAGAAGTTAATGTGGACTGATGAATCCCAAGATGCAACTAGTCTAAGTCTTTTTGGCATAAAGCCTTTTCTTTTTTTTTTCTTTTTTTCTTTTTTTTTTCTTTTTTTTTTTTCAAGATTCTCTCATTATCTAAATTTATTGTAAATTAATAGTTGTTTTCTATTAAAAAAGAACAAAGTTTGACTACAATTCTATTTAATATCTTTTTATTAGATGTGAATTTTGATAATTATACTATTGAATTACATTTTTTTCATATATTTATTGTGTTCGCAAACTCTCTAAAATATCAAAGATTTATAGTTATCTCATCAATCAAATGTTTATATTTCAAATTCTTAGACAATAAAAATATGCATAAAAAATAAGTTTATGGATCAAATAGTAAATAAAATTTTATTAAAGCAAAATTTGACATACTTATTAAGAACATAAAAAACATGTAATCCAACATTAAATTTTAAAAATATATAGTCATGTTAATTTTTTTAATGAGATATATAGCCATTGGCTACAACTAGGTTTGTAGCTAAACTTTTTCCTTAAAAAATAATATTTCTCTATACTTCGTATTGATTTTTTTTTCCTTTCCCTTTTAATTGTAACACTATGTTTGAAACATGCAAAAGAGAGGGAAGGAAAGAAAACGAAGGAAAGGGTTGCATTTCTTCTCTTTGGGTGACTTAAGAGAAAGAAAAAAAAGGGTATGATCCCTCCAATTTCGGCATAAATTAAGAGAAGTTAAAATGAAAAAGTGCACCAACAATTTTTGACATTTATAATGTGTTTGGTTGGGGTGATAATTGGGGGAATGGAAAATGGTGGAAACAAAATGGTATTCTTGGGTGTATAATTGAGTGGAGAAAATGGAAGGGATTTTGGTGAGGCCTAGGTGCTTTCTACCCAAGCCCACCAAAATCCCCCTCCACCCCCCCCCCCCCCCTCTCCAACTCCAATTTGAGGAGAAAATATGGGGAGAATAGGGGGTTTGATGAGAAATTATCCATCTACATGCTATCCTCTCCTCCATTGACACTATCTGATGTTGTTGTTGTTTTATTCTTATTTTATATATATATAAATGAAATATGAGCGTGATAATAAATTTATAGAAAATTTATTTTTTATTTTTAACCAAACAAAAGAGTTTTTCATCTTCCCAACTAAACACACATGAGAGAAAACTAAAAAAATCTTTCTATTCTGTAAAATTTTTTATCTCTCTACTTTTCCCTTCCCCTAACCAAATAGTGCATAATTACTCATAAAATTACACTGCTTCCCATGTGCTTTCATCCATCTCTTTACTCTATTAGATTATAAAAGTTTTAAAAAACAAACACACACATGCACACACATTTTTTCCCGTATTTCTTTTTCCTTTGCAAAGCAAACAAATAAAAAAATAAGCATACTTTTCTCTTTCCTTTTCTCCTTCCTTTCCTATTTCAAAATATATGAGAGAAATTTTTTCTCAAATACATATATGAGGAAAATATTTTATTTTCCTTTTTTTTATCGTGTCCTTCCCATTACTCTTTTATTTTATTTTTATCTCTCCTCAACTGTAACCAAACACAATGTAAAATAAAAATAATTGTCTCTCTCTTTTTCTCCCCATTTTTGTCCTTTCCTCTGCTCCTTTGTGAAAATTGAAGTCATGCAAAATTTCATTTTTAATTTTATAAATTTTTTAATTAGTAAATTATAAGTGATAATATTACTTTGATTTTGGCTCATTATTGATACCACTTTTATTTTATACCAATCAATTCAAAAATAATAAAAGAAAACTATACATATTATATACCAATCACAACAAATATCACCTCAACAATTACAAAAAAAATTATGAAATTTATTGTTTCCCTAAATTTAATTTTTATCAATCACAAAACACATGTATTGATAAATCAACGTATCTTTCCAATCCAGTAAATTTCATTTCAAGTTCACACCTTTCATGGAACATAAATATAATGAAACAAAATTTTTATAATTTCTTTTTCATAATTTTAGAATTGCATGTTATGATTGATATATATATATATATATATATAATTTTTTTTTTCTTTTTCTTTTCCCTTTGCAAACCAATTATTTTTTAAAAAAAAATTCTCATTTCTTTTCTCATTTCATTCCTATTTTGTATTTACAAGCATATATGCTTGAAATATTTACTTTTTCTTTTCTTTTCTATGTCATATCCTTCCCCTTAATATTTTGTTTTCTCTTTCCGTAGTTGTAACCAAACACAATGTAAAATAAAATGAAAATCCAAAAATATCTCTTTCCTTGCTCTCTTATTTATTGTCATTTCCTTTGTTCCTGACAAAATTTCATTTTTTTCATTTTTCTTTTTTTATAAATTGGTAAGTTAGTAAATTATAATTTATATAATGTAGTTTTCATATAAACTCACTATAGACACCATTTTTATTTTACATTAATCAATTCAAAAAAAAATCACAAATCATAACAAATATCACTTCAAAACTTATGAAAAGTAATGAAGTTTATTCTTCCCAACACTTAATGTTTATCAAACCAAAAAAAAAAAAAAAACACATGTATTGATAAATCAACCCACCATTCCATTCTAGTTGTATTTAATTAATTGAACCCAATTAATCAACTTGGGTAATTGAATTAATTAACTGGAGTCAAGCTATCTTAACCCAACAGTATTTAATTTTGGTAATGTATATCAATGTTTATCTCCTTTAGAAGGTGCATTCTGATTTTTTGTGTGAGCAGATTATGACATACTGGAGCACCAACACCAGATTAGGCACATCTGTTAGGATAATGATAATTTTTGTTTCATACTTACTAGAGCAAGATTAGGCACATCTCTCTTTGTCAGAATACAGATTTTTTTTTTTTTTGTTTCATTCTTCTTGAGGCTACATGTATTTCATTCAAATGTGTATACAAGGACGATTGAGATCATATTGTCAATAGAAATAGATTGAGTTGGATGATCTATTTCCGTTCAAACATTGCAATATTGCCTCTTTCAGATTTAACATTACCCTTGTGAACTCTTTCACATCTCTGTATTCAGATGTGATAAACCATGGCAGCCAAGACAAATTTAAATAGCAGGACCTATAAACTTCTCCCCTTCAAATCTTTTATGGGCTTTAATACATTATTGTGAGTGCTCATCTGTGCAGAAATCACTAAATCATTGATGACAAAATTGGCTGAAAATTTCCAGTCAGGAAATTGCTTTAAGAGAACCCTTGAACCAATAAATTCCCTGATGATTATGATAGTTGTTGAGCAGAGAAGCTATGGATGAAAATAGGCTTGCCGTTGCAGGATACAGTAGCTTCTCCAGTGGCTTGCTTCCATTCTCAAGGAACGCTCTTTCTTTTTCCCTTCTTTCCTCGCCTTTCTTACTCATTTTAAAGAAACCACCTCATCAGAAACCCTGCATAATTTAAACGTGAGCTCAGAATCTAACCCTTTACCCTCTTTCTCCTGCAACCCACCAAAATAAAGATTCAAAGGATCTCATGGAAAGTAAAGCTTTCCTCAGTTCTCACTAGCCAATTGTGCTCGTTCCGTTCACTTGGACTTCTTAGAAGACTACCACAGAGGTCAGAGGGTCATTGGTATATAAATTGGGGTGACATGCTTACCAAATACCAATGGACTAAGTGCAGCCGTGCTGGCAGGTTTGTTCAAAACCAAGTTGTTAGTCCATGGAGAGCTCAGCGATTGTGTTTCACATTACTACCAGAATCTTTTAAATGCAATTATACCAGTTATTATGACGAAATGTGAGGCAATAAGTTATTCAATGAATTTGTTACCTAATTCACACAAATGATTTAAACACTATTTATCAGAGGGAAAAATGTGTCTAACTGAATGGTGTCAATCATTATTTATACTGTAAATAAGTATGACTCTTAAAGTATCTCCCAAGATGTGACAGTAACAATGAATACTAACTATCTTGCTTGGATTTACATTTTGATCTCCTACCTTTGACCCATTATGTATCAGGAAGCCTTTTGAAAATCAACTGAGTTATGCCTGTTGTTGTGCCTAAAATAGTTGGATATGAAATAATGTGAACCTTCTGCATGATTATTAAGCAGCTCCATTTTATTTTTCATATGATTGAGAGAGATTTAAAAAAAAATCAGTTTTTTATGATTGCGAGATTTATTAAAGAGACAAACAAATCAAGAATTAGTGCACAGAAAACAATAGACTAGCCACGTAACAGAAAACTAAGCTAAGACATAGGAAACCAGACAAACTAAAACAGAACCATCTATTCCCAACTGTATCACAACATTTTCTTTGAAACTGAATTCCTAACACCTTTACAAAACTCAAAACAAGATCTATTGTCTAGTTTCAAACACTGTATTATTGCCTAGATTTAACATTTTGCAAGACCTCATGCTAACAGCAACCCATATTATTTTCCAAGAAAAACAACATTGCATCAGACGAAATCATTTTGGTAAACACGTCTAACAGTAACAATTGATAGTTTGAAGGGAACTTGGATGAACCAACTGATTAAATAATTAATCATAGAACAAACCTCTCAATCCGTCTGAGTTCTTTGGTCACATCCACCATAGTCGGCCTTCTCTGTGGATCCTCCTCTGTACATGTCAAGGCAAGGTCCAGCACAGCTTGTAATTGCTGCTCTAAACTAACATCTCCTTTCCCTGAAAAGATTGCAGGATCCACAATCTCATTTATGCAACAAGCTTGAGCACATGTATGAATGTACGCTATTAAGCTTGAATATTTATCAGTTGCTAATCGAGTTATATCATATGATTTCTCTCCAGTTAAAAGCTCTAGAAGAAGCTCACCAAAGTAATATACATCCGATTTTTCAGTTACCTTGCCCGTTGCTTCCAATTCAGGGGGGTTGAAGTATACATTCCAAAGGCCATCATAAACTTCCACGTCTATTTCACCCTCAGGGATTGATACTGAATAAAAAAAGTGGTCCAATTTCGGAACATCATGTTCATCTAATAAGATATTTCGCATATGTATAGCCATGTGGATGACAGGTCTAGAGAAAGCGGTATGAAGATACGAAATAACATGAGCAATCTGCCTTGCAACCTTTAACCTGCTGGACCACTCCATGGGCTGATGTTGTTGTCGAGTATCATGGGACACGTAAATTCTATCCATAAGGAAACCATTCATAGCAGATTCATACACTAAAATGGGAGATTGAGTCTCGAGACAACACCCTACAGGCTTTAATACATTTTTATGAGAGCTCATCTGTGCAGACATTACTAGATCATTAATGGCAAAATCAGCCCATATTTTATTGTCAGGAATTGGCTTAACAAAAAAACTTCTTCCTTCAAGATAACCCTTGTACCAAAGCTTTCTCAGAGGATTTTTATAGTTGTTGGTTGCTAGTTGGAGCTCTTGAGCAGAGAAGCTACGAATGGGAATACACTTGTCATTGCAAGTGACAATCAGCTTCTCCAATAGCTTGCTTCCATTCTCAATAAACGCTCTTTCTCTTCTTTCTTTTTCCTTTCTTTCCTCACTTTTCTTACTCATTCTAAAGAGACAATCTCTCCACCAACTCCACATAGCATGAAAGTATGCTAATCTCTTATTACCCTCTTCTCCTACCACCCACCAAAATAAAAATTCAAAAGATCTCGTACAAAGTAGAGCCTTCCTTATTACCTAGTTGCCACAGGCGCTCAATGATCATATATTGGAAGTAAACAAACTTACAAAAGTAATTAAGTTAGCTGTGCAGGCAGTGCCACCAACTCTATGTTTCGTATGACATTTGTATTTAGCTAACTTCTCTTTATAATGCGTGGTAAATTGTACTTTGACCAAGATTGCGTGTTTCCATTCACATCTCAACCTTAGACGTTTTCCCTCTTTTCTTTTTTTTGTAATTTTTTATGTTTATTTTTTGATAATTTGTTAGTTGGGTGGAAGGATTAGGATTTGAATCGATGTCTCAGTATGAACGTGAGGAACATTTTTTTTCAATGTTGATAATTCTAAAGAGTATGTTTATAGTAAGGTTTTCTTATTTTTCCTCTTCTTTAGTTCTGTAGTTTAGAAATATTACTTTTTGTTAAGGACATATTTTTATGTAATTGGCATATCTTTTGACAAAATGCATTTTACTTGTATTTGGGTAAATCTAAGTAGGTTCAAGATAATCATTACAAGTGGTAATTGAAGACATGGATATTACTCAAGAACTGCTCAAGAAAAGTGCAATCTACAAGTCTCGATACCTCCTCGATAGAAACTCGATCTATCGAGATTCATTAAAACTTGACATATGTCTCGATCTATCGAGCTTATGAGATTCAGATTATAGCCAGCAACGTTTTTATTCTAAAGTGCTATTTGTTTGTGGGTTTGTATAATCCTTATTGGATTAGGAAAGCCCAAGATTTGTGTAAACTTACTTGGAATATGAAAGCCCATTAAACTCCTATTTAAAAGGAGGTGGAAAAAGAAAAACCAAACCCTAGAGAGTTTCATAAGGTTTTCTTTTTAAAATCGTAGCCTCCTCCTACAGAAGAAAGAGTTTTTGTTGCATTTCTTGTACGCCTTTGGGTTTTGTAACCAAGCAAAGTCTCTTGCACCAACATTGAAGATCTTATTGGTGTCTTCATGTGAAGCTGCTGCAAATCAACTACAACAATCAAAGGGTTGCTGTGGAGTTAGTCACGTACTTGGATTCGTGCAAAGGAGTAAGTCACATACTGGGATCTACATATCAGATTGGTTAGTCATGTACTAGGAGCCGTGCATTAAAAGGAGAGATTATCACTACAGAACAAGTCCAATTGGGTATTAGGATAAGGCTTCAACTGTAGGTTGGTATAAGGTACTGGGATTCCTTTACTTATAACCGCTTGTTTTGATAATAGTGGATTCTTGGGAGTAGTGACCTTAAAATCACCCGGTGGGGTTTTGCCTTGGTAGCTTTCCCCATTCGTAAATAAATCACCCGTGTCAAATTTAATTTCTGTTGCATTTAGTTATTTGGTGATTTGTTTGTGTTACCACGCGCTTTGCATGTTAATTAGCTTAATTAATTCACTTGGCTAAATTAATTGGTTAATTTATCACAAGGAGTCAATACATTCTTGGTCCATCACTTTTGACGCAAGACAACCAGAACAAAGGAATATAACCTAGGAGTCAGCACCTAAGTCTGACTTAGAGTCAGCACCAAGCAAGGAAATCACTAAGAGTCAGCACCTAAGGTAGACTTGGAGTCAACACCAGACCAAAGAAGAGACCAAACGGCCATTTTTTCATTTATTAAAATATCAACTATCTCTTAAGGAGTACAATAGGTTGCTTATAAAGGATTGCTAAACCCTAATTCTAATTGGTTAGGAAACCCTAATTGCCTTATTATAAAAATAACCTTGCTTCTAAATTAAAATACTAATAGCCCAATAAACTAATAGGACCTAAAACATAAAAATACAATTGGCTTGCAAACGTAAATAATAATCTTCTTGCGTCTCCAGCATCATTCTCCTCTGGTTGGAGAAAACTCGACCTCGAGTTATAAAGCATTGAAGGATTAGGATGCTGACAAGTAACACTTGCTTCAAGTTTGGAATCACCTTAGGGAGCATAGAGAAAAGAAAAATCTTGAATTCAATCATGGCAAACTCTTCTGAAATAACAAAATTAATGTGTGGAATTAACATAATCTTATCTTGAACCATTGGAAGTACTATATTATCCACTTTCTCCACTTTAGCAAATTGTTTGTCTTCATGCACCATGGAAGGCTAATCAAAAGCAGATTCATTAGCTTCCAATATCACATCATGTGCACCCTCTAACATAATACTCTCCTTAGAAACCATCTCCTCACCTCGCTACTCTTCAATAGATTCATTTCCTTGCACGCATGTTAAAGCAACACTTGTCAAGACATGTACGTTTCTGTCAACATTAGACTTTGGTGTTGCTTAAGGATTCTCCATGACCAAGATATCATCATCAATGTTGTCTTCTATGGGGGCAGCAACAAGTTCATTGTGATCAATTATCCTTGGTTTCCGAATTGAATCGGTTTGAGTCTTCATTTGCTTCATTTGAGCAATCCTGTCTTGAACATCTTTCATGAACTTTACAGATAATTCCTTTAATTCCTTGGTAGACAATTCCTTGATAGATAATTCCTTGATAGATTGTTTAAAAGTGCACTGAGGACATGAAATGGGATGAGAATTCATCATATTTGCTTCAACTTGAAAGTACCACATTGAGATTGGGGTAGATACTTAGCTCGAAAATATGGTGACAAATACTCTTCACAAAACTTTTCTTTCATATCTTCCCATACACTAATGGCAGGTTCATACTTTATATAGCGGAAATATTCAAGATCCTCCCAAAGCATTTGTGCTCCACCTCTTAACTTCAACTTTGCATACCTAACCTTTATGTTATCCGCAAAATTTGCTTGTTTAAAGAATTGCTCCATCCCATTCATCCAGTTGACAAAATTCTGTGGATTAGTTTTACAACCATTAAAATAAGGTGCTTTGGATATTACCATCTCACTGGGCAAAAAGATTTTGCCAACTTGACTTGCTATGTATGGCCCACTAAAGAAGGGATTGTCATGGCATCAACCAAATAAAGCTTCACTATTTGAAGTTTGAACACCAATAGAAGAACCGTGGACTGGACTGAAGGCCTAGAAGGCTAGACTTGATTTTTTTTTTTTTTTTTTTTTGGTATGCACGTAAAGAAACTAAAGATGAATCTTAAATGAAAAGTTAAGTCCACTAAAGATAGTAAGCGAACCTAACCCTTGTAATGGCGGCTAAGTGTACTGGGCCTTACGTGGAGTTGGTTGTTCACGGACTTGGAACTTCTCTAGTGCACCGGCCAAAGGTCTTGACCCCCCTTTTTTTTTAATGACCAAAAAGCTAGATACACTGTGGTGTGGATGGGTAACAACAAAACGAAGCTTCAGTCCCAGTAGGTGCAGTGGTTTGACAGCGGCGTTGGGTGAGATGGAGAGCTTCAGAACCAGCGGAGCCGGCAATGGCACACAAGATGAAGGGCTGCTGGCAGTGCAACACTAACAAAGATCAAGATCGAGCTCACAGGTCGACGGAGATGGTTTGGCATCGACTGGAGCAGGTGAGCAGGTGGCGGTCTGAAGGCTGGATCATCGTCGTGGTGGCTTTGGACAATGAAATTGGAAGTCACCAGTGTGATGGGGATGCTGCTAGTGATGGAGGCTAATGGCAGCGCTGACTTCTTGTGGATCTAAATTGTGATTTGATGGGATGAGAAACACAGGCATTGAATAAAATTTTTTTTTTTATAACTTTTTTGGTTCATGACTGCAGTAATGCTTCAAACAGAACGGTGTTTGCTCTGATATCAAATACGACATGGGACAACTAAAACAAAACTAAACAATGGTAAAATAAAGAGATATGACCTAGAGTTAGCACCTAGGCCTGGCTTGGAGTTAGCACCAAGCAGGGAAACCACTAGGAATTAGCACCTAGGATAAACATAGAGTCAGCACCAGACCAAAGAAGAGAGTAAACGGCCATTTTTTCATTCATTAAAATATCCACTATCTATCAAGGAGTACAATAGGTTGCTTATAAAGAATTGCTAAACCCTAGTTCTAATTGACTAGGAAACCCTAATTGCCTTATTACAAAAATAACCTTGCTTCTAAATTAAATACTAATAGCCCAATAAACTAATAAGACCTAAAACATAAAAATACAATTGGCTTGCAAACATAAATAATATTAAATAATAATTTTCTTACGTCTCCCGCATCAACTTTATTCTTCTCTCCCCGAATGATTGTAATTAAAAAAAAAAAAAGTAAGTCAAGTATGAGGTTCTATTGAGCAAGAAAAATTCGACTTAGATTGCTAAGGTTTCCATCTTTTAAAATATTTTAAAAGATGGCAAAAGCATCTTTTCCACCAATATATTTAGGGGTACTTACGTTCTGGTCCTTTTTCTTTTCTTTTTTAAAATGATGGCAAAAACAAGTTCATTTGACATTTGTTAATTCATGCCAAATTGTAACTACATGTCTAACATTTTTTTTCTCTTAGAAATGGGAGAAATTTATTAAAGAAACATATCAAGAATCAGCACGCAGAATACACATCAGACTATCTGCACACCAGCAGCTAAGCTGAAGACACATAAGAACCAGACAAACTAAAACAGAACCAGCTATTTGAAACTGAGTTCCTAACTTTCTTCCAAGACTCAATATGAGACCTAGTGTTTAGCTTCAAACACTGCCATATGAACTCTGGCACATCTATGTATCCAGATCTGATAAGCGATGGCAGACAAGGCTATTTTACATGAACTTCTCCCCTTCAAATCTCTTATGCCCCATTACAAGACCTCAAGCCAACAGCCGATATTATTTTCCATTCCAAGCATAGCATAGCCATCAAGGGAGACCAAATCCTTTTGGTAAATACATGTCTAACATTTGATAGTTGGAAAGGAACTTGGATCAATATTCAAGTAAGAAAATAACTAGTCATGGAACGAAGCTCTCAATCCGCCTGAGTTCTTTGGTGACATCAACCATAGTTGGCCTTCTTTCTGGATCTTCCTCTGTACATGTCAAGGCAAGGTCCACAACAGATTGTAACTGCTGCTCTAAACTAGCACCTCCTTCCCCAACCAAGATTGCAGGATCCACAATCTCGTTTATGCAACAAACTTGATCACGGTTATGCATGTATGCTACCAAGTTAGAACCTTCATCATTTGCCAATCGTATTATATTATCAGAATCCTCTCCAGTTAAAAGTTCTAGAAGAACCACACCAAATTTATATACATCAGTTTTCTCATTTACCTTGCCTGTTGCTTCAAGCTCGGGAGTTCTGAACATTGGATGCCGATTCTGAAAGCCTTCCACATCAGTTTCGCCCTCGGGGATTGACACGGAAAAATAAAAGTTGGACAATTTTGGAACATCATGTTCATCTAATAAGATATTTTTTATATCTATGTACATGTGGATGACAGGTCTAGAGAAGGCATCATGGAGATAGGAAATTGCATGAGCAATCTGCCTTGCAATCTTTAACCTTCTCTCCCACACCATGGGCTGATTTTGTTGTTGAGTAATATGGTAGACAAAAATTTGATCTGCAAGGAAACCATTGGCAGCGAATTCAAACACTAAAATGGAAGATGTAGTCTCAAGACAGCACCCTATGGGCTTTAATACATTACTGTGAGCGCTCATCTGTGCAGAAATCACTATATCATTGATGACAAATTCGGCAAATGATTCATTTTCAGGAAATCTCTTAACGAAAACCATTCGCCCTTCAAGAGAACCCTTGTACCAACGCATTCCATAACGTTTGTTATAGTTGTTGGTGGCTTGTTGGAGCTCTTGTGCAGAGAAGCTACGGATGGGAATAGACTTGCCATTGCAAGAGACAATTAGCTTCTCCAGTAATTTGCTTCCGTTCTCAAAAACGCTCTCTCTCTTTTCTCTCTTTCCTCATCTTTCTTACTCATTCTAAAGAAACTATCTCTAAACCAACTCCGCATATCTTGAATGTGGAACCTCGCTATCTCGCTAGCCTTTTGCCTGCTCTGCTCACAAGGAGTTTTTAGAATACTACTGTATAGCCATAGGGACGCTCAATGGCCATATATTGAGGTTACACGCTAAACCAAGTTCAGCTTTTCTCAGCAGCCATTCTAGAAGGCTCCTATGAGTCCTATCAATGTCCATTCCTATATATGGTATGAGCAACCAACGTGTGCACCTGTTACTCCATGGAGAGCCATATGTTTTGACCAAGATTGCTCCTTTTGACTGGTCTGACTCATATGTGTGCCCATGCTTTGACCAAGATTGCTTCTTTTCCATCATCATGCATCTCTGGTTCTTCTGACTTAATTCCCTCACTTTTTATTTATGGATTTTACTAAACAAGCTTGCAAGTTAAGTTAGCTGTGCAGGCAGGGTCACCAACTCTATGTGACTATGTTTCACATGACAATTGTCTTTAATAATTCCCTTTATGATGCGTGGAAAATTATATATACCGTGAATACTTTTCTTGGAAATACAATTAAGGCTGTGTTTGTTTCATGTAAATGATTTTCCGGAAAATACTTATTTTCCGGAAATGTTATTTTTCGGAAAGGAAAATAACTTTAAGTGTTTGGTTGCATTTCAGAAAATATTGTGAAAAATATTTTCTAGTGTTTGGTTATATGGGTGAAAATGCTATTTTCCTACACAGCAATTCATCCCACGGCAGGAAACACCGGCAATCAAAAACCACAACCACCAAAACACCACCACCACACCACCACAACAACAACAAAAATCAAAATCACACAGAAAACACATTTTCGCACCTGCCAAACAAATATTTCATCCCTCAATTCAAAAACACAAATAAAACCCAGGAAAATTATAAATCATAATCCGGTCACAGAGAGAAGAAGGAAGAGAGGGAGGACGATCGGTTTTGGGATCGAGGACGATTGGTTTTGGGGTGCGACGATCGCGATCGGGGACGACGAATCTGGGTTCGCGATTGGGGACGACGAATCGATGCTGCGACTGCGATCGCGATCAGCACGAAGGCGAAGTCGAAGGGCGAAGTCGAACGGCGAAGTAAACGGGCGAAGTCGAACGGCGAAGTCGAACGGCGAAGTCGACGGGCAAAGTCAAAGGCAAGATGGCGATCGGCGCGGCGCTGCGGCGATCAGACCCGGTGCTGCGACGATCGAGTCGTTCTTTCTCTCTCTTTCTCTCTGTCTTTCTCCCTTGCGCGTCTTCTTTCTCTCTGTCTTTCTCCCTCGTTCTCTCTCGCTCGTCGTTCTTTCTCGCTCGTCGTTCTTTCTCTCGCTCGTTCTCTCTCTCTCTCGTGTTGTGTTTTCTGTTTTTTCTCTCCCTCTCTCTGCGTTTTGCAAGACACGGAAATGAATTGAAGTGAAAATGAAGGCAGAAATTCATTTCCGTGGTCAAGGCTTCAAATTTCGGTCAACAGGAAATCAATTTCCGGAAAATAATGTTTTTCGTGACAGCCAAACGCAAAATTTTTCGGAAATTGATTTCCGAAATTGGTTTGAAGTCGAATCAAACGCACCCTAAGTTAAAGTTGATTCTCCCCAAAAAAAAAAAAAAGTAAAACAACGTCAAGTATGAGGTCTTATTGAGCAAGAAAAAATCAACTCCCTAAAGTCCAAAATTTCTTTTTCTTTCTAAAAGATGACAAAAACATCTTTTCCATCAATACATTTAGGGGTTACGAAGACTTTTGGGGCACAAAAGAAGATAAGAAATGTGGACAACTGGGGTGGGATACGTGGAATGCTAGAGAAGAAAAATCACACCCCCTTTTTCCCAACTTTTTCAACTTTCTTGCATTCACTCACTTTTCTACAAAAATAATATCACTTTACACACACATATATATATCCTTACCTTTATAAAGTTATATCCATCACATTAAAAAAAAACATATATGTTCTATAATATCACAATATCAAAGCTTCATGCACTTAAAAATAATTAAGATAATAACATGCATATAAATCCATAAAATTAATTATGAAATTAGGTTAGGGTGTTACAGGTACCTTGCTAAAGTGCAAAATGCCCAAGCTCAGTTTAAGGGTTTTATATTGAAGCAAATCCCAAGGGGATAGAATTCTCATGCAAATTCTCTAGCAATGTTGGCCATTTCGCTAGAGTCAAGTCTTCCTCGGGTTGTTATTTGTTGAGGAGATGGACAGCTCAAGTCTTACAAGGGTACCTTTGGTAGAGGCGTACAACCTCTGTGTGGGGTCGAGTTGGATGGACCCCATAGTAACTTTTTTGAAGTAAGGATCGTTGCCTAAAGACAAGTGCGAGGCAAAGAAGGTACGTAGAAGTGCCCATCGCTACTAGTTGTCTGAGGAGCAGAAGTTGTACAAGCGCTCTTACTCAGGACCATATTTGTTGTGCATACATCCAGAAGCAGTGGAGCCCTTGTTGGAAGAGTTGCATGAAAGCATATGTGGGAGTCATATAGGAGGAAGATCTTTAGCGCATAGGGCCCTCACTCAGGGGTACTAGTGGCCTAGCATGCGAAAAACCTCTCAAGATTATGCGAAGAAGTATGACTAATATCAGAGGTATGCCCCAAATATTCATCAGCCAGGGAGAATACTGAATCCATTGTCTAGCCCTTGACCGTTCGCTCAATGGGGCTTGGATATAGTGGGACCCTTTCCCCGAGCTATAGAGAACCGTAGATGGCTCCTCGTTGGCACGGACTACTTTACCAAGTGGGTGGAAGCCGAGCCCCTTGCCAATATTAGGGACATTGATGCTAAGAGGTTCATCTAGAGGAACATTGTCACTAGATTTGGAGTTCTTCACACACTGATCTCAGATAATGGTTTTCAATTTGACAGTAAAGCCTTTCAAAGATATTACGGGGAGTTAGGGATTAGGAACGGGTATTATACGCCTGCTTATCCTTAGGGGAATGGGCAAGCCTAGGCCACCAATAAGGTTATAATGTCTGGCCTGAAGAAAAGGTTGGATGATGCTAAAGGAAAATGGGTGGATGAACTGCCTCACGTGTTGTGGACTTATCGTACCACACCCCGAAGATCAACGAAAAGACCCCTTTTTCAATGACTTATGGGGTAGAGGCAGTAATTTCCCTTGAATCTAGATTCCTAACTCTAAGAACTGATCAGTTTAATGTTGAAGAGAACAACTGTTTACTCCTAAACAGCCTGGATGTGGTCGAGGAAAGAAGAGAGGTGGCAACGGTAAAGATGGCACATTACCAATAGAAACTTAAGCAGAGGTATGAAAGGGGGTGAAGTCTAGGCCATTGGCTCTCGGAGACTTGGTCTTGAGGAAAGTGGTGGGGATGGCCAAGAACCCTGCTTGGGGCAAGCTAGGCCCTAACTGGGAAGGGCCATATAGGATCACTTCCATTGCTGGCATTGGGGCCTACTACTTGGAAGATTTGGATGAAAATGTAATTCACTGCCCTTGAAATGTAAATAATCTACGACGTTATTATTATTAGTAATTTCTATTACCCTTCATATCTTGCCTGGTTATATCTTATTATGGATGTGTTTACTGAGACAATTGGTCCATTAAATATTCTAAGTGTTAAATAGAACCTAGGCCTTGTCTGGCTCCTCAGGTCACAAGTCTAGAGTAAATTAACATTGCAGAAAAAATTATAAGTGTTAAACAAAACATAGGCCTTGTCTGGCTCCTCGGGTCACAAGCTTAGGGTAAATTAACATTGTAGAAAAAATTCTAAGTGTTAAACAAAACTTAGGCCTTGTTTGGCTCCTCGGGTCACAAGCCTAGGGTAAATTGACATTGCAGAAAAAATGATAAGTGTTAAACAGAATTTAATTCTCGTTCGGCTCCTCGATTCACAAGCCTAGGTTAAATTAACATTGTATGAAATATTCTAAGTGTTGGATAGAGTTTGGATCTGACATAGCTCCTAAGGTCACAAATGGGGAACTGAGTGGGCCTTGAAAAAGGTTGCTTGAAGGAATAGAAAAGTAAACGCTGTGGGCATTTCCTCGGGTTTTTGAAGTAGTGTCAGCAAGTTTTCAAGTAAGTGTTGATTGATAAAATTGCTTAAGACCCATTGGTTAGTTTACTCTTTATGTTATGATAAAGTAGAAATTTGCCACGGTTTGATTGTTATGAAGGAAGGTAACGTAGTACGTAAAATGGCTAGCATAAAGTAAACAGTAAAAAAAAATGTACAAGTGT
Organism: Quercus lobata; assembly: GCF_001633185.2. Classification (NCBI taxonomy): domain Eukaryota; kingdom Viridiplantae; phylum Streptophyta; class Magnoliopsida; order Fagales; family Fagaceae; genus Quercus; species Quercus lobata. The sequence continues at coordinate 54,301,738 of NC_044914.1, forward strand.
AAAAAATAAACAAGCAAGGTTAACTTCAAACTTTTTTTCATTAAAGATAAGCGAACTGTGATACAATGAAAAAGGAAAAAAGGGGCACTAGCTATACAACAGCCCATTACAAAACTACCTAAGTATCTCCTAGACTAAGGCTAAGCTAGGCTGTTGACTCCTTCTCCTTGGTTCCTTTCTTCTCCTGCTCTTTTTCCTTCTTCTTCCTATTCAATTGCGCCACCTCGGCCACTTTCTCTTTGATCTCTATGTCCTACACATCAGCTGGAGGTGGTAGTTCTTTTTTCTTTTCTTTGCCCTTAGCCCAGGTAGGGGAGGGAACGTGATCAAGCTGAGCCGAGGAAGAAGGGGGAGTAGAGCTGGGGTTTGTTGGAGGCTGAGGGAGAGTAGGCGCCAAACGTAGAGTAGGAGGGTAGTACACCTTATCAGGAGTTCGAAGCTCTGATTTGGTGCTGACCCCCACAACGTTCAAGACTTGGCCCCACACTTCCAAGCAAAAGGCACGAGCAACATCTCTGAGTTGGGCAGTGAGGCAATTAACTGCCTTGGTCATGCTTACGTCATATGCTGCTTGCTTGGCCTGAACTTTCTCAGCCTCCTTGGTCTCCAATTGCTTCTTTATTTGTTTTAGCTCCACAACTGTGAGAGCCATTTTATTCTCGGCCCTCTTCTAGGCCTCCAAGGCGTCAGCCGCCTGCCTCTCATAGCCTTTGAAAGTAGACTCAGCGTTCTTCTAAGCCTTCTCCACTTCAGACAGCTAGGCAAGAGTCTCTTTCAACTTCTTGTCCACCTTTGCATGGGCTTTTTCTACGGCCTCTTATCCTTTCTTGGCCTTTCTTGCCACGTCTAAGGAGTGGGTCTACCCATTCCTCAGCCATGAAAGCGATTTGGACGGCCTAAAAAAAAAAAAAAAAAACAACGTAAGTAACATATAACGCATGAATAAGCTAACTATACGGTTAGATGGGATCAGTCATGTACCTTGGCCAAGTCCTACTTCAAAGCAAGGAAGACCTTGCACTTCCTGAAGGACCTCAACTCTACCATGTCCTCAGGCAGGCATAATGCCTTCTCCAAGCATTCTGCCACCAAGCCTAAGCTACCCTTTTTAGGGTCCTTTAGGTTGGCGTCATCAAGCACCGCTTGGCTGGGGGTTCAGCAATCTCCCCCTCTTCAGCATCCTCGGAGCCCTTGCCTCCTTGGCCCTATTTCCTCTTCTTGTCAGCGACATCAGCAGGTGATATGTGCATTGCAGCAGGAGTAGGAGGGCGGGGTGTCGCTGCTATAGTTGGGGAAAAGTCCCCAGTATGGGCTGCTAGCAAGACAAGCAAATTTAGGGTTTTCTCTTCAAAACCCATTTCTGCTAAAGTACATGTTATTGATGTGCTAAGAGCGTCCTCAAGGTAAAAAACCTCGAAGCCTTTTTCTATGACTTCTTGATGGATGGGCTTGGGGGTGGACTCTTTGGCCTCGTCGTCTAATGGGATGGGTGGTTCTTGAGAATAAAGGAGTCTAGCGGCTAAAAGAGCGGGGAGTTGGGCGTCCTGAGTCCCTACTAGCGGAGGTTCTGACAACAAGAAACCCAGTACGACTACATCTATTAAAGCCAAGCGGGGATCCCTGGCTTTAATAATGTTCTTCAGGGTCTAAAAGCTCTTGGGGACGGCTTGTAACCAAGGATGACGTGAGCTACCCAAAGTTGTCCGTCCTTGTGTAGGAAGATCTCTGCCTTGAAAATCCAGTTTAAGTCCTTAAAATTCACCAAGTGCTTGGCTGGGGTGGTGTGGTATTCATTTGCTAGATAAGACAAGAGGGGTTGTTAGTAAAAAATAAATAAAATAAATAAATAAATAAAAAATAAAAAAACGTTAACACTATTAAAGCTATGTAAAATCCTATGTGTGACCACGGTCCTCGAGAACACTACCTGGTTCCCCTTCTTGGGTAAGGCAGTGTATTCCATCATGCCAGCCTCCCGAGATAATAAGAAAATCTTCATCCATGCCTTTGCTTGGGTCAGGCAAGCAGGAGATTAGTCTAACGGCGAGAATCCTACACTTCATGTAGTATTTGGTTTTTTCCCCTTTCTGGCAATTGAATACCCAATTTACATCATGCCAAGTAAGGTTAGTCTCCATTCTACAGTTTAACGCATCTACACACCCGAGGATCCTAAAGATATTTGGGGAATATTGGGTCGGGGTTAACCTATAGTTTATTAAATAGTCCTTGGTTACCCTCTCCATGAGAAGTTCCATCCCACCTTCGATGAAGGCGATCATAGTAATGACAACGGATTCAGGAGGTTTGTTTAAGACTAACTACCCACCCTCTTCACAGTGTTGGATTTCAACACTGTTAGGGATCCTGTATTATGCCCTAAAGACTGCCCTAGCCTCGACAGTGTCCACTAACTTAGCATATCTACCCATGAAGTTTTGTGGTGTAAAACGTTAAACTTAATATATAAAAATTAAAATTAAAAAAAGGGAAATCAACACACCTATAAGTGAACGTGAAAAGTGCTCCTCAGGAGTTTTTTCTTCAACTTAGATCACTTAAATGTTCAAAATGAACCTCAGCCAACTCCAAGTTCTCCTTTTATAGGAGTGAAAAAATGAGCGATAAAATTCCCGCCTATAAATGAGGGGGAATGAGGACCGTAGGATCTTGATCGAGTCGTAGAACGTGAGGAGACAAACAGCCGCCTGAAGACATAAATGTGAGATCGTTAATTCCAAAGCATCAAGAGCGTGCAGAAGACAGGTGAAAGGACGTTAATACATGGGAACTCATATGGCGCGTGCATAGTTTACCTGTGAGACTAAAACTTTGCTTTTGTCTCATAAACAAATAGTGAACGTTTTAGGGGGCTATTATGGGTGCCCAAGGACCGAGGATGAAGTTGAAGAGTTGCAACATTGGTGTGGGAATGCCACCGGTCACGGGCCCGAGGAAGAAAGCCGCTCGAGGAAAGGAAGAAATGAATCAAGGTACTCTATAGTATTCTAAGTGGGAGCTAGAATTTGAAGAGAGAGAAAGTCAGTGGACATTAGGGAAGTTTCTGGTCTGGTGTAGCCTATTGCATTCACATTAAATAGTGGGCAATAGCTTTATCAGCCGCATTGATAAGGAAGTGACCTGAACAATGTAAGTCATAGCTAAGCAGATTCCTTCCACCATCTTCTTCAGATGTTAAAAGTGACAAGTGTAATGAAAGGAGGGATGTTAGGTGAGAATGGATGGTTGAGATATGATAGAGGGAGAAGTATATAAGGAAAAAAAGGAACATTGAGAAAGGGATCGAGATACAGGTATCAAAAAGACATAAGCACAAAAGGGAAGAAGAAGGAGAAGAGAGAGAGAGAGGATAGTGAACAGTGTAACTACTTGTACAAACTAAGCCTCCTCAGGTGAGCTTGTGGAGGGATATATACCCCTTTATTTTATAAGATTAACCTTTTCTTCTCTATCTTGATCCTCAGGCAGAGTCCCCTCTTGTTGTTCGTTTCCATCTTTTACAAATCCTATTGATTTGGGCTAAGGTTTAACTATGCAACTCACTGTTCTAAGTGGGCTTAGGCCACAAGATTTTTTGGTCCTTACAATCACTATATCATGAAATGTTCAAATTTTGTAAATAAATATAGTATGGTAAAATTACTACACTATTCTTATTGTCTTTCTATTTTTTCTATACAGAATAGAACACTAAATATTACAATTTTTTACTAGAAAAAGTATTGAAATATTGGAGAAAACTAGTAACAAAATACACAGCACATAGTAGCTGCCATCTAAGGAGATTATTACCATTGCTAGCTAGCCTTCTTAATCTCCCTCTCCTTCCTTAATAAAAGTTGGGTTAGAAGCTATGATTACTCCAAGTTATTGCATCAAATTGCAACATTTTTTTTAGATATAAACTGTTAACATTTTTTTAGTTACATTTTAAATTCTTTTGGGGGGAAAGTTACCTAATCAAATGCCTACTTGGTCTTTGTTACATTGTTCATATGACCTCTTATTTTAGAGAATTTTATTTCCTCTAAAGCACATAAAAATAATTGAATATCCATGATTTTAGATATTATGATTTTGAGAGCTATATATATATTTTTAATAAATTTGGATTTAGAATAGGTGCTCTCAACCCAAACATCTTTTCAACTTCTTCCTATATGTAAGTATACAAAAATGGACCGAAGTGAACACAAATGGATCGAATTGGACCAAATGGAATGAAGTGGACCGAATGAACAGCATAGGATTGAATGGGAACAAGGTAAACCGAATTGGACCAATGTGGACCAAATATGACAAAGTGGACCGTATAGGACTAAGGTGGACCATATAGGATAGAGTGGACTAATGTGAACCGTGAATCATATAGGACTGAAGTGGACTGGATAGGGCCAAATAAGAAAGAATGGATAAAATAGGACCAAAGTAGACGTAATAGACTAAATAGGACCAAATCAAACCAAATAGGACTAAAGTGGACCAAATAGAACCAATGTCAACTTAATAGAACCAAAGTGGGCAAAATGACTAAAAAGGACCATAATGTGGACTGAATAGAATCAAAGCGGATAGAATGGACTGAATAGGACCAAATTGGACCGAATAGCCCAAATAGGATTGAAGTGGACAAAAGTATGGACCGAATAGGACCAATTTGGACCAAATTAGACTGAAGTGGACAGAATAGGACTAATGTGGACCAAATGAACTAAATAGGACCACAATGGACCGAAGGGAAACAAAGTGGACCAAAGAGGACAGAACAGACCAAATAGGACCGAAGTGGACTGAATAAAACCAATATAGACCGAATAGGACTTTTGAATATTTATCATTTTATTGCATTTTTAGTACTCATATTTTTAATTTCTAATGTGGTTTTTTTTTTTTAACTAGAAAATAAAGAATTTAGTCCAAATATATTAAAATTTCGTACTTTTCAACCTGAAAATTAAGGACAAATAAAATAAAATTTTGAGTTAAACTTGAATAGGCAACCTAAAAAAAGAATCAATTTAATGCTAAATTAGTCCAAAATGAACCAAAGGAGACCGACATTGATTGTGTGGACCCAAGTATACCTAATTAGACTGAAAAGAAATTGTTTAATTTTTAAGAAGAACAAATTATCTTCAAAAAATTTACAGAACAAATAATACATTATATTACAATTACAAAATAATTATTTATTCATACACATCGCATGGGTCTGTGACTAGTAATAAGTAACAACCAGATCTAATTTTTCCAACAAAACTTAAACAGAACCAGCTATTGCCCAATTCCAACACAACATTTTGATTAAAATTGAATTCCTAACTCCCTTACAAAACTTAGAAAATTATTAGGTAGATTGGGAGTATTCTCCCTCCCTCTCACATGGGGTCCACCTCTATGTGAGAGGGAGGGAGTATACTCCCAAAGCACTCAATAACAACCCACAAAAATCAATACGAGAAGTCTAGTTTCAAACACTGCAATATTGCCTCTTCAGATGTTAACATTGCCATTGTGAACTCTTGCACTTCTCTGTTCCAGATGTGATAAACCATGGCAGCCAAAACTAATTTGAGAATAAATTGGGTCCAGAGCTGGCATAAAACCAGTGTTTTACACCAGCCAATGAGACCACGCCACATCATTATTTCAGTAAAATCCAAAAACACCTTAACGCAGACAATAACATCACTCTTAAGTGCTCGTTTGTTTCAGCTTTTAGAAGCTGAAACACACTTTTTGAAACCAAATAAATAAAATCTGCATTTGGTAAATTTTAAAATTTGTTTTTTTCTAAAAAAGCTACGTTTTCATTTGTGAAGGAAAAGCGCGTTTCGCAAAAGCAACCTTAAGCTCCATTGCAAAAAAGTACTAGTGCGTTTCATGTTACCGTTGAACAAATTTCCCAAATTGAACACTAGTTTTTCTTAAAAACCCAATTTTATCCCTTTGTTTATAACACAAATTTACTAAGTAACCCAATAATGAAATCAGAACCAAAAAAAAAAAAAACTAATCTGACCCATTTCTACTGCATGTCATTGGTATTAGGGAAGAGATCAAGCAGCAATGGGGAGGAAGACAGGTGGCGGTGAAGGCAAAGATCAAGCACCAATTTGACCCATTCCTCCCTTGGCGATTTCCCTCTCTATCTTCGTTTGATGAAAATCAAATGGTGTGGTGTATGTGATCTTTAAGTTTGTGTGTTTTGATGGGATAGAGGGAAAGAAATTTGCAGACAAAGTGGTAAGAGAAAAGAGAGAAAGGAAGAAGAAGAAAAAAAAAAAGAAAAAAAGTAAGCTCTGCAGAAACTGTAATGTTCTGGAGGAAGTGGTAGGGAAAAGCATTACTTGAGTAGTCTATTATTAAACTTGTGTAGATGATGCGGTAAAAGCATTACTTTTGTTGAGCTTATTGCTAGATAGTTGGAAAAACTTAGTTGTGTATATTACAATTCAGCTCCTAATGGTGTGATAACCGTGAGTATGATAAAATACAACATGTTCAATGAAGAGTTAAGGAAAGAACTAGGTATATATTTAGTTGGAGTTGCCATTATGTAAATAGTGTAATTGGTTCACTCATATAGCAGCTTTGGAACAGCTCAAAAAAGAAAAGGGAAGGTTGTTGCTAACCTTATATGTGATTGAATCAATTACACTATTTATTTCATCAGGGTAATTCCTACTAGAAGATCAGGATTAGACCACTTTCATCTAACAAGAACATAGATAATGAAAATGTTTGTGACTAGTGAAAGTAGATTATAAATGTTACACAGTCTCAAGCTTCTTTCAAATGATTCAAGGACCAATTCTGTTTCCAAAGTGTCACTTGCTGGGTAACATGACAAACATACCAACCTCATTTGTCTCAAACACCCATGGTTAATTTCTTCCACTATGTGGCTCACGACATTACATTCTTAATGATAAGCAACTGCATCCAAGATCATAGCCTGGGTCCTTGGTGCCTATGCACATAATGGGAAAGGATATGAAAAAAGTGAAAATGAAAGAACAAAAGAAATTGATACCATTCAAAAGCAAATGCAAGTGGGGCTCCTTGACTAGCAAAAGTCTCCACAGACAAGATTATTTTGCTTTGTTTATGTCTAGTGTCCGTTTGAAAACAGAGTTTTCTTCTAACATTTTAGCTTATTTATTTATATACAACTTCTTATTTTTAATGTTTCCTAAAAATAAATAAATAAATAAATAAAAATCTTATTTTTAAGCTTCACATGTTTATGTATAATTATACTTTAATCTACTTCTAGTAAATAAGCTTTTTGTCAAAAAGCTACTTCCAAAAACTCTACATATACAACAAATACATAATGAAGTGGAATTTTGATATATAAACTTTAAAGGGGTTACAAAAAGGCTGTGGTAGGCATGCTTTACTAATCAGAATTGAAGCCTTCAGAGAAAGCCAAGTTAATGAAAACGCAATATTTTCATAAGGTTCAGCATTAAATAAATAAATAAAAATTAAAAAAAGAAGAGCAACCCTATCCATTAATCTAAGCATCATTCATGGAGATCAAAATTTAGAACATGTTGACCTCTTGAGTCTTGATAATGACAACTCATTCTTCAATCTCTAACCTTGGAACACTTGATTGATAGAGCCCATTGAAAGGTCAATCTCTATCAAATTTTCTTCCTCATTCATCTCATTAATCTCTGCTAGGAGTTCCATTAAGCCTTGCTGCTGAAAAATAGACTCTGGCAAGAGATCTGGCAAATTTGATTGTGCCTTTTGCTTTGGCTCTTCATCTAGGCCACCAGACTTGCTGCCTGGGAGGGAGATTTCAATGAGGCTATCATCATCTTCATCAGAAACTGAACCATCTGAGATTGCTAGATCTTGATCCATATGGTTGGAACACATCAAATTGACCTCAAAATTTTCACCAATTAAGGAATCATTGCTGCTTTCACTGTCTGAAGGAAAAAGAGTATCTGGGGGTGACTCAACTTTGTACTCATGCATCACACCAACTTCATTTTGTTGGGTAACCTCAGGTTGGATTGCTGTTTCTAGAAGTGGCTGTGGTGTCTGAGTCTGACCAACTTCCTTTCCAAGTAGGTGTTTCTGGTCACAGATGTGACCCTCATCTTGGACTGGATTCTCATCCAAAATCACATTTTTCTTTCTGAATGTGACAACAAACAAAGTTGATAGAACCAAAATTGGAATGGTAACAAGGGAGGGATAGAACCCAAAACTGAGAAAGTAAGCAAAGACTGGAACAAGGACTGCAACACATAGCAATGAGGTTCTGGAAAACCACATTAAGGAACAGATTTGATTCTCAGCTGGTTTTTCCATTTTCATATACTCATCAAAGAAGACGAAAGAGAAGGACCTAACCAAGTAGAAACTTTTAGGGGTAGCAAAAGAGACTTTCCAGAGCTAAAAGATTTTCTGGAGCAAAAAAGTAACAAACTTTAATTTTTCTTATAAACTAATATTGTTGCTCATATATCAAGAAATGAGCAACAGAAATGGGAGTGAGTTGAACAATCAATCCCAAGTAGAAAGATGACATGAATATAGAACAAGACCAGCTGCATTTACCTGACTGAGCTTCCAAGGAAAAATGCAAGTAACCCTATGGTAATGAGCTCTAGTAAGACTTTGGCACTGAAATTACTAGCCCCTTTAGTTTCCCTCCCTTGCACAGCCTTTACTTTAAAGACCTAGCAAATATGGTATTTTTTTTGTTTTCTCTTACACCAAACAGTCTGGTCTTATCTGCAACTGATTCTCTTGAAAGAAGCAAAACCCTTGTTTTCCATTATCATTTTACAACCTCAAAGCCTAGGAATTACCAAATCATGTACAACACATCTGTGCTCCCCACATGGCACGATGAGACCCTTCAAAACAAAACCCATTAGCAGAAACGAGATATCCATATACAGTACTTCAAGGTAAATAAATAAAATAATATAAAAAGGAAAATCCTTACTAGTCACTTTAATCTTTTTCACAACCAAACAAAAAAAGTCAATATACTCAAAAGGGTCACTTCAAAGTCAATTTTCCTTAAAGATTACCTTTTGTGTACAACAAATTTTCCCAGTAAACAAACATCAATTAATCAGTTTTTATTTTTTTATTTTTTTGGGGTTTCACAACACTATTCTAAAGCCGGCCAAATATCTGTAGAAATGAAAAATTAGTGCTTGACTCGAAATAATAGCACCCTGCAGTTTTGTCAGAACTCAGAAATCCAATTATAAAAGAGAACTGTGCTCACTGATTATGACCCATTTTCTACTGTCTGCATTAAAAGCCATCAATTGGAGGTACATTTCTATTTCTACTTATCCTCCAAGTTTTTAGTGGAAGCCCATTTCCTTGAAGAGACCTTTCGGCTAGTTTGGTCAGGTTCCACTACTCCTTTGTTCTCACAAGCAAACAGAGCTGATAAAAGGGGCAGGTGCAAAGTATCCGCTGCATTAATTTGAAAATTTCATGCATTCGATAATCTATTTACGAGGTGTCATCTAGTTAGTGTGATACAAATATTCCACTAAATTTCATCCCAAAATATTGCTAAATTGGCTTCACAGAACAAAACAGGAAAAAAGAAAAGAACAGGTTCTCTCAAAATGTGACCAAAACATAATAAACAAAGCAATTCTATGTCATGTTAAGGATAATGTATATATTTCATGCACTTGATATAAGCATCTTTCCTTTTAAAATGACCGAGTTCTGCACAACTATGAAATTCACACACCCTGAAAGGGGAAGAATCCATACATTGAATGCATAAAATAAATATTGCATGTCAAGGTTCCATCTAAGGTCCAAAATATTTTGGAAAGTGACAAAAGAAAAGGGGAAAGTAGATGGGAGAAATGCATAGGAGAAACAAATTTTGACAGCAAAAAGGTTCCACTATAAATGTCATCACATAAAATGTCAAATTTGCTTCTAAAAAAATCTTCATAAAAATATATTTTTTTTATTAAAAAAAAAGGTGCTTTCCAAAATGTGACCATAACAAAGCACTCATAAGCTTATGTTATGTTAAGGATCGCATTTGAAATTGAAAAAATTCTTTAGAAGTTTGAATTGTTTGAAGTGAGTAGGCAAAATTATGGAAAAAGACGAAAGGAAAAGGTAAAAAAAAAAAAAAAAAAAAAGTAGATGGGCAAAAACGCATAGCAAAAAGAAAAATTGACAGCAAAAAAGAAGTGTCCCTATTAGATTTTTCCACTTTATTTTGTTGAAACATTTCCTCAGCCTAATCATTTTCCCGTGCAAGAAAAGCAATTATGATTATTAAAAAATAAAAAAAAAAAAATTCAAAATATATGCTGTCAAAGTCTTGTTAATCCATGTCCAGGTAACAAGGCATCACTAACAACATGGGTGCTTTTTTTTGTGGAGACTTGGGTGCATTTTAACTGTGACTCTCTTAACTCAATGACAAAAGCTAGTGGAAGGTGACATTACCCTAGTTTAAAGATAAATTAAAAAGGTATGCACTCTAATATTTATGTTCCAATTAAGATTCCTCTTCGTTTCTCAAAAAATAAATAAGATTCCTCTTCATTTATGAGAAACTGAGAAGAATATGTTTTTGATATTATAAAATAGGCTAAATTACAAATTAGAACCCTTGACTTTGAGTGGTTTTAGGTTTTTAGATTCAATTTTTTAAGTTTCATATTTTTTATTCTAGTCCTTTAATTTCTATTCTTTCTTTCTTTCTTTTTTTTTCTTTCTTTTTTCCTTTTTTCTTTTTGGTTACGTAACTTGTATTCATTTTCAATATAGTCTTTTCATCCAATCCGCCCTAGCTATTACATCCACTAAAACGACATATTTTAAAGTAAAAATCACTAAAACTAACGGCAAATAGAACTAGATAGAATAATTAAATTTAAAAAAAAATTAAAATTAAAGAACTAAAATGAAAATAAAATAAACTTAAAAAACTGAATTAAAAATATTTCATAATTAGAGGAGGTAATTTGTAATTTAATCTATAAAATATTGTCCTAATTTGGGGGATAGTGTAAAATACTATTGAATTACCAAAAAAAAAAAAAAAAATTGTTCATGATGTTAACTAAAACGCCTCACGTCACTAAGGACAATATAAAGTTAGATGAGGCAGCAGCATTTGTGGACATTTTAATATGTCATTCATAATGTAATAGTAGTATTTTTCCTTATAGTTTTACTCTTGTCATTTCAAGCAAAAAACAGCAGTAATGATCCATTAGATGAATTTTTACCACTCAGAACAATTTGCTTGACTCATGCTGCATTCTCAAGTTTATGATTATAGAATAGGGACAAGATAATGACTTTAATTATTACCATGCGTAACAAGGAATAATACTAGAAATCTAACACACTTTTTTATATATAAGATTAGCTTCTTCTTCTTTTTCTTTTAATCTTTTTATACTATGTGTGCGTTTTGGATTAGGATTAAAAATTAAAATTATTTCACTATTTAGATTATTTTGTTACTATTCAAGGGTTTCAGTGCACTTTTTGACACTATTCATGGGCCCCACTGTACTATTTCAACTAACTTTTACCTTTATTTATAGTATTTTCAATAATAATTTTTTAATTTCTGTAAAATAAATGATATCCAAACACTCACTATATATAAGATTAGCTTGGTTCCTGTTCGAGTCAGGTTAAGATATCTTTAAAAAACAATTGAATCTTTAATGTGTCGGTGGCCACACAATTAATTTACTCGAAACTCACAATCCTTATTTTCCACCGAAGGAATTAAAGTAGTGAGAATCACTAGGTCCCACTTAGAGATTGACCTCCACTAAGGTTTCATTATCAACTTTTTTTTTTTTTTTGAGAATCTGGTTTCATTATCAACTTCATCTTCTTAATCTACTCTATTATAATTTGAGTAACATTAATTAATGCTTACTTCTTAAATATCTTATACTAAAACAGCTCCTAACGATTTAGGGTTTGGCAATTCTATGTCCTCTGACTTTGTCACTTGGGACTGATCGTCTGTATTTCTGCATTATGTTCTAAGGGTTGGGAATTTAGGATGTTTACTTGTTTAGAGTTTACCCATTAAAAATTTAAAACTGTACTAAATTGGGTTTAAACGTCATGACATAGATTTGAGGCGAGTTTAGATTGTTAAAAGTCTTAAGTCTTGTACCTCAACAATTGGTTGTAAATAAAAAACATTTGTTTATGTTCTACCAATTATTTTGCCGATAACAAATGTTGGGTAGTCAAGTCCCTTCTTTTTCTTTTTCTTTTTGTCGAGGAAAATCAAGTCCAATTAAAATGAGTACTCTTTCTTTTTCTCTTTCTTTTTTTTTGATAAGTAAATGAGTACTCAATACCACAGTTAAAAAGATAAAATATAAACTTTAATTTAATAAATAATAGTGTGTACGCATCAAGGGAAAATGAAGTATCCAAATAGATAATTCAACTAAGATAATTAAATGAGGATATTTATCCCATATTAGTTGTGTGTATCTAGTGTCCGCTATTTATAACCCTAATCTAAACTTTTTGTAGTTGCACTCTGATTATGTAATGTATTATAAACTTTGTTTAAAACACTATTATTAGTATTTTCGTGTGTATTCTAATAAGTATTACTATTTACTAAAAAAAAAAAACTAAGGTAATTAAATATTGAAATATAAAATCAACATAAATATTATTTTAAAATTTGATTTTAGTATGCATTGAGATTAGTTTTTTGTTGATCTGATGAAAGTGATAGTTGTAACTAAAAATAATGAGAATTTAAAAGGTTATACTTAAACAAATAAGTTAAAAATTGAAAAAAAAAATTAAAATCTAATTCAAATGACCATTCATTTTGATAAAAAAAAAAACCTTGAATTGTATCGCATAGACAATATACCGTGTTTAATATGTCTACTCTTAGTAAAATTTAGAATTTTGATAAAGAATAATGTCAAGAGTTAAAAAAATTTACAAGATTTTTTTTGTAACTTGTTAAGGATACAAGTTTTGATTGGTTCACCACTTTTACATGATTCCACAATTGAAATTAATTATATTATGCACCAATCACAACAAAGGCACATCATCAACTTTATAAAAAAAAAAAATTATAGAAATTTGGCTAAAATTCAATTTAGTACATTGACTTGTACTTCAATTGTCAAAATAGTTCTTAAGGTTTAATTTTTGTCAATTTAGTTTCTTACTGTGTTAAAAATAATTAATCTAGTTATTTTGCCCAAATCTATTAGCAAATAAAATCATTTAAATTTTTTTATTATAAATTTAAAATAAAGATATTTATGAAATTCATCATTTAATAAATCTCTTTTTTTATGAGTATTTAAAAAAATAGAAAAGAAAAAAATAAATTAACCTTATCATATAGACCATAAACTACACTTAACATGTCTACTCGTACTTAAATCTAAAATTTACTTGTTAAGAGCTTTATTAGTTAACTAGTTGGCATCTTCGGATGTTTTTAATAGGGACATTCAAGATTCAAATTCTCCCACTCTAACTATCAAATTATAAAAATAAAAAACAAAATCTAAATTATGATAAAGAAAAACATTTTTTTTTAATTTAGAAAACAATATTATATAATTAAAAAAAGAATGTTATGAACACAATATTTTGCACAACTTGTTAGTTTTGATTGATGCAACATCATTCTCATAGGTTATTTTATTGAGAATTTTTTTTACTATACATCAATCACAATAAATTACCTAAACAATTTTTGAAAAAAAAAAAAAAAAAAACTAAACATCTTGTGTTGCTGATTTACTTTACGAGTTATGTTAATCGAAATCCTTAAAGTAATAATTAATAAATCATTTTAGAAAAATTTAATATCACTTTTATTAAAAATATAAAAATCACATTTTTTTTCTTTTTCCATAAAAAGTTTTTAAAAATTTTTTTTAAACTAATGTACTTAAAATATCCGATAACACTTCCCTTGCTGTATTAAATTAATATCCATGCAGATGTATCAATGCCAGGTGCTCCATATTCTCTCCTAAACCCCAAATCACCACCACTAATCAAGCATAAAAAAACCAAGTCAACTAAATTCCAGCAATCCATGAAATGACGAAATCACCCTCAGTCCCTTCCAACAACGTAAACCAAAACTATAGGGGCATATTCGGTGATAAGAAATTAAAATCCAAATTGGGACTAGTAGGAGCAATCTAGGGTTAGGGTTTAAAATCGAATTAGTACAAAGCTTCCAAATTTGGGGTTGGGAGTGATTGATTCTTTGGGGTTTTTCACTATAAAGCTCTGAACTTTGCGTTGTGTAGTGAATCGGACGGCTCAGAAGCTCGCTCTGAGGTTTTTTGGTTTCTTATTGGGCGTGAGATTGTGATTCTCTCTCTGGGCTTTAGCGCCCTGAGGCACCGTTGAAATCCATGATCATCAGCGTCTCATGGATCCGTCTACAGTGCCAACCACTCCTCCAGTTGAAGAAGAAGATGAGTGGGGTATCACTTTTTTTTTTTTTTCAATTTTTTTTAAAAAGATTTTGTCACTAACCCATTATTTGGTTGCTGAGAAAATGTGGGAAAGAAGAGGAAAGCTTTTGTATTTTGGGTTTTCTGGATTTATGTCTACATGTCTTGACGTAATTATTCAATTATGCTATTGTGTTATGAGTGTAGTATTTCATTTGAAAATTGTTGGTTTCACTATGCTTTTTTTTTTATTACACTAACACGCCACAACCAAAACTGCATGCAACAGTTAGTTTCACTATGCATGGTTTTTGGTGATGGCGTTGCAATTGGATGTGTTAGTGTATAGTTGTTGATGCGCAGGGCTTGTGATTTGGATTTGGATTTGTGGGTCTTATTGATTTTTATTGGTGGAGTTATGAGTTTGGTGTTGCATGAATATTTGGAATTGGGCATGTTTGTATTGTGTGATTTCTCAGTTTTGGACTGCATTGTGTTAAAGTTTTTCTTTTTAACCCATCAGTGTTAAATTGGGTATGTGTGGGCATTAGAGGTTTTTTTTAAAAAAAAATGTATTTAGTATTTGACTTTGTCTCAGGAGCTGTCTGCACATTTCAAATTGCAGAAAAGTTTTGTTCTGACAAGAATTGTAGATAAGTTGAAATACTTTAAGGGGTTTTCTTTAGACATTAGAGTTGAAGAGATTAAATTGTTGTATTAGAAAGATGACCATCTCTAATGTGTCAAAAATGTCTTTTACTTGGCCAATAAATAATTTCTTATCTATTGATATAGCTAAATCATTGAACCTGGGAAAGAAATAGGGACCTGAAATCAGAAGTTATATATTACCTAAAATTTATGAAGGGAATGAGTATATGCCTAAAAAGTTGTTTATTCATTGTCACGAAAAAGAAATTGAGAATATGTGGCCTACTGATTTGATATCTTTCATTCCTGATGCTATTATGTTTATTTGATGGGAATAAATATAATACTGTTAAATGAGTTTCCATTCTAATGAACATGGGTGAATATAGTTAGCTGAGGATTAAGTTGTTAGTGTGAGGGAAACATCATAAATGCAATGTTTCTTGCTTACATGCATGCGCTGAGCTATAGTTGGCACTATATTACACATAAATGTCAGATCATCTGTTAATATATGGTTTTTTGCAGTGCAATTATGCTTGAGTTTCCTGTCAAAGTGGAGGCTGTTATGTCCCCGGAAGAGTTTATTATTGTTTCAATGGGCCATTTCCACATATTTTTACTAACTCATGTCCTGTAGTTCATTTAGTGGGTTTAGTAGATTGACCATAAATTAGACTTAGTGATCTTTAAGCTTTGTTTGCACATACATCTTACATTAGGATGATTGGAACTCCATGTGTATGAGCTTGGTCCTTTGAAGTTTATAACTACCTAATGTTCATAACTCTAACGTATGTTTCTGAATTTGTTTGTTGTGTCTTGGGGTCACACATGATGATTATTATGTGATTAATCATTGACGGGCTAATCTTTTCACAAGGACAATTTGTATCATCCATTCCTATGCTTTTTCGCTTTCACTTTTTCCTAAGCAATTAAATGAATTATTCATTATTTACTATATATGTATATGTTGTTTCCCATTTTCTTTTTTCTTTTTTTTTTTGTTGATATGGCTATGCAGTCTCTGTCTTTCCATCTTTTAGAAGACATAGTAAGAATATGAGTAATTATTCAGTAGAGAATGTTATGAGTAGAGGATTCAGCATAGAACATAATGCCTTTCATGGCACTTGATAAATTTGGAGTCTTTGTAATCTTTGAATTGCTCTAATTTGTAGTTGAGTTTGATATTTTTTTAATTGTTAAAATCTCATTTATCCTGTTTACCAATTGAAGTATAGTAAATATTAAGTTTCTTTCTTTGGCGTAAGTATTGTTCATTTAGATGGGAGTAATATGCAGCCTTCTCACAGGCCATACCTGATGAATTGACATGTAACTAATTAGGTGGACCGTTTGTGGTCTGCAAGAGTGGAAGGTGTAACATCTATCACTGTCTCAAGGAACAATGTCTTTAGTAGTGTCATTACTTGTTACATCATTAGTAATTATCATATTGGAGAGAGAGAGTGTTTTCATCTTGTTATAATATCCCTTGTAGTTTGTATTCACAGATTGATTTGGTAGTTTAACCTTATATGTTAGTGTAATAGTGAGTAAATGTGATGGTAATTGTGATCATGATGAATATGTTCTTTCACTTTTCAGTGACCTTTTTTTGTGACTAATCAATTTTTTAAAAAAATGGGTTTGTGTAGGTGTCATCAGCTTTAACATCTCTAAATTTTTTAAGGTGTCTCTTATTGTGCTGACATTAATCTATGGCCTTTATATGCATCAGACACTGATGGATTCGTGATTCCAAGCTTGGAAATAGGAGACTTAGATCGGAGTAAAACAGATGTTTCAGAAGTAGAAGCCTCAAAACCTCCTTCTCCAAAGGTCATCCTACACTATTCATTACCAAAGAAAAGAAAAAAAATATTGTCTATAGATTATGTATTTAAGTCTGTATTTTAAAATCTGTGTTTTGTTCACTTTTGCAGGCCAAAAAAGAAGAGAATATCTACCTAGGTCCACACGGAGCACCTCCTTCGCAGTCAAAGCAGCAAGAGCCAAATTCTGCTGGTCGTAAGCAGCGGTTCAAGCAAAAATTGAAGGAAGCAGATGAGAGGACCAGTGGGACAGGTCGGGAGAATAAGTTAGAGAGTCTCAGAGAACTTGTGGGTGGTGGCAAAGCCACCGGCAACATGACAAAGGGCTCTACCAGGGATTGGCTGGACCCACATTGTCATGAGTCTCAGTTTGAGAAGTGGAATCCCCAGTGAGTGGAATATTTGAGAGCTTTTTAAACTTGGTACACAGGGTTATCTTTGGAGACTGAATTTATAAAAGTTTATGTATTTTGACAATAAATTTTCAACTAGGCCTTTGAGATTTGCTTTTGCTGCGAAAGATTCTTTCAGTAGCATTTCCGATGTTTGGGTTGTATTTGCTGCAGTTGGTGTTCGGCCCTTCTCTTATTTTGGGCTCCTTCCACTTTGAGTTTGGATCACTGTTGGATCTTGAAAAAGAAAATGATGATAATAACCTCAAGCGGAATTTTGCTTGTTCTTTAAAACCCCAGGATTATGGCTTGAAAACCTTGAATGAGGTGGCCCATGTGTGGTAATGTCCAAATGTATTCAGTTAGCAAAGCTGAAGCCAACTATACTTTGAATTAAATCTTGAGTAAAAGCTTAATTGACTGGCACCCTCTTGCCTCTAACTATCAAATTATCAAAACTTTCACCTAAAGCTTATGCTGACCTTGTGGTGCGGACACCACATGATGGCACATCTGTAGAGGTTATCTTTATCATTTATATTATTTTTATTTGGGTTTATCTTGAGTATTAGATTAGTATTTGAGATTATTAGGATTATCGTATTAGTATTTGAGATTGTTTAGGATTTGTTTAGGAGAGTTTATCTTTATAATTATGATTCCTGGAAGCTGTATATAAAGCTCCAGATGGTTCCTTTTGTATTTTACAGACTACTATTATCATTATTGAGATTATTTGCATTGATTTGTTTGGTGGTGATTCCAAACACCTTAGGTGGGAAGCCTAAGGTTTTACGATAGGACTAATCTAGGTGGGAAGCCTAGGTTGTCCTGCATTAACTTGGTATCAGAGCCTAACCCGATCTTCCCTTTCAGCAACCAAAATCATGACTGACATCCCACACCCACACCCACACTCACCATCAACAAACAAATCAACCTCCAAACATGCCATTACTCAAATACTTACCCCCACGAGATTTGCAAACCAAAGCAACCCAAGTCCCTGCCTCACGAGATCTGCAAACCAGAACCTGAACCAATCTGTACCATATACCCGCTTTGGCCACAAGAATTCTTCATCCCAAAACCAACAGAGAAACCCACTACTCCCTCCAAGCCTGTGACCCCCATTCGTGCCCGACTTTAGGACCACCACCGGAAAATAAATAAATAAATAAATAAATTAGACCCACAACTTCAAACCGCTAGATTGAGAACAAGAAAGTTGAAAGCCACCACCAAGTCGCTGATCCCATCAACGGAATGACGCCATCACACAACCCGCCGTCGACACGCCGTCACCTTCGCTCCCACCATGCCGCTTCACGGGTTCTGAGATCTGACTCACCAGTTCCGATCTCCACCTTCGAGTGCCGCTGACAGTCATCGCCGACGAGCCCAGCTGCCTCTTCGCCGTCAACTCCAAAGATGTTTCGTGTTTGCTCCGCTATCTCTTTTAGTTTTCCGTTGTTTCTATTTTCTCTAGTTTCGGTGTTTAGTTTTGTTTGAACTTGGCAGATAAGGACTTTAGCTTTATATTCTAGTTCTTTCTTTATTGTATTATTATATTTGAAAATAAAATTAAAAAAAAAAAAAAAAACATTCAAGTCAGGTCAAGTAGAAGCTTCAAGAAAGTCCCAGTGAAGGCCAACAAGCCAAATTTCCACTTCCACTACACTACACGTGAGGCCCAATTTCCCTATTGATTAGTAGTGTGACCCACTATCCAGTGAGGCCCAGATTGTTAAGTCAGCCCAACCAAGGTGTGGACTTTCCAAACTTAATGGATTGAAATGCACTTTCAGATTTAATATCAATATGTTTACTATGTGCCTCAACTTTACCTTAACATGCTACTGCCTTTGTCCTTTGTTTTGCTTAAATTTTCACATGAATTTATTATTTTAGTTGCTGGTTTATTTTCTTTCAACATTTTATTTTAGCCAAAAAAAAAAAATTCCACCAAAAAAAAAAAAAAATCCTTTAAAGTAATTACTTCTCAGTATTAGTGGTTGAACTAGCCTAATCACATTGTCATAATTAGGTCCTTTTTAATTTAATTCTTGTTGAAGCTAGTACTGCTTGAATGCAACAACCTATGGAATTCATGACTTCTCTTCACATATAATTTAACTTGAGTATTATCCTTACTATTCACTTGCTAGAATTAGTTTGTTGATCTCTTTGCATGCATTTGCGTAGTAGTCGTCTAGTAACTAGTTCTAAAGAACAATCTAATTCCAAATCAGAGTCTAGTTCTGAATCCCAGTCTAGTCCACAATCCCGCCTAAACATGGATCCTCCTCCCCAAGATGAATTAAGACAAGCCATTGCAGAGCTTACTGCCCGTCTAGGCCACTTAAAGGCTAGGTATGACGAGGAAAATGCAAATAATGGCAGAAATAATAATAGGCATGGCCCTTACCCCAGGCAAGACCATAGAGACAATGAAGACAACTCTGCTAAGCATATCAAAGTAGAGGCTCCTACCTTCGATGGTGTTAGGAACCCTCAGGTCTACAATGATTGGGTGCGAGAGATGGAGCATTTTTTTGAGTGGTATGACCTGTCTGAGGATAGAAAGGTTTGGTTTGCCAAAATGAAACTTGTAGGAAGAGCAAAACTCCATTGGGATAGTGTTGTCAACCACCTCCGTAAGACCCGCCAATCACCCATAACTCTTTGGGAAGAAATGAAGGCCAAGTTCAATGAAAAGTACTTCCCAGTCTCTCATCAAGGCAACTTGTTGGATCAATGGCATGATTTGAGACAAGACAATAGGTCTGCTACTAAGTACGTAGAACAATTTGAAGAGTACAGGATACGTAGCAATGCAACTGAGGATGAGCCAATTACCTTGAGTAGATTTAGGAAAGGTCTTAATTATGATCTTCAAAGAGAATTGGTGGCTCGACAAATCTCAACTCTTGATGATGCTTATACCTTAGTACAAGATTTAAAGCTGATCCTTAGGCCCCAAGGTGGAAGGAGATTTGACAATCGCATGTTGCCTCGCAACAATTTTGATGGTCCCCAAGGTAGATACCTCCAAGGTACCTAAAATAGGCCTTATCTCAACAACAGACCCTTACACTTAAAAGAAAATCCTCAGGGTAAATACCAACTAGGTCCTCAAACTAGACCCAATCCCAACAATAGGCCCTTACGCCCAGAAGACAAAGGGAAGAGTGTGGTTAGAGAGACATTTAGACCAAATTCTAGAATCCAGTGCTTTAAGTGTCAAGGCTTTGGTCATATGGCTACCCAATGTCCTAATAAGACTTTGTTGATTGAAGAATTGGATGGAGAGGAAGAGGTAGAAGAAGTAGTCTATGAGCCTAACACTGAAGACATTGTAGAAATAGGAGAGGATGATTCCACCCAATTAGCTTCATTAGAGCCCTACCATCTTTTGATAACCTCAATGAAGGTAGTCTTGATACTCCTATAATGAGTGTTGTTAGGTGTGCTCTAGCACAGTCCGAAGAAAGTGATGATTGGAAAAGAAATACTATCTTCCAAACCTTTGTCAAGTGTGGAACCACAAATTGCAAGGTTATCATTGACAGTGGAAGTTGCATTAATGCAGTTTCTTCTAAACTTGTCTCCCTCCTAGGTTTGAAGTTAGTTGCCCATCTTAAGCCCTATAAGGTTTGTTGGGTAGATGATTCATCTATCACCATCAAGGATAGGTGTCTTGTTCCTATTCATATCCTTTCATACAAGGCTCAGATTTCATATGATGTGATTCCAATGGATGTAGGACACATTTTTGGGACGACCATGGGTCTATGATTTAGATGTCACTCTTTATGGTCGCTCGAACTCTTGTTCCTTCATGCACAATGGACAAAGGATTAAGCTTAACCTAGTCAAAACTAAGTTTGTTAGTGCAAGTAAGGCTAGAGAAGAGCCCAAAAAGCAAAGTATGAACCTCATTAGTCCAAAAGAACTTGAAAGAGCTGTCAATCAAGACTCCATCATCTTTGCTATGGTTGTTAAGGAAATTGCACTAGATAACTTTGAAGAACCAAGAAAAGAAGTATGGTCAGTGCTTCAAGAGTTCCAAGATGTTTTCCCTAAGGAGCTTCCAAATCAATTGCCTCCTATGCATGATATTCAACACGCCATAGGTCTTGTCCCGGGAGCAGCACTCCCAAATTTGCCCCACTATAGAATGAGCCCTCCTCACATGATGAGATGGTTAGACAAATGGATGAGCTTTTGCACAAAGGACTTATGCGTGAAAGCTTAAGCCCATGTGCAATCCCTACACTCTTGACCCCAAAGAAAGATGGATCCTGGAGAATATGCGTGGATAGTCGCGCAATCAATAAGATTACTGTGAAGTATCGTTTTCCTATCCCTAGGTTAGATGATATGTTTGATATGATGTCAGGAGCCACAATCTTTTCGAAGATTGATTTGAAAAGTGGATACCACCAGATTAGGATTCGCCCAGGTGATGAATGGAAGACTGCTTTTAAGACAAAGGATGTTCTATATGAGTGGTTGTGATACCTTTTGGGTTATCAAATGCTCCTAGTACTTTTATGAGAATGATGACATGAGTACTAAGGCTTTTCATGGGCAAATTTGTGGTATTGTACTTTGATGACATCCTCATTTATAGTAACTCAAAAGAGCAACATTTGGACCATCTTAAACAAGTTTGTTCCACTTTGAGGAGAGAAAACTTGTATGCCAACCTAAAGAAATGCTCTTTCTTCATTGATAGTGTCATTTTCTTAGGTTTTGTGGTTTCATCTAAAGAAGTTTCTGCTGACCTACAAAAGGTCAAGGCCATAATGGATTGGCCCGAACCCAAGAACATTAATGAGGTTCGCAGTTTTCATGGGCTTGCAACTTTCTATCGCTGCTTCATACGTGGATTTAGTACAATCATGGCACCAATCACTAATTGTATGAAGCAAGGCGAATTCCAATGGTCAAATGTTACTGGTAAAGCATTTCAAGAAATCAAGAAGAAGAAGACAGAAGCACCGGTGATGCGCCTACCAGACTTTGATAAGGTCTTTGAAGTGGAATGTGATGCGTCTGGTGTAGGCATAGGAGGAGTTCTTAGCCAAGATTGTCACCCTATAGCTTACTTTATTGAGAAATTAAATGAGGCTAAGAAGAAGTATTCAACATATGACAAAGAACTTTATGCTGTGGTACAAGCTTTAAGATATTGGAGCCATTATTTGACAACCCATGAGTTTGTCATTTATTCGGATCATGATGCTCTCCGCCACATCAATTCCCAAAAGAAATTAAATGCTTGACACGTCCCTTGGGTTGAGTTTTTGCAAAGATTCTCTTTTGTTTTGAGACATAAATCTGGTGTTGAGAATAATGTAGTTGACGCTTTGAGTCGCCGAGTCACCTTACTTTCTGTGATGAGCACAAAAGTCATAGGGTTTGAAAAGTTGCAAGAGGAGTATGAATCTTGCCCAGATTTTGGAGAAGTGTACACTACACTTAAGACTGAGCATCTTCAGGTTGTTGATGATTTTATCCTCCGAGATGGCTACTTGTTTAAAGCCAATAAGCTTTGTATCCCCCGCACATTAGTTAGAGACTTTTTGGTTTGGGAAGTGCAGCGGGAGGACTTTCAGGACATTTTGGACGTGATAAGACAATTGAAGAGGTAGAGAGGCAATTCTATTGGCCAAGTCTTAAGAGGGATGTTGCCAAGATAATTGGTCAATGTCGTCAATGTCAACTAGCTAAGCATTGCAAGCAAAATACTGGCCTTTACACTCCTTTACCAGTTCCATACCGTCCTTGGGAAGTTTGATTCCATCCTTGTAGTGATAAACCGGTTCTCTAAGATGGCTCACTTTCTTCCATGCTCTAAGACTTCTGATGCATCCAAGGTAGCCAAGATTTTCTTTGATGAGATTGTTAAGTTGTATGGGTTGCCTAAATCAATTGTGTCAAATAGGGATGTTAAATTCATGAGCTATTTTTGGAAGACCCTTTGGCACATGATGGGAACAAAGTTGAAATTCTCCACAGCATACCAACCTCAAACTAATGGTCAAACTGAGGTTGTCAATAGGAGTCTAGGAAATCTTTAAGGTGTCTCATAGGTGAGAATGGTAAGACTTGGGAATCTATACTCCCTGTAGCCCAATTTGCTTACAATAACTCAATCAATAAGTCCATAGGTATGAGCCCATTTGAAGTTGTTCATGGTTATACACCTAGGAGACCTTTAGACCTTCTCCCAATGTCTTTACATGATAGGGTTTCTGTGTCTGCAGTAGAGTTTGCTAGTCACATGCATGAGTTGCATAAAGAGATCAACAAACGAATTCATGCTAGTAATCTTAAGTATAAGACTCAGGCTGATTTACATCGACATCATGTAGACTTTGACGTAGGAGATTATGTTATGATTCATATCAGGCCTGAACGGTATCCTTCAGGAACCGTTAAGAAACTGCAGGCCCGCAGTGTTGGCTCATTCAAGGTATTAAAGAAACTTGGACCTAATGCTTATGTGATTGATATACCTTCAGATTATAGTATTAGTTCTACTTTTAATATTGCTGATTTACTTGCTTTTAAAGGTCCAGTAGTTATTCCCTATGACCCTTTTGATGATCCTCTCTCTTCTTCTTTGGCTAACCCTGTCCCTAGCCCTACACCATCTTGTTTCCAAAAGGCACATAAAGATATTATTGATGTTATTTTGGATGAGCAGTCTCTTTTCACTAGGGATGGAACAGTTTAGCGCTTCTTGGTTCGCTGGCGAGGACGGCCTGATTCTGACTGTACATGGATCACTAGAGAGGAGTTGCAGCAGCTTGATCCCGCTCTTTTGGAGGCTTACTTGGATACACTTGCTACCACCTCATCTCTACCTTTTATCACTCGCACATATGAGCGTCGATGGAGACGCCATGCTGATCCAGTGAGCTTGTGGCTTGATGGAGTTTATTTTGATGTCACTTGATCCTTATAGGCTTTACTCGACGGGGTCGAGTTTCTCCCACCCCAGGGGAGTTGGTGCGGACACCACATGATGGCACATCTGTGGAGATTATCTTTATCATTTATGTTATCTTTATTTGGGTTTGTCATATTTGAGATTGTTAGGATTATCGTATTAGTATTTGAGATTGTTTAGGATTTGTTTAGGAGAGTTTATCTTTATCATTATGATTCCTGGAAGTTGTATATAAAGCTCCAGATGGTTCCTTTTGTATTTTACATACTATTATTATCATTATTGAGATTATTTGCATTGATTTGTTTGGTGGTGATTCCAAACACCTTAGGTGGGAAGCCTAAGGTTTTACGGTACGACTAATCTAGGTGGGAAGCCTAGGTTGTCCTACATCACCTTGGAATATCAGAGCATCTTCAATAGGCTCTCTAAGAGTATCTCCAATGGTGTAGCTAAATACATAAAAATCTCTATAATAGAGAATGGCACCATAAAAATAGTCTCCAATGGACTCGTTATACTCGAAATTATTTTTTTTTGGCTCATAAATAGTAGCTCATCAAGTCTGATGGGCTATTGTTCATTCTTCAAATGTTTTTTTTTTTATTACAATAATCAGGTATTGAATAAAAAAAATGTTGAAAAATGTGTAGTTAAAAAATAAATAAATAATAAATGAAGAAACAATATTTAAATGAAATAGAGAATGGGAAAGAGAATCTGTTGGAAAGTGTATTTGAAAAAATGAGTAGTTAAAAAGTAAAAGTCACTGTTTATTCTCCAAACAGTACCAAAATTTGCTTAATCTGTTGGAAATGCTCTAAAGCTAGTTTTGGAGAGCAAACACACAAAGAGACCTCAAACAGCCTCCCCCAACTCCAAATTTATTTTTAGAGTTGCTACAGTACCTCCTTGAGTCTTGACCTGGAGAGCACTGTACCTACTCCAAACCATTTTTTCCTATTAAAAAAAATATCCCACTGAATAAAAGAATGATTCTTTCTCTCTCATCCCTTTCCCTTTCTCTTTTCTCTTCTCTTTATTTCTTCACTCTCTCACTTCTCATCAGAGAACAAGGCAACTCTCTCTCAGAGCCTTGAAGAAAGAAAAACCAAAGACAGTTTTACTCACAAATTGAGAAAACGAGAAAAAAAATATCAAAATCTTTCTAATTTTTGTAATGCATGCATTCTCTTATTGAGATCAGAATCAAAGGATTTTTTATCCTAGAAAAAATTTTGAAGGTAAAGATCTCTCTCCTCCTCTTCTTAATCAAAACACACCACAATCTTATTCTCATAAAACCAATTAAATTAGAACAACAAAGCTGAAAATCTGAACAAAGAAAAAAAATTACAAAGAAGACGATCTGACCAAATCCGGTCACATGCACAGAACTAGCAAGTCGAACCATCAGCACATACCTCCACATCTATGAAAACCTTCTCAATCTACCGTTGGAACTAGGACAACTTGACGAAACCAGAGCTCCAAGACTTCAAGATCGATGCGAAAGGCTTTGGGCAAATGGTCCTAGATGCTCTGAAATTATTTTAGATGGAAACAAAAAAGGGAAGGGGGTGGAGAAAAAAAGGAAAACGTGTGGTGTGCGCCTATGTGGTGGTATTGTTTTTAATAATAACCCGTAAAGTTGACAATGCAATGCACAGATAATTTTGTGATATCTAGGGTCCGTTTGGATACAGCTAAAAACTGAAAACTGAAAACTGAAAAATATTGTAATAAAATAATTTATAAATATGTGAATAATACCGTGGGACCCATTTTTAATGAAAAAGTGGTTGAAAAGTGAAATTTGTGGGTCCGTGAACAGTGCATAATGTGTACTGTTCATGGGAAAAGTCAAACTTTTCGGCTGGAAAAAAAAAAAAAAAATCTGAAATCACCAAAAACGCAAAATGTGCATTTGGGAAGCACAAAATGTGCTTCCCAAACGCACATGTATAGTATTATTTAAGGGGCTTTTCCTGTTTGGATTCCTCATTTTCATAGTTCTAAAATACCCTTATACCATTAACTTACAAGTTTTTAACTAACAAGGATAAATATATAAAATAAAACTTTTTTACATTAATAACTCACAAACCCACGTACATTTTGGCAGTTTACAACCCAATAACATCTACTCTCAATCTCATTCTCCCATATAAAAAAATATATATATATATATATATTTATACTCTCCTTCTTCTTCAAATTATACAAATTCGATCTCAACGATACGACCTCTTCTTTCTTCTTTTTCTATTTCCAGATTTGGATTCTAAACGATTCAACATAATTTACACAATTCAAATGGCTTTTCAAGTTCTATCTTCTGCATCTCTAATCTAAATTGCAAGTTGTTCTTTCTTTTATTTTTTTAAATTTTTTTCATCATTGACTATTGTTTGAGTTCTTACCTAGAAAGCACGGACACGGCTGGGAGAGTGTCGCACCCGAGTTCGATGCGGCGTTCGACGTAGTTGCCCGCACGTCAATGCCGCGTCTAAGCTTTTTTTTTTTTTTTTTTCCTCAGATTCGCACAGACTCGGCTCAATTCTCGTTGACGCGGCTCGATTCGCGTCGAATCGGGCTGATTCGACTAGAATTGGGCCGTATCGGCCATATCGGGTTGTATCGGCCGGCGACCAAAACGGCCGATACGGCCGAAACAGGCCGGAAACGGCCAAAACAAGTCGAAATCGGCCTTGAATCTAGCCGAAACAGCCGAAATTCTCACCTCAGAGGCATAGTAATGTGTTTCTTGCCTTCTTCTTTCTTTGTTTTGTGAATCAAGGCATAATAATGTATTTTTTAAGAATATTTTAATCGTAAAAATATATAGAAAATATAAATAAAAATATTTTTATCAATTTTTTAATCGCCAAGTCCCGCCGCACCCGCACCCTACTTTTTCAAAAATTGCCGAATCTTGCACCTGCACCCGCACCCGAGTCCCGAAACGCACCCGTGCTTCATAGGTTCTTACCTTTCATGTTATCAATGATTTAGAATTTGAGGTGTACTTACCTATGGGTGAATGAGATTTTTATAGGGATTCAATGGTATTTGACTATTGATTATTACCTGCGATTGACTTCAATATCACATGCCTCAAAATCTTTTTTCCTTCTTCTTTTTTGTTCCTTTGCACCAACGTGTATTTGTTTTTCTTTTTCTTTTCTTTTTTTCCTTATCTTTTCCTTCTTCTTTTTGTGGATATTTTCAAACTTTTCAGTTTTAAGTTTTAACTCACACAAACTCTTTTTTTTGAAGTTGTCTATACGTCTAATAAAGCCCAAAAGTAATCACTTTGGCATAAAGCTCTATTTGAGTGTTTGTTGTATACCTTTGTCATTTGTATCCACGTGTATCAGTTTTTTTCTTCTTCTTTTTTGCTTAACTTTTCCTTTTGTGTGTGGATATTTTCAAACTTTTAAGTCAAACACAAGCTCTTTTTAAAGATTTGAATCTGAGAAGTTTATCAATAACGAATTGATGTTTATCACTTTGTTTTAAATTCAATTATTTTTGTTTGCTTGCAAAAAAAAAAAAAAAAATCAATTATTTTTGTTTGAGATATAAAAAAAAAAAATTTGTGATTTTGAGAGGAGAATTTTTTTTTTCTTTCTTTCTTTTCTTTAAAGTAACCCAACATACTTCCCTAAAAAAAGAACTAAAAAAAAAAAGATTAACCGAACAATTAAGAGTATTTGAGTTTAAAAAAAAGAAAAAAAAAAAAGAAAAATGAAAAGAAAGTAAGGACCAAGAAGTAACCGAATTCAAATAGAAAATATACTTATCTACATGTATCAAATCTCTTTTTTTTTTCTTTTTTCTTTTTTTGCTTATCTTTTCCTTTTGTGTGTATATATTTTCAAATTTTTTACTCAAACACAAACTCTTTTTAAAGGATTTGAATCTAAGAAGTTCATCGATAACAAATTGATGTTTATCACTTTGTTTAAATTCAATTATTTTGTTTGAGATTTAAAAAAATCGTGATTTTGAGAGGAGATTTTTTCTTTTTGGACATTTTTTTTCTTTCTTTTCTTTAAAGTAACCCAACATACTTCCCTAAATGGTTCAAAAAAAAAAGGTACTTCCCCATAAAAAAGATTTAAAAAAAAAAAAGAGTAAGCGAACCATTAAGAGTATTCGAGTATTTAAAAAAGCAAAAAAATAAAAAAGAAAAAAGAAAAGAAAGGAAGGACTAAGAAGTAACCAAATTCAAATAGAAAATGTACTTTCAAATAGGGAAGAAGAGGTTTAGAAAAAAAAAAAAAATTAAAAATGTGAGAGTTAATGATATATTTTAGAAGAGGTTGAAATTTAGGATTTGATGAAAAAAAAGAATAGTTTAATTTTATGTGGGAGTTAATGATATATTTTTGCTGAATTATCCTTAAGTTTTGTTTGTGTTTGAATTCCTATATAAAAACAATAAGGGAAAACTTTTGAAAATACGTTAGTGAGAGTTTGTGTTTGAATTGCTATTAAAAAAAGCACAAAGTTTAAGTATAAAATTGGTTGTAACCTAAGGTTACAACTATACTCAATAAAATAAACACTAGCCTCTTTGAGACTCTTCTATTTTTTTGAAAAGTTAATAATTTGCATCTATTATAATTTGGAGTTACTACATTTTCCAAGTTTTGTTTAGGGATGTGATGAATATTATGAGTTTGTAGGTGAAATAATTTTTCATCACACCTCTAAGTTTTTTTGTGATTGGAAAATGTAGTAATCTAAAATTGTAATAGATGTAAATTTTTAACTTTTTTTCAAAAAAATAGAAAAGTCTCTGAGCACGCGCTTGGCTTGTTTTATGTAAAACAGTTTTGAATAATGTTGTACATAAATTATAAAGAAAAAATAAACTAAATTAGAGTAAATAAACATGAGTAATTCTACGGTACCCCCTCCAAAAAAATGGGGTACAGTACCCACTAGTAGGTAACCTGCTACACCAGGTTACTTTTTTCTCACATGTGACGGTTCCATCCTCACATTATGTAATTCTAATATCACATCTGACAGTTCTTTTCTCATATTTGGTGGTTCCCTTACTTTTTTCTCACAGTTGATGGTTTCATCCTCACATTGTGCGGTTCTAACATCACATACGATAGTTCTTTTGTCACATTGGGTGGTTCTCTTACTTTTTTTTCTCACATCTGACGGTTTCATCCTCACATTGTATGGTTCCAACATCACATATGACAGTTCTTTTGTCACATTGGGTGGTTCCCTTACTTTTTTCTCACACTTGACGATTCTATCCTCACATTGTGCAGGTCCAACATCACATATAACAGTTCTTTTCTCACATTTAGTGGTTCCCTTACTTTTTTATCACATTTGATGGTTTCATCCTCACATTGTGTAGTTCCAACGTCACACGTGACAGTTTTTTTCTCATATTTGGTGGTTCCCTTACTTTTTTTTTCTCACATTTGACGGTTCTATCATTACATTGTGCAGTTCCAACGTCACATATGACAGTTCTTTTGTCACATTGGATGGTTCCCTTACCTTTTTCTCACACTTGACGGTTCTATCCTCACATTGTGTAATTACAACATCACATGTGATAGTTCTTTTTTCATATTTGGTGGTTCCCTTACTTTTTTCTCACATTTGACGGTTCCATCCTCACATTATGCAGTTCCAACATCACATGTGATAGTTTTTTCTCATATTTGGTGGTTCTCTTACCTTTTTTCTTTTCTCACATTTGACGGTTTCATCCTCAAATTGTGCGGTTCCAACATCACATATGACAGTTCTTTTCTCACATTGGGTGGTTCCCCTTACTTTTTTCTCATATTTGACGGTTTTATCCTCACATTGTGCAGTTCCAACATCACATGTAATCGTTTTTTCTCAAATTTGGTGGTTCCCTTACTTTTTTTTCTCACATTTGACGGTTCCATCCTCACATTGTCACATTAGGTGGTTCCCTTACTTTTTTCTCACACTTGACAGTTCCATCCTCACATTGTGCAGTTCAAACATCACATATGACAGTTCTTTTCTCACATTAGGTGGTTCCCTTACTTTTTTCTCACACTTGACGGTTCTATCCTCACATTGTGCAGTTTTAACATCACATATGACAGTTCTTTTCTTACATTTGGTGGTTCCCTTACTTTTTTCTCACATTTAACAATTCTATTCTCAGATTGTGCAATTCCAACATCACATGTAATAGTTCTTTTGTCACATTTGGTGGTTTCCTTACTCTTTTTGTTTTCGCATTTGATGGTTTCATCCTCATATTGCGTGGTTCTAACATTACATATGATAATTCTTTTCTCACATTAGGTGGTTCCCTTACTTTTTTCTCACAGTTGACAGTTCTATCCTCACATTATGTAATTCCAACATCACATGTGATAGTTTTTTCTCACATTTGATGGTTTTCTTACTTTTTTCTCACATTTAACGGTTCTATCCTCACATTGTGCAGTTCCAACATCATATGTGACAGTTCCTTTGTCACATTTGGCAGTTCCCTTACTTTTTTCTCACATTTGACAGTTTCATCCTCACATTGTGCAGTTCCAATATCACATGTGATAGTTCTTTTGTCACATTCGGTGATTCCCTTTTTTTTCTCACATTTGATGGTTTCATCCTCACATTGTGCAGTTCCAACATCACATGTGACAGTTCTTTTGTCACATTTGGTAGTTCCCTTACTTTTTTCTTACTTTTGACGGTTCCATCTTCACATTATGTAGTTCCAACATCACATGTGACTTTTTTTTTTTTTTTTCATATTTAGTGGTTCCCTTTTTTTTTTCCTCACATTTAATGGTTCCTTTCTCACATTGTGCAGTTCCAACATTATACGTGACAGTTTTTTAGTCACATTCGGTGGTTCTTTAGTCATCAATCAAGGCTACTACACCAAGTTTTATGTTTTTTAGGCATCTTCATTAGATTTGACTTTAATATTGTGAATTTTATCTAGGTTCATGTGATTTAGGAGAATGGAATCCCAGAAATTGAAATTTAATTGTTTATTGATTATTTGGGGGGATTGGAATCCTAATTTTTATTTAAATTTTTGTTTAATTGATATTTTCAATTTCGTAATTCAGTGTTTTGTATCAAGGATAGGGAATTTTGAGATTAGAATCCTAATGTGCAACATTCATTATTTGTGTTGAGAGTTAGATACTAATGTGCAATATTTATTCACATTCACAAAACTTAATGATAGGTATCCTATGCTTTCTTTCTTTGTGAAAAAATTCAAACCCATTCCATGTGTTTGTCTCATGTTTTTGTTTTGTGCAAGGTTACTAAGGCAACATTGTATAAGTAGTAGCTTAAATTCTTATTTCATTGTTAGAATTTTTTTCCCATTTGCTTTGATCGTAGAAAATAAACAATGATTAATTAATAATTCATATTCAATAGTTTTTCAATGTATCGTCACATTCTTATTTCATATTTGTACTTTTGTCACATTCAATATTTCTAATTTTTTTTACTCACATTTGACAATTCCATCGTCACATTAAGCCATACCAACATTACATATGGGCATAGTCAACCCAACCCAACCCAACCCCACCAAATTACCTAATAATCAACGAATATATATAACAAAAATACTCCTAAAATCTCTAAAATTTTCAAAATACCCTTAAATATACTAAAATTACCAAAACACATCCTAACACTTTAAAATTTCCAAAATAACCCCAAAACTCTCAAAAATTATTGAAATATCCTAAAAACCTAAAAAATGACTTAAATACCCTATAAACCTAAAAAATAATTGAAATACCCTTAGATACTAAAAAAATGTCCTGAATGACCATAAAACCAAAAAAAAAGACTGAAATGACTTTGTAACTTAAAAAGTGACAGTAATGCCCTTAAAACCTAAAAAACGACAGTAATGCACCTTAAACCTAAAAAATAACCGAAATACCCATAGAACCTTAAAAAAAACCCAAATGACCCTAAAACCTTCAATAAATTTCAAAAATACCCTTAAAACCTATAAAATGACTGAAATACCCATAGAACCTTAAAAATGACCCAAATGACCCTAAAACCTTGAATAAATTTCAAAAATACCTTTAAAACCTATAAAATGACCAAAATACATCATCGAACTTAAAAATGACCAAAATACCCTCGAAACCCTCAACAATTACCGGAATACACTTAGAACCTTAAAAATGATCAAAATACCTTTAGAACCTAAAAAAAAAAAAAAAAAGATTAAAATACCCTTACGACCTAAAAAATGACAGAATTACCCTAAAATCACACCAACATTACATATGACTGTACTACTATCACATTTGATGATTCCCCTATGTTTTGGTCACATTGGATGGTTCCAACATTAAATTGGCGGTACTAATATCACATGACAGTACCATGACCACATTTGGTAGTCCCTTTTTTTTGTCACATTAGATAGTACTAACATCAAAATGGTTAGTACCAATGTCATATTTGGTAGTTCATTTATTTATTTTTAGTCACATTGGATGGTACCAACTCAATATTCTCTCTCTCTCACATATGTCCTTCTAACCATCTTTGCATTTGAGATATTTTACAATTTTTTGAAAAAAAATAAATTTCATATTTTGATTAAAAAAAAAAAATTGGATTATATAAAAAGTCTAAGTATGTCCGTCACTCTTACACTCTCCACCTCTGCAAGTAACTCTTTGGAATTGGTGGCTATTCATCAATTTTAATAAAACCCATGACAATGATTTTATATAAATTCCAAATATCACCATTAATATCTCAGAGTTAGAGAAATGTTTTAGATTATTTTTTTTTTATAATGAAATTAAAGGGAAATGGATCAAAGTACATCATTCTATGCCAGAATAGAAAAATCCTTTAGCAAACACAAGAGATTAAATCAAAATGATATAGAAGATAATTCATGACCTCGCACAACTTGTGAGCTCAACGCGCTTTGATGGTCATTTGAATTAATCTATGTGTGGCAAATGGAAAACTTGATCTACAAGTGGTCATTGGAATCTATTATTTCAATTTTGCATAAAGTTGCAGTTTTTCTAAGGGGAACACATAGGCCATGTCTCTCTCTCTCTCTTTTTTTTTTTTTTTTTTTTTTTTTTTTTTTGAGAATCTAGGCTGAAAGGCCCTTGTTTTATTCATTGATGAAATAAATTACAAAGCATCTCTAAAATAGATGAGCTATATCATCAAGAATAGACTCAAACCAAACCTGTAGCTCATTGCCTAACTTAGCACTTTTGGCAAGAAAATGGACAACGGAGTTGCCTAAGTGTTGGACATGGGTAAAGGTATAGACCCGAAAACCAGAAGCAATAAACAAAACATCTTGGATAACATGGCCATACTCTGGATGAGAGACATCCCTGACCAACAACGATTTGATAATTATCACCATTAGATTTACAATTCAGACAACAAACATACTTAACCACACCTCTACACAATAGGTTATGTAGAGTTGGTAAAGCCTCACTAGCTGCTCTCCAAATCAGGTGCTTCACCTTGTAAGGAGCCTGTAGATGTCATATCTCCTTCCGCAACTATGTACTCCTTTCCCCTGATGAGCAGCTTGGCATCGAATTTTTGTCATTCATTGCTAGCAGTTTATAGGCTGACCGAGTGGTGTATTCCCATGGTTTAAGGGTAACCACACCTGTTTGTCCTGTGATTCATAAACACTAAGACGTATCCCTTTTCAAATCTTTGCTTCATAGGGTAGAAAATTATTGTCAATTAGCTCTACCTTCCACTCATGCTTGTCATGTCTTTAAAAGTGACAAAATCAAAGCTAAAATCAAAATTAACCACATGAGACTTTGAAATGTTGTTCAATGTTTTAATTGTTGAACAACTACAATTAAATAACAAGACATGAAATAGCTAAAACTAGCAATATTTTGAATAACTAATTAAAAGTACTCAACATCCTTGGACTACATTGTCTTTTATCTTAAAAAGAATTTTATAAACACAAAGATAACTTGATTATCTCTCCCTCTTATCTATTTTTGCTCCAGTGCACTATCTGCATCTCTCTGGTAAGGGGGGAAAAGAAGAAACAAGTAAAAACAGCCAAATTTATAAAGAAATAAAACCATAATCAAAATCCGTCAGACTAATTCTTCTTATTTATTCTTGAGCTATTATTTGCTACTCCTTGGAAACCCTAAATAATATGATAATGATTCTAAATTAACTACAAGGCTTTTTCATTTTCTTTGCTTTTAAACCCTTGTGTATTTTTAATAGTTGGGGTTTTCTAGGAGTAGCATATAACAACTCAAGAATAAATGAGGCTAAAAAGGAAACAAAGAATAAGGAACAAGTACTCAGTCAAGCACAAAATGAGGCCGGAAAGGAAACAATGAATAAATTATTCATATTGATAAGCTGAGTTATCTTGATAGGAAAAATGAAATGGTTATATATAAGCTAAGTTATTAAAATTAGATATTACTTTAAAAAACATGTTATAAGTGTTTGGACCCATTTACAAAAGCAATACACAAAGTAAGCAAATAATTAAACTTATTTAATAAACCCATCAATAAAGGATTAGTCTTTGGTTACACCACTGGATTAGGAGTAGGTTCTTAGTAATAACTTATAAATGGGGTAGATTTTTTATCAAGGAACTTAGTTCATTCCAATTAGGATAGTTTCAAATTTAACCCACCAAAACAAAGCTATTGAATGGTATGTTTCACAAGGTTTTCAGTTCAATACCGTTAGGATAGTTTCAAAAGCAAATGAATGGTAATGGCTACAAATTTTTCACAACTACAATAGTCATCCCTCTACTCCCTCGCAGCTTTCCCTACTCCTTGACTCAAGCTAAGGCATACTTTACAGCTAGCATTTTAGTAGATAATTAGAAATTCCTCCATTTCTCAATATCAGACAGATAAACAAGTTCATAATCTATTGCATTTCACAAATCAACCCCTAAAGGTCTTCTATCACTATTGCTTAATTAATTTAACTTAAAAAAAAAAAAAAAAACACATTTTTTCCTGGTGAAATTAGCATAGTTCCATAGATAAATGTCATCCAAATACCCCAAACAAACCACATGGTTAGGTAGGACGAAATATAAGCAAAACTAGCTTTCTGTATGAAAAATGAAACAAAAAGGAAAAGGGCCAAACCATAAGTGAAGAACGGCTCTTTATGTAGTCTCACTTTACCTTAAACCCCAATATTCACCGTCAGTGATTCATTTCTTAACTCAATCATCAATCAAATGGGCATCTAATAATCCACAATTCAGAGCCAACAAATTATTGCTATTTACTCGTGCAAACAAAAGGCATAACCAAATTCTAGAGACAAAAACAAAACAAAACAAATTTTCAACTTGAATTAAGATAAGGAAAAACAAAACATACCCAGAATTGAAATGATATTGAAAAAGCTAAAAAAACCCAAAAATTTAGAGTCAAAATGAGAAAGAAAAAAAAAAGAAAAAAAAAAGAGAGACCCAATATCGAATACAAATTGATAAGACTAAAAAAAATATTAAGAGTAAAGAGAATTGAAGAAATCTCACAGGTCGATGATAGATATCCATTTGAGAGTGGAGTAGACAAAATCTAGGTCATTAGGTTTGAATGAGTTATTGACGAAGCACACGACCCGAAAGAATGAGTCCTTCTCTCTCTTGGGCCATTGGTGGTGAAGCCAAGCATTGCAAAGATGCATCGTTTAGTATTTTTAAGTAAAAGAAGGATCGCCCACTAGGTTTTCAGTTTGAGAGAGAAGACACGAGAGAGAGAACGCTAGTTTGTTTGTCTGTGTATTCTTGCTTTTATATATTACCTACTTAACTGGTAACTGGTTTTTCATTAAAAATAAATAAATAGTCAGGATTCAAATGTGCAAAATCTATGGCTAAAGAGGGTACCGTTCCCTCCTAAAAATACAGGGGTACGGTAGAATGACCCAATATATTATGAGATATTAAAAATTGGTTTAATAGCTTCACTGCAAATTTGTAGCCTTCTTAAGGTGAGATTATTATTATTTTAAATCATGAAACCAAAAAAAAATGCAAAATAGTAACGGGACCATGAAAATCAACTAATTTGTGCTGTGTTCATATATTTCATACTATGAAATAAAAGTATACTCAACTTTCTGATTGTCTTCCACTCATTGATAGTGCGACGTTAAGACATAGTGTGGGCAAGTGTATATGCATGTGTCTTATAGATGATTTAAAATTAAATCATGGTAGAATATGACTTTATTTTGCGCACCAAATATTCTCTCTACTTATATACCAAAAACAAAAACTAACTAACAAAATTACCTAAACCTAAATCATATTTAAGCCCCTAATTTAAAAAGAAAAAATGATTACCTGTAGGGGTTTCGGTGTCTTGATGGTGGTGGGAGGCTAATATAACGGAGGTGGTGACCCCTCAGATTCCTCCTTTTCTCTCTTTCAAATGTTTTGTTAATTTCAGGTCTTTTATTTTGGTAATATATAGTGAAATGGTGCCTTTTATTTAACAATCTACAAAATTTTTGTGTCTCCCTGTCTCTCTCTAGAGTCTTATCTTGTTAGTTATTACTATTAGTCCTTACTCTTTCTTTTTTTTTTTTAATAAATATTAAAACAGTGGGTATGCTAAAAGACATGAAGAATAGTGAAAGGTGTGGTGTAAGCTTAGACAATTAATGAGATATTAATGAGATGACAGTAAAATAAGATAATGTGAACTTTTGGGTAAAA
Source organism: Quercus lobata (assembly GCF_001633185.2). Lineage (NCBI taxonomy): Eukaryota > Viridiplantae > Streptophyta > Magnoliopsida > Fagales > Fagaceae > Quercus > Quercus lobata. The sequence goes on from NC_044914.1 coordinate 54,338,859, forward strand.
AAAAAAAAAAAAAAGAAGCTTAATGAAAGAGGTAAAAAAAGGCTAAATGCAAAATTTGAGTGCCACTTGGCAGGACCTCATGCACTCTCGCATGAGGTCTTTGAGAGAGACATTTTGTAACAACTTTTATTCTACAATATTCCTCCAAAAATTTTTTTTTTACTCATTTCTTGAACTAAATAATTATAATGGTTATGTATGTGTGCAATTTATAATTGTTGTTTCACTACATATTTAAAGCCTTCTCAAGGTAAGATTATTATTTTTTTAAAAAAAATTATAAAACCAAAAAAAAAAATGCAAAAGAGTAACATGACCATGAAAATCAAATAATTTGTGTTGTGTTCACATATTAAATACTATGAAATAAAAGTATGCCATTTTGGATATATACCACTGTAAGTTTCTTTAAAAAAACCTTCTCTCCTCTCCTCGTGTGTGTGTGTGTGTGTTAAAAATATTTAGTATTCTCAAAAGAAAAAATAGTGGGTTAATCTCAAATTGGAAAATGAGTGTGAGTAAAAGAGGTTTAAAGCCTGTGCTGTATATCCAAGAGTTAGACCCTTTTGGATATACATCACTGTAAGTTTCTTTAAAAAAACCTTCTCCCATCTTCCCATGTGTGTGTGTATGTGTTAAAAATACTTAGTATTCTAAAAAAAAAAAAAAAAAAAAAAACCTCTCTTATTGTCTTCCACTCATTGATAGTGTGACATTAAAACATGGTGTGGGCAAGTGTGTATGCACGTGTCTTATAGATGATTTAAAATCATGGTAGAATATGACTTTACATTGTGTACCAAATATTATTTCTACTTATATACCCAAAACAAAAATTATCCAACCAAACTACCCAAACCTAAATCATATTTAATCCTCTAATTTAAAAAGAAAAAAAAAAAAACCCGTAGGGGTTTCGGTGTTTTGATGGTGGTGGGAGGCCAATATGATGGAGGCAACAACCCCTTAGATTTCTCTTTTTCTCTCTTTCAAATGTTTTGTCAGTCTCAAGTCTTTTATAGTGAAACAATGCATTTTGATTTTGTAGTGAAATAATGCGTTTTATTTAACAATCCAAAATATTTTTGTGACTCCCTATCTCCTTCCAAGGCCTTATCTGGTTAGTTATTACTATTAGTCTTTAATTATTATTTTTTTACTTTTTTAAAAAAATATTAAAATGGTGGGTATGCTAAAAGACATGAAAAAGAGAGAAATGTGTGATGTAATGTTAAGCAATTACTAAGAGACTAATGAGATAACAGTAAAATAAGTTAATGTAAACTTTTGGGTAACAGTAAAAAAATGCTAAATGCAAAATTAGAGCGTCACTTGGCAAAACCTCATGCACTCCCGCATGAGATCTTTGCTTATATATATATTGATGATTATTCCTTTATAACTCCTAATCACTAATCAACATGAGTCTCAAAAAACTTTATGATAGGACTTTATCATACGTACAAAATAAGCATAGATTTTTTTTTTTATTATTATTTTTTTTTAAGGATATTGCTATTGTGTTCATCCTTATAAGAATATAAGCATAGATTAAATTTTCATTATTTTTGACATTTTTTCTTTGATTCCTTTATAATTTATATATTGTGTTAGTTTAAATGAATTTTTTTCTCAAGCTTTCAGAGGATGGACTTTAGATAAGATGTTCAACTTTTATACGCCAAGCATTGATTGTAAGTCTTGTACATGGAACAAATAGAGATAAGAAATTAAGAATATGGTCCATTTTGGTTGGCCTTAATTAGCTTGATTTGTCTAGACATCAATTTTCTCTCTTACCAAAAGTCCGACTTATTTTAGGCGGAAGTTTCCTTGATTATTACTTGTATACAAAATTCCAAGATCAGTAAATTGGAATAGGTCTTTACTAACCTAACCAATTGGAATAAGATGAAATTTCTTCCCATTCACACTAAACGTTGTGTACACTCCAAATTTTTTTTTGTATCTCATAATGATATGTTGTTGATAGGTGTCATCCAAGTCCAACATGATTGAGAGTTGTAATTGAGACTATGGTCTAGAAGCTTTACTATTCAATACTTTACAAGAAAAATTAAACACTCATTTGATGTAACAGGAGACTATGGAATTTGACAATGTATACATTGGGGTTTGTTCTTGATGTTGTGAAATTGCTATAGGTACTAAAAACTCTAGTTTGATTAGTTGGCAAGTCATGTTCTTTAATCGTGAAAAGTCTACAATAAAAAACTTTTATATTCCTACAATAAAAGTTTTGGAGAGAAAATTGTTAGCCCCCTCATCCCATGGACCCCCCCTATTTATAAAAAGAAAAAATGGTCCAATATTCCTAAGTGTGACTTAGTTACATGGAATTTTTGTGCAATTGTGCCTAGATTTCTTTTAAAAATTTAATTATAATTTTAAACTCTAATTTGGTGATTTTTATATGATTTTTGTGGTTTGATTTTGATTCAGTAAAAACATATTAGCCAAAAGAAACAAAGGTAGAGCTATTAAAGAAATTTGTACTTTCAGTTTTGCAATTACAAATGGCTAATACTGCATTGTCATTTGTGGTTGTGGTATGAATAAGCAGTATGTTGTTTGGGCGACTGATTGAGGCAAAGCAATTAACCATATTAAAAGGGATTAACAACTTTTTCTTTCTCCTTTACCATTTGTGGTATGTATATGCATTTTTCACATATGCTCAAGTGAAGTACCCATTAGGATTTCCCTTAATTATGATAAACATATTAATGAAAGAATATATTTACTTATGCATTTTATGAGTTTTATTTTATATAAATGTATTTCATAAAATTAACAAAATCTATCATAAAACCCTTCATTGTATTTTTTAAAATCACTACATAAAAATGAAAGAATATATTTACTACCAAACAGGCCTATATATTTTTCAAGTTTGTAAAATATAAAGTTAATAAGAGATGAATAATTATTTATTATATAAAATGATAGTTTGGATTTTCTCTATTTTGAGATATTTTGCACTTTTAAATTATTCACTCGACAGAGGTTATGATCTATAATAAATGATAGCCAATTAACTCAAAGTTTGGCGTTCATGTTAAAAACTTTAAATTTTGGCGTTCATATTAAAAATAAACAGAGTGTGTAATTCAATAAAGAGATTTGCAATGTATTAATTCAACAAATGTTTATATATATATATATATATATATATATATGGGATTTGAGACAAAAAAAAAAAAAAACAAATTTGTTGAGGACAATACCTTTTTGATTTCGATATTTTGATCGTATTTAAAATTTAGTCTTTTAAGTTTTTATGACTTCATTTTGGTTTATATATTTTTTAAACTTCTTGTCATTTTGGACTTTATTATCATCTCACTTACAAAAAATGCCTAAATAATAAATGAATTACTACTAGTTTAAATTACTTTTTTTTTTTTAAAGTGAAATGCTGTCAGGATCAAAATATTGGTAAGTTAAAAAAATATAAGAACCATAATAAAATTATTAAAAAAATTGAGAACCAAATTTAAAACATGACCAAAATAGAGTCAAAAAAGGTATTTTCAACCCCAAAAAAAAAAAAAAAAAGGTAAATCTGAAATCTCATAGAAGCCGGGGATTTTTTTTCAAAATAACTACAAAACCCAAACAATTTTATTAGTTAGTAACGTTTTCAAACTATTTAGGAAACTAACAACTCGAGTATGTGAGAGTCGATTTCACTGTAGCAAATCGAGTTTAAGAGAGTCGATTTCTTCAGGAAATCGAGTATAAGAGAGTCGATTTCACTGTTCATCATCTTCTTCGTTCGTTCTTTTTTTTTTTTTTTTTCTCCATCTGCCATCCCACACCTTCTTCCCAACCCCCAAAAAACCCAAGCCAGCTTTCTTCTTCAACTATATCCATTTCTCAAAATCCCAAACCCAAATCACAATCGGAGCAGAAATGGGTTTGGATTTTGAGAAATGGATTTAGATAAGGGGTTTGGATTTTTGAAATGGATTTAGTTGAAGAAGGAAGCACTGTCTTGGGTTTTTTAGGGGTTGGGAAGAAGGGTGTGGGACGGCAGATGGAGAAAAAAAAAAAGAACGAACGAAGAAGATGATGAACAGTGAAATCGACTCTCTTATACTCGATTTCCTGAAGAAATCGACTCTCTTATACTCGATTTGCTACAGTGAAATCGACTCTCACATACTCGAGTTGTTAGTTTCCTAAATAGTTTGAAAACGTTGCTAACTAATAAAATTGTTTGGGTTTTGTAGTTATTTTGTAAAAAAATCCGAAGCCGGTGGCGCTCTCCCAAGTCAACAAAGTGACATGCTGTCAGGATCAAAATATTGGTAAGTTTAAAAAATATAAGAACCATAATAAAATTATTAAAAAAATTGAGAACCAAATTTAAAACATGACCAAAATAGAGGCAAAAAAGGTATTTTCAACCCAAGAAAAAAAAAAGGCAAATCTGAAATATCATAGAAGCCGGTGTCCCAAGTCAACAATCGGTATGTTTGGCATTGAACGGCTAATGTGAAAAGCAAAAGCTGCACTTTCCTTTTGAATTCCCCAAAAAAAAAAAAAAAATGCAAATAGAGGAAGGACGTTCCATCCCTCGCTAGCAGTAGCAGAGTAGTAGTATTAGATTTAGAGCAGAAACAAAAGAGAGCAAGGAAGGACGTTCCACATTCAAGCTATTATGCGCTGGAGTTGGTTCATGCCATTTCATCATTTCTTTAATAAAAGAAGAGAGGAAACAGAGGAAACAGAGAGAGCGTTTTATGAGAATGGAAGCCTGTTACTTGAGAAGCTGATTGCCTCTTGCAATGCCAAGCCTATTCCCATCCGTACCTTCTCCGCTCAACAGCTCCGCCAAGCGACCAACAACTTTTCTTCTGAAAAGCTGGTATTGGGGTTCTCTATTTGGTACAAGGTTTCTCTTGAAGGACGAATTTTTCTCATCAAGTCTTCTTTTGTTCGCAATACCAAGCTTATTAACATCCGTACCTTCTCCCCTCAACAACTCCGCCAAGCAACCAACAATTATCCTGCTCAACATCTGGAACTTTATTGGTACAAAGGTTCTCTTGAAGGACGAATTGTTCTCATTAAGCGTTTAGATAATTTGGCCTATATAGCCATCAATGATTTAGTGATTTCTGCACAAATGAGTGGTCACAGCAATGTATTAAAGCCCATAGGTTGTTGTCTCCACACTCGAATCCCCATTTTGGCGTTTGAATTTGCCGCCAATGGTTTCCTTTCTGATCGAATTTATGTCTCCCGTGTTACTGAACTACAACATGAGCCGATGGAGTGGGAGAGAAGGTTAAAGATTGCAAGGCAGATTGCTCATGCTCTTTCTTATCTCCATACTGCCTTCCCTAGACCTGTCATCTACATGGCTATGGATCTGCACAGTATCTTATTAGATGAACATGATGTTCCCAAATTGTCCCACTTTCATTTTTCTGTGTCAATTCCCGAAGGTGAAGCTGACGTGGACGCTCCTTTTCGTTCAATATTCTGCGCCCCGGAGTTTGAAGCAACAGGCAAGGTAACTGAGAAAGCCGATGTATATGATTTTGGTCGGTTTCTTCTAGAACTTTTAACTGGAGAGGATTCTCTTAAAGATTCTACTTTCATAGCATACATACATAACTGTGCTCAAGGTAGTTGCATAAACGAGATTGTGGATCCTGCAATCTTGGCTGAAGGAGGTGTTAGTTTACAGTACCAATTACAGGCTGTGGCAGACCTTGCCTTGACATGTACAGAAGAAGATCCACAAAGAAGGCCAACTATGGTTGATGTCACCAAACAACTCAGGCGGATTGAAAGGTTCGTTCCATCACTAATTATTTACTCACTTGATTTCATCCAATCATATGTTTAAAAAAGCTAATTTGATGGAGAGCCATTTGATGACATTATGAAATCCCCATTGCTACTAAGAAGTAGGCCTAATAAACTGGTATGCATCTTAAGTAATAAAGGAGAATTCTCAATGAGATCAGCTAATTGTATTTCTCAATCATGCAGGTTCGCACAAATGGGTGAAGTCCTCTTGGGAAATTTGCAGAATTTAAAGCTTCATGAGAGTTTTGAAGAGCATGCTTCTGCATCATTGAAAAGGAATGCTTCTAGTGATGAAATCCAAGCAGTAAACGAAGCCTCTGAAAGGCCTCTTGAAGTTTGATTGTGATGCAACAGAATGATGACAAAGCTTGTATGGCAGTTTTAACCTGTCATTGGGAAGTTATCATTATGGCAGACCCTTAAGGTATGTATTGATGCTATAAGAACTGGAGGATAGGTTGTTATTGGCAAAGGAGTTTGATAATTGTTCTTTTGTTTGAATAAAAGGAATGCAAACTAAGTAGTTCATAGTCTTAGTAACTGGCAATGTATAGTGGTTTGTTGAGGGAAAAAAAGACTTTCGTATTGTTTAGTTGGTTTGTAAATTTTCTTTTTCTAGAATATATATGATTTTTCAATTTAGTTTGACAAACCTTCTGATGGAACTCTGCTGGAGAAATATATTTGTATAGGGCTGCTTGAACTTTGTACAGTAGTGGAGAGATACATCAAAGAAAAAACTCTAGGTCACACACTCACACTAACTCATTTAATGTGCAAAAACTCTAATCGAATTGCCCTGGGTATCAATCTATGCTAAGACAGATATTTGGCATTGTAAAACATATCCAGATGCCTTATCCCACAATCACAAAGGATTGTCATAATAGGACCAATACAGTTTGCCAAAAAAGCAAGTGTTGTTGGTTCAAACACTAGGCCCCCTGATGATGGAGGATTGAGAAATCAAGTGATGTTCGAGAATAAAAAAATAAATTTCCAAGCAATTCCTTTTCAAAAAAATAAATTTCCAGGCAATTGCTTTCCAATTAAGCTTCAAGAGGCCTCTGGAAGGCCTCCTAAAGCTTAATTGTGATGCAATTGAGTGATTACAGAGCTTCTATGCTGTTTAGTTGGCTTGTAAATTTCAATTATGATGCAAGTAAAATGGAATTTTGTTAATGAATTATAACATGTGGTAACAATAATATTCTCAATGTTGAAGACTTCAACTAGCTTTCGCTAATTGATTGATAACAATGGAAATCTGGAATGGTATGCTCATTTAGACAAGCAAAGCATTGTGTCCTTTTGTCCTTTCAATATAATTTACATTTTATGAATAAGAGGAGAGTGGGACTAGTTAATCATGCAATAGATTCACATTATTGCATGTCCAAGTGTTTTAGGCATGCCAACAGGCATAACTACTTAGTTGATTTCAGAATATTTCCTGATTCACGACGTCTCAAAGGTTGTCATTCAAGAACTGAGTTGATTTCAAAAGGCTTCAAGCAAGATTAGTATACATTATACAATGTATATATCCTTCTGGTAAGCTGGAACTTAGTCTGGCAGATTTATTTCCACCTGACAGTGGTTTTAATTGTTGATGAGAATTTGGGTAGGAAAAAACATATACACTATTGCCCCACAATTGATCATAATAACTGGTATATCTGCATTAACTCATTCCATTTCTCTTGGAAAAATGATATCAATACAGCTCTGAAAGAAAATACATATTGATGTCCCAAAAATAATGAACCAAAAATTGTCAACATGAAGATTATTTTTGGTTTTCTGGATATATGTCAACATGTCTCAACATGTCAACCTGAGGGAAGCATCACAAGAGCAATGTTTCTTGCTTACATGCATGCGCTGGGCTATAGTTGGCAGTATATCACACAAAAATGTCAGATCTTCTGTTAATATATGGTTGTTTGCAAAGCTTATTCTGAATTATGCTTGAACTTCCTGTCAAATTGGAGACTTTTATGTCCTAGGCAGAGTTTATAATTGTTTCAATAACCCATTTCCACATATTTGTTACTAATTCATGTCCCTGTAGTTCATTTAGTGGGTTTAGTAGATTGACCATAAATCTTTCAGCTTTGTTTGCACATACACCTTACATTAGGATGAATGGAACTCCAGGTGTATGAGCTTGGTCCTTCGAAGCTGATAACTACCTGATGTTCATAACACTAATATATTTTCTGAATTTGTTTCTTGTGTCTTGGGGTCACATGTGATTCTCGTGTGATTAATCATTGACGGGGTTGTCTTTTCACAAGGACAATTTGTTTCATCCATTGCTGTGCTTTTTAGCTTGCACTTTTTCCTAAGCAATTAAATGAATTATACATAATTTACTATATATGTATATGTTGCTGAGAAACTGTGGGAAAGAAGAGGAAAGTTTTTGTATTTTTTTTATATTGGGTTTTCTGGATTTATGTCTACATGTCTTGACGTAATTGTTTAATTATGCTATTGTGTTATGAGTGTAGTATTTCATTTGAAAATTGTTGGTTTCACTATGCTTTTTTATTTTTTATTTTTTTATTTTATTTTATACTAACACGCCACAACCAAAGCTACATGCAATAGTTAGTTTCACTATGCATGGTTTTTGGTGATGGCATTGCAATTGGATGTGTTAGTGTATAGTTGTTGATGCGCAGGGCTTGTGATTTGTATTTGGATTTGTGGGTCTTGTTGATTTTTATTGGTGGAGTTATGAGTTTGGTGTTGCATGAATATTTGGAATTGGGCATGTCTTGTATTGTGTGATTTCTCAGTTCTAGACTGCATTGTGTTAAAGTTTTTCTTTTTAACCCATCAGTGTTAAACTGGGTATGTGTGGGCATTAGAGGTTTAACAAAGAAATGTATTTAGTATTTGACTTTGTCTCAGGAGCTGTCTGCACATTTCAAATTGCAGAAAAGTTTTGTTCTGAAAATAAATGTAGAGAAGCTGAAATACTTTAAGGGGTTTTCTTTAGACATTAGAGTTGAAGAGATTAAATTGTTGTATTAGAAAGATGACCATCTCTAATGTTTCAAAAATGTCTTTTACTTAGCCAATAAAAGAATTTCCTATCTATTGATATAGCTAAATCATGGAACCTGGGAAAAAAAATAGGGACCTGAAATCAGAAGTTATATTTTACTTAAAATTTATGAAGGGAATGAGTATATGCCTAAAAAGTTGTTTTAGTTGTTGTCATGAAAAAGAAATTGAGAATATGTGGCCTACTGATTTGATATCTTCATTCCCGAGAATAGTTTGGAAAACCTTATTCTCTTGACAAAATAGTCTTAAATTTTAATCATTCATGTGAATTTGGGTCTTAAATTCATTAAATAACTTATTGCCCCACAATTGATCGTCTAACTAAAATAATTGTAGTTAACACCTTCCCTTTGAATGAGATAAATACTGTTATTCTGAAAAGGATGAAACAAAAATGTCATTATCCTTACAAACAGAGATGTACATAGTCCTTATCTAGAATTACTGCTCCAGTTCATTGTTATCCTCTTAAATTTACAAGGCACCTTCTAAGGGAACTTTGCTGGAGAAATATAGCTGCATAGGGCTGCTTGAACATTGGTAGAAGTGGAGAGAAACAGCCAAGTCAAGAATCGAGGTCACACTAACTCATTTGATGCCCAAAAACTCCAATCCAATTACCTTGGGTATCAATCTACGCTGAGATAGATATTTGGCATTGTAATACATACACAGATGTCTCATCCCACTATCACAAAGGATAGTCACAAACAATAGCATGAACACACACGCACAGAGACAAAAAGAGTTTTGTTGGTGTGGACATTAGGCCACTGGATGATGGAGGATCAGGGATGGACATTAAGAGCCACAATAATGAGTTTTAATTTTGAATTATAACATGTGTGTGGTTATAACATATTCACATTGTTGCATATCCAAATGTTTTAGGCACGCCAACAGGTTGATTTCAAGTCTTCCTATTTCACAATGGCTAAGAAGTTAAGAGATTAAAAGGCAGAACTGAGTTGATTTTCAAAATGCTTTATTGTTTATAATGACTCAAAGGTTAGAGATTAGAAGGAAAAGCCAAGCAAGATAAGTAGTATTCATTGTTAATATCCTTCTACAATGATGCTCTAAGAGTCATATTCACAGTAAAATGAACTAATTACTCAAAATTTTTTGGCAAACTTATTTCCTCTTGACATTGCCATAGACCATAATAACTGGTAATTGGCATTAATTCATTCTTCACTTGACAAAATGATTTCAATCATCCTTGTACACAGCTTTGAATACAATATATATTGTACACCTCTTAATGAAAATACATATTGGTGTCTTGAATAGAATGAAACAAAAAATTGACATTATCCTAACCGAGATGTACAAAACTTTGTTAGAGAAATATAATCGCATGGGCCTACCCAAACTTTGGATGGAGGTAAAATAAACATCTAGGTCAAAGCTCTTGATCACACTAACTCATCTGATGTCCCAGAAGCTCTAATCTTGTAGCCTTGAGAGTCAATCCATGCTGAGATAGATATTGAGCACTGTAAAACTTATTCAGATGACTAATCTCACTATCACAAATCATAGTTACAATAGAGTGACTAGGGCCAATGGATTGTGTCACTGAACATCTAATGGCTCGGACACAATTCATGGCCAATGAACTTCCAAGAAAGAACCCATCATTCTTCAAAAGAAACCTGAAAAAAGTTCAGGAAGCATAGCATTAAAACACACAGAAAGTATTTGTGTTCTAGCAAAGGAAAATGGGTGAAAGAATGGATTTTTTTTTTTTTTTTTTTGGTTTGTCATCTGGAAAATATTAATGGTGGAAAAAAAAGGGAAAGAATCCACAGTACAGTAGAATCAACAAAACAGCAAACTGGTAGAATGGGCCTAATCTTTTTCCCATTGGTTTCATTTGTCATCCTATCAAGTATCAACAAAATATTTCACTTTAGAAAAACAAAGGCATGCACTTACCAAGACATTTCAACAGCTTCCAAATCTGTGCCTTTGAAAGCCCCGTCAAGTTTTTCCGTCATGAAATTCTATGATAATCTATTTATTCCAAGTTCTTCTGTTATTGTGTCAAATGGATTCTTCATTCTTCGTCCTCTCTAGTGTGCATCGCCCCTCCTTGTAACCTTTTTGAATAAACCAGAACCAGGCGGATTTATCAAGAAGCACTTATTATTGAAATTCTTTTCCTGTTGAACACATGCTAAGGGATTCATTGACAAATATAATATGAATATTTAAATTAAAGGAGGGAAAATAAAATGACTTGGAGAATCATGGAAAGACCAGCACTGTCTGTCCTGTGCCTACAGCTGTGACAAATGCATCTAAACTACCCTGTTTGTTGCCAAATCTCAGGCCCTGTACCCTCATTGTGTGCTCAGAAGTTTGATAGATTTTCAAAATGATCAGCAAAGAAGCGAACTTTACAATTATGTGGTAGAGCCAAACTTTGTTTCTCTTCACCAGTTGTGTAATCAATGGTTTGTTCCACAAGGTTTCCATTCATTTGGTCAGCTTCTCTATGCTTTGATGCTGCTTCATTCGCTTCCAGAGCCCTTCTCCGTGTAATATTCACAGAGTGGTTTGTGTTTGTAATTGAGACAGGTCTTACCCTTTCAACAATAGCTCCAAGGGATTCAAGTATTTGAGACTTGGACAAATTTGCAATGAGATGAAAAATTAAGTAGGTTGCAGTTCAAAAAAGAGGGGCAAAGAAAGCTAAAGGGAAAAAAAGAGGATATGTCATATTTGAGTAGCTAGACAGGCAGTCATTGATCTCCTACAGCTTTCCTCACCAAGCCAACATATTTTGAAATCTAAAAATTCTTCACATTTCAGAGTCTTCAGACACCTACAATAATTGGATCCTACCTCTCAAAAACAGATGTGAAATACTGGCTACAATAATAACCCTAGAGATGATAAGAAGACAATTCTTGCTTTATCTTGCTTCAAGCCTTATCTAACAACTAAATTGCATATGGTGTGGTCGGTGTGGATATTCTTGTGCAAGAGGTTAAGCTAAAGAAATGGTTTAAGCATGTTGAACTGGAAGCAAGATATAATTATCATTTTCAAAATTTCAAGGAACTTTATATATTTCAAGAATCAAGTATACCCAAGTATTTCCTGCTGCTATCAAATTGTCCATGGTGCATATTTTCCCTCACTAGTCAATAACGTAAACATTGAAGATCATTGCAGGAATAAGAGAAAGTCATTGGTCACGGAACTCTGCCCATTGAAAACACATTCCAAATACACATTCCCAATAGCAGTATTATCAGGGATAACCACAAGGCATTTGCATCAATAGGGGTATGGGCAACTGTAGCAAGCACTCCCCCCAGTAATAACAACAACTCGAGCTAGGTTCCCTGATACCAAAGCTAGCATAGAGCCACAAATTGAAATGCAAGCAAAATAAAATCAACCCTAATTATCAACAAACACAACATCCTATACTAAACATGAATTTCCAAACTTAGCATCACCTTCTTTACTATACAACAAGGCACTGGTTTCACTAGCTATTTGTTAATTTAGAGAGCCTTAATTCATATTTAGCATTATTCCATTATTCACAAAGAAAAGCACTACCTGAAATATTTTAGAGAGCAAAAAAAAACAAACTTAGCAAGGCACCACTTGAACTATGACTGATTCCATGCTGAAATGTGACAAAGTACAGATCATGAACCAGGAATTTACAATATTTTTTCGCACTCCAAAGATATATTAAAGAATCCATTTCCAAATCTCAGAATGGTTTTTAGTGTGCAACAATCTTTATGAAATTACGTCCATTGCTTTTGAATTAAATGGATTGAAAACGAATCTCAAAACAATCAATCCATTGTCAACTACAAAAATTATGAAGAAACAGCCCCAAGAATAATTTGCAGTTCAGTTTCACGTCTGCCTTCATCCCTAAGAAGGAGAAAAATTAAATTCTGCTAAATTAGCTAAAGCCTCTTGAGTTACTGCTGCAAACTGTCCATAGATGCAACCTCTCCTTTGGACAATGTAACACAATCCTTACAATCATCAAGAAAGCCTAATAGCTTTAAATAGATTGTGTCATAGTTCACCAAAGTAAGGGAACATGAAGCTCTGACCCTATCCGTTCCAGTTGAATCAAACACCTCATCTAGAGTACCAACACAACCAGGAAGAGCAACAAGAAGCAGTACTATCAGAACAATTCCTCCTGTCCTCAAAAATAAAAATAAAAGACCTGCACTATTAAAAGCAATTCATGCAAATGAGATGTATCAAAATTTGGTGATATGGTAGCAACGATAGTATCACCTGCAAGTAAGGTAAGTTTCTAAAGGTAGATATGAATGAAAATTTGAGGCTGTCCATTCACCAGCTTCTTTTCCAATCTTAAATCCACCCACTGGTTTTCATGCTTGTAAAGCACCTTTAGTAGTTCCATCCATTAGCCCAGGACCAACCCACTTCTTGAAGTGCAATTGACAAGATTCACAATCTGCTCCATGGACAGTGGAAGATCATAAGAAAAGGCTAAGCACAGTCAGTGGGAAAAGTATGTTTCCAAAATGCAATTTGTGGTTGTGTTTCCAAGTCTCAGCATTCTTTATGCATGTGAAAACATACAGAAATTTACATGCATGTATGAAAGGCAAAGCAGGCAGGAAGCCATACATAAAGTCACATGCCTCTCTTCTCAACTCTAGTGCTTGCAGATAATGACAATGACCAAGTCACATCCCTGAAGAATGCAAGTACACAAGTCCACGCCCAAGTTAGTGTAAGAGTTCATAACATTGTTCTCTCTCTTTTCTTTCTTGTCAAACAATAAAACCAAACTCCCTACTAAACCTTATTGCACATTCAACCAAATCGCAAAGCATTTCATAAATTCACAAATTTTCTTAGTTCTTGATACTCTTGGAACTACAATAAGAATTTCTAAATCCTGGCATTAAAATCCATAAATTTCATAGTTCACTTTCAATTCTCTACTCTGACCCCCACTACCAAAAATTGATATTAAAAGTACAATTGGATAAGTATGACAAGAAAGTAATAGGACCCAGATATCTAGGCATGAACTGAAGAATAATTAAAAATAAAATTTAAGTTGTTCCTTTTAGATATATAAGAATGCTATTTGTTTCTACTTATCCAAACTGTTCATTTGCCTTTGTAGAATCGCAATCCTTACTTGCCTGCCAATATATTTAACCAATCATCAATATATTACTAAAAGCTAAAACGTGGAATTTATAATTGCTGAGCTCCTGTTGCGCCACCTCATCACCACGTTATTCGCCACATAATTAATATTTATTCCTATTTCTTTTACAAATATATATATATATATATATATATATATAGATTATTGACTTTACATATTCATTTTTGTCGGTTTTAATATCTATATATAATTAATATTTATTCCTTTTTTTTTTACAAATATATATATATAAATATATATATGTGGGGCCCAAGTAACTTATGGGCCAGGCCCATCTACCTGTGGGGAATCCAGAGGTCCAAGCCGAGGAGGGCTATGGCCCAGGCCCGATAAGATAAAGCACGGGAAATCCTTGGGATACATCCAAGGACAGTTCGGTCCTCGGCAGAACCTAAAATCCCACCGAAGAGAAGGACAAAAAGGGTATAGGACTAAGTTTGAAAGAGCATCTAAAATATCTAGGGAAAGCTGTCCTTACTGCCATTCAATACTCTGCACCTGACAGAGCCGAATTCTTTGGCTTTTACAACCACCCCCAACGACTTTGGGTATGGACTGATGGGACAAGTATCAGCCTTGGAAGATTTAACCCTACACGTGGTCGAAGGACAGTGGAGACGGGCTAATATAAAAGGAAACGTGAGTAATCCATAGGAGGAGGCTGGGAAAAATGGCCAAAAACCAGAACCTTCCAGCCCACCTCCAGGAAAAAGATTTCAGGGGTGAAGAAAACCTAACCACATACGAGCACCATGAAAAACCCACCACTTGGTGACCAAGGCCTAGCCTTTCAAACCCACGCTCTACAAATGATATTGTCTGGGCCTTTTCACGTGCGAACCCAACACTGTTAGGTTCGTTACGAATCGCGTCCTTACAATTGGCGCCGTCTGTGGGAAAGGCTTGTGTGTTGGCATAGGCGGTGGGTCGAGAGAGTCCTTTGTTATTTCTAACCATTGGTTATAGAGTTCTAGTATAAAGTCCTGCTAGGGGCTATGTTTCTTGACTAGGGGCTTGGTTGAGGAGCTAACTCCCCTAAAGCCAAGGTCCCCCGTAACGAGCAAACTAGGCGTTTGGTAACGTTGATCGTATGGGTAAACTCTAGGGGCTTGGCTGAGGAGCTAACTCCCCTAAAGCCAAGGTCCCATGCGAAGAGAAAACTAGGTTTTGGACAGAACCAAGGCATTGGACTCAAGCCTATGTCCTCGGACTCAAGCCTATGGGAAAACCAACTACCTGGATGAGGAAAACTAGGTTTTGGACAGAACCAAGGCATTGCATGGTCCTCGGATTCAAGCCTATGGGGAAACCAACTACCTGGATGAGGAAAACTAGGTTTTGGACAGAACCAAGGCATTGCATAGTCCTCGGACTCAAGCCTATGGGAAAACCAACTACCTGGATGAGGAAAACTAGGTTTTGGACAGAACCAAGGCATTGCATGGTCCTCGGACTCAAGCCTATGGGAAAACCAACTACCTGGATGAGGAAAACTAGGTTTTGGACAGAACCAAGGCATTGCATGTCCTCGGACTCAAGCCTATGGGAAAACCAACTACCTGGATGAGGAAAACTAGGTTTTGGACAGAACCAAGGCATTGCATAGTCCTCGGACTCAAGCCTATGGGGAAACCAACTACCTGGATGAGGAAAACTAGGTTTTGGACAGAACCAAGGCATTGCATGGTCCTCGGACTCAAGCCTATGGGAAAATCAACTACCTGGATGAGGAAAACTAGGTTTTGGACAGAACCAAGGCATTGCATAGTCCTCGGACTCAAGCCTATGGGGAAACCAACTACTTGGATGAGGAAAACTAGGTTTTGGACAGAACTAAGGCATTGCATAGTCCTCGGACTCAAGCCTATGGGAAAACCAACTACCTGGATGAGGAAAACTAAGTTTTGGACAGAACCAAGGCCTTGCATGGTCCTCGGACCCAAGCCTCTGGGGAAACCAACTACTTGTAAGGAAAAACTACATTACATGGACTTTAGGATTTATCCGAGGAAAACTCTCCCCTAACAATTGGGTTAGTTCCTAAATTGCGAGGATTCTCAAGTCTGCTTTCGGATCTGCAGCACCAAAAGGTTCGATGCAATATAGAGCAATATGTCGCCTGAAAAACAATTTGAGTTCTCTACTGCTCAGTCAACTCCTCGGATGGATTATTTAGAGATTATCATTCTCGGACGGTATTCTCACACTTATCACAGAATATCCAATTGTTACCTCGGTTAGTTTCCTAAGTTTAACTTACTATGAATTATCGTCGTAATGCCTGGTAGTGTTGGTAAATTAGAATTAGTTGGATTATGTTTCAAGGTTTCCTGCTCTAAGTACCATTGAAGAAACACACACATGGAGCACACCCTTTCACAAAGTAGTGTTGCAAAAAGAATAGTATTCAAAACAAATAGATAAATTTCCCTTTTTACTAAAACAAAGAAATAGTACAGCGTACAATGAAAAGCTGGAATCAGCTTATGTCAAAGCTCACTACATAATCGAAAGGAAAGATACAAGAGAATAAGATAAAGCCGAGGAGATAGCACAGAGGAGTGGTTGGCTACTGCTTCAAGATCTTGTTCTTCCTCAATGCTTTTACATGCCCATAACTCAGGCAGCAAAAGAACCCAACTTGAGCCTCACACCGCTGAAGGAAAGGTGCAGGGAGCCGGAAGTTGAGGAGCCTTCACCAAAAATTTGCCTGCAACAAGGCAGAGGTGCTGATGGCGGAGAATCTTTCTTCTGGCACACCAAAATTCTGGCATGAACAGAACCTGCTTCGGATTTTGACTAAAAGGGGGAGAAACGCCCTTTCCCCTCTGTCGAAACGGAATATTCCCTTGAATTTACGCCTCCTTTGCCCGTACCTCACTATTTTGAGTCTCAGGAGGACACGGCGCCTTTGTGGTGGAGAGAGTTCCTTTTCCCCAACCCTCGCCTCAAACATGATGTACTAAGGGAGGAAACTGAAGGATTTGTGCGTAGGTAAAGCAACTTTCTCTCCTATTTATTTAAAAAGATAAGGTGGTGGCATTTAATTCACGCAGCGTCCCAAGGAACGCTACAGACAAAATGTCTCCGGCTCGATTTCCAACGCCATCTGCAACCCTGAGATTAAAGGAGTCTCGTGAAGGCGCACCTCGAACACTGGGACGCCAAAAAGTACCGCGTGACCAAAGACTACGGAAATACCTCTTAATTTGTGGGCCCAGTAAATTCGCGGCCCGGGCCCGTTCTGCATGGGGGCCCAGGGACAGAACCAAGGCCTTGCATGGTCCTCGGACTCAAGCCTATGGGGAAACCAACTACTCGGATGGGGAAAGTCCCCGGCTCAAATATTGTAGAATGTTAAGGCCAATAAGAGTGTTAGGATGATGGTGGGGCGCTCCACTATTCGGTAGCCTAAGGGGGCTGTTCACTTTTGCGGGTGATATTTCCTCGGACGATTACTTCCTACACCACATCGAACAATTAGTTATCATCTCGGCTAGTTTTGGGGTAAGTATCATTCTTCTCAGGTCGGCGTTGTTGTGCCAAACAGTCCTATTAAAGTTGTGGTGATATCTTTTTCTTAGCGAGTATTTTTTGGCCCTATGTGACATTGATCTAAATGCTATATGATTACGCCGAACAACACTTGCAAATTCATAATAACGCCCTTTTTCTCTGATAAAAGATTAGGGCTCCAAGTAGTGTATTCTAAGGTCAGCGGTATCGTGCCGGGCCGACTTGGTAAGCTCATCATAATGCCTCTTTCTTTTCCTGCCTAATGGGAGTTTCAACCCTAAGTATCATTCGTTTGGTTCAGTATTATTAAGCCGGATTGTTTTTATAAACGCCGAGCAAGACCTTTTTTTATTTAAACTGGGACTTTGGTCCTAGACGTCGGTCACGGTTAAAAAATAAAAAGAATTCACACGGGTGTATATCTTTGCATTGCGCTATGATTTCAAGAATATAGAGACAGAACATGCGAAGTAAAATAACAACCATTTTTATTAATATGAAAAATTATTACAACGTACAAAGAGGGGCTCAAACAAGCCTATACAAAAGGTGAACTGCCGAAGCAACGATAACATCCGCAGTACAGATAAGTAAACCGTCAGATCTCTTTTTAAACTCGTCTCCGAAGTCTTCCCTAGCTCTGCCTCAGTAGTGCCCATATTGAGAAAAGGACCTTCTGTAGAAGAAGATGGAAAAGATGGAGGAAGAAGATGGAGGAGATGAATGAAGAAGATGGAGGAGATGCATGAAGAGGATGGAGGACATGAGTAAAGAAGGAGGAGAAGAAGAGAGAAGAGATGAAAAGAAAGAAAAAGGAGCAAAAGAGGGAGAAAGAAAAGCACCAGGATGGATCTGGTGCTGGGAAGACTAGGAGAGGGAGGCAGAAGGAGGCGTCAGTGAACGAAGAGAGGAAGAAGCAGGGGCACTTAGTCCCTACCTCGTTCCTGACTCCTGACACACTGGGGCCATACTAGGTATGCTCATAAGAGAGTGGTTGGTACTGATGATGGGTGATTTCGACTCAGTCACGCCGAAAGTTTGACGTGATGAGTCCCTGCTTCGGATTTTGGCTGAAAGGAAAGTGAGACAAGTCTTAAGTCTCCGCCATCCTTGCCCAAACCGGGCCATTTTGAGCTTTATTAGAACGTGATGCTTCGAGGAAGGGTATGGTTCCTTCATCACTCGTTATGGTGAGCGTATTCTGATTTGGTGTATAACTATTGGGTTAAGTAAACGCTAAGGGAGGCTAAGGGTTTCAGATTTCAGAAAGGTAAATGGATCTCTGTATGAAAGCGAGAGCCTCCTACTTGCCTTCTTATAGGAAGGGCAAGATGGAAGGTATTAAATTCGTTCAGGTTTCCAAAAGAATCTGAAAACGAAAATGTGTCTGTTCCACTTCCCCACCTCATCAGACGAACCGCCGAATGTAAATGAGTCTCGTAAAGGGAAGTCATTAAAAGCGCGTTTTGAATAATCAAGCGGTGAGAACGCGTTAGGAGTAAAATCAGAAAACGCCTCATAGATCAGTACATTTCTTGGACAGATGTAAAACCGCCAGCATTAATGAAAGGTCGAATTAAGGGAGCCATAATCAAGGCTTGACATTACCAAAACCCCCCTTTCCAACCGAGAGGTTGGACAGCCGGGTTTTGAGGGGCTATTGTGGGGCCCAAGTAACTTATGGGCCAGGCCCATCTACCCGTGGGGAATCCAGAGGTCCAAGCCGAGGAGGGCTATGGCCCAGGCCCGATAAGATAAAGCACGGGAAATCCTTGGGATACATCCAAGGACAGTTCGGTCCTCGGCAGAACCTAAAGTCCCACCGAAGAGAAGGACAAAAAGGGTATAGGACTAAGTTTGAAAGAGCATCTAAAATATCTAGGGAAAGCTGTCCTTACTGCCATTCAATACTCTGCACCTGACAGAGCCGAATTCTTTGGCTTTTACAACCACCCCCAACGACTTTGGGTATGGACTGATGGGACAAGTATCAGCCTTGGAAGATTTAACCCTACATGTGGTCGAAGGACAGTGGAGACGGGCTAATATAAAAAGAAACGTGAGTAATCTATAGGAGGAGGCTGGGAAAAATGGCCAAAAACCAGAGTCTCCCAGCCCACCTCCAGGAAAAAGATTCCAGGGGTGAAGAAAACCTAACCACATACGAGCACCATGAAAAACCCACCACTTGGTGACCAAGGCCTAACCTTTCAAACCCACGCTTTACAAATGATATTGTCTGGGCCTTTTCACGTGCGAACCCAACACTGTTAGGTTCGTTACGAATCGCGTCCTTACAATATATATATATATATATATATATATAAATAGATTATTGACTTTACATATTCATCTTTGTCGATTTTAACATCTATATATATTTCTTTTTTATTTCCAATTTTCCTATAATTTTTTTTTTACATTCACTTATTTTTTTAAATATTTACATTTTCTTCAACCTTTCTTCTTCCCTCACCTTTTCATCTCCCCACTACCCTCTACTTTAATATTGCTATTCATCCTTCTCTTCATCTTCATTTATTTGTCTCTTCTTATCTCTTCCCTCTTACTATAAATTCGTCACTCTTTTCCATTCTTTGCATAGTTTTCTCTCACAAAAAGGTTCTCTCTCTCTCTCTCTCTCTCTCTCTCTCAATGTTTTGGTGGATTTTTATATCTCTCAATGTTTTGGTGGATTTTTATTTTTTTATTGCATCTCCACTTTATGTTGATAAAATTTTGTATTTTTAAGAACTCTAATTTATGTTGATACGATTTAGTTTTATGTTTTAAGTTATTATTATTATTATTATTTTTCTCTTTGATTGTTAAATTTTATCCAATTACATTATAAAAAATCAAAGATAGTAGAAGCATTTATAGCTACTGAGCTCCTGTTGCGCCACCTCATCACTACGTCATTCGCCACATAATTAATATTTATTCCTATTTTTTATATATATATATATATATATATATAGATTATTGACTTTACATATTCATCTTTGTCGGTTTTAACATCTATATATATATAAATATATATATATATATATATATATATATAAATTATTGACTTTACATATTCATCTTTGTCGATTTTAACATCTATATATATATTTCTTTTTTATTTCCAATTTTCCTATAATTTTTTTTTACATTCACTTATTTTTTTAAATATTTACATTTTCTTCAACCTTTCTTCTTCCCTCACCTTTTCATCTCCCCACTACCCTCTACTTTAATATTGCTATTCATCCTTCTCTTCATCTTCCTTTATTTGTCTCTTCTTATCTCTTCCCTCTAACTATAAATTTGTTACTCTTTTCCATTCTTTGCATAGTTTTCTCTCACAAAAAGGTTTTCTCTCTCTCTCTCTCTCTCTCTCTCTCTCTCTCTCTCTCTCAAATTTTTGGTGGATTTTTATCTCTCTCAATGTTTTGGTGGATTTTTATTTTTTATTGCATCTCCGCTTTAGGTTGATAAAATTTTGTATTTTTAAGAACTCTAATTTATGTTGATACAATTTAGTTTTGTGTTTTAAGTTATTATTATTATTATTATTTTTCTCTTTGATTGTTAAATTTTATCCAATTACAATATAAAAAATTAAAAATAGTAGAAGCATTTATATCTACTGAGCTCCTGTTGTGCCACCTCATCACTACGTCATTCGCCACATAATTAATATTTATTCCTTTTGTTTTTACAAATATATATATATATATATATATATAGATTATTGACTTTACATATTCATTTTTGTCGGTTTTAACATCTATATATAATTAATATTTATTCCTTTTTTTTACATATATATATATATATATATAAATTATTGACTTTACATATTCATCTTTGTCGATTTTAACATCTATATATATTTCTTTTTTATTTCCAATTTTCCTATAATTTTTTTTTTACATTCACTTATTTTTTTAAATATTTACATTTTCTTCAACCTTTCTTCTTCCCTCACCTTTTCATCTCCCCACTACCCTCTACTTTAATGTTGCTATTCATCATTCTCTTCATCTTCCTTTATTTGTCTCTTCTTATCTCTTCCCTCTTACTATAAATTTGTCACTCTTTTCCATTCTTTGCATAGTTTTCTCTCACAAAAACTCTCTCTCTCTCTCTCTCTCTCTCTCTCTCTCTCTCTCTCTCTCTCTCTCTCTCTCTCTCTCTATGTTTTGGTGGATTTTTACTTTTTATTGCATCTCCGCTTTAGGTTGATAAAATTTTGTATTTTTAAGAACTCTAATTTATGTTCATACGATTTAGTTTTGTGTTTTAAGTTATTATTATTATTATTATTTTGCTCTTTGATTGTTAAATTTTATCCGATTACATTATAAAAAATTAAAGATAGTAGATAAAAATAAAATAGTATTCCATTACATAGCATAATTTGGATAATTTAGTGTTTATTGTTATATCTTTTAATTTTTCTTATTTTTTTCTTCTCTTCCATTTTAATCAATATTGAAATTCAACCACATCCTCCTTATCATTAAATTATTTATATTTTCTCTCTCTTTTTGTTTTAAAAAATAAAAATGTAATATTTTACTTAAATTCAAATAAAAGAAAATTGTGCTCATCAAATTGTACTCATTTTTTTTTAGCATTTACACTTTCTTCAACCTTTCTCATTCTCTTTACCTTTTCATCTCCCCAAAAATTCTACCTTGATATCACTCTTCCTCTTTCCTTTTATCTTCCTTTATTTTGTTTTTTTATATTATCATCCTCTTAGTATAAATTTATCATTCACTCTTA
The DNA here is from genome assembly GCF_001633185.2 of Quercus lobata. Taxonomy (NCBI): domain Eukaryota; kingdom Viridiplantae; phylum Streptophyta; class Magnoliopsida; order Fagales; family Fagaceae; genus Quercus; species Quercus lobata. The sequence goes on from NC_044914.1 coordinate 54,361,291, forward strand.
TATTCTTTACATAATTTTATCTAACAGAAAAGTGGTTATTTCCCACTCTTTCACCCTCAATTTTTTGGTAGATTTTTATTTTTATTTTTCTTGCATCTCTATTTTAGCCTGATAAAGTTTTGTATTCTTTAGAGCTCTATTTTGGTTTATGGGAGTTAGCTTTGTGTTTTAAGTTTTATTTATTTATTTTTTATGTCTTTGATTGTTAAATATTATCATATTTCATTATAAATAATTAAAAATAGTATATAAGAATGTACTATTATTATATTACATAGAATTATTTGGATAAGTTAGTGTTTATTGTTATGCATTTTATTTTTATTTTTTTCTCATATCATTTTATTTAACATTTAAATTCAACCACATCCCCCATATATATCATTAAATTATTTATATTTCCACTCCTTTTTTATTTTAAAAAATTTTAAATATAATATTTTGCCTAAATTAAATAAATAAAATTGTCCACATTAAGTGGAGTAATGATAGGGAAACACTCATTCTCACACCCAATGCATCAAAGGAAGAATGAAATACAAAATAAATCAAGTTAGAAACACTAAATTAAAAAAAAAAAAAACTAATAATGCATATTTAATGTCATAGAATCATCATCAAATTTTGGAAAACGATAGGTTGCCAATGGAGAGAGAGAGAGAAAGAGAGATGGTATAGAAAAAAAACCAATACAAAGTAATAAAGAGTAGGTAAAGAAAAAAAAAAAACCAAATGTCAATTAGTAATCGTTGATTGGAAAACAAAGAGGTTGTTAGAAGAAGTAAAAAATAAAATAGAGATTACCGTGTGGAGAACATTAAAAATTTTACAGTGTAGTACCATAAACTGTTTAATTCACCTAAAAAATTAAATCAACAATCAACAATTAAATACAATCATAGTACTAAATTTAAATTTAAAACTAATCAAATTCCAACTATGGAAACCATATTAATCATAACTAAAAAAGAGATGTTCTCTGATAGTAGTAGAAATTGAGTAAGAAATAAAGTTAGAAAATTTAAAAATCCATTTTTTGACATTTCATTTAACCTTATTTATAATATATATAATTTTCATGCACTATTACTTTCGAAAATCTAATGAATAATGCTACCTCTCATTTATCATCTTTGTTATGCAAATCATCAGTTAGTAAATACATGATAATGGTAAGAAGCGTTACAAATGAGATCACTAAAAAAAAATATAAAATTAATTAGTCACTATCATTATGGAGTAGTACTCTATAATTTTACGCATCCAAAAAAGTGGAATATATAGAGTTTTTTTAAATGTATGTGTAAAGATTCACTATATGTGTGTGTGTGTAAAGGTAAAAAAGAAAAGAAAAGGTATATTTAAGGTTTTTGTTAACTTAAAAACTAATGAAAATTAAATGATTAATAACTAAAATTATAGTATTAATAAAATATTTAATAAGACCATCCTAAAAGAATTACCGCGCGCAACGCGCGGGTATGCGACTAGTCTTAACATAAAAGTCATCCATGAAGACCATTTGTTTTGGTAGAAATCAAAAGCAGGTAATGTTATGCATTCACTTATGAGCTGAGAAGGCTTGTATGTGCAGCCTAACTCCCAGAACTTCGCAACAGGCAAATTAATTACTGTAGCTGAATATCAATTAATTAATTATTTTTATTTTAAAATATAGCCCCAACGGTGTAATATGATTTTAATTTTAATTTTAATGATGGAGGGTGATAAAATAGTTTTAAAGTAGTTTTAGTATATTTAGGGTCTATTTGGGATCCATTTATTTTGTTGAAATTAAAAACTTTTTACAGAAAGTACTATAGATAAAGATAAAAATTAGCTGAAATAGTATAGTGGGACCTATGAATATTACCAAAAAGTGCAAGCGAAGGAGTAGTGTACCACTAGTTATAAGGTTTCGTTTTAGAGCTTATAAGGTAGAAAGTGGGGGAAGATTCTTTCGATGTGGGACTCCAAAGGATGCTGTGTAAAAGCCAAAGGCTCTAAATTAGTACATCCGAGGAAGCCACAGTCAATGTAGGCTTGATTATTCTATTTTGTTAAGTTTATTTAACATTTTTATTTTTATATCATTGTCATTATCTATTTGTCATTGATATTAATATTATAAAGATATTTAAAATTAAATTAGAAAAAAAATATTTTATACATATAAATTTTCTTTTCTTTTCAAGGCGGCCGCAGGGGTTTCATTTTGAATCAGGCCTGAAATACATGTGCAGCCGCCCGTGTTCATCCAATCATCTGTTATAGATAAACAGATTCACATTATTGCATTCCCAAATGTTTTAGGCACGATTACAAACAGAATTTATTTGATTTTCAAACTAATGGCCATGGATGGAGTTTAGACTAGTTAAAAAGCTTCTTTGATGAAGAGCCATTAAATGCCATTATGAAATCCCCATTGCTACTAAGAAGCAGTCCTAATAAACTGGTATGGATCTTAAGTAATAAAGGAGAATTCTCTGAGATTTGCTAATAGTATTTCTCAATCACACAGGTTCACACAGACGGGTGAAGATCTTGGCGGAAATTTGCAGAATTTAAAGCTTCATGAGAGTTTAGAAGAGCATGCTTCTGCATCATTCAAGAGAAATGTTTCTATTGATGAAAGCCAAGAAGTGAAGGAAGCCTCTCACGGGCCTCTTGAAGCTTAATTGTGATGTGACTGAATAATGACAGAGCTTGTATTGCCGTTTCAATATGTGATTGGGGCAATATAAAAGTTAGGTGGGTCAAGAAAATTATGTGGGTTGCACCAATAACAGTAGTTGCTCAGGCTATTCTTCTTTTGGAACATTTGGATTTCTGAAGAGATGAAATTGCAGAAAGTGATCATATATTGATGCTATAAGAACTGGAGGATAGATTGGTATTGGCAAAGGAGTTTGATATTTGTTCCTTTGTTTGGAATAATAGGAATGCAAACCAAGTAGGTCATAGTCTTAGTAATTGGGGTATGCATAGTGGCTTGTAGAGGGGAGAAAAAAACTTCTGTACTGCTGAGGACAATGGACTTCCTACTGTTTTATTGGTTTATAAATAAAGTTTTCGTTTGTGCAAACCAAAAAAAGGGTAAGTCTTATTTACAATAAAATGAAATAATTACTCAAAGTAGTTGGCGAAGCTTTTTCTCTTTACGAAATAGTCTTAATTCATTTGAATTTGGGTCAAAATCCATTAACTTATTACCCCACAATTTATCTTCAAGCTGGTATAATTGCAGTTAACTCATTTCCTTTGGATGAGAGTATTGTTGTCCCAAAAAGAATGAAATCAAATAGTTAATATTTAACAAACAGAGAAGTACTTAATCCTGCTCGTGTTACTGCACAAGTTCATTGTCATCCTCAAAAATTCAGAAGGCACCTACTGAGGGAACTTTGCACAAGTAAGAGAGCACCACCATGGTGATAGAAAAAGCAGCAGCAGCAGCGACAATAGCGCCTGTGGTTCACAGAGGCACCATTGTAGTGCTTTGAATTTTGAAGTCAAGGCCTCGTACCAAAAATCTTAAAGATATGTATAACAGTTAATTTTTTGCCGCATTCTATTTTGTCCAATAACCATATTGTTCATGGTTCATTTAAAAATAAATAAAATAAAATGTTAACCATTTCTTGGTACCAAAGTACCTGCAAAACATAACCAATCAAAAAGCAGCATAAGGTACCAAACCATGGTAATTTCTGGCTGCTCACTAATTAAAGAAAGCTATAGGTGAGAACTCATTTTTACTGGATCACAAAATTAACAGTAAAAGGCAATTTCTTCATTTGTAATTAGATTCAGTCAACTGATTCCAAGGTGAAATATGAAAAACTACAGATCATGAACCAGGATTTCACAATAATTTTTCCCACACCAAAGAGACATCAAAGCATCCATTTCCAAATCTCAGAATGATTTTTGGCTTGCAAAATTCTTCATGCCATTACATCTATACAGATCATGATCCAGGATTTCACAATAATTTTCCCCACTCCAAATAGACATCAAAACATCCATTTCCAAATCTCGGAATGCTTTATGGCTTGCAAAATTCTTCATGCCATTACATCTACACAGATCATGAACCAGGATTTCACAATAATTTTCACCACTCCAAAGAGACATCAAAGCATCCATTTCCAAATCTTGGAATGCTTTTTGGCATGCAAAATTCTTCATGCCATTACATCTACTGCACATAAAATCAAATAGATTGAAAAATAATCTCATAACAGTCAATCAATCGTCAACTACAAAAATATAAAGACACTGTTGCCCCACAAATACTTTGCAGTTCAGTTTCACTTCTACATTTGTCACTAAGAGGGAGACTATTAAATTCTGCTAGATAAGCCAAAGCCTCTGAGTTAATGTAGCAAACCATCCATAGTGATGCAATCTCTCATTTGGGAAATGTACCCCATTCCTCACAATCATCAATAAAGTCTTATTGCTTTGAATAGAATGAGTCATAGTTCATTAGAGTAACGTAACAGGTGATTATAATTAAAAAAAAAAAAAAAATGGGAAGGGAAAAGGAAGCTCTGACCCCATCCATTCTAGTTGAATTAATGCTAATATTTCAAACACCTCATCCAGAGTACCAATACCCCCTGGAAGAGCAGAACCAGCAATTTTATCAAAACTACTGCTCCTAACTGCAGCATCCACCAACCCATGCTACCTCGCAGAAAAAACCGGCACTACTGAAAAGCAATTCATGCAATTGAGAAGCATCAGGTGACAACAATAGATTATCTGCAAGTAAGATAAGTTTCTGAAGGTAGACACAGATGAAAATTTGAGGCTGTCCCTTCACCAGCTTCTTTACCTATCTTTAATCCACCCGCTGGTTTTCCCACTTGTAAAGCACCTTTTGTAGCAGCATGCATTAGTCCAGGACCAACCCCACTCCATGAAGTATTCAAAAGTTTCACAATCTGAAGACCACAAGAAAATGCTAACCACAGTCAAAAGGAAAAGTATGTTTCCAAGATGCAATTGTGGTTTTGTGCTGCCAAGTCTCAGCATTCTTTATGCATGATTATCTCAGCATGTGAAAACATGATTTAGGTACAGAAATTCACATTCATGTAAGCCAGACAATTTTTTCTCATATTTGGTGGTTCTTTTACTTTTTTTTTCTCATATTTGTCGGTTTCATCCTCAAATTGTGCAGTTCTAACATCACATACGATAGTTCTTTTCTCACATTGGGTGGTTTCCTTACTTTTTTCTCATATTTAACGGTTTCAACCTCACATTGTGCAGTTCCAATATCACATACAATAGTTTTTTCTCAAATTTGGTGGTTCCCTTACTTTTTTTTCTCACATTTGACGGTTCCAACATCACATATGATAGTTCTTTTATCACATTAGGTGGTTTCCTTACTTTTTCTCACACTTGACGGTTTCATCCTCACATTGTGCAGTTCCAACATCACATGTGACAGTTCTTTTCTTATATTAGGTGGTTCCCTTACTTTTTTCGCACACTTGACGGTTCTATCCTCACATTGTACAGTTCTAACATTACATGTGACAGTTCTTTTCTCACATTTGATGGTTCCCTTACTTTTTTCTCACATTTCACGATTTCATTCTCACATTGTGCAGTTCCAACATCACATATGATAGTTCTTTTGTCACATTTGATGGTTCCCTTACTTTTTTTTTTTTCACATTTGACGGTTCCATCCTCACATTGCGCTGTTTTAACATCACATATGGTAGTTCTTTTGTCACATTGGGTGATTCCCTTACTTTTTTCTCACAGTTGATAGTTTTATCCTCACATTGTGCAGTTCCAACATCACATGTGATAGTTCTTTTCTCACATTTGGTGGTTTTCTTACTTTTTTCTCACATTTGATGGTTTTATCCTCACATTGTGCAGTTCCAACATTACATGTGACAGTTCCTTTGTCACATTCGGTAGTTCTCTTACTTTTTTCTCACATTTAACAATTTCATCCTCACATTGTACAGTTCCAATATCACATGTGAAAGTTTTTTTGTCACATTCAGTGGTTCCCTTTTTTTTTCTTATATTTGACGGTTTCATCCTCACATTGTGTAATTCCAACATCACATGTGACAGTTCTTTTGTCACATTTGGTGGTTCCCTTACTTTTTTCTCACTTTTGATGGTTCCATCCTCACATTGTGTAGTTCCAACGTCACATGTGACTTTTTTTTTTCCCCATATTTGGTGGTTCCTTTATTTTTTTTTTCTCACATTTAATGATTCATTCCTCACATTGTGCAGTTCCAACATTATACGTGACAGTTTTTTAGTCACATTCAATGGTTCTTTAGTCATCAATCAAGGCTACTACACCAAGTTTTATGTTTTTTAGGCATCTTCATTAGATTTGACTTTAATATTGTGAATTTTATCTAGGTTCATGTGATTTAGGAGATTGGAATCTCATAAATTGAAATTTAATTGTTTATTGATTATTTGGGGGGATTGGAATCCTAATTTTTATTTAAATTTTTGTTTAATTGATATTTTCAATTTCGTAATTGAATGTTTTGTATCAAGGATAGGGATTTATGAGATTAGAATCCTATGTGCAACATTCATTATTTGTGTTGAGAGTTAGATACTTTTCACATTCACCAAACTTAATAATAGGTATCTTATGCTTTCTTTCTTTGTGAAAAAATTCAAACCCATTCCATGTGTTTGTCTTGTGCAAGGTTACTAAGGCAACATTGTATAAGTAGTAGCTTAAATTTTTATTTCATTGTTAGAATTTTTTTTCCCATTTGCTTTGATTGTAGAAAATAAACAAAGATTAATTAATAATTCATATTCAATAGTTTTTCCATGTATCGTCACATTCTTATTTCATATTTGTACTTTTGTCACATTCAATGTTTCTAATTTTTTTACTCACATTTGACAATTCCATCGTCACATTAAGCCATACCAACATTACATATGAGCATAGTCAACCCAACCCCACCAAATTACCTAATAATCGATGAATATATATAACAAAAATACTCCTAAAATCTCTAAAATTTTCAAAATACCCTTAAATATACTAAAATTACCAAAACACATCCTAACACTTTAAAATTTCCAAAATAACCCCAAAACCCTCAAAAATTATTGGAATATCCTAAAAACCTAAAAAAATGACCAAAATGACCCTAAAACCTAAAAAATGACTTAAATACCCTATAAACCTAAAAAATAATTGAAATACCCTTAGATACTAAAAAAATGTCCTAAATGACCATAAAACCAACAAAATGACTAAAATGACCTTGTAACTTAAAAAGTGACAATAATGCCCTTAAAACCTAAAAAACGATAGTAATGCACTTAAACCTAAAAAATGATTGAAATACCCATAGAACCTTAAAAATGACCCAAATGACCCTAAAACCTTGAATAAATTTCAAAAATACCCTTAAAACCTATAAAATGACCAAAATACCTCATAAAACTTAAAAATGACAAAAATACTCTCGAAACCCTCAACAATTACCGGAATACATTTAGAACCTTAAAAATGATCAAAATACCTTTAGAACCTAAAAAAAAATGATCAAAATACCCTTAGGACCTAAAAAATGACCGAATTACCCTAAAATCACACCAACATTACATATGACTGTACTATTGTTACATTTGATGATTCCCCTATGTTTTGGTCACATTGGATGGTTCCAACATTAAATTGGTGGTACTAATATCACATGATAGTACCATGACCACATTTGGTAGTCCCTTTTTTTTGTCACATTAGATAGTACTAACATCAAAATGTTTAGTACCAATGTCATATTTGGTAGTTCATTTATTTATTTTTAGTCACATTGGATGGTACCAACACGATATTCTCTCTCTCTCACATATGTCCTTCTAGCCATCTTTGCATTTGAGATATTTTACAATTTTTTGAAAAAAATAAATTTCATATTTTGATTAAAAAAAAATTGAATTATATAAAAAGTCTAAGTATGTCCGTCACTCTTACACTCCACCTCTCCAAGTAACTCTTTGGAATTGGTGGTTGTTCATCAATTTTAATAAAACTCATGACAATGATTTTATATAAATTCCAAATATCACCATTAATATCTCAGAGTTAGAGAAATGTTTTAGATTATTTATTTTTTATAATGAAATTAAAGGGAAAATGGATCAAAGAACATCATTCTATGCCAGAATAGAAAAAATCCTTTAGCAAACACGATAAATTAAATAAAAATGATATAGAAGATAATTCATGACCTCGCACAACTTGTAAGCTCAATGCGCTTTGATGGTCATTTGAATTAATCTATGTGTGGCAAATGGAAAACTTGATCTACAAGTGGTCATTGGAATCCATTATTTCAATTTTGCATAAAGTTGCAGTTTTTCTAAGGGGAACACATAGGCCACGTCTTTTTTTTTTTTTTTTTTTTTTGAGAATCTAGGCCGAAAGGCCCTTGTTTTATTCATTGATGAAATAAATTACAAAGCATCTCTAATATAGAGGAGCTATATAATCAAGAATAGACTCAAACCAAACCGGTAGCTCATTGCCTAACTTAGCACTTTTGGCAAGAAAATGGGCAACGGAGTTGCCTAAGAGTTGGACATGGGTAAAGTTACAGACCCGAAAACTAGAAGCAATAAACAAAACATCTTGGATAACATGGACATACTCTGGATGAGAGACATTCCTAGCCAACAACGATTTGATAATTATCACCATCAGATTTACAATTCAGACAGCAAGCATTCTTAATCACACCTCTACACAATAAGTTATGTAGAGTTGGTAAAGCCTCACTAGCTGCTCTCCAAATCAGGTGCTTCACCTTGTAAGGAGCTTGTAGATGCCCTATCTCCTTCCATAACTATGTACTCCTTTACCCTGATGAGCAGCTTAGCATCGAATTTTTGTCATTCATTGCTAGCAATTTATAGGCTAACCGAGTGATGTATTCGCCATGGTTTGAGGGTAACCACACCTGTTTGTCCTATGATTCATAAACACTAAGAGGTATCCCTTTTCTAATCTTTGCTTCATGAGGTAGAAAATTATTGTCAATTAACTCTACCTTCCACTCATGCTTGTCATGTCTTTAAAAGTGATAAAATCAAAGCTAAAATCAAAATTGACCACATGAGACTTTGAAATGTTGTTCAATGTTTTAATTGTTGAACAACTACAATTAAATAACAAGACATGAAATAGCTAAAACTAGCAATATTTTGAATAACTAATTAAAAGTACTCAACATCCTTGGACTACATTGTCTTTTCTCTTAGAAATAATTTTATAAACAAAAAGATAACTTGATTATCTCTCCCTCTTATCTATTTTTGCTCCAGTGCACTATCTGCATCTCTCTGGTAAGGGGGGAAAAGAAGAAACAAGTAAAAATAGTCAAATTTATAAAGAAATAAAACCATAATCAAAACCTGTCAGACTAATTCTTCCTATTTATTCTTGAGCTATTATTTGCTACTCCTTGGAAACCCTAAATAACATGATAATAATTCTAAATTAACTACAAGGCTTTTTCATTTTCTCTGCTTTTAAACCCTTGTGTATTTTTAACAGTTGGGGTTTCCAAGGAGTAGCATATAACAGCTCAAGAATAAATGAGGCTAAAAAGGAAACAAAGAATAAGGAACAAGTACTCAGTCAAGCACAAAATGAGGCCGAAAAGGAAACAATGAATAAATTATTCATATTGATAAGCTGAGTTATCTTGATAGGAAAAATGAAATGGTTATATATAAGCTGAGTTATTAAAATTAGATATTACTTTAAAAAACATGTTATAAGTGTTTGGACCCATTTACAGAAGCAATACACAAAGTAAGCAAATAATTAAACTTATTTAATAAACCCATCAATAAAGGATTAGTCTCTGGTTACACCACTGGATTAGGAGTAGGTTTTAGTAATAACTTATAAATGGGGTAGAATTTTTTATCAAGGAACTTATTTCATTCCAATTAGGATAGTTTCAAATTTAACCCACCAAAACAAAGCTATTGAATGGTATGTTTCACAAGGTTTTCAGTTCAATACCATTAGGATAGTTTCAAAAGCAAATGAATGGTAATGGCTACAATTTTTTCACAACTGTAATAGTCACCCCTCTACTCCCTCACAACTTTCCCTGCTCCTTGACTCAAGCTAAGGCATACTTTACAGCTAGCATTTCAGTAGATAGTTAGAAATTCCTCCATTTCTCAATATCAAGACAGATAAACAAGTTCATAATCTACTGCATTTCACAAATCAACCCCTAAAGGTCTTCTATCACTATTGCTTAATTAATTTAACTTAAAACACACACACACACACACACACACACACACACACACACACACACACACACACACATTTTTTCCTGGTGACATTAGCATAGTTCCATAGATAAATGTCATCCAAATACCCCCAACAAACCACATGGTTAGGTAGGACAAAATATAAGCAAAACTAGCTTTCTGTATGAAAAATGAAACAAAAAGGAAAAGGGCCAAACCATAAGTGAAGAACGGCTCTTTATGTAGTCTCACTTTACCTTAAACCCCAATATTCACTGTCAATGATTCATTTCTTAACTCAATCATCGATCAAATGGGCATCTAATAATCCACAATTCAGAGCCAACAAATTATTACTATTTACTCGTGCAAACAAAAGGCATAACCAAATTCTAGAGACAAAAACAAAACAAAACAAATTTTCAATTTGAATTAAGATAAGGAAAAACAAAACATACCCAGAATTGAAATGATACTGAAAAAGCTAAAAATACCCAAAAATTTAGAGTCAAAATGAGAAAGAAAAAAAAAGAAAAAAGAAAAGAAAAAAAAGAAAAGAGAGACCCAATATCGAATACAAATTGATAAGACTAAAAAAATATTAAGAGTAAAGAGAACTGAAGAAATCTCACAGGTCGATGATAGAGATCCATTTGAGAGTGGAGTAGACAAAATCTAGGTCATTAGGTTTGAATGAGTTATGGATGAAGCACAAGACCCGAGAGAATGAGTCATTCTCTCTCTTGGGCCATTAGTGGTGGAAGCCAAGCATTGCAGAGATGCATCGTTTAGTATTTTGAAGTGAAAGAAGGAATGCCCATTAGGTTTTCAGTTTGAGAGAGAAGACGCGAGAGAGAGAACACTAGTTTGTTTGTCTGTGTATTCTTGCTTTTTTATATTACCTACTTAACCAGTAACTAGTTTTTCATTAAAAATAAATAAACAGTCAGGATTCAAATGTGCAAAATCTATGGCTAAAGAGGGTACCGTTCCCTCCTAAAAATACCGGGGGTACGATAGAATGACCCAATATATTATGAGATATTAAAAATTGGTTTAATAGCTTTACTACATATTTGTAGCCTTCTTAAGGTGAGATTATTATTTTTTTAAATCATGAAACCAAAAATAAATGCAAAATAGTAACGGGACCATGAAAATCAACTAATTTGTGTTGTATTCATATATTTCATACTATGAAGTAAAAGTATACTCAACTCTCTGATTGTCTTTCACTCATCGATAGTGCGACGTTAAGACATAGTGTGGGCAAGTATATATGCATGTGTCTTATAGATGATTTAAAATTAAACCATGGTAGAATATGACTTTACATTGCGCACCAAATATTCTCTCTACTTATATACCAAAAACAAAAACTAACTAACAAAATTACCTAAACCTAAATCATATTTAAGCCCCTAATTTAAAAAAGAAAAAACGATTACCCGTAGGGGTTTCGGTGTCTTGATGGTGGTGGGAGGCTAATATAATGGAGGTGGTGGGAGGCTAATATAATTTAAAAAAGAAAAAACGATTACCCGTAGGGGTTTCGGTGTCTTGATGGTGGTGGGAGGCTAATATAATGGAGGTGGTGACCCCTCAGATTC